>NC_057397.1:2086676-2686676 GCF_019320065.1 Cervus canadensis | reverse complement strand
TAACAACTGCTGCTTCGAAAAGGCTGAACTTTCCTGGCCCAAGACATCTATTCTCACCAGGAAGTTATGTGTCCACCCAGAACCAACTGCGTTCCTCGCTAATCTGTTTGTGCCTGTTATAGTTCTCACTGTAATTATAGAGCTGAATTAAATGCATTGCATATCTCGTGGATGCCCCACTTTCAAGAAACCAAAAGTGGACATCACAGAGCTTTCATTATGGTTTTGGTTTTGCACAAATTTCAAAGAGAGAATCAAAGAGAGAATCTTCTACTCAAACTTTTGACCCTGCACGAAGCATGGCAAGTAAATGTATGTTTATATGCTTACAGTTCAAATTAGATGTTTAAGGCATACACATACCTTATTCATTTTTCATAAGTTCCCATTTTAGCTAACTTTCCTGATTAACTAAATGATCATAATATTGGATAACAGGGTTTCCAATGGTTTTTAGTGAGTTGTGTTATGAGTGTGAAAGAAAAGACCAATGTGCATTCTACATAATCTTAAAAATCTCCAATGCCTTCCTATCATACTCAGATACAATAATATCTCTGCCTGCCACAGCTTGCAAGCTCCTATGTGAACTGCAAGACCCCATCTTTTTCTCCCACATCTCCAACTACTCTTCTCCTCTTCAAAAGACTTCAGTTCTCCATCCCTCTTTATCCTGACATGTCAAGCCTGTTTCCTTTTTCCTTCCTACTACCATTATCAGAACTTACTCTACTTATTTATCATCTATTCTTTGCAACCTACTCTTAGACCCTTATCAGCCTTAGCCCATGATTACAGTGTTAGTCCCAACAATGCAGCCCTTCTCTGTCTTAGCAGTTGCTCTATCTCTAGGATTTCCATCTCAAAGAATCTGCGGTATAGAAGACAGTAGTTATTTGTTGAATCAGTGTTAAAAAGGATGTATAGCACAAGCCCTTATAATATCATGAGACTGGCTTCAGTGTCAGAAAATGATTTATTTCCATCTTTACTGGGAAATTATCTTGTTAATCACACAGGATGTAGCCAGGCCAAGGGACTCAGTTCAAGAATTCAGCCTCTTAATATTTTCTTTGGTTTGTTAATTTCAACTAATCCACCAAGACACATCAATTAGAAAGATAAGACTGTGAATCTGGAATGTTAAGGCCCCTGGAATGCACAGAAACATCTAGAATGCACATGCAGTGGTGTACAAAATGTCTTGAGTTTGGAATTGATGGCTTTGTTTTTCCAGGGTTGGGACAACTTGTGAAGGAGAAACATAACTGTTTCGTTAGTCATTTTGATTTTTTTTTCCTCAGACCTTATTTTTCCTAAAAGGAAAACGACCCAAATACTGACCAGCCAAGTATTTAATGTATATTGACAGGAATCTTCACACTATGAGGCAGATGTAACTATACCCATTTTCTAGGTGAGGAAACTGAGGCGAAGGAACTTGCTCAAATGCAGAAGCTAACAAACAGAAGAGATAGGATTAACATCCTAGCCGGTTTAACCTCCAAGGATGTGTTCTTCTACACTGAATTTGCTTCTCCCAAAGGTAAAGAACGGTCCAACATCCTATGTGGAGCTTGGAGAGGTGTTTAATCCCAAAAGTCCGACCCCACCGCCCATTCAAAGTCAAGTCTCAGCTCTCTAAATGCACTGCACTGCAGAGACAAGGGAATCACGTCTCAGGATCCTGGAGTCCAAAAGCTCTGGAATAAGGACCTGAACAGAGCACACGATTCAAGTCTGATGGCTCACACACAGTCCCGAGGGGAGTTTCCCTGCGAATGATGACCTGACTCTACCTGCCAGGAAGCTTAAGGTCACGGGCCTCTATCTCCTCTCTGAAGTGGCCACAGCAACCCTCACGGTGGCCAGTTCCCCAAAACCACTTTATCTGTGCTTGCTCTCTTCCTAGCACTTGTTCATCGCAACGTGGGCTCTCCCAGGATCATACATTAAGCAGTATGAGTAACACCTACTGAGTCCCAACGTTACGCCAGGCAGCAAACTAGGCTGTTTGCATGCTTTGTCTTACTTGATCCTGACATACTCCTGTATGTGTCAGTACTATTACTAGCTCCATCTCCGGATGAGGAAACTGAAGCTCAGAGAGGCTGTCACTGGCAAGAGGCACACAGCACGAGACAGAACCAGGTCGAGCCCCCTAAGGACAGGCAGTATCAGAGAAAACGCCAATGCTCCCTGCTATGCTTGCTGGGGCCTGGCTCCTAGAGGAAGGTTTGGAGAGGATCCCCCAAACATGGGTCGGTCACAGGGGAGTCCTTTGCTCATAAGCGGCAGAGAATAAAGTGGGGGCCCGTTCTGGGAAGATACTCGGCAAGTGTGTCCTTTGGGAGGAGCTGGTTAGAGAGAAAGACATCAACCATAGTCAACAAGATGGTGAAGCTGGGACTGGCAGGGAGGCAAGAGTCCCCGCAGAGTGTGGGAGGTGATGCTTAGAGGCAGCTGGGCAAGAGAGACAACGCCCATGGCCTGAGATGCAGGAGTGGACAGCAGGCCAGGGCCCTGCCTGATGTGACCACCAAAGAGAGCCTGTCATCTTTCCAGGGCTTTGTAATAGAAGCGCCAAATGTTCTGGTTGGGTGGTGCACTGTGGTCTGCCTGAGAGTCTGTGGGGCCAGGGATGGTATCTGGGGGTGGGTTGGTCTTGTGCTCATTCAGGGATGGGGTCACACTTCCCTCCAGTGCTCTTAGTGATAACTGGTTTTGAGGGATGCTGGCAGTGTTTATCAACTGAGGACCATTTTGGCCCCTGAGGAACAGTGGCCATGTGTGGAGACATATTTAGTTATCACAACTGGGAAGGTGCTTCTGGCATTGAATGAGTGGAGGCCAGAGTTGCTGGTAAACTCTGCTCATCAGCATGCAATGCACAGGACAGCCTCTATGCCAAAGAGTTATCCGGCCTGAAATGTCAACAGAGTTCAAGTTGAGAAACCCTAGATTACAGTCATCACTGAAAATTCCTCTTCCTGAAACAATAGGCTATATAGATGGAGCCATGGAGGAAACTGGCTCAAAATCTCTGCAGTGAGCAGAACTGAGCAAAAGGAACATTTTAAGTTGTGTTCAGTTAGGTTCAGTCACTCAGGTGTGTCCAACTCTTTGTGACCCCATGGACTGCAGCATGCCAGGCTTCTCCGTCCATCACCAACTCCAAGAACTTGCTCAAACTCATGTTCATTGAGTTGGTGATGCCATCCAACCATCTCATCCTCTGTCGTCTCCTTCTCCTCCCGCCTTCAAAAGATTGAAAGATCCCAGCATCAGGGTCTTTTCAAATGAGTCAGCTCTTCACGTCAGGTGGCCAAAGTATTGGAGTTTCAGCTTCAACATCAGTCCTTCCAATGAACACCCAGGACTGATCTTTAGGATGGATTGGTTGGATCTCCTTGCAGTCCAAGGAACTCTCAAGAGTCTTCTCCAACACCACAGTTCAAAAGCATCAATTCTTCGGCGCTCAGCTTTCTTTATAGTCCAACTCTCACATCCACACATGACTACTGGAAAAACCATAGCTTTGACTAGACAGACATTTGTTGGCAAAATAATGTCTCTGCTTTTTAATATGCTGTCTAGGTTGGTCATAGCTTTTCTTCCAAGAAGCAAGCATCTTTTAATTTCATGGCTGCAGTCACCATCTGCAGTGATTTTGGAGCCCCCCAAAAATAAAGTCTCTCACTGTTTTCATTGTTTTCCCATCTATTTTCCATGAGTAGATGGGATTGGATGCCATGATCTTAGTTTTCTGAATGTTGAGTTTTAAGCCAGTTTTTGCACTCTCCTTTTTCACTTTCATCAAGAGACTCTTTAGTTCTTTGCTTTCTGCCATAAGGGTGGTGTCACCTGCATATCTGAGGTTATTGATATTTCTCCCAGCAATCTTGATTCCAGCTTGTGCTTCATCCAGCCCAGCATTTCACATGATGCACTCTGCATATAAGTTAAATAAGCAGGGTGACAATATACAGCCTTGACATACTCCTTTCCCGATTTGGAACCAGTCTGTTGTTCCATGTACAGTTCTAAGTGCTGCTTCTTGACCTGCATACAGATTTCTCAGGAGGCAGGTTAGGTGGTCTGGTATTTCTATCTCTGAGAATTTTCCACAGTTTGTTGTGGTACACACAGTCAAAGGCTTTGGCATGGTCAATAAAGCAGAAGTAGATGTTTTTCTGGAACTCTCTTGCTTTTTCGATGATCCAACAGATGTTGGCAATTTGATCTCTGGTTCATCTGCCTTTTCTAAATCCAGCTTGAACATCTGGAAGTTCACCGTTCACATACTATTGAAGCCTGGTTTGGAGAATTTTGAGCATTACTTTGCTAGCATGTGAGATGAGTGCAACTGTGCAGTAGTTCAAACATTCTTTGATGTTGCCTTTCTTTGGGATTGGAATGAAAACGGACCTTTTCCAGTCCTGTGGCCACTGCTGAGTTTTCCAAATTTGCTGGCATACTGACTGCAGCACTTTCACAGCATCATCTTTTAGGATCTGAAATAGCTCAACTGGAATTCCATCACCTCTACTAACTTTGTCCATAGTGATGCTTCCTAAGGCCCACTTGACTTCATACTCCAGGATGTCTGGCTCTAGGTGAGTGATCACACCATCGTGATTATCTGGGTCGTGAAGATCATTTTTGTACAGTTCTTCTGTGTATTCTCGCCACCTCTTTTTAATATCTTCTGCTTCTGTTAGGTCCCTACCATTTCTGACCTTTATTGTGCCCATATTTGCATAAAATGTTCCCTTGGTATCTCTAATTTTCTTGAAGAGATCTTTCCCATTTTATTGCTTTCCTCTGTTTCTTTGCATTGATCACCGAGGAAGGATTCATGTCAATAGTTTTAAAGAGTGTAAGTTGTGTTCTCATGTCAACAGTCTTGGAAGCAAAGCTGCTAGATATCATTGTAGGTACACACACACACACACACACGCACACACACACACACCCCAGATGCAGGTTTTCTCTCCCTGAACCCTCCCAGTATCCCTATGGGACATGCATTATCACTCTCCCTTGTATAGAGGAAGATGCACTGAGGCTCAGAGAGGTTAAGCATCTTGTCCATAGTCACACAGCCAGCAAGTGAACTTAGCCAATGTAGGGACTCAGAAGTTTTAGGCTGAAGTAGGTACAACTGAAAGAAAACTGGGGAAAGGGTAGGAGACAGAGTTTGAGTTCAGACTGCCACTTACTGACTCTGTAACTGGGACATAATTCCAGTCTCCTCTGAGCATTTGTTTCTTTATCTGTAAGATGAGTTGGACAAAATCATCTTACATAGTCTGTGATTCTTTGAATCTGGATCTTAAAATTGCACCTTCTTCTCATACTGTAGGTTTTCATTTCTTTGTGTCCTCCCTCATCAATTATGCCTATTCTTTCCTCACAGAATTTCAGAGATGTAAATCTCATCTACAATCCAGGTAAACAGGTAGAGGACCAAGCAGTGCTGTGATCAATTAACAAGAGGCTGTGAGAAAGTGGTAATTTATTGTGTTTTGTTCTCTGGCTATGCCAGGAAAGCTAATATATGCTCATAGAAATGGAGGTACCAGACAGATGGCTGAAACCATAAGGCATGCACATATATTTTAAGTCTGTAGATCTGAGCCAGAAATAAATGAGACTGTGACAGCTCCAGGGCAGAATGAGAGAGATGTCTTTTCAGGCAGTAAAAGATAAACTTGCCAACAATTAAATGGGTTAGTTTCTGTGATTCATTCATTCATCTACTGTATAGATGGAGCCGTATTACGGTCGTGGTGGGAGAGATGATATATGCCTAGAAAGATGTCAAGAATGCATTTTGATGGACAAGAGTAATGAGACACTCTCACCATTTCCTGTTTACCAGGTCCCATTCTATATACAAATGATCATAGCACCCCTCTGAAGTAGACACTATTATTATCATTCCCATTTTCAGATGAAGAAACTGTCACCAAGGAGATTAAGTGACTTGCTTTAGATTCCTGAGCTAATAAGACAAGTTTCTAACTAGGCAGCTGGCCCAGAGTCCCTGCTCTAACCAGGACACTCTCTGCCTTTGTACAGTTGGCAACATCTCTGTCTCTAAAATGTATCAGTGACTCAGAGTCTCTTTGCTTCAAAATTCATAGAATGTGAGAGTGAGAAGGTGCCTTAAAGGTGACTGAGCCCAGATGTTTTTCATATCTCTCTATACTGCATGACCTTGAAATTTCACTTAAGCTCAGTTATGGAGATAAGGGGCTAGGAGGCTCAGATCCCCTCACCCCCTTCTTGCTGTCCTTCTCTCAGGGACCCTGGGTCCAGGGCTCTACACAGCCCAGCTAAGGCTGAGTACTCCCGACCTCTCTCACCTCCTTATTCCCATTTTGCAGATGGCAAAACTAAGCCCCAAGGTGCCTATAGACTAGAGTGGGAAGGCCAGCTGCCCACCTGTTAGAGGAGGTAGTTGGACCGGCTTCCGCCCTTCAGCACGGCGTCCTGAGCACCTACTCTGCCCTTTCTGCGTCAGGAGGGCCTCTTGGCCCTGAGGTGCTGTGACGGTAAAGACCCAGCAGGCACTGTGTGTCTCTGATGCACAAACACGTCTTCCTTTCAAGGGAGGTTCTGCAGACCAGCCCCATCTGTTGGTCCCCAGGAGGGTATGAAAATGCTCTTCAGCAACACTGAGCCCCAAAGTGGCCACGGGAGACAGAGGGTATGTCTTGGACTCTGTTCAAGGATCACTCCTCCCAGGACCACCCCATCCTAAGTCCTCAACAGCCAGGTTTGAACTCCTGTCCCTCAGGAGCCTCCTTGGCAGGGCTGTCATATTACTCAGAAGGGTGGTGCTTCGGATTGAATTCTGGTCCCCTTAAAAGACATGTTGCAGCCCCTACCTCTAGGACCTCAGAATATGACCTTCATTGGGAACCAAGTCTTTGCAGAGATAACGAAGTTAAAGGGAACTCATTAGGGTGGGTCTTAGTGCAGTAGGACTGCTGTCCTTACAAAAAGGAGAAATTTACACATAGACGCACAGTGGAAAGATGTTCACCTACTAGCCAAGAAATGCCTGAGGCTCCCGGGAAGCAGGGGGTGGGGGTAGGGCTGGAGCAGATCAACCCCTCCAGCCTCCAGGGGGAGCGTGGCCCTGCCCCCTGCCTTGATTCCGCACTGTGGGCCTCCAGAACTATTGTTCTAACCGCCCCCACCCAGGGTGGAAACAAATTCAGATGGGGTCAAAGCTTTTACTGATTCTGGCCAGAATCCTGTGGATCTTTTCATTATGTTTGTTTTCATTGTTTCTGTGCTCATATAATAGGTGCAGTTCTTTTTTTGCCACTTATAAATTCTAGAGTCCAGGCTTCCCCTGGTGGCTCAGTGATAAAGAAAGAATCCACCTGCCAATGTAGGGGACACAGGTTCAATCCCTGGTCTGGGAAGATCCCACATGCCTCAGGGACTCTAAGCCTGAGTGCTGCAACTGCTGAAGTCCACGTGCCCTAGAGCCTATGCTCCGCCGCCAGAGAAGCCACCGTAATGTGAAGCCCGCGCACCCCAACTAGAGAGTAGCCCCTACTTGCTGCAACTAGAGGAAAAGCCCATGCAGCAATGGAGACCCAGCACAGTCAAAAACAAATAAATAAATGAAAAAAATTATCAAAAAAAATTCTGGAGTCCAAAAGTACACGCACATGTTGAAGACTTTTGATGAGCTTACTTCTGGAGGCTCACAACTTCTGCTATAACCTCTACCTTAGAAGAGAGGAGGGCAGACCAGACTGAAGAAATGCACTGGGCGTGGATTCCTGAGAGCCCTGGCATGTGGGAGGTGCTGCCAAGGCAGACTCTACCAACGACTTCCCACGCCCGGCCCCCCAGGACGCGGTGGCCACGGGGTTACAAGGCTTCCTTTCATCTCTGTCCAAACCCTCAACTGTCCTCACCACCCTCTTCCTTCTCTACTGACTGCCTTCTCAGCAGAATCCTAGCCTGGCACGACTCTCCTTTCCCCAACCTGGAGGCAGTTGCTTGACTCTAGGAAATGGAGCAGGTTGACATACTTCTAAGCAGAGAAACCGCACATTTTCGTGGAAAGAGAACTCCGGGGCTCAGAGAAGCTGAGTAGCTCACTGTTCTATAACCAACCACCTTGGGGAAATCATGTGAAGCTCCTTGACCTTCAGACTCTTTATCTGTAAAATGCAGATGGTCATCCCAACACTGCTGACCTCACAAAGATGGATGTTGTGTGTGTGTGTGTTAGTCCATCAGTCGTGTCCGACTCTTTGCGACCCCATGGACTGTAGCCTGCCAGGCTCCTCTGTCCATGGGATTCTCTAGGCAAGAATACTGGAGTGGGTTGCCATGCCCTTCTCCAGGGGATCTTTCCAACCCAGGGATCCAACCTGGTCTCCTGCATTGCAGGAAAATTCTTTACCAGACATTCTGTGCAGTGTTACAAATTGAAAAACCTGTCAAGGGAAGCCAGGTAAACAGTGAGTGCTTGCTTAGGAAAACTAGAATATTTGGGAGACTGCATTAGTTTCTTGTAGTTGCTGTAACAAATTACTGTAAACTCTGGTGACTTGTAGTAACAGAAATTTACTGTCTCACGGTTCTGGAGACAAAACCGGATTTATTGAGCCCAAATCCAGATATGGGCAGGGCCATGCTGCCTCTGGAGGCTCCAGAGAAGAAGCCATGCCTTATGCCTCCAACTCTGGAGGTGCTGGGATTTCCTGGTTTATATGTGTATCACTCAAGCTCTGCTTCCTCCTCTTCTATGTGTAGCAAATCTCCCCACCTCCCTCTTACAAGGACACTTGTGAATGCATTTAGGATCCTTTGGGATAATTCAGGATAGTTTTTTCACATCAGGTTCCCTAGTTTATTCACATCTACAAGCCCCTTTTTCCTTAAGAGGTCACATTTAGAGGTTCTAGAGTTTAGGACATGGTATCTCTAGGTGATCATGATTTCCTTTTGTTGCAAAAAATCTTTTTATACTTTGGAAAGTCATTTTCTTATATTAAGCTAACTGTTCAGTTTTTAGAGGCACAAACATATAGGATTAATAAAGATGGCTCCTCCTCCCAAGCCAGGTCAACCAATGAATAGCTAATGTTGCAATCGCAAACTGCTTTCTACATCTTTTATCCTACATGCCCTTCCCACAGTGCTGTGAGATAGAGCAGCGATTACTATTCTACCCATTTTTCAGATGAGAAAACTAAGGCTCAGAAAAGTTAAGCGAGGTGTTCCATGTCATTGAACCAGGAGTTGTATGGCGGTCCTGCACTCTGTTCTCTGTTACCCTGTGGACCGCAGAAGTGACAGGGCCCCTCGGCCAGATTCCCTTCACATGCCCACACCCACCGTGGCCACAGGGCCACCTTACCTGCTGTGGCTGTAGCTTTCTGGAGCGTGGTACATGAAGACGTTTCCTCGGACCGTCCTTGCCCAGTGGCTGGCCATGTCGATCACAGGGCAGATGATAAAGTAGTCTCTGGTGAGAGGAAGACAGAGGGGGTGTCTAGCCATGCCCAGCTCTATAGACAACAGTGCTGGGTAAAGGTCTCTCCCAGGCGAGGGTCCCTGGGCGACCAGCCCCTCTGCACACAGCAGCAGAGAACACGCCTGCTCCTCGTACCCCCGGCTTTCCTCTTGCCCCAGCTGGGCCCCCTGCACAGTCCAGCCTGCTTCATGGATGGCCACGATCACACGCTGTGGTCCATACGACGCATCTCAGGGTCAAGCGACCCGTGGGAGCATCATCTTCCCAGAACATCAATTTTACCCAAAAACTTGGGAACAAAACATCTTATAGTCAAATAAATACAATACACTGTGGAGCTGAACATAATCATGCATTTAAAAAGGAGATGGAGACCTCAAGGGTCTGGGACCACCGGGCTTTGAATCCCACACAGTATCTCCACGTCTCCTTGACACTCCACATCCTCAGCTGAGAAACGGGGCCCGTGAGCCCGACGCTGCAGAGATTCTGGTAAGTGATGGACTCACGGAAGTCCATCACTGAGGAGGGCTGCCTACCCCTCCTCTGGAGGTGGAGACCAGCACCTCTAGGGCTCACAGGGAAGGTTCTCAAAGAGCACATGGCTGGCGGGGTGAGTCTGGAAGTGCAGATGGAGGCAGCCCTCTTCAGCTTGTGGGTCCCTGAGGAGCAGTGAGCAGGACAGGGGTGGGAGCAGACCTCCAGAGAGGCCCACCTGGTAGCACTGTGATGAGGACACTGGAGGCAGGGAGGCCCATGGAGGCTGTTGCCTCAGTCTTGCCAGGAGGGAAAGAGGGCCGGACCTGTGGGAGATCTGGAGTCCACCTCAGAAGTGAAGCCTTCCTGGGTTACCTGCCCTCCCTTAGATCTCCAGATCTCCGCTCCTGCCCCCGGCTCATGGATTGCTCTCAAAGACAGATACAGGCTAAAGATGGAACAGGAAGGAACATGGGTTTCTGAACTCTATCCTGAGTTCTTTCCACAACATGGATCTGAGCCAGTCCCGACGTGGCTGTGAGCGTCTCAGGGCCCAGGAGTCGGACACCTGTGAGCCCTTAGGGTCCATTCTGGGACTGGGCCTCCAGGAACAGCTGCTGGCCATTTGGTTCAAAGGGTTCAAAGCTGAACTCTCCATTGGAGGGAAAATTAGAGCCTTCTTGGTCCCCAAGGTCCCAGGGGATGGTACAAAGTTTTATTCAGAGCCAATGATGCTCTGATTGGAAACCGTAGGCTCCTGGGCAGAGAGACCAAGCAGGGAAGCGCGTCTCAGCACCCTTCAGTCCAGCTCTTTCCATCACAAGCAAGTTCAGTAGGGGCCTCTGAGCCTCGACAGCAGCTCTGTCCCCAGGGACAGAGAGCGAGGGCCAGCGTGGACCTCCCCGAGGACAGGAAAGAAGCCACAGGATGCCGGAACCCCCCTGACCACGTTCTCCCCTCATGGAGGGGGCCTGCCAGGGAACCAGACCATGCCCAGGGGGCCTCACAGGTGACCCGAGAGCTAGAGTCCCCGCTGTGGTCTCATCCCGGGGGCTCCGCAGGCAGAGAGAAACGGAACCTGGCTGTTTCTTGACTGTGATGAGAGAGAGGGATGGTCTGGGGACGGCAGAGGCTGCCATGGGTGGGGGGCATCCACTAACCACTCCTGGGTGGGGGACCTGGGCAGACTTCCCCAGGAAAGGAAGCTGGAAGCAGTGAACCTGAGCAGCAAGACCCATAAACAGTGAGCATAGAAGCAGCATCCTGGGGAAGGGGTTGCATGGCCTTAGAAGCCCTGTGTCCTCTATTCTAGGTGTGACGTCAGGCACAAAACTTCCCCTGTCTAGGCCTGTGTTTCCTGTGCAAGGTGAATTCTGGCCACAAAGCAGAGTCACTTGGGGGACCCTTGAAATACATTTCATGCTTAGTCACTCCATCCTGTCAGACTCTTTGCAACCCCATGGACTATAGCCCGCCAGGCTCCTCTGTCCATGGGATTCTCCAGGCAAGAATGCTGATGTGGGTTGCCATTTCATCCTCCAGGGGATCTTCCTGACCCAGGAATTGAACTCAGGTCTCCTATACTGCAGGTGAACTTTTAACCATCTGAGAGATGTATACCAGTGCTTATGAGGCCTGGGCTCTTGCCCCACCCTTCGAGTGCTCCCTACATGGTTCTCAAGGGTAGTCTAGGTCCAGACCACTGGATTGGAGGACGTGGGGTCCTCTCTGCTGGGTTGGGCTGTCCCTTCTGCACCAAGCGCCCCCCTCCCTGGTGCTCCATCAGCAATAGCTGAGCTCAGCTTCTATGTGCAGGGTGTATACAGCAGGCGCAAGCACCATGGAGGGAAGGACTGGGTCACCCCTCGAGTCTCCCCCATGCGGGCAGGCAGCCCGCACCTTGGACTGAATGAAGGAGGCAGCGAAAAGCACCGGCACCGTGCCCCGGTTCTCCCCTGGAGGCCTGAGCATCCCCACGCCCGGTGGAGGCAGGCCCGCACGCCCGGGGGACTCACCGCGTGGCCTGCTCCAGGGCGCGGGAGAAGGAGGCGTAGTCGTCCGAGTCGTGGTCCAGGGAGTAGTACCACGTGGCCGCGGCCTGCACGCCGGCGTCCGCGGCCTCGCCGCCCAGGGAGTTCTGCAGCGCCTGATAAAAGGCTGTTTTGCTACTGGTCCGGCCTTGACTTTCTTCAAATTGCTTGAAAAAGAAAAAGATACGCAAATCACCTGGTCAGATTCTGAAAGGCCTCGAGTCAGCATCGCTCGAACACCTGGTCTAGAAGTTTCTCTCTGGAAAGCAGTGGAAGATGGTGTGAAGCCCATCTGTGCTAGAGCCAGACTGCCTGGGTGCGAATCCCAGCGCTGCCTCCTTCCAGCTGTGTGACCTTAAACAAGTACCTGTACCTCTCTGGGCCCTCTTCTCCCAGCCTGAAAATGGACAGAGCGGAGCCTGCCCCCACCAACCCAGGCAGGGTTGCGAGGAAGATTTAAAGGTGAAGCACTGAAAAGGGCGCCGGCGATACGCAAGCGCTCCCTGAATGCCAGCCTTTGCTGCAGGCTGCTCTCCGGTCTCACGGTGGGTGCTCCTGCACGGGACCTGCTCAGCCAGCTTGTCACATGGGCTTGTGAGCAGAGCAGACTCCTGTCTCCTTCACTGAGTCAAGCAGTCAACGTAAGGGTGTCTCCGCCCTCTCTTCTGCTGGTAAACCCACTCCCGGGCCAGGGCCAGCTGCTTGCCAGGCCTGGGAAACAGCCCTGAGCATGCTGTTCAGGGGGCCCTGATCCAGCTTCCCTGCTCTCACAGGCCTCATGTTCTAGAGGTGGAGGTGGAAAATAAGCAAATAGTTAGGCGTTCATCCGGGACAGGTGCTATGCAGAGAAACAGCGGGGTGAGAGGGCGGGGGCAGGGCGATTTCACAGAGGATGGGCGGGGATGGGGAGGGGTACCCAGGCACCTCTCTGGGGATGGCATCCCCTCTCTGGGGACGGGCATCCAGTTGGAAATGAGTCCTTTCCTCTCCTTCCTCTCTTTCCTCCTTTCCTTCCTGTCTTTCTTCCTTCCTCTTTCCCTCCCTCCCGTCTTTCCTTTCTTTCTCATTTGCTTCCTTCTCTCTTCTTTTCAAAATTTGTTTTTAAACTGAAGTAACACTGGTCTATAACATTAGATGAGTTGGATGTGTACAGCATTCTATTCCTTCTTCTGGGTACCCAACCGTGAGCTCACCACCAAAGGTTTAGTTTCCATCCCATCACATACGCTTGAGACAGTAAATGAAACTGAAGTCAGTCCCTTTTACCCGTTTTGCCCTCTCCCCCGCCACCCATTACCGCTACTCTGCCCCCGGCCGTGTCTGCATGTTTATTGCTGCTTGGTTTGGTTTGTTCAGTTGCTTGTTTCGCCTGCGAGTGAAGTCGTATGGTATTTGTCTTCCTCCTCATCCTTCTTCCCTTCCTTACTTGTCCTGTCTGCCTGGGAGAGTCTGGGGAGAGCCATGTCCTCCCTCCCAAGACTCAGTTTCCTTATTTCTGAAGACAAGGGGCGGAGGGAGACGCAGCTCCCATGTGTGAGGTCCAGGCCCCTTGGCTCTTGTACAGCCCTAGGATGTGTGTTTACTTATTTCTAGACTCTTAGGTCAACACTGACATGTGCTTATCAGGACATCCTGACGTGTTTAGATTGTTTTCCTAAACATTCCCAAGCACACCGGACCTGTGCTTAGAATTCAAGGAGTGGGTGTGATCAGTAAGGAATCCCTGCTGTCTGAGACACAACCCACTGGGGTCACAGGCTGTGCTGCCTTTAGCCTGTCTCACCAAGAGCCTGGACCTGGGTGAATCACTGATCAGAAGCATATCTGCTGGTGGCTACACACTAGCTTCAGGAGAGATGAGGAAAGGAGATAGGGAGAGGGGTGCAAAGATGGCTTAGTCTGAATTCTATCTATGGTGGGTTATTTCTTGGAAAAAGATCTGAAGCAAATATGGCAAAAAATACTAATACCTGTTAAATCTGAATAGCAATGTGCTTACAGTATCAGTGTTTATTATATCAACATGGGTTTATTATACAGTGCATACATTATCAAATATTTCTGATCATGATCTATAATAAAAAAAAGACATTGGATACATGAGGAATCACACACAAAGTCACACTCAAAGGAATCACTCAAAAGGAAATAACTCAAAGGAATCACACTTAAAGGCCTGTAGTAATGTTCACAAGTAACACTCATTCTCATTGTTGTTAACATCTATGATGTATCTGATAGTTTTCATTGTATTGTATTCTATTCTAGTCTAATCTAGTCTATTCAAAATGCTTGCCTACAATCTAATTGACTTCACTATCTTCTAATAGTTTAGGGGGAAATCATCATGTTATTCTCTGCCCTTTTCTGAGTTTTTGAAATATTTTATCCCCAAAATTATATTAGTCACCATTCACATAACTCTGATTATTGCTAAACATTTAGCATGTCTATGTCACTGGAATACCAAAATCACCATATGAGTTGGGCAGTTGCATAGAATCACTGTCAAATTCCAACAAAACTTTAATATACAGGGCATAGCACAGCTCTGGGCACACGTGGTCAGTAGATGTAGTGATTACTTTTCTTCCTTGTCCCAGATGCAGGCAGGGGCCCCTGGGTGCCTCCAGGATGGTTTGCTGAATCCCCAGGGACTATTCCTGTTCTCATGTTCCAGAACCACCGAGGAACCCCTGAACCACAGGACTCAGCGCAGTGCTCAGTAAGTGCTGGATAAAATGAATAGTGAAGACCCTGAGCTTCGTAGAAATAACACAGGAGAAGTCGCAAGTCCAAAGTCAAACCTCCTAGATTCAAATCCCCAAAGCTGGAAAGACCTGGACTTGGGTGCCAGCTTTGCTAGGTCTTAGATGTGCTTCACGAGCAAGTTACTAAAGCCCTCTCTGCCTTTGTTTTCTCCTCTGTGCAATGGGCACAATAATGTTGCCCTCTTCATTAAACTGTCCTGAGGTTAAACACGCACACTGTTAGCATGATGCCTCCTGATGGATGCATGCAGCCTCAACCCTGGGCCCAGCTCAGCTGGCGCAGGGGAGCTCGTGTTTTACAGTAAGACCTGATCCGTGCTGGTCCCCTTGGCTGTGGGTCCAGACCCTTGGAACTCCTCTTCTGAATCACTGCTGGAGAACGACTGACCTTGTCCTGGTGCTACGGAAATTCTTTCCACAAAGAGGCCGCTTTTAGGAGCAGCACGCCGTCAAGCCCTGGGCCTTACCAGAAGCACCTCGAACAAGCTGAACAGTTCCACAGCTAAAATGCTGAAGGGAAGGGCCCAGTTTCTGCTGCCACGAAACTGCGATTCATTTCACAGTCTAAGAGGATCTGAGCTGCTCAGATGAGCTGGGACATGACAGTGTCCAGGGTCACTAGTCTGGAGAGACGGCTGGAGTGTGGACCTGGGCCCCAGGGGGGCACGTGAGGATGCGAAGGGCCTGATTTCAGCAAGACCCAGGTCTCTTCCTGCTTGGCACGGACAGAAGCACAGATGCCGTTGCTGGTTTAATTAAAGAGGCAGCAGGAGGGAGTGGGGCCACCATGTGACTGCCAAGCTGGGGGCCAGTGGCACAAGCTGTAATTACAGGCAGGACCTTCCTCAGAGGCGGGTTTGCTGGGCATGTGCTCATTAAGGGCCATCAGGGATTGGCACATCTGAGCTGTGTGGTTTTAAGGGACTGCCCTGAATATGCCCCACAGAACAGTTAGAGGAGCCCTGGGGAGGCTTTAGAGACTGCAGAGGGGTTTAGAGTCACCTTGCAAGCTGGTGGCCTAGGGAACTGAATGTGGGGTTCAGACTTGGCTCTGCGTGTGGCCTCATAAGATTCATTGCTGGTCAGTGTCCCCAGCTCCACAAAGCCCTGGCAGGAAGCCCAGGAGCCCCTGGCTCTCCCCTCCTTGAAGTTATGCAAAACGGTGGTGACACCGTTCGCTAGAGGAGAGGGAGACCCAGAGCAGCATCCCCAAAGGCAATCAGGTGCACGCTGAAAGGAGGAGTGAATGGACAAACGCCCCTGAATTCTCTAGAGCTCCAGGGTACCTGGAGACACAAATCCTCTTTCCTTTAATGGGCATATGTTAGAGACCTACTGTGGCCAGCAGCTGAGAGGTTTGAAAAGAGCAGGACACAGACCTTCCCACAGAACAGCCTGGTAAAGTCGAAGAGGTACCGTGTCAATGAAGGAAGTGGTAGTGGAAGCTGTCAAGGGTTGGTGTCCAGCGGAGCTGGGGGTGAAGCAGAAAGAGGGTGGGTTTGGGAAGCACACGATCGCTTCCTCACTCCCTCCTCAGCCTACGCTCATCACTCAGGCCTTCCCCTCACCCCCAGTACAGCCCTTATCAAGGGCCCCCGGGACCTACATCCTGTCAGGTCCAGGGGTCAGATCTCTGCCCTCATCTCACACCATTTCCAATGACGTTCTACCCTTGACCTCAGCTTCCTTTCACAAACACGTTGCTTTCTTGGCTTTCTGCAACATCAAGATTTCCTGGTTTTCTTCCAGATCTGTATCTATAGCTATGAACCTGTTCCTGAACCCCCCCGCTCACCCACCCAACTGCCCATCCTACACATATCCCCACTCTGAGCACGTTTCGTTTCACCGCTTCCGTGTCTTTAACCCTATCAGTGCACCAGCTTGTCCCCTGGACCTCGCAGTGGACCTCAGTCTGGTCTCTAAGTCATTTGTTATCTTTCCACAGTCAGTTTTCCATAGAGCTGCCAGAACGCTCTTCAAATTCACAGATCAGGGGTATCATTCTCTAGCTTAAACTTTCTAATAACTGCCCCCTGCAAGTAGAATCCAGTCGCCGTTCAGATGGCCTAACAGGTCTGCGTTCCTCTCTTACTGCTCCCTCCATCACCCACTGGGTTTACAGCATCTGGCCTTCTCGCCCCCCAAACCAGCCCTACCTGGGGTCTTTGCACCAGCTCCTCAACTGGCTGCCCTCACGGCTGGCCCTTCTCATCACTCAGGAGCGGAAGTCCCCTCCCCGACCTCCCTGCAAAGTGCTTTCCCCCACTGCCGCCTTTTCTCTCCTGTTACTGGTACAGCTTTCTTCAGAGCACATTCCATGATCTGAAATTCCTATTTCCTTTGTTTACCCACCACTGTCACTGTCCTTTCCCTGGGACATAAACTCTATGAGCCAGGAGCCTGATCTCTTTGGTGGGGGCTGGGGGTGGGGGGTTACAACGTTCCTCCAGAGCCATGAGGTAAGCCTGCAGAGAGTTTGTCTTGACCCCTCCTGCCCTGACCCCTGGGTGTGGAAGTGACCCGACCAAAGGCTGACTTCACCTTCAAGCAGGCCTCTTGCCAGGCCCTGTCATAATTGTAGGGGCCATGATAAGATGTTCCTTTTAATTGTTTTTAATCAGAAGAAAAAATAAATATAATAACAATAATAATGAACATATACTAATGAATCCAAGGACTTCCCTGGCAGTCCGTGGTTAAGACTTCACCTTCCAATGCAGCGGGTACACGTTCATCCCTGGCTGGGGAGCTCAGATCCCACACAACCCAGGGCCAAAAATCCAAAACATAAGACAGAAGCAATATTGCAACAGATTCAGTAAAGACTTAAAAAATGGCCTGCATCAGAAAATCTTAAAAAAAAATAATGAATCCAGCCTGGCTTATATTCATCTTTTACTGGCACAGTCAGAAAATAATTTTACTGTTTTTGGGGGATGAGTCAAACCCGTTGATCCCTGGTTTTCTCTTCCCAGAGCACAGGCAGGGAATACTGAGACTAGGGTGAGATACTCACTAGGGTGAGTGACGACACTGAGGATCGGGTGGTTACAGCACCAGCGGGGAGGGGTCTCAGTACAGCTCCCAGGGTTGGGTGCTGTGACCTTTGTCTAAGAGTCCTTAAAAACTAGGACTAAAACTACCCTATGACCCAGTAATCCCACTACTGAGCATATACCCTGAGAAAACCATAATTCAGAAAGACACATGTAACACAATATTCATTGCAGCACTATTAACAATAGCCAGGACACGGAAGGAACCTAGACGTCCGTCGACAGACGAATGGATAAAAAGACTGTGGTATATATACACAATGGAATATTACTCAGCTATAAAAAGGAACAACGTTGAGTCAACTGAACTGAGGCGGATGAGCTTAGAACCTGGTATACAGAGTGAAGTCAGTCAGAAAGAGAAAAACAGATACCATACAGTAACGCATACACGTGGAATCTAAGAAAACGGTACTGATGAGCCTATCTGCAGGGCAAGAACAGAGATGCAGATGCAGAGATGCAGGGTAGAGATGCAGGTGTAGAGATGCAGATGCAGACACGTGGACACAGTGAGGAAAAGAGAGGGTGGGGCGGCCCGAGAGAGCAGCACGGTGGCGGTTTAGTCGCTGAGTCGTGTCCAACTCTTGCGACCCCATGGATGGTAGCCTGCCAGTCTCCCCTGTCCATGGGATTCTCCAGGCAAGACTACTGATGGGGTTGCCATTTCCTGCTCCAGGGTAGCATGGAAATACACGCACCACCATGTGTAAAACATCTAGCTAGTGGGCAGCTGCAGTACAGAAAAGGGAGCTCAGCTCGGGGCTCTGTGATGACCTAGAGGGGTGGGAGGGAGGCTCAAGAGAGAGGGGATGTATATATATACACACTCACAGATAGCTGGTTCATGTTGCTGTATGGCAGAAACCAACACAACATTGTAAAGCAATTATCCTCCAATTAAAAATACATTTTAAAAGAAGAAAAAAAACACAGAAGTTCTCGCTTAACTACAGGGTTGGTTGCCCTGTGCCCATTCAAAGATTAAAGAGTTGGCAGCTCTCAGACTGCTTCAGCTGCCTTCACTGCAAGGAATCCTGACCTGTTTTTTCTTATTCTGGGTCCTGGCTCTCCAGAGGGCCCCAGGATGTCCAGGGTCCGGACCCTCGCATCTCTTTACCCCAAAGGGCCGGGGATTTGGTGCGGCAGTCCCCCTCTCTCCCCACAGGAAATCCATGTGCTCCCTGAGACTCTGGCACGCCCCTCTGCTGTAATCTGTCACCAAAGGCATGGTTTTCCCGGGCTGGGGCTCATGCCAGCTCCTGGGGCTGCCAGGTGCCACTTTCCAACTCTCAGACGGGCTGCCCCCCCTCCCCGCTCCCTACAGGGCCCCCGCCCCACCTGCTCCTGGACGAGGCCAACTCCCGGCCAAGCTCAGGGGCAACGCGGCGGGGGCCGATCATGGTTTTTTTCTCGCCTTCCTTGGAGATGCTTGTGCTTGGAGGGGAAGGCACAGCGTTGCCTCTTGGAACAAATCTGCTTTTGATCATGCAAATTAATGCCCGGTTAATGTAGGCAGACTGTCAATTTCACCAGTTAGGAAGAGAGAGAGAGAGAGAAAAGAGGGAAAAATCCCCACCACGGTGACTGAAGAAGAATTTCAACGGAAAGCTGCTACTTCAGAAAATAAGATCGTTCTCTGTGAACAGAGCCATCCCAGGCATCTCAGGGAGCGCCGATGCACCACCGGTACGTGGTTAACTCTGCTGGTGTCATTAAGGCTCCTCGGGTGGGCCACAGGCGGCCTGGGGTGCTGGGGGCTGAGGGTCTTCACATGGACTCGCTGGAAACCCTACCCACCCTCTTTGCGCTGAGGGAATTTATTGGGTCTCCACTGCTGTGACGGATGGGTGAGTCAGGGGCTCACTTGGGGTGGTAGGGACGTCTATCTATCTCTCTCATGACTTTCCCTGGGAAGCTGGATGGTGTGTGTTTGTGGGTTGGGTTCTGGATGGTACTGATGCAAGGGTGGATGAGAGGAAAGCATGTGTGTGTATCTGCCACGATTTGGAAAACTGGCGCAGGTCAGACGAGGTGGTTCAGTGATCGTACGCTCTTTGTATTCCTGCCTTCTCGGGATCATTCTATGGACTGGGGACAATAACTTTGATACTGATTGTCATAGCACAGTTAAAGAATCAAGGGAAAAGCTAATATTTATTGAGCACAGGCTACAGCTGCCTGTATTTTTTCTTTCAACATCTTTATGGGGATATGTACTAATAATCTCCCGATTTTACAGATAGGGAAACTGAGGCTCAGGCTCTAGTGAGCTCAAATTCTCCTGATTACAATCCGTGGACACCCAGGACACTTTCCGCTCTGTTGACAGACAGCTCGGGGGCGGGGTACTGGCCAGGTCCATCATCACTGGGTCCCTTCTGCGGTCAGTGCCACCGCGGGTCCAATGACCCCCTCTTCCCCGACTGCACAGAGGTCCTGCAGTAGGTGTCTGTCTCTCCAAACAGTGTGTATCAAACTGCCTTTTAGTGATTTATTTTTGCTCATTCTCTATTTTGTTCCTTGACTGTGAGCTCCTCGAGGGCAGGAATTTAATTTTATTTATGTCCCAAACACCTAGCACAGTGTTGGGGGCAGAGTAAGTGGTCTTGTTAAGCGTCCCATGACTAGTTGAGCAGGTCTCTGTGCTGGGAAAACATGCCTGAGACCCTGTTCTAGTGGACTTGTCCTGCTTTCAGCACAGACAGGGTGTGAGAGGCGGAGTCATATGGATGGAGGGAGGATTGGGGAGAAGGAATTGCTAGGATGAAGGTCCTTGGGGATGTGCCACCCTGGGCTTCTCCTTGACTAATGGCAGTAGGACTCAAGTGCTACAGAGCGGTCCAGGGGGAAATGGAGAAACCCACAGCCCAACCCTGAATGCAGGTCACAAGCAGGCTGAGACAAGGCAGGGTAACCCGGAGGGCAAGCGAGAGCAGGGTTGTTGGAAATAAAAGAGGAACTTCAACGCCACATCCAGAGGGCAGCTGATAGCGTGGTTCCCACTTGGGTATCCACGCTGGTCCATGGCAGCTCTGTGTCAGGCAGGATTCTGAGGACTCCTCTGGGCCATGATCTGCCTGTAGGGTGTAGATGTTGCTAGTGCATTTCCACACTGCCTCACCCCCCCGCCCAGTTTCCTAGAGTTGAATGCAGAAAGCACCCCCAACTGGAGCTAGAGGACCTGCAGTGGAGACTCGGCTTTGCAAATGACTAGTTAGGTGACCCGTTATATGTGCATGTTTAGTCACTCAGTGGTGTCTGACTCTTTGCGACCCCACGGACTTTAGTCCACCAGGCTCCTCGGTCCATGAGATTCTCCAGGCAAGAATAATGGACTGGGTTGCCATTTTCCCCACCAAGGGATCTTCCTGACCCAGGGATTGAACCCAGGTCTTCTGCATTGCAGGTGAACTTTTTACCATCTGAGCCACCAGGGAAGCCCCTAGGTGACCTTAGGACAGCATCAATGCTCTCAAAACAAGTTTCTTCCTCAATACAATGGTGTTAAATGTTGCTTCATGAGTATGGACCTCATAGCCGTATGGCTGAGATAAAAGAAGAGTGTGGGAGGAACTGAAAAGCCCTTTACATTGAGTGATCCTGATTCTACCTGAGTTCCTGTCTGTGTGAGCACCCAGCACGCTGTCATTGGTGGATGCCAAGCTCATGAATGGAAGGCTGGCTTTTCCCAGAAGTCTGGGATAGAAATAGAGTGCCTTTGGAGTTGGACAGACTTGGATTTGAATTCTGACTTCTCTCTGAACTGGTTTCCCATTGGAAAATTAGTGATAATAATCCCTGATCCATAAAGTTGGTTGGGGATGAATTATTGGTTTTGGTCAACCCAATATTTCCTGGAAGATTCCTAAGTCAGATCCATAATTTTATTCTTTCAAACTAACAAAGATTCATTGAGCATTTAATGTGTACCAGACACTTTTATAGGCACCAAAGATATAGAAGAAAGCAAAATAGATAAAGTCTTTGAGCTCAGGGCGACTGATATGTGCTCACATTCTAGTGGAGGAAGAAATATGATAGACAAATAGAGAACATTCAGGGGTACAACTGCTGAGGATGGAGAGCAGGATAAGCAAGAGAGAGGATGCTCAGGGTGTGGTACCCTCTCCACCAAAGTGGTCCAGCAAGTTCTTTCTGAAGAAACAGACCCTAAAGGGGGTGAGGCAGTGAGTTACCTGGAGAAGAACATCCTAGGTGGTCTAGTGGTTAAGAACCCCACTTTGAGGGTTCACTCCCTGGTCAGGAACTTAAGGTCCCACATGCCACAGAGTTACTAAGCCAACGAACCACAACTAGAGAAGTCTGCACCTTGCAACAAAGAACCAGCACAGCCAAAGAACATTCTAGAAGAGGTAACAGAAAGTGCCAAGATCCTGAGGTGGGAGTGTGCTCAGCAGATCTGAGGACCGCCGCAGGGACCAGTTGGGCTAAAGCAGAGTGTGCAAGAGGGGAGCTGCAGGAGATGAGGTCAAAGACCAAAGGGACCACATCAGATACTGGTCATGGTGGACTGTGGCTTTTCCCCTGTGTGAGCTGAGGCCGCTGGAGGACTCTGAGGAGTGAAGGGATGTGACTTATCCTGTGAAGGGATTACTCCAGCCACGGTGTTCTTACACCTCATAGGAGGCAAAACCAGAAGCTGGACGATGGTTGGCAGCCATTATAAAAATCCTGGAGAAAGATGATGACATGGGTCAGGGTGAAGGCAGAAGCGGTGGGGAGAGAGGGCTGGAAACATTCTGAAGATAAAGCCACACAGACGTGCTGATGGAAAGCTAGAAGCAAGAGAGGTTTGGAGCCTGTGCCTGCAGAAGCAGGAGTTGCTATTTATTATGATGGTGAAGACAGTAGAGGACAAGCTGGTTGGGGTCGGGGGAGGGCATAAGTGGAATCAGCAGTTCCTTTGACTGTGTTAGAGTGAGAAGCGATGGGACATCTAAGTAAGGATGCCAAGTAGACCTTGGGCTAAGCCAGTCTAGGGTTCAAGGGAAAAGCCTGGGTGGGAGATAAGAGAGTTGGGCTGGAGGTACAGGTCAGTCCAGGAGATGTAGGCATGTACATGTGATGGCTCTGCAAGTGTGCACTGAGCCCCAAGTCTGACTGTTACCGCATCCTTCTTCCTCCCAATTTTCCAGTCAGCCCCTCGGTGAGTTCCCAGGGGGACATAGTCTCCCAAGACCCTGCCAATGGCTTCACTACTGTCTGTTCACAGGAGGACAAACACAGAAGGGAAGTAAGACGGGGACAGTCCAACCAGAACAAAGGCGCTAAGGGAGCACTGGCCGGGACGGGGTTTGGATACAAGCAGAGACCAGAACAGAGCCGAGCGCTGCTGCATCCCGACCTCCCGGCCAGTTCTCTGATCTGGAGCCTGGCCCCCCACCCACCTCCAGATGTGGGCAGAGAGCTCTCTTCTGCAGACACCATCTTTCTTTGCAAGTGGACCAAGGAAACAGCTCCTTGAAAGCCTCTAAGGGAAACTCAATGAGAGGAAAGGAAACACATTGCTAGGGAGGGTTCCTAGTCCTTTGGATCCAGGCTCCCTGCCGTGGGGGCTCAGAGATTCAGGGCAGAGCTGGCAAAATCCCAAGATGCTGCCGGGAGAGGAAAGACCAAGGCAGCCGCAGACCATCCTCTTCCACTGGGCTGGCATCACCCCCAAAATATAAACCTGAGCTGCCCTACAGTCAACCCCAGCACCAGGTCCGTCACCTGGGATCAACATGTCCACACTGCTGTATTTAACACGGACACCCACCAAGGACCCACTGCAGAGCGCAGGGAGCTCTGCGCAATGCCGTGTGGCATTAGCTGGAATTTGCTGCCAGGGTCTGCTTCCCCCCACCTCTCTAGGAGGCTCCCTAAGCTCCCAGGAATGTAGTTCTTCCCGTCTCTCTAAGGTTGGAGATGGGCTAGGATGCATTTTCAGTGCATGGTCCAAAGACTCAGAGCTGCGAGGATATAATATCTTCTACACAAAGCTTCCTGAGTCCTCCCCTGCCAGGCCATGTGAAATGAGGAACTGCATGGAAGGGAATCCAGGGCCGACGCGCATGTCTTTCCATCCTGCCCGTGCCGTAGGGCGTTGTCTCCCACACGGAGTATATAGAGCATGCAGCAAGAAAGGACATTCATTTCTTTCTCATGCTTTAAAACATTCTGTTTTTGTGAATCTTTTATAACAATTAGTATAGGACTATGCCTGTATATTATTTATACTCGAATGACTAAGCTTACTACTTTTTAACTGATGACAGACTTAATCAAAAGTAATTTGAAGAGCCTCTGCTTTAAAGAAAAGCCCAGGGCTAGTGGTGGATAGAGACATTGTTTCAGTGTTTCCTGAGTGAAACCGTCAGTCTGTTTCATAACCAAGTTGCAGACCCTTGAAATAAAGGGCTGAGACATAGATGAGTGCTTGGCAGAAAAACAGAGATGGATCGGAGGCAAAATTCCTTCTTCACGGCTGTGAGTCACCCGATGGAAGCTGATAGTAACTAAGCTTTGCTGTATGCCACCTCCCAATACACACACACACACAAACGCACACACAATGCTCTCTGTTTATACACATACAGATGGTGTTGTTCAGTCACTAAGTCGTTTCCGACTGCAACCCCATGGACTGTAGCATGCTAGGCTCCATGGGGTTCTCCAGACAAGAATCCTAAAGTAGGTAGCCGTTTCCTTCTCCAGGGCATCTTCCTGGACCAGGGATCGAACCCATATAGCCTGAATTGGCAGTTGGATTCTTTACCACTGAGCCACCAGAGAAGCCCATACATACCTGTATAGGCATACACATATCATGTATGTTATAGATAATGGGTACATAGGTATGTTAGTAATATTCATAATACTAAATTCATAGTATTATGAAAATTCTTTTTCACACCAATGCACCTCCTGAGATAGCCCATGTTAATTGTTTGCTGTGTATCCTTTCATATAGAAATATATAAAATTATACACATTTACATATTTACAGATATACAGTTTTTTTTTTAATATACGAATACTACCTTAATTTTACACTCCTCTGGGTTCTGACTTTTGTTTTCCATTCAACAACATATCACAGGCACCCTCAAGGCAGGAGAGATGTACCTGGTTCATTCTTTTTACAACCTGCATTATATATATTCAATAGTTTGTGTGTATCTTCATTCAGTTAACCATTTCCCCATTCATGGAAATTTGAGTTGCTTCCAATGTTTTGCTATAACAATTAATGCTGTGATAATACCTTTATATATTAATATATCTCATCTCAAAATGGTGGTTTGTATTTCTTTTTCTTTTGCTCTAAGATAGATTCCCCCATGGGAGGTAGATTACACAAGGGAATAGAATCATCCAAAGGATGACAGATCCCGTTCGGCTGTGTTAATGATCCTTATTTGCTGTTATTAATTCCAATGAAACTGCCTTATAGTCAACAGAGTCAGACTGAGCCAACACTGAGTGTCCTCTGTGTGTGTCATGCGCTGGGCCCACCATCCCAGGCTGACAACCTAGAGGGCCATCAGGAGCAGCTGGACAGGGAGGGGGGGTGGGCCAGGGGCCAGGGTGCCCGACCCCTTCCTAGGGGTGGCCGCATCCTAGTGAGGAGTGATGGCTTCTCTGGTCTGAGCAGGAAGCATGTGCTCAGGCAGATAAACGACCCCGCGAGTCCCTCACACCTTGCTGTGTCTCCAACAAGCCACCACAAGGCTCGAGTCTGGGCTTCCCTACCAGACTCCCTTCATCCCCCTGCCTCTCCTTCTCCCAGCCTCCATGGGATAAGCATCCTTCGTGGGTACAGGGGGTAAGCACAGCCTGGAACTCTGAGGCTACAGAGCTCTCAGTCAGCCTTGCTGGTAGTTTCCCACTGTGATTCATACATTCACAGATGCAGTTTCTGGATGTGTCTGTGTCTGTGTTGTTCACAACACAGCAGGTGTCTTATTTCTGAACCCCACCCCCACTACCATCTCCTAAAGTCCTTACAGAGCTTTTGTACATGTAGCTTTTCAGTGACTGTCTTGAAAATAATAAGCAAGCAAGTCCATGACTCTTGACCAAGGTCTTGCTTAGGTCCAGAGTCACTGGGCCACACCCCGAGGCCCCTCCCACCTACCTTCACGGCCTTGGCTCTGTTGATGAGCCCGTCGTCCTGAGAACTTCCGATGAGCAGATCCATCTTGGCCCGTGGGGCCCTCTGCAGCGCTCGGGCTGGGGCCTCTCGGAGGTACTGGCCGTCGACCACTGGACCCCAGTAGTGGAAGGGACCGCTCACGGCCAGCAGCTGCATCAGGTGCAAAGGGGTGTCATGGTTTACACAGACTTCATCCTTAAAGACTGAAACTGGGACAGCCAGATGTACTGCTTCACTGGGGGCTTCCCAGGTGGCTCAGTGGTAATGAACCCTGCCTGCCAATGCAGGAGATGCAGGAGATGAGGGTTCAGTCCCTGGGTAGAGAAGATCCCCTGGAGGAGGGAATAGCAACCCACTCCAGTAGTCTTGCCTGAAAAATCCCACGGACAGAAGAGCCTGGCAGGCTATAGTCCAAAGGGTCACAGAGTCAGACATGACTGAGCTACCGAGCACAACACAGTTGCTTCACTTAATCAAGTCTCAACCATAATGAACAGCAACGCTGGCTGTTCACCCAAAGCTCTACTGGGAAATAAGAGCAATGTGGTCAGAACAGCAAGCAGGCCGGACACCAGACCACAGTGCCGGGGTCAGGATGGCGAGTCTTCCTCGGAGCAGTGACTAGTCCCTAGGGGAGCATCCCAGAACCTCCCACCGATGTGACAACAGATCCACTGGGAGAAATGGGTAAGCCTGAGCCTGTAAGAGATACTGATCGTGGTGGTGGCCAAAGGCAGGACATGATGGGGGAAATTCATCAGCTTTAGTCATGATCCGATTAGCCCATATTTGGAGGAGCTGAGGATAAGACCTGCTCCAGGTCCATGAGTCCAGGCCCGCTGCAGAAGGGATTAAAGCCTCAGCTCAGATGACAAGTTATTCTTGCTAGAGTCCCTCTGTCAATATCAGGGCCAGGCAGGGAGCCTGGGGACTGAGAGCACCGTCTTTATACGCTGGAGAAGCAGCACCCAGCTGTCAAGTCTAAGGGGCGTGGGGGCCTCACTGAACTGCAGCCCTGCCCACAGTACCCTACATGTCACTGTGACCTGACCGGGTGATGCCACGATCCCAGTAAGACCCTTTACAGATGTCACCTCATCTTCTTCTCCCACTCCCATCATTAACCCCACTCTGCATGCACACTCAGTCGTGTCTGAGTCTTTGGGACCCCATGGACTGTAGCCCACCAGGCAACTCTGTCTATCGGATTCCCCAAGCAAGAATACTGGAGTGGGTTGCCATTTTCTCCTCCAGGAGAAATCTTCCCGACCCAGGGATCGAACCCGGGTCTCCTGGGTCTCCTGCATTGGCAGGTGGATTCTTTACCACTGAGCCACCTGGGAAACCCTATTATCCCCATAGTACAGACAAAATCTGATGCAGAGACTGATCAACCTCAGGACCTGAGTTTAGTCCATGACGTACTATAGCCCAGGCACAGCTTAGGGAAGGGGTGGGGCAGTCAGGGAATATGTATTCGGCCCCAGCTGGTCACCAGCCTACTGCGTGGCCTTAGGTGGATCCTGTCTCCTTTCTGGCCTGGTTCCCATTTGTAAAAGATTCCTCCCTCCCCAACTCACACACGAGTGCCCACCTTGGTCTGGGCATCATTGAGGATGTTGGCCGGCTCCTGGCGGAGGCAGGACACCATTTCTTGGACGGACGAGCTGGGGCAGCCAACCTCCTTTGCCAAAGCAGCTGCCTGTTGC
Organism: Cervus canadensis; assembly: GCF_019320065.1. Classification (NCBI taxonomy): domain Eukaryota; kingdom Metazoa; phylum Chordata; class Mammalia; order Artiodactyla; family Cervidae; genus Cervus; species Cervus canadensis. Next base: position 2,658,952 of record NC_057397.1, on the reverse strand, counting down.
CGAGCCCTCTCCGGCCTGATGACAGCAGCTGGGGAGAGTGCAGAGCCACCCTGGAAGAGAGAGCAGACTCAGAGCCCGAAGTCTAGATCATCTCCCACTCCCTGCTCAGCCCAGAGGCCCCAGGGCCGCGTCAAGGCTCTGCATCCTTCTTCCAGGTGTGGGAGTCCCAGGACCCTTCCCTGCACACCCATAGGCATCCGCGAGGTCAGGGCTGATCAATATCACATTAACATGTTGTGTGGTCTTGAATGAGTCTCCCTGGGCCTCAGGTAGTGAAGTGAGAGCAGTAAACAGAATGATCTTCAGTCCTGACTATGAACTAAGGTTGAGTGTGTGTGTGTGTGTGTGTGTGTGTGAGACTATAGCCCACCAGGCTCCCCTGTTAATGAAATTCTCCAGGCAAGAACACTGGAGTGGGTTGCCATGCCCTTCTCCAGGGGATCTTACCAACCCAGGGATGGAAGCTGGGTCTCCTGCATTGCAGGCAGATTCTTGACCATCTGACTCACCAGGGAAGCCCGAACTAAGGTTGCATATTGAGACAAAGAGCTGATGGTGGTTGAGCAGGGACAAAAATCAGAACTGTCCTCTGAGGAGAGGACTCTGCAAAAGGTGGATATATCCCACTGATGCCTCCTGAGGATTTCTTAAATAGCAAGATTTCCTGGCTCGGTTAAGATAGAGTCAGACTTTAAAATAGATGCCCACCTAGAAGGTGATGGAAACACAGTCATCGTGCAAGTAAATTGTATCGGCAGTCATTGTAAGTCTCCGTAAAACCTTTAGGTCTCTGGGAGCATTTTCTCTCTAAGAAGGCAGGTGGTGGTTGCTAGGTCCTGGGCAGTGGGTCTCTGAGCCTGGACGGTTGGTGGGATTGGATCTTCTGCCCAGGGTAGAAGAGTTGAGTTGAGCAGGGTAGGATCCTGGGGCTTGTCCTCTGTGGGTCAACCCCTCCCTCCAGCTCAGACACAGGCCGAGGCCCACCACGGAATCCGAGACAGCCTGGGCAGGACTGCCGGCATCACTACCATTACTGACAATGCCACCTCTAACAACAGTAACAGAACGGCCATTGACTGGGGACTTCGATTAACTCGAGTTAATCTTGTTTTATCTCATTGTGTCCTCACAATAGCTGTGTACTTTAGCAGCTGTTACTGTTTCCATTTGATAAACACGGAAATAAAGAAATAGGGAAATGAGCAGCTTAGCCAAGCATAAAAATCTTATCAGAGGTGGAAACAGCCTGTGGCTTCAGACAGTCAGGCTTCAGAATGTACTAGGCTCAGGAACCCAGGAAGAAAGTGGAAGGTTCTAGATTGATTCCTGGGTTGGGAAGATCCTCTGGAGAAGGGAATGGCTACCCACTCCAGTATTCTTGCCTGGAGAATTCTATGAACAGAGGAGCCTGGCAGGCTTCAGTCCAGGGGGTCATAGAGAGTCGGACATGACTGAGCACGCACCCACACAATTTACTTAAGCCTCACAATCATCCCACTAGGCAGGGGGAATTATCACCCGATTTTATAGATGAGGGGGTTTAAGGCACAGAGGGGCTCTGGGGGTCTCCAGTCAAAGACTTGCTCTGAGCTTTAGCATCTGTTAACCGGGGCAAGTCCTAACTCCAGGCTTAAGCAGTAGTAAAAGTAAAACACCAGCCAACCCGGGGCCTGGAGGTCAGCAGTGGTGGCAGTGAGTAGGGGCACCAGCCCTCACCATCGTGAGGAATAGAGTCCCTGTGCCCTCAGGTGTGTTTCCAACCATGAAGACCACCGTAAGTGCTCGTCCTTAGGGGAAAACACACACACACGCACATACACACTCAAGATATTCAAGGCCAAAGCCCCACGTTCTAAATCAGCACCAAGCCGACAGACTGCCGGGGGCCAAGGTGGGCTGGCTTGACCCACAGGTAGGCTGAGAGGAGATGTGGGCTTCAGGAGGGGGCCCCCTACTGTGATCTACATTTTCTACAGATATAAAAAGCCAGCGTCCCTGATATGGTGAGGAAGTGGTTAACAGCGTGGGTTACACTGATATTGCAAGATGCCTCAGAGAACGTTTTTCTCTGCAAGGACTTTGTTTTAATCGATCTTTCTGAAGGAAACCATGTTCTTCATGGAAAATCGGTGGTTAAACAGGCCAACGGCCGGCTCAGCCCTCACTTTTTGAAGCACTTGGTGGAAGACAAAGAACTGGGGGTGGGAGGAGGGGGTGGTACGCAGAGTTGCGCAGAGAGAGGGGGCTTCGGGGGCAGAAGAACCAGGTTCAAACCCCAACCCTGCCGCTCACTGATGAAGTGACCTTGGGCCAGTGAGAGACCCCCAGGGCCTCGGTTTCCTCATCTGTAAATGCGGATGATGAAGCGACCTCACAGGTCACTGTGAGGATGCCCAGAGGAGGGGGCGGCGTCCTCCCCACAGAAGACAGAGAGGTCTCCATTGCTGTGGGCACGACGAGGCTCCACAGACCCGGGGCCAGCAGCGGGGTCTCTCCAGCCCACCCTGTCACACCAGCCAGCCACCCACAGCTCTGGGCCCGGACTTTATCTAAATCTGACCTAGCTATCGAGTGGCAATGAGTTTCCGCTTGTTTTGTTTTGTTTTTTTTAACTTTAAAAATAGCACAGGGCAAAAACCACAAGTGCTGACCACTGCTTCTTCCTTCTGGAGCCTCCAAACGTGGGACAGTATCTTGACCTCAGTCAGCCACAACGGTCGCTTCAGAGTCAAGACATGCCCTTGGATGAGCGTGCGCACAGACCACACGGTCAGAGAGGCACTCACAGTACAGGTCACACACACACACACAAGGACACACACACACATTTACTGACACACAGAGACACAAATAGAAAGACACACGCAGACACACTCGGAAACACACAGACACTCAGCCACACACACAGACACAACAGACTCTCGACTCGGACACCTCAGTGAACCCCTCACAGGCCTTCCCCGGAAAGCAACAAGGAGTGATAGCTTCTGTAACAAACGTGCCGTCCCAGGAGGGCCTGGGGGCCCTTCCTCTCTTTGAGGGGTGAGGAGGGGGGCTCTGGGTGGCAGGTGAGCCCTCCAGGAGATGCAGGCTCCTCTCACCGCCTCCCTCACCCCTCTTTGCCCACCCCCCACTGTGCATTTCTCACCCGTGAGGTCGGGGGCGGGGGTGGTGATGATCACTCATGGAGAGAGAGGGGGTGGGTGGGAAGCTGGGTGCCCGCCGGGGGCACAGTGTGGAATCAAGGAGCTAATTCATGCTGGCCCTTGTGAAGGTGCCCTGCAGGGAGAGGTAACAAGGATGGTGGCAATTCTCATTTAAACAGCACTCACTATGTGTCACTCGCTCCAGCATGCTGTGCTCATAAAGGTTGATTTACCCTCAAAGGGCAATCCTGCAAGGTGTGGGGGGTACTGGGTCATCTGAGCCCTACAGGTGATGAAACTCAGGGTGGAGATCAAGCCACTTGCCCTGCGTGTCACGGCTGGCAAGGGACAGCACCGGGATTCCAACCTAGATGGCTAGCTCCTTAGCAAACTGCTCTATCCTTGTGCATCCTCAGTCTCGTGGCCCTGGTAGCCGGTCCCTTTCCGTCCCTGTGTGAATGTGAGGTCAAAGCAAAGTGGAAAGGCATGGCTCCGGGGTTTGGGCCCACCAGGGTTTTGACCCCAGCTCTGCCTGCGGCCATCTTGCCAATTCTCTTTGTCATGCTGGGCTTCCAGCTCCTGATCTGAAAAGTGGGGCTATTTTCATGAACATTCACAGAGCTGGTATGTGGATTAAATAAAATAATGGAAGCCAATTACCTAACATGGAATTATCATTCAGTAAAGTGAGTTGTAATGATCATGACAGATACTGTTATCCACGTGTTTAACTCCTACAATTTGACTTATTCTCAAGTCACTTAAGCCTGTGGTTACATACCAAGTGACAGGTAGCAAGTCCCTTGTGATCTCTGTCCTGGGGTTCTGCTCAGGCTCACTTCCTGCTTGTTGAAAACATGGGCTGTATCCCGCAGGATACACATATTAGTGGCCTTAACATGAGGCTCTCCATCATCAGGGTTAAGAGAACAAGCAGAAATTCATGTGCTTTCAAAGCTCAGAGTAGGAAGAGATTTCTGGGCATGAGAGTGGTCCAGAGGAAGCTGCCCAGACGTAGGACTTGAATGGGCTTTGATGGGAGGAAGTGATTAGAGAAAAAGAAAGAGAGCAGGTGGCCACTCTTGGGGGAGTGGGAAGGGATGGCAGGTGAATCCAGGGGTCTGAGTGATCAGCCCAGGGAGCTAAGTGGGTTGGGAGCTGGTTTCAGGAATCCCAGAATCCCCAGATTAGGACTTCAGTCAGTTCAGTCACTCAGTCATATCTGACTCTGCAACCCCATGGACGGCAACACACCAGGCTTCCCTGTCTACTACCAACTCCCGGAGCTTGCTCAAACTCATGTCCATTGAGTCAGTGATGCCATCCAATCATCTCATCCTCTGTCATCCCCTTCTTCTCCTGCCTCAGTCTTTCCCAGCATCAGGGTCTTTTCCAGTGAGTCAGTTCTTCCCATCAGGTGACCCAAGTATTGGAGTTTCAGCTTCAGCATCAGTCCTTCCAATGAAATCCAGGACTGATCTCCGTTAGGATGGACTGGTTGGATCTCCTTGCAGTCCAAGGGACTCTCAAGAGTCTTCTCCAACACCGAAGTTCAAAAACATCAATTCTTCGACTCTCAGCCTTCTTTATGGTCCAACTCTCACATCCACACACGACTACTTGAAAAGCCATAGCTTTGGCTAGGCAGACCTTTGTTGGCAAAGTAATGTCTCTGCTTTTTAATATGTTGTCTCGATTGGTCATAGCTTTAAAATTAGGACTTAGAACTCAGGAAAATAGGTACTGAATGAGTTAGCCAGCAACTATGTAAGTGAATGGATGGATGAATCGATGGATGGATTAGTTATTTCTCCTGAGTAAGAGAGGCATGTGCACAGGGAGGAAGTGAGGAACAAATGTGGGGGAGCTGTTAATTCAGCCTAAGCAAGATAAGCAATTAGAAAGCAGTAAACCCCGGGAAACAGGCAGGTATCCCACAGGCAACAAGGAGCTAGTAAAGGCTTCTGAACAGGGTGTGACAGAAGGTATTTTAGGAATATTCTTGGGTCATTTATTTTTGCATCTCAGTGCTGAAAATGGTGCATAGCACTCAGTAGCCACTCAGCAAATGAGCATCGAAGCTTCTGGAAGATGAAAAATTCTGATGGCAGAGGTGGGGACAGGTATGCCCTTGCCACCAGAACCTAGCACAAAGCTTGGTACACCGCAGGCCTTTGCTAAAGATTGGTGGGCAGAATGGAACTCAAGTGAATTGCTGGATGGTTGACTGACTGCCGCGTGGGATGAACAGGAGAGGTCCTGTCTGAAGCAGGGATTCCAACAGAGGCTTGTGTGGGTGGAGGAGAGAGGGGTGAGGCGTGAACCAGAACATCATTGCCACTGCTCTGCATCGGACCCTCTCCTGGGAACGCACCCAAACCTGGAAACTCGCCACTAGAACATCAGAGACTAGCTGGGTTTATTGTTACTGTTTGGCCTGTAAGTCATGTCCAGCTCTTTTGTGATGCCCACCAGGTCTTCTGTTCATGGGATTTCCCAGGCAAGAATACTGAAATGGGTTGCCATTTTCTTCCCAACCAGGGGATCAAACTCTTATCTCCTGCATTGCAGGCAGATTCTTTTTACCACTGAGCCACCTGTGAAGCCCCCTAGCTGGACTGGGGGACATCACTGAGGCAGACAACTTGGAAAGAATTCTGCAAGCTAAAGCAAGAGACAGACTTTAAAAAAAGAAAAAAAAAAAAAAAACTTCAGTACATGCAAGTTAGTATTAATATTGCTTTTAATCTTTTCTACACTGAAATCATCTTCTTTTCTTGATCCCTAAAAGCATGAGTTTCACTCTGATTTGTAACACTTTGATTTTGGCAAAATTTCAGTCAAAGGGATGATAATTAACACAACTTTCATCCTGAGACCCTAGTCTTCGGGGCATCAGAGCACACTTCCCCCTTCCTCTGCTTCTTCGGAATCAGCAGTTCTTGGTTTTAGTTGGTGGGAACCCAGGGAATTTGGATGAAGGGAAAAAGGGGTATCTTAACCCTTGTTGGAGAACTAAATGGCAGCCCACTCCAGAACTCTTTTCTAGAGAATTTCATGGACAGAGGAGCCTGGCAGACTACAACGATGGGGTCACAAAGAGTTGGACATGACTTAGCGACTCACACACATAGCCCTTATTAGTGTCCTTTGAATATTAGACAAAGTGATGCCCTGAAGCATCTTAACACCAACTGCAGGGATGAATTATAGCCTAGGAGAGCTCGTGAAAGACAAAGCTCTGTGAGTGCTGCTTCTCTTGTGGAGAAATGTGTGTGCACAAAATACATCACCTCTCCAAGCCTCAGTGACCTCCACTATAAAGTGCTGGCCTCACAGTCTTGCTGCCAGAGGTACCAAGTATGCTGCGTGGGGAACTCAGCAGGGGGCCGGTGCAGGGCAAGCCAACGCCCCACTGGTTTCCTCTCCTGCTATTCCTCTTAGTACTATGGGACATGCCATAGTAGGACACGCCAGCCTTTCACTGACTAATTCTGAATTGCCGTGCCCTTTAAAACTTTGAAAACAACTTCCAGTATGGAAAAAGTGGGGTAGAAATTTGTGAATCAGGGCCGATGGCAAGAATCAGAACCTGCAGGAAAAACAAGCAGCCCAGTTCCTCTGAGGAGCAAGGAACTAAGAGGAGGCTTCCCAGCCTGTCTGCTTCCTCCCTGCCATAGGACCCCTGCTGGGCCCTCCTCACCCTCTCTTCCCCTTCCATCTCTCCACCTTTAACGTACACTTTTAAAGGGAGGTGGAAGAGAAGGAACATTTTATAAAGTAACTTCTTAGAGGCAGGTCATTCCTGCACATTTTCTCACGTGATCCTAGCAACAGTCCTATATGGATTACCATCCCCACTTTACAGATGGAGAGATTGAGGCCCAGACGGGCAAGTACTTTGTTCAAGGTCTTGGGACTGAAAGCAGCAGAGCCAGGGTTATAAAGTTTGTACTCTCTCCCCTACACCGTCCTACCTACAGGCAGAGACAACAAGAGCTCAGCTCATCACACTCTTGCTTTCCACTACACTCAGGAGTGGCTGATGGGTGGTGATTTATAAACAAGACGTTTGCAAGGTGGTCAGAACAGAGAGAGGAAAGGCAGGGAGGGCCTGGCTTCACCCGCAGCAGGAGTGCCGAATGGGAAACAGTCTCACAGGCTGGCTTGTAAAGGTCCCTCCCTTGTTGTGACCTCATTATGTCTGCGGCATGGAAAAGCCACCCTGAAACCAACCAGAACCCACCCTGGGTCACTGTGATGTGCATTTACAAGTGTCCCACATTCCGTTTTATATACAGTGTTCGCTCAGACCATCTCAACACTCCAACCCACCTGATGAAGTAGGAAGAACCAGTATTATTTTAAAAGGAAATACATTACTTATTTAATCACTCCTTTTGTACATTCCCTATCTCATTCCAAAAAGAAATTGGGATATTCTCAGGAAAGAATGTCAGCAAAGTTTAGTAAACTGTTTGTACAGATGAAAGAGGTTAAGAAGCCAGATTTTCTGGCCCCAAGATGCTGTGGTTTTCCCATGCTGCCTTGCTGCCTTGATGGAGGGCAGGGGTCCTGTATAGTCCACAGACATCCTGACTCCCTCATCTCCCCATCGCCTATCACTCCACCAGCTTCCTTGGGTAGTCCAACTTTATCAGTTCCCTGAGTCCCCTATTAATTCAAGATGAGGGACTGATGAGTGATTTTTTGGACTTTTTATAGTTTTCAAAATATTCTAACTTTTCTCCAAAGAATTTTTATAACATTTAAGTAGACCAAATCTTAATTACATTTAAAAGAGTAATTCCATACTAAAATATAACCTGACTCTTGTTGAGAGGAAAGCAGGCATACCCACTGATCTGCGGACAGGTGGCAAGGTCAAGACCACGTAAGAACACCTGGCGGGGGGGATAAGAGGTGGGGCAGAAGGAAGACCACTGTGGGCAGAGAGAAGCGATCCTGACCAGTGGGTGTGGTCCCCAGAACAAGCCTCTGTCATCACATCCCAGGTTCGCCAAAATGGCAATCCTCTTCACACCTAGAAAAAGGTCAGTGTGTATTGTCCCACAGCCTCCAGCGTCACCTCGGTTTTGTTGTTTAGTCGCTCAGCCGTGTCTGACTCCTTGAGACCCCATGGACTATAGCTCAAAGTGCTCCTCTGTGCATGGGATCTCCTAGGCAAGAATACTGAAATGGTTTTACCATTTCCTCCTCCAGAGGATCATTCCAACCCAGGGATCAAACCCACGTCTCCTGCACCGCAGGTGGATTTTTTGACCACTGAACCAGCAGGGAAACCCAATTTGTCACCTTTGTTTAGTTAAAGGTAAAAGAGCAACTTTTGTAATTTTAAAGCAAAAATAGCACAGAAATCTATGGTAGAAAAGAAAGATGAGCAAAACAATGGAAACTTAAATACAATTTTCTGAGTCAAGGAGCAATGACTGTGAGATATTGTTAGCCTCTCAGCATGTCTCTTCTGTGTGTGTGTGTGTCTATTTGTATATTTATATGTAGGGAATAAATTAGATCATACTGATTTTGAACTTGTCTTTTTCACCTCTCTGTCCATTGTGCATATCCTTCTGTGCTGGTAACTAGCCATTTATGAGACTTTCTAATGTCAACAGCGCACATAGGGTATTCAGGCTGTTAGGGAGAGAGTCACGGACAAGTTAGAAGGGCCTGCAGGGCTCACTTGAATGCAAAGCACAGCTCTGATTATTGGTACTTTTTGATCTGGACTCTTCCTTCATCTGTAAGAAGGAGTATAATGATGCCGATAGCTTCTCTAGAAAACCTCAGACAGGATAACTGACTTGCCCCAAATCCTCTACTGTTACCAAGTTGGATTCAGGAAGCTTTTCTTCCAAGCCATCTCATCACCTGGCCCTGCTATGCCGAAGGGAGCAGGGGACCAGGCTACCGTCTGCTCTCAGCCTCCCTTCTCCTGACATCTCTGGCAAACACTCTTTCCCACATGGCTCGGTTACAAATCGCCTCTGCTACCTGTGGTTGTGCTGTGTGGAGGCCCCGCCCAGGCATCCTCTAGGGGCAGCCTTCCAGGGCCGGGGTGCCTCCCAGGCACTTGTCAGCCTTGGCTTTGCCCCTTTAGAACCACGCTCACTCTCCTGTCCTGCTTGTCCTCCATGCTCTTGGAAACTTGACAAAACACCTTTTTTTTTCCTCTCGTCTGTCATGAGCATTACATCCAACGGCCTCTGTCCCCTTCTGCCTGTCAGAAACCATTTAAACGCTTGGCACTCAAAACGTACTGCTGTCCCAGGCAAAGCTATCGCCCTTTAAAAGGTTCACCCTGACGGATGGCCAAGGCAACGGCCGCCTTCTGATTTCGAAGGGTGGGAAAGGCAGGCTCCTGAAGCTGCCCCTCTGTTCTCAACGAGCAGCTCACACACGCAGTGGGGAAGTGTCGCCTTTGAAAAATAATTTCCAAACCACAACTTATAAAAGTGCCTAGGTGCCCGGATGTTTCCGTCCAGCCATTGCTCCCGTGGCTTCATTTCAAGGACCGGCTGATTTAGAACGAATGCCTAGGACAGCTGGGACTGTATGGAGGAGAGGGCAAGTCTTAGACTCAGGGGAGGCCGGCCTGGGCTTTCCCACATTCTTATGCTTTGGCTTTGAGCAGATCAGTCACTTCTTCAAGCCTCAGTTCCCTCAGCCTTACGGCCTTGCTGCCAGAGCTGTAGGAAGCATGGAGGGTGAGAACTCAGCACGGGGCTGCACGCAGAGCAAACGCCTCTCTGGCGCCCACTCCTTCAATTCCTCTTAGTTCTCCCAGTGGGACACGCCAGCCCTTCGCTGACTAATTCTACGTTGTCATGCTTTTAAAAAACTTGTAAAGCAAAACCAGCGTAGAGAAGTGGCAGCAACACAGACTAAGCAAAAAGAAAGCCTTTTTTTGACAGTTCAAGCCTCTGCTCTTAGTGGCCACGTCTTGTCGGGCAAATCAGTTAACTTCACCCTATCCATTTTGTGAAGGTGGGATTTTATTTCACTTTTTAACTCTTTTCCCATATGCCGCACAGCGGGTTCTTGTTGGTTATCCGTTCTAAACATAGCAGTGTGTACATGTCCATCCTGAAGAAAGAAAGAAAGTGAAGTCACTCAGTCATGTCCGACTCTTTGCAACCCCATGGACTATAGCCTACCAGGCTCCTCCATCCATAGGATTTTCCAGGCAAGAGTACTGGAGTGGGTTGCTATTTCCTTCTCTAGGGGATCTTCCCAACCCAGGGATTGAACTCAGGTCTCCCGCATTGCAGGCTGATGCTTTACCGTCTAAGCCACCAGGGAAGTCACACATGTCCATCCTAAACTGCGTAGCTATTCCTTCCTCCCAGTCCTTCCCCTGGCACCCGTAAGTTCTCTAAGCCTGTGAGTCTCTTTCTGTTTTGTAAGTTCATTTGTATCATTTCTTTTTAGATTCCACGTATAAAGGATGTCATATGATATTTCTCCATCTCTGACTTACTTCACTCAGTATGACAATCTCTAGGCCCATCCATGTTGCTACAAATGGCGTTATTTCATTCTTTTTAATGGCTGAGTAATAGTCCATTGTGTCGCCTTTATGTCTCCCTCTGTCGATGGACATTTAGGCTGCTTCCCTGTCTCGGCTACTATAAACAGTACTGTAGTGAACACGGGTGCAGGTATCCTTGCACATCATGCCTTTCTCTGAATATATGCCCAGGACTGGGACTGCAGGGTCATATGGTAGCTCTATTTTTAGCTCTATTTTGGAGGAACTTCCTTACTGTTCTCCACAGCAGCTGTACCAATTTACATAGTGGGGGGTTTTATTCATCCCTCTGTTTGGTTGTATGGATCAGTATACAAAAATAACTGTAGCTGGTGGCAGATCTAGGGGTGGGGGGTTAGCTAGCACTTGCCCAGGGCTATATTCCCATGTCTAATATCAAGTGGAAAGACAGAAGAGTGAGGGACATGGTGGGAATTTCTGGCCCAGAGGAAGCTGGCCTGAAACTGCAGCCTGGCTGCTCTGCCCCACAGGAGAGACTGAGCGCTTGTTTTCTCTCTAAGTGTGACTCTGCAGTCAGCCATGGCTGACTATTTGAACTATGCCTCCATGTATGAGCATCTAGATAGCAGGGGGCTTCCCAAGTGGCTCAGTGGTAAAGAACCCACCTGTCAAAGCAGGAGATGTGGGTTCGATCCCTGGGTCAGGAAGATCCCCTGGAGAAGGAAATGGCAACCCACTCCAGTATTCTTGCCTGGGAAATCCCATGGGCAGAGGAGCCTGGCGGGCCACAGTCCATAGGGTTGCAAAAGAGCTGGACACAACTTAGCGACTTAACAACAAGAAGACGGTAGGGCCCAGCCCAGATGTCTAGGAGTGAGAAAACCTTGTCTGGCTACTGGTTTCCTTCCTGTCACCTGCAATCACCTCCCTCTGTCCATCTCCTCCTCCTTTCCTTCCTGGACGGGGTGGCACTGACCAGCTCCTGGGGAGAAAGGGCTCCCTGGGCTGCCCTGGAGAAGCGCAGTATGTGTGTAAGTTCTGAGACTCTGTTGGGTGTGGATGGTCTTGTGTGTGCAGAAGGGGAGCTGGCTGGGGGACAGGGTGGCCTCTCAGGGGCCGGTGTCAGCAGGAAGGGTGACCGGGGCCGCACGGACTGGGGATGCCTCTGTCAGAGGGAGCAGAGCAGAGAGGAGGGCCGTGGCCCGGCTCTGGTCAGACATCCCTGGAGGGGGCACCTCGGGAGGAGGCTGGACCGGGAGACAGGGGTCCCCGGCACAAAGGTCCAGGTGAGGGGCCGCCCTGGGGAGGTCAGTCACGGGGGCCGGCGTCAGGTTCTGGGCTGGAGGCCCTGTGCTGGCCACAGCAGTGGGGAGGCGGGAGGGCCCCCACCGGAAGAGGAAGGTCTAGGGCTCCCACCTCACGTCCAGACCCCAGAGGCGGCATGGAGCGCCTGAGGGGAAACCGTCTGCGCATCCAGCTGGACTGAAACCCGCGACCCTGTCCTGTCCTGGTGGCTGTCCTTCAGACTTGAGCCTCACACCCACACCCTCCCACACTTGGCCCTGTGTGTTCAAAGTGGCCCTGCATTTTCCAGGGCCCACTTCCTTATCCTGTATTAGCTCCAGCTAACGGGTGTGTGGTCTGAGCTTAGCCCTCTCCCTGTGACAAGGGTAGCCCTCGCAGGCCCTGGGCCCATCACTCTGCCTGACCCTCTCCCCAGACTCCCCCTTGTGAACAAGCCCAGGGGACTCTTGCTAAGGTGTGATGCATCGGTATGAACTAAATAGGTCTGCTTCTGAACCTCTGCCCCAGCTGAGCACCTGGAGTCCATGTCACGTCATTTGCAACAACACTATCCCCTTCAAATTCATCAGGCAAAAACAAATATACATTTTCATACAGTGTAGAAAAAGAATGGACAGAGCTTGGGCTTTGGGGTTGGAGAAATCTTACTGAATCTTGAACTGACAACTTGGTAAGTGGTTCTACTACCGGAGTTTCAGTTTCTCCACCTGTAAAATGGGTACATAATAGTGTCTCAAGGTACAGCATCAAAAGCACGGACCGTGAGTTCATTATTAGTGCACATGCAAGGTCAGTATCTCCTCTTCCTACCAGCTGTGTGTACTTAGGAAAGCTATTTAAATCCCCCGTGCCTGTTTCCTCAAGTGTAAAATGAGGGTAAGAAGAATATTTCAGTAGATTGTTGTGATGAATTGATGAGGTAAAAGGTAATATGCTTACATGGGTTAGGTTTCCCATGAATGGTAGCCAATATTAAACTCAGAATTGACACTTCAAAGAGCTCTAGCAAGAATGAAATGAAATAACAGGTTTGAAAAATACTTCAGAACCTGTACAGCACTGTCAGAGATTTGGTTATTATGATTTATAATATTATTGCTACTCAAACTCAAATTTAAAAAATAGTCAAATCTTCTCCAATCTAAAGAAAGCTTTGGGGATTGCAGTTCTGTATTGGCCAAGGATATTTTAAGCAGCTGGGCTTGTCTATCTTCTGTCCCTGCCTGGCGGCCCCGTGCTGCTGGGTGTAATTAGTCGTGGCTCTGTGGGTGATGAAGCAAAGGCTGGCTGAAAATTTCACACCCACCAGTGGCTTGGAAACGGATGATACCATTCTAAATTGCATTAAGGCCAGTTTTGAGCTTGTTCTTTAGATGACAACCACGGAATCTTGTTTTGACTGGAAAGCCTATCTCACAGAAGTATTAAGGCATCATAAAATGTGAGATAAGTTAGTAAGGGGACTTTAATAAAAGCCATCATCATGCTATGAGAGATGGTAACCTCATTTTGTGCTGCTAAAGCATATTTTGAGGTGTTTGGACAAGTTTAATTGTGATTATTGTTTATGAGATGAAAATACAGGGGTGAAGCAATGAAGAGGCCTGACTCTGCTCATGTTCGAGAGCTAATCAGAGAGGCCTTATCTCTAATGTTCATCCAGCTCTTCCTATCAACTCTGGGACACAGCCAGCTCTGCTGCCAGAAGCTAGTTCTTCACCAGAATAACTCCATGGGCATCTTTGAGTACTTCCTATATGCACGATGCTGCACGGAATTTGAAGATGATTAAGGCCTGGAGTAGGAAATGGCAAACCCACTCCAGGATTCTTGCCTGGAGAATGTCGTGGACAGAGAAGCCTGCCGGGCTGAAGTCCATGGAATCACAAAGAATCGGACATGACTTAACAGGCACCCTTGAGGGCCTGAAGAAAGGGTGTAGTCTACAGGGAGGGGAATTTCTCTGTCTTTCTGGGTTTTTTGTTTTAAACTCTCACTCCCCCCGTCCCACCCTCCAGTTTTCCCTCCGCCCTGCCCTTTCTTCCTCCTAGCAAATATCTGACAGTTACTCTGGCCCTGCAAGGTGCTAATGCTAGGTGTCAATCACTGACAAAACATGTAGCCTCCGGCCTTCACGGATCTTAACAGTTTTCAGAAGATAGACCAACACAGAGGTGGGAAAGGGGAGGTATTAGAGAAACTCTTGAAGAGCTTCCCTTCAAAAGGGCCTGATACGGCCTGATGCCACCATGTACCAAATCCTATTTCTCTTGGTAAGACTGCCTCTTGCCTTCGTCCTAAGTGAAATTCACAAGGATCTCTGTGTCCTTCCTGGTTCAACTATACATTTGAACCAGAAAAGATAACCTGAGATGTCTCAAAACTCCTTGTTAAGAATCCTCTTTGTTTAGAAATGATCCTTGTCTCCCTGTTTATGTTTCTATTAGAGTTCTGGTCTCCCAAACAGGGTGTATAAGACAATCCATTGGTGCACAGGAAGAAATTTCCAAGATATTTACCTATAAATATCATTTAGGTAGTCTTATTCTTTTAAAACATGTATATATTTATAATGTATGTTTTAGTACAGTCATCTGTGAATATAATTAATGACTGTGTATATAAAAGATGACTAAATGTGCACATACAGGGAATGCTTACTCAAACTCACTCAAAACTTTGTTCTACTGTCATGATCAACCAGCTTGGAGACGAGAACACTTGCACTCGGGAACAGGAAGAGGCCCTTTCCTCAGTGAACTGAAGGAAACAGAGTTGAACGAGGATGCCCCCATGCGCTGTAGTGTTTGCCCCGCCGGTGGGAATAAAAGCGACCAGCAAATTTCTTGCCTCTAGGACAGTCACGGGGCATTCTGGCAAAAGGCTCCACTGCAGACAGATGGCACCGCTTTTGCTATCCCTCCTCCCCATCAGGGCCCCACGGCGGGAGCCAGTCTGGGGAACAGGCCGTTCAGACAGCCAAGGAACCTCAGCTTAGGCCAGAGGACAAGAGCAGGCAGGGGAGAGGGCTTGACAGCCCCCCGCCCACTGCAGAGGGTAGAGGGAACATGAGTCCTTCTGCCAGGCTCTGAGTCTAGGAGGAAAGGATCAAGCCTTGGCTGGCCCGGACTGGAGACTCACTCCTGATTCTGGCAGATCCTAGAATGAGGGGAACAGCAGGAGTAAATTCAGGGGCACAGCCAACAGAGCCTGCCAGGCAGTAGAAGAAAGTGGAAGTCACTGAGATGGCAGGTCGAAGCAGTGAGGACCAGGGAGGAATCAACACAAAGGCCATGCACAGTGAGGGAAGTGGGGGTGGAGGCTGGGGCAGAGCTGGGCTGAGACTGAACTGACCCGAGGGGGTCAGCTTGTCAGCCTGTTCCAGGAGCACTGAGAGGGAAGAGGAGATCACAGGCGTGGGAGGGCCAGCACATGGCCGATACTGGACTTCCAACTCCAGACAAGACGCAACTTATCATCCCACAAAGAGAAAACACAAGAAGGGACCCATGGAATGTCCTGGCCAGCACTGCCAAATGTGTAGCCTTAGTGGACTCCACTCATGTTCAAGGTTAAGCTGAACATCACCCACGTCCATCGAGCCTGGGGGCCACTGCAACGTTTTGAACCATTTCCTTTAGTTTCCCTCATCACAACACCCCCACCGTGCTGCCAAGTCATCATGGTTCATTCCTGGTCCCTGTTCGCTGACCTTTTGGATGGCAGGACATGAGTCCCAGTCACCCTGCTGCCCCCTGAGCTTAGCCTCATGGTTGGCATGAAGCTAATAGTTACTCAATACAATACTCAATATTCATTTAAATAAACAAATACCTGTTAGATCTAGAAAAGAAAAGAGTTTGCATCTTCATGCATCTACAGGAAGTTAGTAGGGAAAGCAAAATTGCAACATTGCGAAGACTGAAATTGCGGCCCCTCTCAGACAGCTTCCCAAGCTTTGGGAACCCACTGTCCCTAAGAGGGATGCAAAGGGGACGAGTTGAGCAACCGCAGAAGAGAACAGCTTGGGTGAATCAACGCATTTGTGCAACTCCTCAGAGTGGAGAAGCCCAGTGCAAACAGAGCTTCTGCTTTTTTTTTTTTCCTTCTGAAAACACTGTCAGCTCCAAGAGGCACTCCCAGAGAAACACAAAGATTCTGAGGATACACATTCAGGTGCCATTCTAGCTGGGCAATTCAGCTCATCCACATGGACCATTTGCCCAGCTCCAGAGATGGTTCCAGACACATGAACAGCTCCCAACTCCCAGGAAACAATAGGGTCTGATATCTCCTAGATGATTTTCAAGGTTAGCTCATCATCCTCCCTGGAGGCAAAGAGTCAATATTCACAGGCCATGCACTTGTTGTTCAGAAAGCAGATCCATCACCTTCATTTACTTGTTCATGGATGTGGCTCATCTGTTTGGGGGACAGGCTCAGTGCTGGGCTCATTGTCTGCATTAGACCTGCTCCTGCTCTCCCCAGCTTATGCTCCACTTTGAAAGGAAAGAGGGGGAGGCATATTCCATGGTTCCCGTGTCCCCACCCCCACCCGCCCCCACCATACACCTTGCACTATGCTAGGTAATCTATGCACATCCTCCTATGGAGTTGATGCTGGAGAAGCGGGCTTGGTTCCTGCTTGGTTTAGGAGAACTGCAGACCCCCAGGTGGGGAGGTAACACCTGGCTCTCGATGACACTAAATGTAAAAAGCTAGCATTTACAAAGGAGAACATTTCATTTCAATATGATGACTGCACAGAAGTAGGAGGAAGTCAGTCAAGCAAATCTCAACATACAGGATCATCTTGCTAATTTGCCTGTGGACATTAGCCTGGGTCCTAATAGCTCTTAGACAGCATATTAGAGCAGAGACATCACTTTGCAGACAAAGGTCTGTCTAGTCAAAGCTATGGTTTTTCCAGGAGTCATCTACGGATGTGAGAGTTGGACCATAAAGAAGGCTGAGCACCGAATAACTGATCCTTTCGAACTGTGGTGTTGGAGAAGACTTTTGAGAGTCCCTTGGACTGCAAGGAGATCAAACCAGTCCATCCTAAAGGAAATCAACCCTGAATATTCACTGGAAGGACTGATGCTGAACCTAAAGCTCCAATATTTGGCCACCTGATGAGAAGAGCCAACTCATCGGAAAAGACCCTGATGCTGGGAAAGATTGAAGGCAGGAAGAGACGGGGAAGACAGAAGATGAGATGGTTGGATGGCATCACCAATTCAGTGGACATGAGTTTGAGTAAACTCTGGGAGATAGTGGAGGACAGGGAAGCCTGGTGTGCTGCAGTCCATGGGGTCACAAAGAGTGCGACCAAACAACAACAATATAACAGTTCATTAACTTGAAAAACTCTCTGGAAATCAGGTGCTTTTACACTGATGGATCTGGATGTCTCCATGTGCTCTTGTAGTGCGGTTGCCGGACACGTGGTCACTCAGCCAGGGCTGATCCCAGTCTTAACTTAAGGACCTTAGTGGGGGTGTGCCCTGCCAAGTGTGGGCTCCGACCTCCACACCATCCCTCAGCCTGGGCCACAGCCCGGGATTCTTTGGAGTGCAGTTGACAGCTTCAGGTACATTTTCTCAAACAGACCCCATTTCCATGCATTCACCCCAGGGGTGAAAGGAAGGTTGTGAAACAGCAAGGCCAGGGCAAGTGGGCAGCAGTTCCAGGTCACCCAGTGGAAACGGGCAGAGAGGATCCTGCCACCTGGGCTCCATGGCTCCCAGTTCTGGGCTTCTCCTTCCGCAGCAGCCTCTCCTGGGCACCGACCACTCCCTTTGACGGAGACCCATCTATGGTCCCTGCCTGCCTGCTGTCAGCCTCCACCATGAAGCCACCAGGAGCTCCCTTAAGCCCATGGCGCTTTTCCTCCCCAACCCCCAAAGTCTGCATGAGCCTCTAACCATCTAGCTTGTTCCCCGGCTGGTCCTTTTCCTCCCGGAGCCTCAGCCCATGGCACAGAGAACCCCTCCCTCTCCCACCTCCACACTGGCTATTTTCCTTTCCTTACAGAGTCACCAGAACTGATAGCTGTGTAGTAGGGCAGGGCTTTCATGCACGGCTGAACTCCAATGCCTAGAAAACATCATTGAATAAATAACTGAATGAGGGAATGACTTCAGAGTCTAACTCATAAGAGATGCTCAATAAATATTTTTTGACAAGTTGCCTAAAGCTTCATACCTCTTAACTATCAATCTAAACCTCTGTTACTCCTCTGGGCGAGTTCGGGGGAAAAGTCCACTTCTGCTTCTCCCTGCCTGCCCACTCCTCCCCCTCGAGGCCAAGCACCCAGTCAATCTTTGCAACATTTCCTCTGCCCCTTCCCAGGGTGCCCTGCGCAGCACAAGGACTCTCACCAGCCGTCTAAGGAAGCATCTCTCTAGTGCAGAGCCCCTGCTAAATTTAGAAGCAGCCCTGGTGTTTTGAACTCATCTTCGATCACAGCAGTGAGAGAGGTTTCTAAATGACTGTCCCTGCTGGCCGTGTCGTTCCCACCAGCTTGGGGCCGTGCCATCAGCCCCAGACACTGACCTGACTCTGCTCGGGGACCAGTTGGGTGATGCTGGGCAGATCATTAGATGCTCTGTCTTCTCTGTGAAGTGGGAGGTGAACCAAGGCTCTCAGAGGGCCATGCAGCAGGTCACCCGGCATTCTGAGCTCACCCAGGCAACTCCATGACACGCTGTCTGGAGCCGGCGTTCCAGCAGCTTCCATCTCTACCACCAACAAGCCCTTGGGCTCCACGTGCTGGGCTTTCCTGATTGAGACCAGCATGCTATGAGTCGTGTCCGACTCTTTGCGACCCCTTGGACTGTAGCCCGACAGGCTCCTCTGTCCATGGGATTTTCCAGGCAGAACACTGGAGTGGGTTGCCATTTCCTTCTCCAGGGGATCTTCCCAACCCAGGGGTCGAATCAGCATCTCTTACATCTCCTGCATTGGCAGGCGGATTCTCTACCACTGCACCACCTGGGAAGCATGCTATGAACAGGGAGATGTATACAATTACTTAAAAAAATTTAGACCCATCACGAAGTTGAAATAGTACAGTGCACATATTCCCTTCACCTAAACTGACCAAGCATGAACATTTTGCCACATTTGCTTTCTGTCTTTCTTATTCTCTTTCTGTTTGTGTGTGTGTTTTCTTTTTTTTTTTTTTTAATTGAACCATTTGAACGTTAAAGACAACATGCCTCTTGACCTCTAAATACATTAGCACGGAGTTCCTAAAAATTAGCATTCTTCACATAACTCTATGTCATTATCTTACCCAAGAAAATTAGCACTGACACAAATGGTCTAATATGCAGTCTGTATTTGAATACCCCCACCTCCATCCCAGGAATGTTCTTTCTAGTCCTTCACCCTTGATCCAGGAGCCAGTCAGGCATCATACATTCAGTTACCATGTTTTCTTAGTCAACTTTCATCAGGAACCTCGGAAAGCCGACTATTTTTCATAACCTTTCTAGTTTTATAACCTTTCATAACCTTTGTAGTTTCTTCTGGTTGTAGCACCAGCCAGCCAAGGGGTGGTGTGCCTCCCCGGGGAAGCCTGGTGGGCTGCTTCTTTCTGTAAAGGGTCTTTGAGGCCCATTATTTCAATTCTCTGCCAATTAAAAACTTGTCTACAGCGGAGCCAAGACCAGAAGCTTTGCTTGGGGCCCACTGGGCAGTGACATCAAGAACCTAAGAAGAGAGAAGCAGCTGAGGCTTCTGAGCCTTGGCCCCCTTGGACTCAGTGAGCTTTAGGCCATGAGAGCATTCTCTCAACCTCCTCTGCCTTTTAATTAGAGACAAAATATCCCCGTGTCTGAAAGAGGAGCGTGGCCCAGACACTTGGAATCAAGCTGCCCATATTCCCAAGTGCTTTGCAAAAAAAAAAAAAAAAAGAACAGTGTTGCTATCTGCCCTGTCCTTACAAAGAGAAGTCTGCTCGGTGTGGTTGCTGAAAACAGGAACCTGTCTCCTACAAGCCTGCGCCTTCCTCGTTTCTAGCAGAGGAAGTGGCAGCCGGTTTAGCAACTGTGCTTCTCGATAGCATGGGCTCCTCTGCACCGGCGGGAGGCTCACTCTGCCACGGAAGTAGCAGCTGATGGAGCGGTGGTAACAGTGCTCCTGACGGTCCCTCCTCTGCGACTCCCAGGGGAGAGCGTGCCCAGCTGTTGAAGGTATCTGGGGGGACATGGCAGGGGCTCTGGAGGGGAGGTGTCGGGACCCCTGAGACACACAGCTGGCAGGAGGTGGGCTTTCTGGAGACAGACGTGCTCTGGGAAGACAGGCAGAAGTAGGTCTAAGTGAGGCCTGGTGGCTGGTGAGTCGTGGCTGTTCACTGATGGGGAACTCTATGCCAGGAAGGGCTGGGAGAGCTCAGACTGGGCACGCTCATGCCAGAAGGAGATCTTCCAGCCACAGAACATTCTAGCACAGAGCAGGCTTCGCACTGTGGACACTCCAGCTTGCTATTAGACTTTCTAGAAGTACATTCTTAGGTGAGACATTTAAATCTCTCCAGGCCTTCATTCTCTCCTCTGGGAAGTGGGAATAATGGTACACAACTCACACAGGTATTGGGCAGATTGAACAAGCTAACACACGCAAAGTGCCCAGGCCAGTTTCAGACACACAGTAGGGGCTTAGTAAAATGCTATCAGCATGGAGTCATAACGTCTGTAGCTGGAGCCCAGGCAGGTGGACATCACAGTGGTGCTTCTAGGTATCTGGGGTGTGTATCTTCTTGGGAAGACGCCAATGATGACTGATGGTAATAAACAACAAGAATCCAAGTAGATGGGATTTTTATGGCGCATATGATTAAATCAAAGGCAAACATGGGAGGCATATAAAAATATGAAAATAAAATGCAAGCATTAGGAGAGATATTGGAGAACTAGAATTTTCTAAGGAACATGGCACACTGCTTATCCTGCTAGGTCCTTCCATGTCCAGAGAGCCTGGTGTATCAGGGAAATGACCTGGGTTTTAGCCTCAGAATGTCCTGAATCGGGGTTGTGCACACAGTGTGAAGGGATAGAGTCTGCCCAGCTGAGGGGCAGGGGAGGCATGAAAAGTTATTTTCCTGCAACCTTTCTAGCAATCCTGTTAAGATTACCATGATTATTTGCTTCCAACAAATGAGAAAATGAGGTTCAGAGAGGTTAAGTGATTCATCCAAGTCACACAGCTGGTAAGAGGCTCCGAGGGCTCCAAGGGCTGAGACGGGGAGGAAGAGCCCCACCTAAGTGAGCTGAAGTGTGGGGAGGACAAAAGTGTGTATTTAAAGCAGTGCTCATTGCATTAGGAGAAATACGCTCCATTGACTGCAGAGTGTCTTCTTGTAGGTTGCTGTGAGATGCTGTACTGGGCTGTGGTTCTTTCAAAAATAGGGAGGTAAGCTCAAGTAAAATTTCTGGCAAAATTTGGTGCAAACTATAGTCTCCAGTTGGGAAAATGTTAATCAAGAGCGCTTAAGGAACTTTTCTAGTGTTCCAGTAGCTAAGACTCTGAGTTCCCAATGCATGGGGCCTGGGTTCGATCCCTGGTCAGGGAACTAGATTCCATATGCTGCAACTAAGACCCAGAGCAGCCAAATAAGTAAATAAATATTCAAAAAAAGAGTGCTTAATAGGCTCTGAAATATATAATGGTAATAATAGGAAAAAAAATTATGGAATAGGCTGAGAGCTATTTAGACTTTCATGTCTTAAAACAGATCTAGAATCAGGGAAGTAAGACCAGGAAAACCTACTGTTTTAATCAGCTCCACCTGGGCCAACATTCTGGGTTGGTTGCCAGGGAACTCACTGTGTGACTTTGGGCAAGTCGATTTGCCTATCTGAGTGTTTGCTTTTTCCTCGTATTATAATAAAAAGAAGACCAGCTTCCTTATGTGTTTGTAAGAAGTTTAAATTACATACAATATGTAGTGGATGCTAAATACTAAATAGCAGCTACTGTCATTCCTGACCCAGACAATTAAAGCACCCCAAGTTGCTTGTAAGTTCATCGGCAGCAAACAGTAGCGGGCAGTGTTCAATACGACGGGTCAAACGGCACAGCCGATGACCTGGTGATTCCTTTCTCGATTTTTCAGAATGCTTATTTCTACCTGTTCCTCCATCTCCTTTAAGTGAAACAGCTATAGGTAGGTTTGTATTGCACTGAAATCATCTTCCTAATACAGAAAGAAAAAAAATTTCCCCACTCTGAATTTCGAGAGCTGGCAATGTATTTCCAAGGGGAGTGGGTCTTCCTTAAAGACTTAGAAATTATTCATCTTGGTAAACCCCAGTCAGCTTCCTGCATTAATAGATGCTGCTGGGTTTTAATTTTTCATCTGACATTCAGCAAGAATTTATTCCCCCAGCTCTGAGAAGCTGGAGCTTAAAATTCTCATTAAAATTTTCCAGCATGTCAAGCTAGAGCCTTTGATTCTTGTCAGCAACATGAGGGACCTGTTAGTACATTTATCCTTCCGTCTGTCCACCCACTCATCCATCCATCCACCCTTCCCTTAATGAATAACGCACTGAGGCCGTACCCTCTGACTGATTTCCTCCCCTCCCACCTCCCCAAGAGTTCCAAAGGAAATAGGGACGCTGGGTACATGGGGTCCCAACCACTTCCTCCCATCTGAGAACCACCACGGGGGGAGGCAGTTCATTTTGTTACGGTAACTGGAGCTACAGACAGAAACCGTGGGGCCTCCAGTCGGCTCACTTTTGTTGCCAAACAGCCTTGCAAAGTCACACTTCCCTCCTTGGCACCTTCCAGGCAACTGGGACCATGGCTGGGGGACTTGGGGTGGGGTGGGGGGTAGGTGGGGAGACTCCAGGAGCTTCAGACCACAGTGGAAATTGTCCCCCCGATGGTCCTTGGGGGAAAGGCCCACCCTGAGAGAATAGGGCTGCCCCTGAGAGCACAGCCCTGCCTGCCTGCATTGCGCTGGGTACTCTGTAGGTGATATTTTTAGCCACTCGACTGAATGCAGTAAGCCCTTACTACGTGCCAAGCACCTGCTAGGTAATAATTTCTCATTGAGCAATAGAATAAAGAAAGGATTGCGTGCTCAGGGAGCTTATAACCTGGGGCTGTTGAAGACACGAATCCATAATGAGGACTTGTGGCGTGAGCTGTGAAGGGGCCAGAACCCTGGACAGAGGGCAGAGGGGAACCCGTTGTCAGTGAAGTCTTTACCTTTAATTCTCACATTACCCCTTGGAGGCAGCCACGCTCCTTCTCAGAGTACAAATGTGTCATCTCCCCCTACTCTTCTGGACCCCCACACCCTCCAAGTCACATGGACAATCAGCTTAAAGATTACAGCCTCTGAATAGAACTTGGAAGAGGAACCCAATTCCAGATACGCTACTTTAGCAATATACCAATTGGTTTATCTACTGAACAGCTGTGATGCAACTGACCTACAGGCACACAAGAGCAGCGCCACGATCTTGTCATGAAAAGGGGTCAATTTAGCTTTATGCAACCCTCTGTCCACCTCCTTATGACTCAGAGCAGAGGACTTAAGAGCCGGGCTCCGGAGCCAGACGCCTGGGTTCAAGCCCTGCCTCCTCTCTTACCAGCCCACTGATAAACCCAGACAAGTTATGCAGACACTCTGGCTTTAGTTTCCTCATTCCTATAAGAGGCCTGATGGCCGTGGTGTGCCTCTCCCGGGCACAGGGTCTCCTCAGTTTTCATCTCTTCCTTTTCTTTCCCTTTGGAACTTCTAGTGTGTTTCAGGTCTGAGTGAACACAGACCTCTGTCTTCACGGCACTTACGGTCACTCATCAAACCACCACACAAGTGAGTGTTAGAATCATAATCCGCTTTGCAGGCAAGGCAGGTGACCCTGAGCAGGTAAGGATGAACCCCTGAGCTGAGAAAGGGTAGCACGGGGGGTCCCCCCCAGGCATCTGCAAGTGATTCACGTGCAGCTCAGCACATGCAAAGGCCGTTAAGAGACAAAAGAGCAATTTCCGTCTCCCTTGATAAGCTCGTGAGCCTCACTGGTGGTTCACGTATCTGCACAAAGAGCATAACCCAAGTCTTGCTGGGAAAAGTGATGCAATACAGGAACCCCTAACTTCACCACGCCCGGGCCCAGGCATCCAGAGGCCCTCTTGCCTCTCCGTCTGCGTCACTATTGACCTCCACCTTCTGATGAGACCTGCATTTCCCAGGCATCTACGTTTGAAATGAAAAGCCCATTTCACCTTCACTGCTTTCCCATTCTGGGCAATTGCATATCTCTGTGATCTAACATCAAAATAATTGGCTTTCTGACTGTTTGCTCATTGCCAAGGTCTGTGATTGCCAGCTTGTAGGTTATGTGGGTATCTAGGACCTGGCCTGACTTCATTTGTAACGTGGTTTTTGTCAGGAAGTGTTCAGTGTTCAACAGCCTGGGAGATACCATATCCCACCAGCCCTGTGTATTGCGGGGTGGGGAGGAGGAGGGGGGTGGTCATTTTGAGTATGAAAAGCTGATTTAGAAAAGAAAAAAAAGAAATGGGGAAATTTTTAACTTTCATATCAGTGAGATGTTAAAGCCACGCCAGGAATAACTGGATCGCTCACCTCTCCACCCTGGATACCGCGTTTTACGGATCCCGCTAGGTCTGGGGTCAAGGTGCTCACTTGCAGCACATTTACTGTTGGCAGAGAAATGAGCAACAGAGCACTCACCGCCCCCCCGCCCCGCCCGCCAACACACGCACACACCCAGCAATGTGCTAATCTTGTAACACATACTCTTTAATCCTTACTTGTGAAAATTCATCAAGGAAGCTATGGCTAAGCTCAGTTTTAAAACAGAAATGAACAAAAAGCAGTGGGAAGAAGTTTAGCAACTTCCTAAGAGATGAAACTGAAATATGCCCCAGCACCAAGAGGTCCCAGATCTGGATTCTTCCTCTGACATCCTAAAATGACCGTAAAATGTTTTCCAGGATGTGTCTATCCTGGTCTCAGGGTAAAGCTGAGACTCCCTGTTATCCTGAGGGTATACGAGGTCCTCTTCCGGACACCCAAGGGTGAAAGGAACACAGGCTCATGGACACGTGGGTCAATGCTGATAAACGGGCAGTGGCTCTTTGTGGTGGGAAGAGTGCTAGATGGTTGGGGGTGGGGGGTCATAGCACTTATCCAAAATTATTGAGCAGCCTTGAGCATATGGCTTGCCCTCTCTGAGCCTTTTCTTTGTAATTGAGGACACTGAACTGCTCATCTCCAGTTGGTGCTTTATGATATCCTAGGGTCAGAGAGTCCTCTCTGGAGAAGTGAAGGGGTAGGGAGTGCTGAGCCCCCAACCCCCAATAAGCTTGCTTTTATCTATTTCACATGTTGAGCTTCTGGAGAAACTTTGTTAGAACAGGTTACAACCAGCCAGTTGGACCACAGGCTCCTTCTCTGCAGAGGGACAGAAGAACAAGATGGGCCTGGGGAGCAGGGAGGACGGTCCTGTGGCTGCACCTGCCTGGTGAGGCCAGCTGGGAACGATATGGGTCACATGGCTGGCACACCTGCCGAGCGAGGTCAGGATGTGGTAGGGTGCCCCCGGAAATCCTGAGAGATTTCTGGCAGGGGAGCCAACCGATGCTAAGGTCCTGGCCCAGCTCTTAGGGCCCCTGCTGCGGGTGGCAGACCGCAGGCAGCCCCGAACAAGTTCCAGGACGGTTGGGTAGGTACTGGGTACCACTCAGGGTGTGGGGTGGGTGGTAGTTGAGACAAAAGGACCATGAGCCACTGTCTGGCCCAACCCTTTCCCCATCATACTTGAGAACCTGAGGCCTAAAGGAGGGGAAGGACTGCCCAAGCTTGCCCGGTGACCTAGCTGGCCACCCAGTACCCCTGGGGATCCAGCGGGTAAATCTGTAGTGATCCCATCTTACCACACTTATCTCTGCTTCAGATATGACCTTAATTTAATCCTCAAAACAACCCTTCAGGGCACGGATTAGTATCTCAAATTTCTGCATTTGGAAAGGGAGGCTCAGAGAAGCGCAGCAACTTGCTACAGGACACACAGTTTGACCCCTGGGTCAGGAAAATCCCCTGGAGAAGGGAATGGCTACCCACTTCAGTATTCTCGCCTGGAGAATTCCACGGACAGGGGAACCTGGCAGGCTATAGTCCAGGGGGTCACAAAGAGCTGGATATGACTGGGCGACTAAGCACGCACGTTCAAGTTTCATAAAACTCACGTAGCTATCAGTATGGCTAGTTTTTGTTTGCTTTGTTTTGAGCTTTTTTCTCCCCAGAGCATTTACAGTTCTTCAAAACAATGCTTTGAAAGGCTGGAAAACTTCCCACACAATTCACTCCTGCCCTTCTGACCACCCCAGGCCGCCTACTAGTGGCCGTGACCTCTGAACCTGAGCAGACCTTATCTCGCACTTCTCTCCTGTCTTTCCCCCTCCCCCAGTTAAAACTCCAGCCCTGGGCTTCCGATCACTGCAACCGGACATCCAAGAGACCCCTGGGGACCTCCGTGTCCCCTGGGCTAAAGGTCCCCCCCAACGTTTATGGCCCTCAAAGCTTCCTTTGGCGACCTTTCAAAATCATTTTCGGTTGTGATTTTGGACTAGACCCGAGGGCAGGCAAGCAGGACAGCATTCCATGGTGGTTTTGAGAATGGGTTTGGGAGTCAGGCAGACCTGGTGTAAAGCCTGGCTTGCCTTCTTACCGCTCATGTGACCTTGGACCCGTTCCTTAGTTCACATCACCTAAGAGCAGGGCTCTTGTGAGAACCTGGGTAGGGGAGTGTGATGTCTGTAAAATGCTGGGTGCCCGGCAGAGGAAGGGCTGACCACCCAGGGGCGGTGCTGGCGATTCTGTGGTGAGAGCTGCTGCTGGGGTTCGGAGGTGATGGGTGACGAGGCCCCCACCCGTGCCACCATGCCTTCACACCTCAGAAGCAGGTCACGTGGACGGACTTGTCGCTGCCACACTCTGTGGGAGAGACACCTGATTCCAAAGGGAGGGCTGCACCCCCAAGGGAGCGCTCACCTCCCGACTGTCGCCACGCTTACCCGACCGTGCTAGACCTGCCTTCCCCGGGTTGGGGCTCCTCGAGCTGCCGCCCCCTTGTCACACTATGAAGGGGTTCACGTTGCCTCCTTCCCCAGAGCGAGGCTTGGCCTTAAGGAGCACAAAGTGGATGAGACGCACAGAGTGGTCCTGGGATGCTGCCCCGTGAGCGGCGGGCGCCGTGTCCACCCGGTAACACAGAGCCCCAGACGGAAACATCCCTGATCTGGTCAGACAGAAACCAGTCTGAGAAGGCAGGGCCCGCATGACTTGACCCCTCCATGCCAGGGGTCCGCTCAAAGGGTGGCCAGCCATTTGCTGACCAGAGTCCTTTGGGGACCCAGCTTCCTCCTGGTGGAGTCGGCAGCATGGCCCTGGGACAAAGGCTCTGCAGCCAGGGCCAGTAGGCGGGCCCCTGCATCCCTGCTCCGCGGGGCTCCGGACGGGTGTGTGGGCAGGGGAGCCAACAAGCTGACCTCCACACTGAGAAGGTGAACGCAGAAATTCTGCCTCCCAGGATGCCAGGAAGATGAAAGGTGCTGGCATCTGCTCATCACCCACACAAACCACCCTGCCCATGTCCTGAGAGGTGTAAAGACAAGGCTTGTATTCTGTGTAATGGGACTTCATAAGAAGGTGATGATGGGTCTTTTAGTAATCATTTTCAAAAGGTCACTGAAATTGCTGGAATTGAAAGAGGTTCAGCAGCTCTCTCCTTGGAGATCACCTTTTCCATTCAGTTCATTTTTAAGAAGAGGAAACTGAGGCCCGAGTTTTCACAGAACAAAAAGCAACATTGGTCCGAAAATGGGGGGATAAAGAAGAGGTGAAGGCCGGTTTCCACCCTCTGACATCTGACATCACAAAGAAAAGGGGTGAAGAACCCAAGGCTGCTCGGAGCCAGTGTTAATTAACTCATTTCTCTCTGGCCCTCTCCTTATTGTTTCTAGAAGCAATTATGCCTTTCATACCCTCACTCCCACTTCCAGCCACTGCACAAAACTGTCACAGATTAAATCAGATTGCTCAGCCATTTCATTAGGGAAACCCCAGCTCTCAGTCTCTGGGGGCACTTTCGCTCTTCTCAAATCAAAGCCTCCTTCAGATGAGTTCGCTCCTCCCTGGAGATGATAGGAAATCAGCCAGCAGACCTCTAAAGAGCAGGTGGACTGATGGTTTTTCTGACTAGCACGGGTGGGATAAGGAGCTTACAGTCCAACACAGCCCCTGCTCCCGGCGTGCGCCCACCTGCCAGATAGAAACAGGGAGAAGACAAGACCTCGGGCTCCTAGCATCCACTCCATCTCGTCTCGAGACCTTGGGTATGTTTCTTTCCTTGGATGGACCTCAGTTTTTTCATCTGTAAATGCAAGTTTCAAATCTTTTGTTTTCCTGCATTGTAGTTCCTGGGCTTCCCTCGTGGCTCAGATGGTAAAGAATCTGCCTGCAATGCAGGAGAGCTGGGTTCAATCCCTGGGTCAGGAAGATCTCCTGGAGAAGGGAATGGCAAGCCACTCCAGTATTCTTACTTGGAGAATTCCATGAAGTGGGCAGCCTGGCGGGCTACAGTTCTTGGGGTCACAAAGAGTCGGACATGACTGGGCAACTAACACTTTCATTTTCTTTGTAGTTCCTGAATCTTTTCAAAGAGCACACACATCCTTGAGAAGAATGATAAAGTTGTTGGAAAGAGACGAAGTTAGAATTCCCTCTGATAGATAACAAAGTCTCTCTGTGCAACTTTCCTGGACTTGCTGATGTAGAGATGAGAGTAGAATGTGATGGCTGGAGGTCGTCACTTGGAAGTGGCTGGGGGAGAAGATGGACCTGGACTGGGGCTAAGACATGCTGCAGGGAAGGGGCCCGGGGGTCTGCAGGGGTGAGAGCTCACCTGCCTACTGGGCGCTCGGGGTAGGGGTGAAAGGCCCAAGCCCTGGGGTCTAGCTGATCCTGCAGACCAAGCATCAGGCTGCAGGGAGAGAGGGGCATGGTTCCGAGGGTCAGCAGCAGTGCTGTGGGGACCCTTGGGAGTGCGAGGGGGCAAGGTGGGCACACATTTGAGTGATATCTCCACAGGGAGGCCTGCAGAGCCACTCCCCATGTGTCCTGAGAGCTCCACTAGAAGCCCTGGTGACCACAGACAGGGCGGCTGAGGGACTGGGGTGACCACGGGCTCCAGGAAGTCGCTGGGAGCAGGATAGAGGCAGTAAGGCCTCTCAGGAGGTCTGTGCATCCCATGCAGGGCGCCGGCTCCCCAGAGCCAGTCTGCTTACTTCCCCCTTCCCTGGACAAACCTCAGGTGGAGCCCCAGAGGCGGCAGCCTTCCTGCCCGCTGGGTGGGACCCCAAGGGCCCCCTTCCTCTGGGCGCTGGCTCAAGGCCCCACACAGCAGACACGAAACTTTAGAGTGAGGTTGCTGCTGCCTCCACTAGCGTGGTTTCCCCAGCACTTTCTTTGAGCACGTTTCCAGGAGTGCCTGCACCACACCCAAGACAAAGAAAATTCACCCCTGCCCCCCGGAGCCAGGGTAATGCTGTTGAAACCCGCTGGCCTGCAGGAAAGGCCTGCCAGGGACAGAGCGCCCCCTTGGCTGTATTTGGGGAGGGGGGAGGTGAGATGGCCGGGGGGAAAAAGGGCCCTGATCTTGCGTCAAAGCGGCCTCACCCTTAAACTACCCTCATTGTTTCCAGTCACAAAGACCAAAAGGTCAGAATGCAGGCCTTCTCATTTGAGCAAGTGGCCCATCCAGCCATATGCTCTGCAGTGCATTGTAAGTTTAGAGTCTGGACAAGTCTTGTGATTCTCTTGGGAAGAACTCGATGATACTACAATCTCTCAGTCTGATTTATAAGTGATAAACTTCATGTAACTAGTTAAAATAGATTAACTTTCAAAGGACATGCTTTCTGGTTTTCCTTGTTTCACAATATCCCACATAGACCCCCCTTCCATGCCTTCCCCCCACCCTTTAGGAAGTGGTGCACACCTCCCTCAGTCTCTGAAAGGCCTTGCTCTGGGAGCATTGATCTGTCCAGTATCTGAACCTGAAATGCATAGAGGAAGGATGCAATGGTTGGATGGGCTGACTTCAGGGCCCTTTCAAACTCATAATGCCTCGATCTTAAACTGGAGACAAAGAATGGGGTGGAATGCAAGTTTCCAGGTGGGCTAGACACTGGCTGGGGGATTCCGTCTCATCAATTTTCTTTGTCCTCAGGGACGGGAATAACTCTTGTCTATAGGTGTGGACTTCCTCTGCTTCAAGCAGCCTGAGAGGACACTTCTATGCTGGGATCATTTAAGCCCCTTTCTAAAATACTTGTATGAAGACCCAGAATTAGAGCTTCCCTCACCATGGACTTTCAGAAAATATACTGTAAATGGCAATAACTAGCAATTTTACGCCTATTAATTTTTTTTTACGCCTATTAATTTTCTGCCAGGTTGTGTTCTAAGCGTTTCACAGGCTTTATCTATTAATGTTGCAGCCACAACCCAATGTTGTTTTATTATTATTCCCCAAAACAGGCAGGGAAAGGTCAAGAACTTCCCCAAGGGCATCCAGCTTCCATGCGCAGAGCCAGAATTTGAACAATTATGGAAGGATGTTGCAGAGACTTAGCATTTGAACAGTATGGAACAATTAAACCAGAGACTTAGCATTCTCTGTTCAAGTTCCAACTTCCCCATTACATGCTGTGTGACCTTGGACAAAATCCTTCCCCTCTCTGAGATTCAGTTTCCTTTCTGCAAAATGGGATAAGGGATGCAAGGATGCTACGATAATCAAAGGTGACAGCAGGTGCCAAAGTGCTGTAGCAACACAGGAAGCAGACAACAAACAGCCTCGTTAGGGGTTTTCACTTGTCCCCATTGCTTAGAGCATGTTGAGAAACTCCAACAGAATAGACAAGGTGGAAAGAGAAAGTACCCATTTCTCATCCCCTTTGGGCTGCGGAGCCACATAACTCCTGCAGGGTAAGAGCTCCGGAGGCCGGGACTGTGGGTGTTGAGGGTCCGGGCTCCGGAGACCCTGGGGTGGGGAGTCTGAGAGGCACTCAACCCTCACACAAACACTGCCGGCTGCTGGCTGTCAGCCGTACGAGGAATGGAAACTTTCTCCACCAACAACACTTGCTAGCAACTTCCCTCTCTGTGGTTTTTCTCTGTCATTCCCTTGATAAAAGAAGTAGAGCTGCGCAAATGTAACCAACATTCACGAATCTCATCTTCACATAAAAACACCCGCCTTTCAAGAAGCGAGCGGCCTGAAAAAATGATGCAGGATGTATTCTAAACTGGGTCATTCTCCACCCAGAGGGCTCGGCGCGTGGCTGACTCCCCGTGTGGATCCCCTGTGCCGTTGGCTTCGAGCGGCTTCGACAGCCCGGGGAGAGAGGAAAATGGGAAACAGCATGCGATCCACCCCGGCGCCCCCCGAGAGGCCTCTGCCCAGCTCAGAGGGTAAGTCTGGTTTCTTCAGCGAAGATGGGGCAATGGGGCGCCTGACAGCTGTTAAAACAGGGCAATGGGTACATAGGGCTTCCTTATACCGTCTCTCTTGCTTTGCCTGTGTTAACATGCTCGGGATTAAATGCTAAAAATTATCAACAATGGTGGCCTGCCAGGATGCTAAGCCGCTGGCATTTTACGATGGAATTTCGAAGCAGCTGGTTCGATCATTTTATTTCATTTATAGGTGGGGAAACTGAGGCCCACAAAGCAAATGCAATTTGTATATTAGCTATTGGTAGAGTCAGATTTCTAACCTAAGCTTGTCTGGTTCTGAAACCTAGGTTTTTTTCTACCATTCCTTGCCAACCGTGATATAATATTATGACGGGTATATGATATTATCGTGGGTACATAATGTTCTGATGGATATATAATGCTACAAAAGCTCGGCTAGAACGTTTTCAGTGTAACTGGATGAAGCTAGCCACTAGTCCTAAGAAATCTTCCTGAAAATAAAGGAATCTTTGTGAGCATCTGTAGGACAGCAGGGACCAGGTGTCCTAGAAAGAGGGCATAGTGTGGTGGGTTAATTGAGGATGACAGGAACAGCTTTCTCCAGAGATGCAAGGCTGAGCCCAACTCTCGAAGCCACAGTCATTCAGGGATGGCCCGAGAGTTGGGAGGGGATACTGGCAAGAAGAAAGACAGGCTGAGAGCAAACCCATGGTTTAGAGGTGCAGGCGGCTGCCAACACCCTCACCTTTATTTCCTATAAGAACAGTGAGGACGTACCAATGGGTCCTTTAGGGAGTCAGAAAGGGGATGGCCAGGTTTGGTGATCCATCAGGTCTCCAGGGTGAGTCTTGGGGGCTTTGGGACACTTGGATCTCCCACCTTCTATCACAGCACCTGGAGTCTGATCGCCCTCTCCTGAGGGGTGACCCCACCTGGTGCCCCCGTGCCCCTTGCAGCACTGAACTGGGCCAAGTTCACAGGCATGGCCCAGTACAATGTCTGCTAAGCACAGCTCCACACGAGCGGGGACAAAACCAGACCAAGCCCTGTCTCCCCACCTGCCGCTTAATCCATGACACCTGTGACCCCTTGAAATAGGAGCCACCTTCTCATTTCTTCCAAAATGGAGCTACTCCATATCCACGGTCTCATGACTCCTCAGATGCCCCCAGGTGACTACGCGGAGACCCTCCTGTTCCGTCCTTGCTCAAGTCAGATGCAGGGCAATTCTAGTGACCATCCTGTCCAGCTCCGCAACACCCCTCCCCAGACCTAAGGGGGAAGACAGTGAGAATGTTCCCCCAGACAAAGGAGGCGGAGCCGCGTGATTAGGGGGCGGGAGTGAGTGCACCCCGGGCAAAGTTCCGAGCTGTGTGCAGCTGTGCAGAGTGGCTGAGGCCTGAGCGCCTCTCCCACCTCCTCCCAACCAGCTCATGTCAGTCTCCTGCTCTGACCGTGGCCACTTCTAGAAAAGCGATTCTGCCAGGCCCAGGGCCCCGGCTGCCTGGGGGAGGCACCACCCAGGAGCCCATCTTGTGAGGTCGCCTCTCCCACGGGGGTGGCGGGGGCGGCATGCTTGAGCGAACGCCATGAAAACACGGGCCTCCAAGGACTCGCCTATTTGCCTTTATTTTCTCAATGCAAATCATCATGAAATAAGTTTCTCTTTTTCCACTGTGTGGGTGGGAGGGTGCCTCTAGAGAAGAGGGCCAGGGGTCTCCCCGACCCTCCGCCCCCTGGTTCCGAGAATTCCCCAGGTGGTACCCAATTTACGATCCAGGCAACCACATCAAGTGCTGGCGGCCGGTGGCTTTTCCATCCCCCACCCCTGAAAAGTTTCCTTTGTGATCAGTCCTAACTTGATTTCCTCTTTCCTCTGACTAAGGGATGAGGTGGTACAGTCGATGCTAAGTGAATTAGTCTCGATTCAAATGATGTCAAGAAGGTGGGTTTGCATGGAACAAGCACCTTTCAGCCAACACTCCTGCTTATTCATTTGATTGGTCTCGAGGACCCAGGAGGTCTCCCGGGAGCAGAACCTTTAGGCCAACAGACAGTGCTTCCACTGACTTCAAAAGCCCCACAGCTCCAGGCTCCATATACAGATGAGCAAGAGGCCAACAGTGTGGACTTCTAGACAAACAAGTGTTCTTGAGCAGGACTGTGAATGCCTGGGAATATGGATTTGCCCGTCTGTTTTCTCCTCAACTAAGCTTTCCAGACTATTCCTGATTAGTTCCCAGAGACAAATACCATAAAACCCAGAGAGACAGCAGGGCTTGCTGGAAATAGGGCAGGTCTCAGAGGCAGATGACCTTGTTGGGCTTCTGGTATTGTCCTGCAGGGGCTGCCTGACCACAGGGAAGTCACTCAGCCTCCCACGAGGCAGGCTGTCCATGGAGATCAGAGTAATTCTTCCCTAACAGCGATGGGAGCACAAAGCAGCTACCTGACACATGTGGGTGGAAGCACTCCTTTTTTAAACTCCATTTGAGGTTATCCCATGGCTCTAGGCTGTGTCTAAATGGTCTTCCCCCCTGCCCCCACCCCACCCCGGAAAAAGTTTTAAAGTGGGGATTCCGTGACTTGTTCCCAAATCATCCCAAAGAGCTCATTTTCTCTGCAAATTCTATGCATGGTTCAGACTCCTGTTTGGGGCCAGACACAGGTGGAACAAACTTGAGTAAGACCCAGGGAATTCCCAAAGAGCTAGGAAATGGCATATTTCCACCCTAAAAAGAGAATTCAGTCACCTTGCTGTGATCTTTTTCCCCTCCCTATTTCTAACCTTATCACCCTGACCTAAAGTGAGATCTCACTGGCAGAGGTGGTAACACAAACCCAGACACTGCTCAGACCCCTCTCTATGCAAGGTGGAAAGAATGCTAAACTGTGCATTTACATAGCATCAAGAGTGCTGCCCAGGTGGATGGAAAGAGGGGTGGGTGGGGTTCTAGGGAGGAAGAAGGAGCAGGCAGTCTCAGAGCCAGGGGACTACTTCTCAGTGGGTGGTGCTCAGACCACCTGCCTCGATCCCCTGGGTAACCATCAAAAACGCAGATTCCAGGACTTTCCTGGTGATCCAGTAGCTAAGACTCTATACTCCCAATGCAGGGGACCCAGGTTCAATCCCTGGTCAGGGAACTAGTTCCCACATGCCCCAATTAAGCATTCACATGTCACAGCAAACACCAGACACAGCCGAATAAATAAATAATTTTAAAAACTCACATTTCGGGGCCCCACTCTAGACCTGCTCATCAGAATCCAGGATGGTGGGAGGGGGCAGCATGCCTCATTTCCTACAAGTCTCCTGGTGCCTCTTAAGCTGCCTAAAGCTTGCAGACCACAGACCTGCTGCTACACCAGCATGCAAGGAGCGAGAGAGGAAAAGCCAGCCTGTCTCCCTTGTGTCTCTCTGTCATTGATTGTAAAAAGCGGAAATTCAAGTTACTTAGTGCTTATATGCACCAGTCATGAGGCCACATGCTTTAGACACATCAACTCTGGATTCTCACCTAGAGCTGAGGTTCATCCCTGTTAGCATCTCCACTTGGCAGCTGAGGAAACTGAGGGATGAGATGGTCCAGTTACTTGCCTGAGGCCATATGGCTGGGATTTGGGAAGCCAGTGGCCTGAATCTAGAGTTCCCCTATCACCCCGACATTATATGCCTGGAGGGAATGGACTTACTAAAAGGACAGGTGTTCCCTAGGATGAGGGACAGTGTGGTCACCAGAGCAAATGACACAGACACTCAAGTGGCCTTGTGAAAGACAGACAGAAACCCAAGTCAGCTCTTAACTAGAGGCACATTCCCCATCTGGTCTCACTGACTCCACTGCTGGTACATACGATGGCTTTAGGATGAACATCATTCAGTTTTTGCACTGAACGTGTAATATTTGTACATTTCATGGATACCATGCAAATTATGACCAATCCACCAAACCTGACTTCACATTGGTTAGAATGGGATTAAAGATTTTTTAAAGTAAATTAACATTAAAAAAAAAACACAAACACTAGGCTCAGAGGGCTAGTGTTTCAGCATACAAGGAGTTCCCTGGTGGCTCAGATGGTAAAGAGTCTGCCTGCAATGCAGGAGACCCAGGTGCAGACTCTGGGTTGGGAAGATCCCCTGGAGGAGGGCATGGCAACCCACTCCGGTATTGTTGCCTGGAGAATCCCCATGGACAGAGGAGCCTGGTGGGCTGCAGTCCATGGGGTCGCCAGAGTTGGACACATCTGAAGCAACTCAGCAGGCATGCAGTATAGGTGGTGCTCAGCTGTGACGAGGAAAATGGGGGGTCAAGAGCAGAGTCTGCTGTTAGGTTACCTGGTTCTGAAACTAGGCCCTCAACTTGCTGGTTGTTTTTTCTG
Organism: Cervus canadensis; assembly: GCF_019320065.1. Taxonomy (NCBI): domain Eukaryota; kingdom Metazoa; phylum Chordata; class Mammalia; order Artiodactyla; family Cervidae; genus Cervus; species Cervus canadensis. The sequence continues at coordinate 2,623,071 of NC_057397.1, read as the reverse complement.
GCAAGACTCTCCACCTTGATGTCCCATCCAAGAGCCTCAGAGTCTGCTCAGTCCCACACTTGCCCATCTAATCGACAGAGAAGACCTCTCTGGGCCATTGTGTCTTCCTTTCCAGGCCATTACAAAGGACCCACAGGCACAAGTGGCCCATGGTGACCAAGAGAACTCAGCAGACCTGCTATCAGGCCACTCTGCCCAGGCCTGTCTCATTGCTTATGTGTGTGTTGGTGCCAGGGGTATTTCCTGTGAAAGATAACTAAAAGTAAGACCTGCTTTGACTCCTCCGTAGGCCATGAGTTTGAGCATGACTCAAGGGAATGCAAAACAAGAAGCTGAGCTCACTAAGTTAGTTAACTCCTGTCCCACCATCTGCACTGAGTAGCTTTGTGTCAATTCTGAAGCCACAGTTAAATCAGTTTTTGTCCCAATTTGTCATGAGTCAAAGGTCAACTGGGCAGAGCTTGGTAACTAAGTCCCAAAATGAGCAAAGAAGCTTCGTGACCTCACCATGAGCTTGGCAACCCCCATGCTTTCCCCTGAACATGTTTCTGAAACTCCTTCAGCCTTGCTTTCTTCACCTTTTAAATAAGAAGATGAAAGTCGCTCAGTCCTGTCCGACTCCTTGCAACCCCGTGGACTATACAGCCATGAAATTCTCCAGGCCAGAATACTGCAGTGGGTAGCTTTTCCCTTCCCCAGGGGATCTTCCCAACCCAGGGATCGAACCCAGGTCTCCCACATTGCAGGTGGATTCTTTCCCAGCTGAGCCACCAGGGAAGCCCAAGAATACTGGAGTGGGTAGCCTATCCCTTCTCCAGAGGATCTTCTCAACCCAGGAATCGAACCAGGGTCTCCCGCATTGCAGGCAGATTCTTCACCAACTGAGCTATCAGGGAAGCCCAAATAAGAATATATGTTCCGTATATTTATCGTGTTGTATTGGAGCCAAGAAAGTAAAGAATGCCTGCTTTTGCAAGATGGTTATACATGGGATTTACTAAAGGCTTTCTGCATTTTAAAAGAAATGATAGGCCTTGCCTGGTGGTCCAGGGGCAAAGACCCGGGGCTCTCAATGCAGGGGGCCCGGGTTTGATCCCTGGTCAGTGAACTAGACCCCACATGCCACAACTAAAAGATTCTTCATACTGCACCCAAGACCAAATGCAGCCAAATAAACTAAAAACTTTTTTGCACTTGGATTGTTATTTTCCTATGCAGCTAATTAATATGGCTTTCTCTCAATGGCTCAGGCCACTGAAATTCATATAGCAAAAAATTAGTTTATATTGAAATGCAAAAAAGCACAGATGCTCTTTATATGTTTTTAAATATAACTAGTTATGTCTCCAGGACTATTAATACTGTAAATGTAGCCTTGTGGTTAGGGTTTACTAAACTTACACATCAATAAATTCTACTTGTTTATACAATTGAAAACCAAACAAAAAAATGAATGATAATGCTACTCTAAGGAATAATAATGCAAAAAAAGGGCCTGTCCTCTTGTGACCAAGTAATATTTGTGGCTAGTAAGTTTCTGCCTCAGTCTCCTTCCACTTTTGGATTCATTTCCTATTTTACACTTTTGTACAGTGTGTTTAATCTGACTCATTTTTGCATTCAGCTATCAGCAAATATTTGGTCTCTTGAATTGCATCTTCTATTCTCACCAAATGGCGTTTATTTTTAGAAGATAAGAATATTTTTAAATTTACGGGACTAGAGGCTTTGCAAAATTCAGAACACTACTGGCTGAGGCTGGCCTGGGATCACAACGGAAATGATAACCTCACCCCCTGCCATAAACACGATACCAGCTACCGCTGACTGAGGCAGGCTCTGTTCATACACTTCTTCATGAATCCTAACCTGATGCAAGAGGTCCAGTGTGACAGTTCCAATTTTAATACATGAAGAAATCAAGCTCAGATGAATTAAAAATAAATCTCTCCCCAACTCACAGAACAATTATGCAGAGGAGGTGGAATTTAAGCCCGGCCTGATTGATTTCAAAGCTGGTCCTCTCTTCTGAAAGCTCTCCCTGGATTTCTCCTTTGTCTGCCCAGCACGCATCTCATCACTTAATTCGGTTCCTTATCTTGAGTCTGCAATAATCCTGTCTGCTTCCTCTGAGCAACTCTTCCCTGTATCCTTCATTTATCTGACTTAATTCAAATGCTCTGCTCTCCACAAAGCTAGGGACTACAGAAGTCCATAATCATGCATTTGAGCTTTATGAGCAAATGTGAGTTTTCTATTTTGCATTAATTTCACCATAGGGACCAAAGTTCATGGAGACTTAGGTGGGATTCTAGCCCCAGACCTTACTTAAAACAGCCGCCCTTCCCACAAAAGTACAAACCAATCTCTGTCTCCCCCTGACTTTGCTGTCTGTTTTTCTAGTGCTGGGGAAACAAGGTGATGGGGTGGACCTAAAATCCCTCGCAAAAGACCAAGCAAGGGCCATAACCTTGAAGCCAAAGCTCGAACTCAGTTTTTCTCAGTGATGCTTAAGTGTCATAGCTATCAAAAAACATCATTATTACGGAAATTCCACAGGAAACTCAACTCTGTTATTGTGAAATTGAAACCCTCCAGCCCCTGAAGCCTGTTTTCCCCTGCTTGAAACAAATTTTTTATAAAGGGATTTTGTTTTTGTTTCTGTTTTTACCATTAAGAACAGACGGTTGCTCTGTTCCACAGCCTTAATCTTGTATCGGAGATCAAAGCCCTGGCTTCTTTTGTAGATACACAGCTTGTTTCAAGGTTCCATTGCTGTCACAGATAACAAAGCTGTGCGTCTCATTTTCACGCTTGTTTTTCAAAACGGTCTGGTTCCGTCACCCCACCCCCACCGCCTACCATCCTGCTTGCCACAAATCAGGCTTCCTTCTCCTGGACCCTTTAAAAAGCTCAGCACGACGGCAGTTTTCCAAGGCCTAGTAGCACCAGGACCTGCTCACGTGTTCATTTGGTAAACCTTCCTTGAGCATCCCGGGCTGGGTGCACAAGACTGCTCCTCCTAGAGTTCACAGCCATTCCCTGATGGTCACACATACGCCACATACAACCCCGGCTTACTGCCTCAAAGGCAAAGGCCAGGGCCGGAGAAGCAGGACCATAGGAAGGCTGGGCTCCTGAGCATCAGGTGATCTCTGAGTCGACAGAGCTGGGAGGGATGAGACAGGGGAGAGCAGAGTGTGGTCCAGGCGGAGGGAACAGCCTGTTGACTGGCTCTGCGGATGGGTAATCTGGCCGGCTGGGAAAAACACAGCGGCCCATCTCAGAGCAATGCAGGCAATGAAGACCCTGTTACTAAGTGGTCCTTCCATAGTTGGGGGCTGTCAATCTAAGAAGAACAGATTTCCGTCATGAAGGCATTTTCCAACCCCTCATTTTTCAGAGTAACCCACATCCCGGAGGGGAAAATGTGACCACACTGAGTCGCGAATCAGCCTCAAAACCAGGACGATTTACCAGCATCGGGACAAACCTGATGCACCGGGCCTGGCTTCCTGGCACAATGCCTTCCTCCGTCCCCTATCTAACATTCTACCTGCAATTTCGTGCCCTTTTTCTTAAAGAGGACCTCCAGATCTACAGAGGTTTCATGTCCCACCAAGTCTGGCTCCATCCCTTGCTAGAACTTGGGAGTTTGGGCTTGAAGCCCAACTGTAGTGCTATCACTAATTATTGAACCAGGTCTGGGCTGCATGAGGGAAGAACTCTTTCTTGATTCAGCAAAGCAGAGTGTGACAGACGACTCCCCACAGGTGCGGGGAGGGTCAGAGACCTCACAGGTCAGCCTTCCCCGGGGACTCCGCTCCTTCTCACGAGCCCTCCCCGACTCCAACGACCATGGCCACTGTGAGTCACTTTTGGTTTCCATCTCACACACAGGGACGTTTGTTCTTACAGGGGGTGTTGTCTGTGACTCAGCTTCCCCAAGTGAACAATCCATCTGAGCACACTATTCCATGGCCATCACTCATTTCTCATTTATTCTTACTCATCCTCATATTTAAGCTCTCTTTCAACTTAGTCTGATGGAGACTATGTGAGTTGGAAACTACAAGACAGATGGGCTGTAAGGGACAGGGGCTAGAGGTCCCACCTAGATCCTAGAAGGTGGCCACCAAGCCTGCCTGGGGTGAACGGGGCAGGGAATACCCTCCTTCCATGACTGATGTATTCTCTAGAATATGAGCTCCATGACAGCAGGGAGACTTGGCTTGCCTTGTTCACCATGCCTGAGCCACAGTAGGGGCTCAGCAAATAATTGGTGAATGAATGGATAAATAGTATGTTACCCAGAATTTTGAGTTCAGATGCCCAGCCAGCAAATAGACTAATAAATGCAACATCAGAGCAAACAATAATTTTCTTTGCCAATTCATTGTTGTTATTATTCAATCACTAAATCATGTCTGACTCTTTGCAACCTATGGACTGCAGCACACCAGGCTTCCCTGTCCTTCACTCTCTCCTGGAGCTTGCTCAAACTCACGTCTATTGGGTCAGTGATGCCATCCAACCATCTCATCCTCTGTTGCCCGCTTTTCCTCCTGCCCTCAATCTTTCCCAGCATCAGAGTCTTTTCCAGTCTGTAGGATAAGCTATTTCCCCAAAGATGTACCCTGATACTGCCCTGTAGCTGAGGTACCTGAATCACTTGTGAAACAAGGCTTTGCTTAGTGACAAAAGGCAAATACATGCTGTCACTCTATCTTTAGTCTACAGTAAGCTGTACTAACCTCAACCAGAATGAACCAGAAAGCAACCTTTCCTTTTCAAAACTGCACCAGAATTACTTTCAACATATGTATGATGAGTACTTGATTTTTTTCCTACCTCTCCACCAGCAAAGGTCCTTGTTAAATAGACTTCTGACTTGGCACGTTACATTCTGTGGGGAAGAAGGCCTTTATTGAGCTTCAGAGTTAATAACCTCCTGGTCCTGGTGGGTCCCCAGAACTCACGGGGCCTAGCCCTGACACCGCCACTTCAATAAGTTGCAGATGTGGGACTCGAAAGCCCCAAGGAGGGTACCTAAAGTCATGGTAATAAGACAGGATGTTTTCACAGCATCTCATCATTCATGGGTGCTGCTATATACTTTCATCTTATCTCACAAAAATCCTGGAAAGAGGAGTTATTAGTCCCATTTTAAAGATGGGAAAATGGAGGCTAGTAGGCATTCCAGGACTTGCCCAAGAATATATGGATCAGTAGACACAAGGGAACATCCTGGAGTCAGACCTCGTGACCTCAGCTCAAAGACCTCTGGATCCCCCTTTCCCAGATGAAAATGTCCAGGCCAGGGCAGGGATGAGCAGGAGAGTAGGTCACCTGGCCCTCTGGGTTCTTTCGGGCACCTGACTCACCATTCCTGAAGAGAGGAGGACCAACTGAAAACTGCTGTTTCAAAACAATCAGCTGCCTTTTGCTGTGAAGTCCCCAGGAAGGTCTTACCTCTGCCCCCACCTTGGTTTTGTCTCCCCAGAACTGGATAGTGACTTTCTGGCTGTGCTAAGCGACTACCCGTCTCCTGACATCAGTCCCCCCATATTCCGCCGTGGGGAGAAACTGCGCGTGATTTCTGAGTGAGTGAGCTTTCCAAAACTTTTATGATGCCCCTGAAGAACTCAATGCTGGTGGGAATTGTTAGATTTTTGCTACAGTTGTCTGGTTCCCCATGGGTCCTGGTCCTGTTGTGAGGTGAGAAAGTTGGCCCAAACAGCGGACCTCTGGGTTTAAGCCTCCTGACTGCCACTGGTGCTCTAAAACTTTCACTGGCTCTCAGTTGCCTAATGGATAAAATTGAGATTTCTTAACTTGGCTTTTGAGACCCTTTACAATCCAGCTTCTGTTTCTTATGTTGGCCTCATCTCCCCCCGACATGGGCAAGGTTGAGGTTATACATTAATGCAAACTCAGGAAGAGGACTCAGGGATCTGAAGAAAAAAAAAACTTCTGATGATAAACAGAAAGGTATTGCCTTCTGACTTGTTGTCTCTTTTAGATTTGAAAAAGGCTATAGAAGACATAGGGGCTCTGAGCCCCTTTTATTTAGATCCTCACTGATGTAGACATGTGAAACTATCTTGGTTACACCTCAGGGTCTAATTTAGCAGAGTAAACATTTATTTTTTAAAAAGCCTCCAACCATGGAAGACAAGTCAGAAACAGCTGCTGATCCCTGAAGGGTGGCTATTGCCAGCACGTGGGAAGAATTTCTGTTTAGATCAAAATGGGGGGATATACTTAAAAACTAAATTTTCATAGGGAGAAAGTCTAGTTAATGTGGCCAAGGACAGACCTTGAAAAAGGAACATCCCAATGCACCCTGGGTTACATCTGGTTACTCTGTTCATTCATTCAATTACTCACCACTTCCCTAGTCATTCTTTTCTATTTGTTCTTATCCTTCTAGTGAAGGGGGCTGGTGGAAAGCCATCTCTCTTAGCACCGGTCGAGAAAGTTACATTCCTGGAATATGCGTGGCCAGAGTTTACCATGGGTGAGTACATTTCTAAAATAGCATCAATAAAGCACAATCTCTATGAGAATGTGGGCTTCCCTGTGGCTCAAACAGAATAGAATCTGCCTGCCATGCAGGAGACCTGGGTTCAATCCCTGGGTTGGGAAGATCCCCTGGAGAAGGAAATGGCTACCCACTCCAGTATTCTTGCCTGGTGAATTTCATGAACTGAGGAGCCTGGTGGGCTATAGTCACGGGGTCACAAAGAGTCAGACATGACTGAGTGACTAAATTTCATTTCTATGAGAGTGCATAGAGAGATCCCAGCAGGGGACACTGGAAAGGAAGGTGTTGGTTGAGCAGGGTCACTTCTAATCTTAGCTCAGTCTCTAAGCACAGAGGTGTCCTTGAGTTAACCCTTTCTCTCTCTGAGACTCAATTTCTCCATTAGGAAGATGAATAAGGGACCTCACAGGTATCATGTGATGTTGCTATAGCAATAAGGATTCAGGAACTGTGATCACAAGAGGCAGCAGACGAAAGTCAGCCAATCTGAGGCGCAAATCCAGAGACTCTCACTGAGTCTGTATGACAGTGGGCACGTGTCAGCTTCCTATGCCCACTCATAAATTAAATAAGAGCGTAGTAGAGAATGACAGGAGTGATGACCAACAGCCATGGGACCAGAGTCAGGCTGTCAGGAAAATGAGTTCTCGGAGCGGTGCCTGGTGTTACCAGCAGTGCTCAGTACATACTGTGGGTGCACGGGTGCTCAGGCGTGTCCAGCTCTTAATGAGCCTATGAACGGGAGCCCACCAGGTTCCTCTGTCCATGGGATTCTCCAGGCAAGAATACCGGAGTGGGTTGCCATTTTCTCCTCCAGGGGATCTTCCCGACCCAGGGATCAAACTCGTGTCTCCTGAGTCTCCTGCATTATCAGCTGGATTCTCTACCACTGAACCACCTGGGAAACCCACTCAATACAGACCAGCCACATTCTTATCAAATCATATCCAGCACCTGGAGAACATGCTGCCAAAAATGCTTACACACCCACCCGGACAAATGGAGAAGTTAAGCAAAAAAGGAGCCCCTTTAAATAATAGAGCATGCAGATGAGAAAGCAAAGATGTTTGTCTCCCCTGCAGTCATACAGAAGAGGCCACGGGACATGACAGGTGGCCCTGGTGGCCAGCACACCCCAGCCAGGACAGGTGTGGCTCAGCCTGGCTTCCACAGTGGGGCCTTGGAAAAAAATTCCTCAGTCTCCATGAACCACAGTCTCCTCATCTGTCCAGCTACCAAGGCCAGACCTTGGCATATAGGACGGGAGAAGGGAACTCCACTTTTCATTTGAGGGGTCCAGAAATAACTTCCTTACAGTCAGAGAAAGACTCTGCAAGCCACCTGCTCACCTGGAGAAGCAGAGCGAACTGCCTAAGTTTTCTGAAGCATGGAACCCAGTGCATGTCATTCAGTGTTACTGATTCTGATGATGAATACCAAGAGTTGTCCCTGTGCTGAGGATGACGAAGCTGAGCAGAGGAGGGGCGGTGGTTGCTATGAGAGTTACGTCCTGAAAGAGACGTGAGTCATGTAACTCTTATCAGCTGTGTGTCACTGATCCATCTGTGCACTCAGCCAACAGGCATCAGTACTTTCGTGCTGAAGAGGCCGTGCTGAATGCCGGCATGAGTGGGGACAGGGGGTGAAGAACCCAGATGAGTAAGATGTAATCCTGACCCTACAGAGCTTCCAGTTCCAGCTGGTGCAATAATGTCCTGAAAACCCAGAGCAGGAAGACAGGGGGTGCAGCACAGTGGTAATGGAATTGGAAAAATGCATCCCAGTTCTAGCACTGTCCATTGCGATGTGGGTGCGTGCATGCCCAGTTGCTCGAATTCGATTCTTTGTGACCCCATGGGCTGCAGCTTCCAGGCTCCTCTGTCCATGGGATTTCCCAGGCAAGCATACTGGAGTGGGTTGCCATTTCCTACTCCACGGGTGGGGTCACTTCAACAAATTAATCACTCTGGCCCTCAGCATCCTCATCAGTGAGATAGAAGGTATGCTCTTGATCTTAGGTGGTTGATATGAAGGTTAGATTTCAAGTGTGTGATATGGTATGGGCCCATAATTAGTATTCATGCATGGATATTATTATTGCCATTGTTTTATTATCTTCATTTTTATAAGTGGAATCTCATGAGAGGACTTTAAAGGATGAAAGTTTATCATGTATGCTAAAACAAATTAATATGCCACGCATCACGGAGAACTAAGGGAATAGTTGAAATATTTGGCCGAATATGGTGTCACCATGATCTTACTAACAAGAGCACTCTTGGAGACCAGCACATAAGTAAAATGGCATCTGATGTTATGTCTGCGGGTTTCTCACACGTGGTGGGAAGCCTCAGCCAGCCACGCCAATGGCCTGCTTTCATGCCACGGGGAATATTAAAGGGTGAGAAACAGCAGAGTGTTAATACTGCCACAATACTCGCTCATCCAGACATGTGATCAAAAGCCAGGGCCCATTCCCTGAAACACAACATCAATTAAGAAGGGATGTGCAATTGCTTCAGAATACACAGCAGCCAACTGCAAACAGCATTTCTGCAACACGAGTCAGGGCCCTTCCCCTCAGAACTCAGATTCCTTTGTGTTCCCAGCTGCTTTCTAAAGCATATGCACAGTGCCCACTCTTCTCTGAAGGTGAGCATTCCATTGGAAAGCTGGGCTACAGTATTATAACTGTTTTATTTTTTAACAGTGAAGTGAAAAAAAAAGCAAAGAAATGCATCATGCAATGACAACCGAGTTTAAAACGTGTTGGAAGGGAGAAAACAAGGAGGAAATAGAATGTATGCAGGGTGGGGCGTCAGGTGGTGAAATTAGGCACCGCCATTTCTTTCATTTTCTTTCTTTCTTTCTCATATTGACTCATTCTTTCATGGCTATATACCACGGCTTGATAACTTGGACACCCAGGTGAGCAAGACAAAACCCCAAACGACAGACACGGTCCCTGCCCCCGCGGATGGAGGAGCTGAGCAATCAGAGTATAAGGAACATAGACATTAAATAAACTGCCCAAAAGGTCCCTTATCATGTTTTAAGATGCTTTTATATAATACAGAATGGGTACCATGTAGCTGGCATTTAAGAAACAGGATGAGAAAGATGCTGTGTGCCTCTCTGTGTCATTATGCTATGTAACACCTGCCTTGCAGGTGAATAAATGAATGATGAACCATTGATTGCCTTGCTCTATTTTTTAATCCCAACAGTGGGTTTTATGTTAGCTGGACCTGGATCATTTCTGCATCCCTCCTGTCTTCTGGTGGGGAGGGTACATTCAGGGTACTCACAGCTGTCTTTCTTGTCCCCAGCTGGCTGTTTGAAGGGCTGGGCAGAGACAAGGCTGAGGAGCTGCTGCAGCTCCCGGACACGAAGATCGGCTCCTTCATGATCAGAGAGAGTGAGACCAAGAAAGGTGAGCAGCCTTGAACACATCTTTCCATGCGGGGGTCAGAGAACAAGCTTTGCTCTGGGCTGATTCATGCATCACCCAGCTCAGGTCCCCTTCCTCCCACGATGCATGTGAATCGACCCATGCGGTGAGCTCCCAGAAGCCCACACACCGGCAGGGTGGCCAGCACCGAAACTGGGGCACTGGAGCCAGGCCGCAGGGAGCTGGTGGGCCACAGGCTCAGGCTCTGACCCACGCCAGGCCTGGCAGACTCCCACTGCAGAATTTCCCAACCTCGGAGAAAAGATGAAAACACCAGTGGGCAGTGCCCAGGCCAGAGAGAGCATGGGCCGCAAAGCTCTGTGACTGGGGCAAATCATGTACTTCTCTGACCTCAGTTTTCTCATCTGTGAAATGGAGAGAAAACCCTTTCCTTGTGAGACTGTGGTGTGATTCAAATGTAATGATATTTGTTGTGCTCTCACAACACAGCAAACCTTCAATCTTAGTCCCTGTGCTCTACAATGAAATCAGACAGCTTAGAGGACTGGGACGAGCAGATTCACCATGGCCTTCACCGCTGTAATTTTCATACATCCTGTGCAATAAGTAATTTGGTGAAAAAGAAATAGCCGGGCTTTGCCATGGTTCAAAGCAAGAGTCTCCAGCTCTAGTTTGGCCTGTTTGAATCACTAAGAAGTCACCTCCTCTCTCTAGGCCTCTTGTCCTTTCTCTATAGCATGGGATTAACAACAGGAACGTATTTGGTAGGTGTCTGGAATAGGTGGTGGTGGTTTAGTTCGCTAAGTCGTATCCGACTCTTCTGACCCCAAGGACTGGAGCCTGCCAGGTTCCTCTGTCCATGGGATTCTCCAGGCAAGAATATTGGAGTGGGTTGCCATTTCCTTCTCCAGGGGATTTTCCTGACCCAGGGATCAAACTCAGATCTCCTGCACTGCAGGCAGATTCTTTACCAACTGATCTATGAGGGAAGCCTGGAATAGAGTATGCATAAACTCACAGAAGCCAAACATTAATAGCTGGGGCTTACTCATACTAACGGAGAATTAACATTAACTTCTCGAATACAGAAAATAGCCCCACAATCTCAGCCTGCTTCTTGTACACCCACCATCAAAGAAGAGAAAGTGTGGTTTCTGAGACTATCTCCCACGTGCTTATTAAGCACCAGAGCTACCTGGTACTGGATTGAGCCTTCCAGTAAAATGAGCGCCAGCTTTCCTCTGGGGAAGCAGGGACCTTCTCTGTGATATAATGAAGACTCCAGGACCAACCTTTTTCTTAAAAAACCTAAATATGCAGGGTGAGAGCAAAAGCAAAGCAGAGGCGAAACTTCCTTTGCAGGTCCCAGGGGGTCTCCTGAGGTAGGAGACCCAGACCCAGGCAGGGTCAGGGGGTGGTGGGGGATGGACCCCAAGTGTAGGTGCCAGAGCTGATCTAAAAATAGGCTGAGCGGCAGCCTGGGTGGGGGCGGCAGGCTCTGCTCCCTCGGGTATGCAAAGTTCTCATAAGTTTCCACCTGCAGCCCTTGAACTGCTCGCTGTCCTTTCAGTCCCTGTTGCCATTACCAGAAGACACATGCTGAGCCGCCGCAGAGGGCGGGCCTGGGAGAGCGAGGGATGCTGGCCGCTGGAGAGGCCTGCCCCAGGAGGACAAGGTCCCACCCGCCTCAGGGCGGCCACTTCTCAGCAGCGTGCCTCCAGCCATTTCACTGCTTGCTCTGAGTCTCAGTTTCTCCAGCTGTAACAGCGTCTGAGGACAATACCTCCCAGGGTCTTTCTGAGAATCAATAGAGAGGTTGCTATGAAATAGCTCAGCCCCTGGCCCTGCATATGCAAGCCACAGCTCAGTACATGCAAGTGTCCCACCCCACTCACTGCCCTGTGAGCTTTTTCCCTCCCGGAGCCCTAGAAGACAGCAAGGAGGACCCGTGTGTGTGTGTGTGTGTGTGTGTGTGTGTGTGACTTGGTCGTGTCCAACTCTTTGTGACCCCGTGGACTGTATCCCCCCAGTCTCCTCTGTCCACGGAAATCTTCCGGCAAGAATACTAGAGTAGGTTGTTATTTCCTACTCCAGGGGATCTTCCCAATCCAGGGACTGAACCCATGTCTCCTGCATTGCAGGCAGATTCTTCACCATCTGAGCCACCAGGGAAGCCCGAGAACCCTTACACGTGACCTAAGCTCAGTTCTCTCACTTTCCATTTGAGGCAATGGAGGCTAAGAGAGGTGCAGAAACTCACCCAACGTTCTACTCTGATGAACCCATCTTGGGTTCATGGTGCTGAAGAAAAAATAACACATTTTATATTGCTGAGGGATACTCAGAAAAAAGTCTTCACAGCCGTATTTCCTTCATTTCTGAGAACACCATGCCCAAGTCAGAGGGGAAGGGTCTAAGAAAAAGGGGCCACAGCTGTAAAGCCCCTTCAGCTGCCTGATGGGGCAGCATTGGTGGGTCAGGGAGGAAAACGAGAGCACAAATATCTCAGAGTGTGAACTCGAGAAAGACTCAAGAGTGACCGCAGATTCAGGACGTACAGATTACAACCCAGTGCTAGTCATTTCATTTGGTCTAAGGACCCCAGTGGCTCAGACGGTAAAGAACTCGCCTACAATGCAAGAGACCTGGGTTCGACCTCTGGGTTGGGAAGATTCCCTGGAGGAGGGCATGGCAACCCACTCCAGTGTTCTTGCCTGGAGAATCCCATGGACAGAGGAGCCTGGTGGGCTATAGTCCATGGGTTTTTTCAAGAGTCGGACACAACTAAGCGACTAAGCACAGCGCACCAGAGCCCACAAAAGGATGTGGAAGCCTCCCACATGGTAACTAACAAAGCAAAGATTTAGCCTCTGTGTTTGGAAATCTGCATTGCAGGTACTATCCCTGGTGGTCCAGGGGCTAAGACTCCATGCTCCCAATGGGCGGGGTTCGATCCCTACTCAGGGAACTAGATCCCACTAGATACCAAAACTTAGAGTTTGCATGCTGCAACTTAAAAAGAAAAAAAGATCCTGTATGCTGTATCAAAGATCAAGATCCCATGAGCCACAACTGAGACTCAGTGCAGCCAGATAAAATAAATACATGAATATTTTTGAAAAGAAAAGAGCATTGAGGTACGGTTAATGCAACTGGACTGCTCAAATACCACGTTCCTGGAGATTCCAAAGAGAGAGCTACATCCAAACAGATGAGGTGTGAGCAGTTGTTGCTCAAAACCCAAGAGCATCTGTCTGGGTACCACGGTCATATCACAAGGCTGAGGAGGTCTCTCCACCTCCACGGTAGTGGGCTCCTTAGCTGGTGGCCCTGGGGTGATGACCTGTCCTCCACTCCCTGCAGGTTTTTACTCGCTCTCGGTGAGACACCGGCAAGTGAAGCATTACCGAATCTTCCGTCTGCCAAACAACTGGTATTACATTTCCCCGAGGCTCACCTTCCAGTGCTTGGAGGACCTGGTGAATCACTATTCCGGTAAGAATCACTCCATCAAGACCAACACGTGACATCCCTCTTGGCTCACTGCCTACCCCCCGCTCCAACTCTGGGCCCTCAGTCCAGGCTGCTCCCCTAGACCTGCCTGGTGATTTATTTGCTCTCTTGTCCATCCTGCCTTCTTCATATGCTCTTTTCTCAGTAATTCAGACTGCAAATTTCAGGCTAAAAGAGACTGAATGTGAATGCTAAGTAAGTAAAACGCAACCAACCTCGACTTCACCCTCCCTCTGCCTGTAAGTGAAATGAATCAGGACGCCCCTACAGTCAAAACCACAGATGGCCTGCACTTCCTTAAGTGGGTCGTACACTTGGGCCTCTGGGGCTTTGCTCTGAAATGCCCTTCATTTCCCCCTTTCTGCATGTCAAAGTCCTCATCGACCTTCAAGGCCCACAGGAAGCCCCCTCCTTGACGAAGCCCTTGGAGGTAGAAGACGAATGGCCTGTTTTTTCTCAGCTCCCCTGCGTGCCAGGTGTTTTTCTGCCTAGAATTCTGGGCGTTCCGCCTGGTGACCTAGTTAAGTGTCTACTGGTCTGTGCTTCTCAACAAGTTCTTAGAGACCAGGGATTATACTTCATTCATCTGAATGTCCTTCCTGGGCCCGGGAGACAGGTCCCAGTGTTCCATGCTGACCGGAGCACCCTCCAAGACAGCGGATACAGAGCAGGGTTTGATGGAGGTGATGGGTGTAGTGCATAGAGTTGGAAGAGGAACTGTGAATTAGACTGACCTGAATGCCAGGTCAGGAGGTCAGGAGTTAAGAGTTTCACCCTATGGAAAAGGGAGAAATGATATATATATATAAAAAATAAAAGTGGCTCCATTTCTAAAAGCTGGCTCTGAAACCATCTTGTGTTCAGATCCTAGATCTGGGCCACCTTGGGCTGGCGGTTCACCTTTGAGTCCATCCTCAGAGTCACGCAGACGCTAAGTGTTCCTACCTTGAAGACGCGGTGAGAGTTCACCGAGTCAGTGCGGGGAAAGTGCAGATGAGAGCACCCGGGACATAAACGTGGGCTCCTGTCACTGCGTGAGCCGCTGTCCCCTGACTGGGAGGGCGCCCTCCTCCCCGCTTCTGCCACGTGCGAGAAGGGAAGACAGAAGCTGCTTTCACTGCACAAGCATCTTCCCCCTTCCACATTCCAGACGTCTGAACCCAAGCCCTAGATTCTTTAGGATGTGTGATCTTAAAGGGCCTTTCAAGGTGAAAGGAGGCATCCACGGGGCTGGGTTATCACACCTGGCCTGTGAGAAGTGCAGGTCAGGAAGGGTCACTCGGGAGACCCACGCCCAGACGTGGCTCTGGGCTCTATGAGTTCCTGGGTGAAGACCTCCACCTCGTGAAGCCCACTTCGCTATTCACGGAAGGTGGATGAGAGCAGCCCGCCTACAGGTGGTTGCCACAATTCTTGAACATGACAGCTCACGCAACGTGTCTATCTGAGCTTGGCACATGGTGGGTTCCAAATAAATGATAGAGCAAATATTACTCCCATGACACCTGAACACCTAGCAGCTTAGCTAAAAATGAAAGAGGAAGGGAGTCCTGGAAGCAGTCAGCTTTTACTGATCACGAGTAGAAGTTGGTCGTGGTATTTGGCTTTTAATAAGAATCATCTGAGAGGTGTGGAGACCATAAGTTTTGCATAGACAAAAGCAAACATGAAAAGGATGCTGGCCCAGCAGAGATGTTTACAGAGCAGGAGGTCCACGAGGCTTCCCTGCCGTGAACACCCGAGGATCGCACGGCAGCACAGAAGCACACCTTCCAAAAACGGGCCCTGGTCACTGCACCAGCACAGGGGTCAAAGTCAGCAGTCCTCTCTGCGAGTGACTGAAAAGGGTCTGCGGCCCTGCAAGGCTTCTGGTACCTTCAGGACCCCATGGTGGGAATAACGTGGCCAGTTTACATCCCACCAGGTTCTTCCTAAAGGCGCAGAATCTGAGAAAGCATGCACTCAGTTGTGTGAACAGACTTGTTTTATGAGTTACTTGTATTTATTATCCCAGTGCCTTTGGGCAAATTATTTAATAACTTAATAATTATTTAATTATATTATTATTCAAATTTGCTAGTATTGAATTTAATAATTTTGGAGCCTCAGTTTCTGTATCTATGAAGTGAAAGTGAAAGTGTCAGTTGTTCAGTCGTGTCCAACTCTTTGCAACCCCGTAGGCTGTAGCCCGCCAAGCTCCTCTGTCCATGGGCTTCTCCAGGCAAGGATACTGGAGTGGGTGGCCATTCCCTTCTCCAGAGGATCTTTGTGACCCAAGGATAGAATCTGAGTCTCCTGAATTGTAGGCAGATTCTTTATCATCTGAGCCAATAATTTTGGAGCCTCAGTTTCTGCATCTATAAAATGGGGATTAAAATGCTTCTTACAGGATTATCGTTAGAACTACAAAAAAAAAAAAAATGCCTGTGACTGGCTGTGACCTCAAGCTCATGACTTGACCCCAGGGTCTTTGGCTTCTTCATTCCCCGAACGGGTATACAGTACCAACAGCCAGAGCCGCTCAGGGCTCCCTGAGCTGACAGCTGCCAGGCTCACTCAGCACGGGACTGAGGCTACATGCTCAGAAGTGCCGGTTCTCTTCTTTGCCAAAATGTATGTCTCACCCTAAGAATTAACCTTTCTAAGGAAGATGCTCTCTACCACCGCTCGTTTCTTTCATCTTTGAGTCTGACTTGCTGTCCTTCGCCTCCTAACCTGGGAGGTCGTCTCAATTTCCAGCCCCTGACAGGTAATTATTTCAGGTTCACATCCAGTTAAGCTCCCTGTAACCTCAGGGTCCAATCTCACATTCCTCAGTGCGAGCCAGCGTGGGTGGACATCTGTGTCCCCACGGTGAAAGTCACGCGGACATGAAGCATTACTGACAGTCACTCTCTGACTTGATTCTTCAGCTACAATTCCCTTTTCTTCTTTGGCTAGGACACCCCAAGAGCTCCATCACTGTGATGGAGACAGAGCCCAGCAGAGGGGTGCTGTGCTTCCTAAACCCTGGCGATGGGCAGTCTCGAAGCCAGGCTGGCTGCATCCAGACAGGCACTTCATCTTCCACAGGACAAGAGACCCACTGGGCTCTCCATCCTCAGTAGGGCCACAGAGAATCTCCTGCATCTGTGAGAACATCCGAGCACTGCAGGCTCGAGGGTGTCTCACGATGACATGGGCTAGGGGAAGGCTTTGAAGAGCTGGAGGCTCTATCTTAAAGCTCCTAGAGAGATGGGGGGCCCTGGAAGCTCAACTAGGAGCTATTAAAGGAGGATAAAAGGAAAGGATTTATTTAATTTTCATCCTCTTTTGGCTTGAGTATCTAAGGTAGAGAAGAGAGAAGTTTCTTTTTTGTCTTCATCCATTTTCTTCTCGATTTTGCCTTTTATCTTTCTGCTTTTCTCCTCCTATTTCTGTGTCGTTCGTCCTTTTTGGTCTGTCTTTGCTTCTTCCCCTCCCTCCCTCTCTACCTCTTTCTTCCCTCTCTCTTCTCTTCCTCCCTCTCCTTTCCTGTCTTCTTCCCTTATTTCCTTTATCTCTCTTCCTTCCCCCAGAGGCGTCAGCCCCACCCATGCTATATGGACCCTGGTTCTGTGTGCCGTGGGGGACGCAGCAGTGCACATAGCCCCCCAGCACACAGGAGGCCGCCCCGGAAGCTGATGGCCCTGCACCTTGGTGGGAAATCCCTGGGCGTGGGGTCTCCCTCACACGGGCACTCTGCCAGCTTTCCTCACGTGTCAGCTCCGTCCTCTCATCCAACAATAGAGGATTCAGGTTCAGAGAGGGTCCCGGTGATGCGCTATCTGGGTGGAGCTGAGACTCTACCCCAAGTCTGGTGGATCCTGGTCCTAAAGTCTACCCTTGCCTCGTGTCAAGCTAAATGCAGTGTGCGCTCGGGGCATGTTGAGATGTCCTCAACAGCTGCACACATGGTTCTCAGCCCCTTGCAAGTCTCAGCCTCGGTTTCCCCTCGTGAACATCCAGGGCCCCGCAGCACGCACTGGCCGGGGCATCTCAGAGCCGCTGACCGGTTCTCCGTTTTCTCCTCAGAGGTGGCCGACGGCCTCTGCTGTGTGCTGACCACCCCCTGCCTCACTCAGACGGCGGCAGCCCCAGCAACGAGGGCCTCCGACTCACCCGTCACCCTGCGCCAGAAGACCTTTGACTGGAGAAGGGCGATCAGGTGTGTGTGTGTGTGTGTGTGTGTGTGTCCTCCATGCATGTATAAGCCCCAAACCAGCACGTGAGCCCAGCACATGAAAACTGTGGCCTGTTACCGCCAGCCTTGCTACCCCCCTGCTCTGTGCAGGTACAGACCCCGGGAATCCCGATGTCCCTGGGAGACCAACCTGTCTCAGCTCCCACGCCCTGGGTGGCGTGGCCCTAGCAACTCCCCGCTACAGCCTGAGTACCCCCAGTTCTGCACATTCATTCAGCCCTCCTTCAGCATCAGCTGAATATTTTCTAGGTGAATGATACCTCCTTGCATTTTTCTAATTGTCAGTATCCTAGAGGGCAACACACAAATCAGTCTTGTGTAAATTTAATCTTGTTGTAAACTCAATCGTGAAGCTTAAACCCGCCAGCAAAATCCTAAGACGACTTCATTCTTTAAGGGGAAAAAAAAATCTTCCCTTATTTGTTCTGATTGTCAGCTATTGCATTTAAGGGGTATCTGTAAGTGGGAACTGGTGGGTTACCTTATTAATTAAATAATGATCCAGACATCCCACTGGTAAATTCAAAGAAATTCAGTGATCAGAGTTGCCTAGGAAATAAAACAGCCGTTCCTTGTAAATTATCATGAAGAAAGATTAATTAAAATGTACAGCTGGAAGTTTTAGCCATCCAAGGAAACAGTGGCTCAGAGAGGTCAAGTGATTTCTCCAAAATTACACAGCCACAGATTGAAGAAGCAGAATTAGAACAAGTTCGATACATATTAACCAGGCTCTTCATTTGTTTTTCTCCCTTTTCTTATTCTCCTGTCCTCCATCCCACTCCATCCCTCTGCTTTGCCCCTTTCTCTGTCCACTATCTGCCCACTAGCAGACAGCAAGAGGACCCGGAGGGGGCAGAGAACCCAGTCGGTGTGGATGAGTCCCTTTTCAGCTACGGCCTTCGGGAAAGCATCGCCTCATACTTGTCCCTGACGGGAGATGACAGCGCCTCCTTCGACCGGAAGAAGAAAAGCATGTCTCTGATGTACAGTGGGAGCAAAAGGAAGAGCTCTTTCTTCTCGTCACCACCATACTTTGAAGATTAACTGGAGAACAGACACCACGGTGTTTGCCCAAAATAACAGAGGTTATGACTGTCACCTGCCATCCTGCACAGAGGCACGTGGTCCCTGGGGAAACTCATGTCTTCCAGAAGCCAAGAGAAGCCACGTGAAGAACTGAACTCTTGTCTTCTGCATCCATATCATGACAAAGGGGACCCCTCTCTGGTGTCTGATCAGGCACACTGCAAAATGTTGACTCCTGGCATCTTCATGTGAGGGGGTTGGAAGAGCCGTGTGTGTGTGTGTGTGTGTGTGTGTGTATGTATGTGCACACTATGTCTGTGCAAAAGACAAAGATGCTCTCTCAGAAGAAAGTGCACCGGTACCCTCTCCAGCATACCACGCAGCTGGGCTCCCTCTGAGGCCACTAGAGAAAACTTCTGAATGAGAAAAGCCTGAGAAGAAAATGAGCCAGAAGCTACAGCCTGGCAGACAATCTGGGTTTGCAAATCGATCCCCTGCACTGAACTTTTGAAACCCATCTGTAAAGAGACCTCTGGGCTGCAGCTCCTCTCTTTCTAAGGGAGCTCAGTGGCACTAAACGCTAACCTTCCTTATAAACCCCCAGTCGGAAGATCCCTTTGGGCTTCTAGCTCCAAAACTACATGTGTAGAAGTCAGGTGACTTCCCAACTTATGCAGAGACCAGGAGAAATGGGAGAGGAGGAGGCTGCCCATGGGGAAAGCACCAGGGCAGGCCTGGAACTGAGCGAGATTTTGCGACGTCACCAGCCACGGCTCACAGCACAGAAAGGGCTTCTCTGGGATGCTGAGGTTCTTGCCTCTATTCATGCATCCGGTATTCATTCGTGATTACCAGAAGAGGCACCGTGTTAAGACCTGTGTAGGTATCAGGTATCAGGCCCAGCAGTATAGACAGGAAGTAAATATTTGTTATAGACAAATATTGTGGAAGTGCTATGCTGTACTAAGTCACTCAGTCATGTCCGACTCTTTGTGACCCCATGGACTGTTGCCTGCCAGGTTCCTCTGTCCATGGGATTCTCCAGGCAAGAATACTGGAGTGGGTTGCCATGTCCTCCTGGGACTGGGTGACCCAGGAGTTCATGTCTCAGCTGGATCCTTAAGTAATGGAAGGGTTGGCTGGACTGGATAAGTGAGAATGGTTGGATTTTTTGAAAAAAAAGGAACTTGGTTAAGTTCTAAAGAAATCATCCATCCAGTATCTTCTTTTAAAAAGAGTCTGTCAGCCACATGAATAAAAATGCTAAGCTCCAGAAAAGAGGGGAACCAGAGTGGCTTAATTCTGTCAAACAGAATTTTAAGAGATGAGAGAGAAAACACCACAAATTTCTGGAGAAGGAGAAGCAATTCTCTCCGGATCCTGTTAGGAAGGGGTTGCAGTTGCCTCTAGGACCTGTTTCCCCGCCGTTGCAAAGGGGTTCCGGGAGAGGAGGGCTGTTGCTGATAGGAAAAGTCTGTCTGTTCAGCATACACATTCCAGCCATCTGAGATCACTGCCCTGGTGGTGTGTGCACATGCGTTTACACGATTTTCTGTATCATCGGATTCCAGCATGTTTATCCAAGAGGAGGTTTGTGGTTTCCTCAACACTCCCCACAGGCTGTTTCTAAAGGGCTGGCCGATGTATGGGAAATGAATGTAACTCTGGGGACGCCAACTCCCCCCCTCGCCAACGGCAGATGTGTGTGCTGCGTCTTCTGTACTGTTTTCCGTTGTGACCAACGACATGGTTGGGACATTTGGGGAGGACTCGGTGTGGGGGCGGGGGGCAGGTTTTAAATGGGAAGCATTACATTTTGCTAAATCATGTATTTATTCCTGATTAAAATAAGCCTAATAAATATTTAATTCTCGGGGACTCCCCTGGCAGTCCAATGGTTAAGACTTCGCCTTCCAATGTAGTGGGGGGGATGCGATCCCTGGTCAAGGGGCCAAGGCCCCACAAGCCTCAGGCCATAACATAAAACAGAAACAGTGTTTTAACAAACTCAACAAAGACTTTATAAGTGGCCTTTATAAGTGGCCTTACATGAAATTTATATTTCATGTAAATATTTTACATGAAAAAATATTTACTTGGCATGCTGGGGAGAGGTTCCTGGGTGAGGTGGGTGGGTGGTTAGTTCCGAGGCTCTGTGGGTTAAGAATTTTTAAAGAAACTTGCAACTGGAGTGAGAGGAGACCAGGGAACACAAGAGGAGCCCCACACGGCTGGTGTGTCGGCATCTCCTGGAGATGTAGTCATAAGAAAACAGGGCTTGATGACTTTTGAGGCTGTCTCATCTGACTTGGGGCTGGACATCCAAGATCCAGGGAGAGAACAACTTCTTAGCGATTGTTAGGAAAGTTTGGTCTCACCTAGACACTCTTGCATATTACTTGTGATAGTTCTGCAATTTGTTCTTCCAAGAATTCCTTCCACAGATATGTTTTTGGACACCTACTAGATACCAAATGCTGTTCTAGGGGCTGCGACCATTGCAGTGAAACCAGAAGAGGACCTTGCAAGCAGGGGCAGGCGGTGTCCTTCCCAACCTAACTCCCCAGGGAAGCTCTCCTCTCCTTGCGTCCCCTCCCTTCTGCCTGAAGTTCCTGGCAACCCAGGCCCAGCCCCTCAGATGACAGCAAGACCCTAGGATGACAGAGAAACACATAGAAGGAACGTGGCCCCCAAGAAATCATGAGATATCTGGACTCCCCACCTGGGAAAATGTTATGGGAAAGAGAAAAAAGAAACTCACTTGTTATTTAAGCTGCTTTCATGATGGGTCTCCTTGTTAAAGCAGTTGAGCATTTGCTCCAAAGTGCATAGAAATAAAGGGGATTCCCAGGTGGCTCAGTGGTAAAGTATCCACCTGCCAATGCAGGAGACTTGAGTTCTATCCCTGGGTCGGGAAGATCCACTATAATAGGAAATGGCAACCCACTCCAGTATTCTTGCCTAGAAAATCCCATGGACAGAGGTACCTGGTAGGTTACAGTCCATGGAGTTGCACAGAGTCAGACATGACTGAACAACTGAGCACACACACTCACGCATAGAAATAAACCTGATTTGCAGATAGTGAGATAACTTTATAAAACTCCAATGGACCCAGCAGACAAAGTATTAGAGATGATAAGAAAGCTTAGCAAATGCAAAACCAACTTAGTTCCCTACACCCTTCTTTACCAACTGGAGAGTAAAATAGAAAACATGAAACCACTTAGGAAGGGTCTTGCCTCACAACAAGTTTGTAAAACTTTTATGGAGAAAAGTTCAAAACTCTATGAAAAGATAAGGAGACAAAAATACTATGGGCCTGATTATAGGGTTAAGCTGATATAAGAACTAATATCCTAAAAACAGATATTTTGCCAGAATGATTTGGAAAAGTATGTGAAACTACTGTCCAATTGCCATCAGGAATATTTTTAAAAATCAGTGAACTTATTCTGGCTTCCTGGGTAAACAGTGGTAAAGAATCTGCCTGCCAGTGCAGGAGATCCGGGTTCAATCCCTGGGATGGGAAGATCCCCTGGAGAAGGAAATGACAACCCACTCCGGTATTCCTGCCTGGGAAATCCCATGGACAGAGGAGTCTGGCAGGCTACAGTCCATGGGGTTGCAGAGTCAGATGCAACTTAGTGACTGAACAATAACAACGTTAAAACGTATTCCAACATATATACAGAAGCATCAAAGCCCATGAATAGCCAGGCCAATTTTGACTAAGAGAAGCAGCAGGGTAGGCAAGCGCTTCTACTAAGGTATATGTGAAAACAGGAGAAAAGAGTGTTCTGGACCCAAACTAGCATCTCCCTCGCACTGCCCCCAGATGGTTTAAGGGACTCAGCATGGTCTTGGATGCCCTCTTTGAACCAGGAGCTGAGCTAAGTGTTAAGGCCATACTAAGATGAATTTTGTACCCAATCAAGCCTGCAGTCATAGTAGAAATGGAATAAGCTGTGCTAGAAAACATAACAAGCAAGTAAAACAAATCAGAATTCCTAAAATTTACCAAGCAGAAGTCTCTTCACCGCAGTGAGAGTCTTTCTGTTTTAGAGATGGAGAAAGGCTTAGAGGCCCCATTCAGCTGAGCCCTAAAGATAGAGTGAGTTTCCAGGTGGAAAACAGGACGTGCTGACCACAGACCAGCATGGAAAAGATCTAGAGGAAGGCATGGCATTTTCTAGGAATGGCGGCAGAGCTGGTGAGCCTGGACTGCAGGGTTTGTGTGGGAAAGGAGAAAGGAAAATTGAGTTTGAGGCCAATTCCTGGGGCCTGGAGCTCATTCTGAGGAATGCAGAATTGGGGCAATGTTGTAGGAAAGCCATGGAAATTTCTTCTAAGTCCTGTAAATCATAGTGTGGAGGACATGACCTCTTCTACCTTCTCTTAAAACTGGCCAAGGGGTCAGTGCCACAGAATTCAGGCTTGCAACACGGCCTCCCCTTTCTTCTTCAACCTCCCATGAGGGCAGGTGAAACCTCCCACCTCCTGATCTGCTTTTGTTTGGAATTGCCTTTGCTTGGCATGGGATACGGGGAACTGGTTTTCTTAAGTTCCCACAGGGTGCAGGACACTTTACAAACCTTATATCATGACTCCTTGAATCCTCAGGAGACAGAATTAATCACACGCATTTTATCCATGAAGCAGGTAAGTAAAAGGTTTCACCCAAGGCCAGCATCATAATGCAAGCTTGTCTGATTCTAGGCTTTTTCTCTGACACATTGAGACCCTGAAAGCATCCCAGGCTCTTGGAGAAACATTCTCACAGTGTGGAAGAACACAGGATTTGGCTTCACAGGTTCCAGCCCCTAATGCAGTGCCTTCTTGACTGTGTGTTCTTTAGCAGGTCACTAAACATCTCCGAGCCTTGGCTTTCTCATGTCTAGATTAGAAACAAAATAAATGTCCCTTGCAAATCAATGTCAGGAACCTATGAGATCACGCATTGAAATGGATTTATGGCCCCACACATGCTAAACAAATACATATAAGCTATTAATTATCACACGAGTCTGTCTCGTTCAAATTTCAATAGTTCTGGCCCAAGATTTGCAGAAAGACTGAAGGTTTTATCCAAGAATATATCATCACCTCACTTTCATTCCCCCAAACATCTGCTGGTAGAGAGCACGTTGAAGGAACTGCTAATATATTGAAGTATTTTAGTTCTCTCAGTTCCAAATAATTTCACACGCATCCCAAAGACTGTGGGGAACAGTTGTAAAAGCTGTCTCTAAATGACTAAAACAGAAGGAGGGTTTATTTTTAAATACACTACCATTTGTTAAAACAGATTCGTTTTTGAAATTCCCCAAACATCTCAACCCTCCAGAACTTTCAAAAGGAAAATTCTGCCTTCTGGGCCTCCTGGAAGGTATTTTTGGTGTCCTCTGGGTCCCCTTGAGTGTCTGGTTTCTGAGAGGGCCCTGGGGGGAATCCCTTTGGGAACAACTCACAGTCAGGAAAGTCTGCTTTCAGTACCAGAAACTGCAAGATATTTGTGCTCAGGTCTCTTGCCACTCAGATGGACCCCCTATAGAGGGACAGACTGAAGACCACCCGAAGTGAAGGACAAGAAACACAAGAAAGAGGTGGGAGGAAGGGAAGCGGACTGGCTTGTGGGTCCCAGGACACACACCACCATCCCACTACCCAGGTTCATGAGCTAGCTCATTCACTGGCTGTATGTTAATCATGGAGCATCGACCAGAACACAGCAGCGTTGGGTGCCCCGGGCTCTGTGGAGAGCCGGGCACTGCTGGCCCCTGCTGGCCTGGAGTTGACAGTCTGTGGGAGAGACACATGTGGCAGGAAGAGTAATTCTGCACTGGTGGGGAAGCGGGAGAAAGGCTGGATGAGATTTACAGGTGGCAGCAGCCTCAGGAAGGGGGTCCGATCTGAGGCTGGAAAGTCTGGAAGGAGTCCCTGAAAGACGAGGAGGTCAGGAAAGAGAACGAAGGGAGAAAAGCATTTCGGGCAGAGGAAACCACCCGGAAGAGGCTGAATAGAGCCCAGACTTCTCAATGAACACCAGACGGCTCCGTGGCTGCAGGAGAGAGATAAAGCGGCAGGAGGCACTGCTCCCTTTCAGGGCGGAGACGATGCCCATCCGGCCTCAACTGTGCCCTCTGCACTGACACTTCTCTACCCTCCTCGTAGTCATGGGTTTGGATCCCAGGAAGCCTGGACAGAGCTGCGTGTGGTTTGATGGGCTTAAAATCGCCAGGTGGTCCCTGACACTGGCCCTGACGGTTCTCCATTGCTCTTTCCTCTGTGTCATTTAACAGTCTCCTCATTGCTTTCTTTTCCTTACATGCATCCTCCACCAAGCTCTAGAAGTCTGATTCTTCGATGGTAGGAGTGTTCATAGTAGCACTATTGCCAGTAGCCAAAAGGGGGAAGCAACCCACATGTCAATCAGCAGATGAATGGATCAACAAAGCATGGTGTACACACACAACGCAATATCACTCAGCCTTAAAAATAAATGAAATTCTGATGCATGCTACAGCATGGATGAACCTTGAGGACATTATGCTAAGTGAAATAAGCCAGTTACAAAAGGACAGATCTCATGGGATTCCACCAACATGAGATAAATTCGTATTAGAGTGGGCAAATTCACAGAGACAGGAAGTAGAATAGAGGTTACCAGGGGCTGGGAGGAAAGGAGAATGGGAAGATAGTGCTTAATAGGTGCAGAGTCTCTGTTTGGAATGATGAAAAGGTGCTGCTGATGATTAATACTGATGGTCACACAACGTTGCGAATGTACTTAATGCCAGTGAATGGTATGCCTGGTAATGGTTAAGATGGGAAACCAAGTCAGCAAACAAACAAAAGCCACCAACGGTTCACATGCACTCAGGATAAAACCCAAGGTGCTCAGTGCAGTCTGGCTGTTCTCTGCCTCCCAGCCTCCACTCCACAGTCCAGTCAGACCCTGCCCTCCAGCCACATTGCATGATGGGCAGATCCCAGTGAGGAGCCCTTGATGCCAGGACTCTGGCTGCGTGCCAACACAGCCTGCAGCATCAGCGTGCACAGTCCCTCTCCCAGGGCACTCCCTCCTCCCTGAGCTTGGCCGGGGGCTTCTCTCTGAGCTGCCATAAGACTCTCTTTTCAACAGCTGCGTTAAGTGTCTGTCCCCTCTCTCTCAAGTAAACCACAAGCTTCCTGAAAGCTGGGCACACATCATGTAGTAAGGCATTTCCAGCAATGAGCATAGTACCTGGCACCAGTTGGACATTCAGTAAAATTAGAAGCTAATCAGAACACCCAACAGAGATTATGCTGTGGTCAACAGGTGGTTTCCGCCATCATAATTATTCCATCCCTATCATTATCATATCACCATCATTATCATTTTCACCACCTTCATCACCATTATCATCATTATCACTAACACTACCCTGTCTACACGATTAGTACTTTGGTTATGAGTAGCCAGTAACATCCTGGCTCATGTATGCATAGAAAGATGGCCACGGGTGGGACACCCATTCAGAACAAAGGATAAAGGAAATCCAAGCAATCGAAGCCAGGTGGGGGGAGGAAGGACCGCCTTCAGCAAGACTGAAGACAGAGTGGGCAGCTCACCATCAGCACAGCTCTCCGGAAGAGTCTGGAGTTGGCGGCTCTGGTGGTTACAAGGTGGATGCTGGCCACGTCGGCTCCGCCACGGTCTGCTGCCAGGGTCACGCGCCGAGGGTCCCCGCCAAACGCTCGGATGTGGGTCTGCACCCAGGTCAGAGCCACCATCTGGTCCAGCAGCCCCCAGTTGCCGCTCAGCTCGTTGGACCCTTAGGAAAGAGGAAAGCCTTTAACCCTCTGTGATCCTGCACCCTGGATGCAGCCAGTCAGGCACGTGGCACCTGTGGGGGACCTAGACTCCCGTCCACCCAGGTCAGGACTGTGACTTCTCAATACAGTGGGAGAGCCTGGGCTCTGGAATCAGGCCCATCCAACTGGGATTCTCCCATCAGCCTTTGCCAAGTAGGAGACCATGGACACGTCTCTCCACGTCTGTGGACTAAGGCTTCCCCGTCCTAAAGGGGGTGGCTGCTCAGATGAGAGGCAGTGCGTGTTCAGAGCCCCCGCTTGGCACATCCAGGGAAAAAGAGCTGAGCTTTCTGCCCCGGATCCTCCCTGACTGCCCCAACTCTCCGGGTCTCTTCCCTGGGATGAAGGCTAGGCCAGCCTGGGGCCATCAGTCTCACCCCTTCCCACCACCTTCCATGACCTTCAGCAGCACTCAGTAGAGCTGATCTTTTTTTTTCATATAATTTAGGAAATATTTTTTATTTATTTTTAGATTTTTTTTTGATGAGGACCATATTCAAAGTCTTTATTGAATTTTTTGCAATATTGCTTCTGTTGTATATTTTGACTTCTTGGCTGCAAG
The DNA here is from genome assembly GCF_019320065.1 of Cervus canadensis. NCBI lineage: Eukaryota > Metazoa > Chordata > Mammalia > Artiodactyla > Cervidae > Cervus > Cervus canadensis. Next base: position 2,595,929 of record NC_057397.1, on the reverse strand, counting down.
GCATGCTAGCTCCCTGATGAGGGATAGAACCTGCATTTCCTGCATTGGAAGGCAAAGTTTTAACCACTGGACCACCAGGGAAGTCCCCAGTAAATATTTACTGAAAGCTCAGCACTTTTTAAAAATGGAATGATTCAGACACAAGAAAACCTACAGCCAGAACACTCTTCTCCTTGGCATGCGGAACACTCTATGCCCAGACCCCACGGCCATCTCTGAATTGAGTGGACCCTCCTTAGTCTACACCACTAAGGACCCTGAAGCACCAGGCCTGTCCTGGTCCGAGCCGAGGCTCACCCCCTCTTCTCTGGCAGACCCTTGGCTTCAACCACCACTTACGGCGGCTGACTCTCAGGACCCTTGGCTTCAACCACTGCCTACGTGAGGCTGACTCTCAGGATGACATCGCTGCCCAGAACACTCTCCAGGCCCAGGTCCCTCACATTCCTCCAGGAGGCTGACTCACAGGCACCTCAGGTCCATTCAGTCCCAAAGGGAATCGATTCCAAGTCTCCTGAGCACCCCGCCAGCAGCTTCTCCCGAGTTTCTTACCTTCTCCCTCAAACCCAGCCACACCCACCCACTCGTCTCCTGCACAGCCTCGTGGGTCTTCCCGGACTCCTCTTTCACCTGCTTCCCCTCCTCCCCCCTCCCCTGATGCGGTGAGTGCTCCCCCACTGATCTCTGCCCTATCTCTCCTAGAGTTGTTCACTGGCCTCCCGTATCCTCACTCTCCTCTTGCCCCTGAATTCTCTGTGTGCATCCAGAGTGATCTTCTAAATTGCAATTTGGTTATCTCTCTCTGAGACACACACACACCCCCCAGTGTACACACTCACACCCCCTAATGTATACACACACACAACACAATGCATACACACACACCCCAATGTATGCACACACACCCCAATGTACACACATACCACCCCAACATATACACACCCCCCCAATGTATACACACACACCCCCAACATATATAGACACACACACAACAATGTATACACACACACCCCAATGTACACACACACCAGTGTACACACATATACTAATGTACACACACCAATGTACACACACACCCCAATGTACACACACATACACACAACAATGTACACACACACCCCAATGTACACACACATACACACAACAATGTACACACACACCCCAATGTACACACACATACACACAACAATGTATGTACACACCAATGTACACACACAAACACACTAACCAACATACACACACATGTACACACACATCAATGTACACACACACACCCCCTGCCCCATCCTATGTAACGTCTCCCATCTCATCTCATGGTCCTTAGGGCACCATTTCAATTCTTCTCATGCATTCCAAGCCCCCCAGGACCCGGTCGCCCATCTCTGGGGCACATCTCTCTTTGTCTCCACCCCCGTCACCCCGTCCTGTGCTGCAGCCACCCAGCTCCCCATCAGATGCTCAAACACCACACCCCTCCCCTCCCCCACCCTGGGCTCGGCACATGACTTCCTCCACCCAGAACCCTCCCTATGCCCTTGACCTGCCCTAGCTCCGACCTCTGACCAAGTCATCCTCTGAGTCTGAGCTACACTGTCAATTCACAGGCAGCCTTGGGGGAAGTGAGGGTCCCCTTTCAGAGTACTTGCCAGCATGGGGTTCCCTGCTAGACTCTGCCCTCCACTAAAACCAGCGGCATGCAGTTGGTCCTTATGAAATGTTAAGTGAATGAAATGACTACACTTATGATGAACACGATTCAGTATCAAGTGAGAAACTGTCAACAAAAACCCATTTCCCCAGATAGAAAAGTAGCAAAACCTCGCATCCTGCTTCCCCAGCCTGCTGTTCACAAAGGGCTGACGAGAACACCAGCTCGGTGGACATAATGGTTCGAATTACTCCTCCAGCTGGGGAGACGCTCAGAATTTCTTCAAACTCATTTCATGTTCTGGGTTTAGTGAAGCCACTGGCACCCTTCTCTGTGGGCTTTTCTGGATTGCAGACACATTCTGTTTGTTTCCAAGGTCTCAGGGAGGGCAGAAAGGCTGGGCAGCAGCTGAACAAGACCCAGTCTGGGAAGTGACACCCACGGCCTGCATTTCCAGGGACAGCGTGGAGGCATGGCATTGTCCCTGACTCCCAGGCCCCCAAGTAGCAGCTTCTCACGGACAACGCTGACATTCTGGGGTCTACAGACCCCTAGGAAGTCAGAGATGAGGGTTCTCTCAGGAAGCAAGTCTGAACTGGGCTTCACCTGATGCCAGGACTGTGCTGAGTAGTGCAGAGAGCAAGACAGACAAGGTCTCAGCCCTCAGGGCAGACAGCCTCCAGGACACGCACAGGGAGCCGCCAACTAGCTCATCTGAGATGGTCTATCTAGCTCAGCCCTTTCACTCCCTAGTGGAATCTGAGACTTGAAAGGGAAAGAGTTTGTTTAGTTGCAAGAAGTAAATTTTCTTTGTTTTTTTTTTTTAATGTGGACCAAAGTCTTTATGGAATTTGTCACAATATTGTTTCTGTTTTATGTTTTGGTTTTCTGGCCACAAGACGTGTGGGATCTTAGCTTCCTGATCAGGGAATGAACCCCCACTCCCTGCACTGGAAGGCGAAGTCTTAACCACTGGGCTGCCAGGGAAGTTTCCCAGAAGCAAAACTGAGATAGAATCGGCACTTCAATCTAACACACACTCAGTACCTATTGTCCTAACATTCAACCCAATTCAGCAAACATTTGTCAAAAAAAATAAATCTATGGTGTGCAAGGCACTCTGTTATTTTCATTAAAAATTTTAGGTACTCTTTTTATGGAACTTTCTCTGCTCAGAAGCTTTCATAACGCCTTCATTCCCGCTGCATCAAGTCTAACTTCTTCCTGGCTTCTCCTCCCCTCTAAGATTAACTTCAGACTTCCCTGGTGGCTCAGCTGGTAAAGAATCTGCCTGCAATGCAGGAGACCCGGGTTCGATCCCTGGGTTGGGAAGATCCCCTGGAGGAGGGTCTGGCAACCCACTCCAGTATTCTCGCCTGGAGAATTCTATGGACAGAGGAGCCTGGTGGGCTACAAGTCCATGGCAGGGTGGATCTCAAAAAGTCAGACACAACTGAAGCAACTAAGCAGTAGCAGCAAGATTAACTTCAGCCCATCTGAGCCGTCTGGGTTCCCCTCACTTTTCAACACCCGTCCTAGTCCAGGCATCGGGGTCTGCTCATTGCCTGTGCTCATCACCCTACAGTCTGGTCTTGGCTGAGTTCCATTCTCTTCATCTTCAGGGCTGAGCTCTGGTCTCACCTGATTCAGCCCCGCCACAAACATGCAGCAAGCAGTGCTGCTGGGGGCATGAAACTGGACAGGGCTGCTCTCTGCTGGCCAGGCACATACAGTCCAGGAGGAGTCCAGGATGTAAGTAGAAGATCTCTGGACAAACATGATGATGCACCTCTCCAACTGCCTCACCCCACCCCGAACTAATCCTCCAGCTCTGTTCTACCCACTCTCTGGTCAGAACACATCAGCAAACATTCAGTTGTCTCCTCACGGTCTAATTGACTCTTGCTTGCTCATTTGATTATTTATTCAGTTATCTTTCTAAAACTCCTCAGCTGGGCTCACAGCAGTTCCTCCCCCAGTTCTTGTTGATGGCCATCAATAAAAGGGATCGTGGTGCACAGGCTTTGCAGGTGGGTTATGGAGCCAGACCAGTCAGGCACCGGTCTCACTCCATCCCCTACAAGCTCTGCAGGGCTCTGGATGAGTTACTTAATGTGACTTGACTTTCTCCATCTGTAAAATGGGATAATAATAGTACCAACCTCAACAGGTTGTTATGATGATTGAATTTGTTAAGAATTCTAAAAGGAACAGAATGATGCAGAACCTGGTATAAAGCACTCTAGAAGTTGCTTGTCTTTTCTTAAATAAAATAGTACAGGTTTAGGTTCAGCTATTATCTCCCAGATGCCCTTTGTGGGGTCTACCTTGTCTTCAGCAACAGAAGTTGCACCTGTGATGGAGCAGGACTCCGGGCCTGTTCTTCTGGTCACAAAGGGGAGCAGACCCCTCAGAGGGGAGGCACTAAGGGGAAGCTCTGAGTGCCCCCAGGATGATGCGGTGCTGGGCACATTACGGGGCCTGGCCTTCAGTCTGGCTCCCAGGCCAAAGCACACTTCCTGTTCGCACACCCTTCAGGAGGCCTGCGGACCATGGCCCACCCACTCCTCTGACCCTGCAAGGCCACTGGCCCCGGGTCCCCTCACTGCATTGTTTTGCCAAAGAGAGGAGGTAATCACTGTGCCCCACGCTGGAGGGGTCTTTCCTGCCAGTGAGATCCAGGTGGGGGACCCCTTCACTGCCTTCCCACCTGCTCTTCACCAGGAACTGCGCTCCTTTTAAGTGCTGTTGAGTCTGGGCTTTGCTCTCAGAGAACACGAGTTTGTCTAGTCAGCCGCAGAGCTGACATCACTTTCTGTTTCCATCTCTTTCTTAATGTGCCTCTGGAGTCTGGAGCTCTCAGGGGATTATCTGTACTCTGAACTACAACAGCAGATGCTGCGTACATTCATCACACGAGATAAAGTACATGAAGTGGCAACTCGGCATGACTCAGTAACTGCCAGGGCTGCTGCTGGCCAGATGCAGGGCCCGGACGTGGCTGCAGAAAGCCCTCCCTTACGGAGGTCCTACCAGGGAAAGGGAAGCAGTGTTAACCCTTGGGAGCCCCTGCGAGGTGCCAGCAAGCTTCCAGATGTTTGCCTTCACACGCTTGATCTCATGAGAGGCGAGCAGCCTGCAATGGATGAGACGCGGAGGGACTGAACCCGGGTCTCCTGCGTTCTAGGCATATTCTTTACCCTCTGAGCCACCAAGAGCTTAAGGGGGCTGGTAAAGGATCCACCTGCCAATGCAGTCGATGCTAGAGATGTGGATTTGACCCCTGAGGTCGAGAAGATCCCTTGGAGTAGAAAATGGCAACAGACTTCCAGTATTCTTGCCTGGAGAATCCTATGGATAGAGGAGCCTGGCTGGCTACAGTCCTCGGGGCTACAGAGATTGGGACACAGCTGAGCGACAGAGCACACACACTCAGAAGTGAGGCAGAAAGTCCCCCAACTGCTCTGAGCCCCGAGCTCAGAAATGGCCACACTGTGCTGACGTCATGGAGATGCCTGGAGACCGAGATGACGTCACCTGGGAAAGACGTCTGGTAGAGACACGGGTGCTGGGTGAGCGTCCCTCTCTCTCTCTCTTGCTGATAGCGTTGCTTTAAGCAGAGGAACAGGCGGTGTTGCAAGCCAGGAGTGAGAAGGGGTGGGTGTTCTCTGCCTCCCCTGACACTGCTCCCAGAAATGGGCTCGCCTTCCCAGAAGCCCACGGAATTCTCCATAGATTACAGCCCATGAAATCATAAGCCCGCCCCCTCACCGACGGGTAGCATATGGAAGTTCTCTTCTGTCTGGAAAAGCTCTGAGCCAGAGTCAGCCAGGTCTGTGGAAAGCCCCACCCAAGCGGGCGCCACAGGCTGGCTTCTGGGTTTCACCATCTCTTTAGCAAAAGGAGCTCCTGACTTAACAGAGTCATCAGTTGTGTTTTTGAAAAAGGAAAGAAAATCCAGCAGGAGTGCTCAGTGCTCTAGCCCTGCCGCTGCCTCCCCGAAGGAAAGCCTGAAATCAGTTCATCAGCCACACTCCCCTCATCGGCACCTGTCACACATTGCCTTACCTTGTTGCCTGTTTCATGATTGCTGTGCAAACCTAAAATCTTCATTGTGACACTCAGGGCCTCTAGCCACATGGTCCACCCAGCCCTATCCCCCAGTGCCCCTGGAGTTCTGCTCACGCTGGATGCCTGTGCTCACCCATGTTCTAGAGGAGCCGTGGTTCTGGCCAGGTTACCTCCCAATCGCCCAGCCATATCCACCATGCAAGGCACCCCAGGTCTTAAATGCAATCCCCGGAGAACAGAGATGATGCTTGGTGCTGTCCTTGAGAACACACAAAGCCCATCACAGCCTCTGGAGCCCCTTCACACCTCGCGTGAGTCTCCCAGTGACTTTGGAAGTTGGGTTAAAATTACTCCCATTTTACAGAGGAGAAAACTGAGACTTGGAGAAAGGGAGGATTGTGTCCAAGGTCACACGGATAACACTTGGCTCTTTGGATTCCCAGACCAAGACATCCACCCTCCACCACAGCTGCCTAACAAACTACTGCCCTACCACCAGAGGTGGGGTGGGGTTCGTGGGAGTGGGGTTGGGGTGGAGAGGAAGGAAAAGACATGGGTGGGTGATGCTGGGATTGGTTCAAGCCTCATTTCTGCCCTGCAAGCTGGTGGGGAAGGTGGAGGGTGTAACCTGAGGGATAAAGGCCAGAAATTGACAGTGATGATTGAAATCATTGTCTATGCAGCCCTTACTCTAGTAAATGTCTCTCTGAGGGTCCCAGAGCTCTGATCCATCCCTTAGTGTCTCCAGGGCAGGTGACCCTGGTGGTGAATCCTGGCTCTGCCTTTTCCTGGCCATGTGAGCCTGAGCAAGGGTCTAGCCCTCTGGGGTCTCAATATGCAGAAGCGCACACACAGAGGTATTAATATCACAAGACAAGACATGTTAAGGTACTTGGAACGGCTTCAGACACGTGGTGAGTTTCATCAGTGGCAACTGTGACCTACGGGCATCAGCATGGCTGGAGCGTCTCGTGAAGGTACTGCCCACTCAGTGGGCTGAAGGAGGGCCGGGGGCCAGGAAGGGATGAGGTTTTAGGAAGAAAGGACTAAATGCACACAAACAACACACTCGCCTCAGGGAGTCAGCGGTCCCCACCAACCCCAGCAGCTCACCGGAACTCAGGAAGCCAAAGATGCCCGTGCGATAGCTGGCCGTGACCACGATGAGGTTGCCTACAGCAGCCAGGAAGGAGCCGTCCACTGCCAGCCGGTCCCCACTTCCCTTGCCCTCCACGGCGTTGTGGAAGAACACCAGCACGGATGCGTTGGGGGCCTGCAGGGAGCACAGAAATGTGGGGCTGCAGGCGGCCACCTCCCCCTCCAGAGCTTGGGAAGGGCACCTTTGCCATGCAGGTGCCAGACTGAGCCGACACACAGCTCTGGGTGTGTCAACACACCTATCCCAAGGCCAGGCAGGGGAGACGGAGCAGCCCAAGAATGGCAAAGCTACTTTTGACTGGAAACTCCCCGAGGGGGAAGGGGTTCTGGATTTGAAGTCAGGAGATGGGGATCAAGTCTCTGCTCAGCCCAACTGTGCTTTCTTAGTAAGACCCATGAAGACTCTCCTAGCCTCAGTTTCTACACCTCTAAAGTGGGAAAGGGGGGAGAAGATAGAAATAAACATACCTATCATTTCCTCCGAGAGTCAGTGTGAAGACCAGTGACTTCATAGATCAACTGTGAAGTACTGTTGTCAACTTCTTGCTCACATTACGGCAAAAGTGTATGCTCACCGATCACCACTCACTGGCCCTAGCCGTGAGCTCTGGGACCCGACTGACCAAATCTACAGTAATAGTGAGTGACCTTAGACAAGTCACCCGACCTCTCTGAGCCTTGGGCTTCTCATCTATCCAATGGGAATGACACCTCTTAGAGGCATCAGGAGGATCAGAAGGAAGGATGCTGTGAGGTGTTCAGCCGATGACGGGCACAGACCTCCAGAGGTGTCCCTCCCCGAGCCCCTGCTCTTTCCAGTATGTTCAACACTGTCCAGCTCCTACACTGCCCAAGTGATGGTCTCCTCCAGGCTTTAGGTGTGGTCTCTGTCCCACTCTTTGCCATTTCCAATGTCTCTCTTATCACCTGTTCATTGGTTAATTAGTATCTATGCCTTGTTTTATTCCATTCTCATAAGAACTTCATGAGCTGATGCTATTTCTCTCCCTACTTTTCAAAACAGGAAACTGGGGCACATAGAATGTGAGTGACCTTCTCCAGGCCAGGGAGGCAGTGGTAAGTGGCAGGCTGGTTTGGAGCCAGAACTTAATTCAACATCCCCAGCATGATCCGGCCAGCACTGGGCATCACCATCACCTCCTTCACTCTAGGCTCTATGCTTCTATTAATGCATCCCAGAGGAACCTCCATATCCAGATGTCCTTGTTTCAAATCTCACTCAGAAGCTTGCTGTGCTCAAATCTCCAAAGTGCATTGCCTCTGGCTGCTGGTGGCTCGGGGACCAGGAAGTGGAGGCACATCACATGCACCGTGGGATCTGCCAACACAACTCACGTTTCCTAAGGCTCATCAGTTCTGTTTTCTCTCATGAGTTCTGACCCTTCCCCTCAGACAGGAAACTCAACTCAACATCAGGATCCTAGATGCTACTTAGGCATATACAGGCTTCAAAACAGGGACTAGCCAGAGTCAACCCTGAATATTCACTGGAAAGACTGAAGCTGAAGCTCCAATACTTTGGCCACCTGATATGAAGAGCCAACTCATTGGAAAAGACCCTGATGCTGGGAAAGATCGAAGGCAGGAGGAGAAGGGGACGACAGAGGATGAGATGGTTGGATGGCATCACTGACACAATGGACATGAAGGACAGGGAAGCCTGGTGTGCTGCAGTCCATGGGGTCACAGAGTTAAGACACAACTTAGTGACCGAACAACAATAATAATCAGAGTTGGGGCCACTTCCTGAATTTTACCCACCCTCTAGAACTGCCTCAAGTGAGAGACCACATGAAAAGAAACACCCCCAAGGGGGTCTCTCCAAGGGTCTCTCCAAGGACAACTGCTGGTTTCCTCATTTGCAGATTAATTTGACCTGGCTCCACACTTCCCCAGCCCATGGCCCTCCAGGAAACCCCGCATCACCAGCCCTCATCCACTGGTGTGGCTCTCACCCTTCCCTCCAGACACCATCTGTCACTCTGTCTCCTCCCTCCTGTGTTTCTCGTCACAATCCTATCAGTCCCACAGTTGTCCAATATTTATCTGCTTATCTGTTTTTGACCCTGATGCTGAGAAAGATTGAAGGTAGGAGGAGAAGGGGACGACAGAGGATGAGATGGTTGGATGTCATCACCTACTCGATAGACATGAGTTTGAGCATGCTCTGGGAGTGGGTGATGGACAGGGAAGCCTGACGTGGTGCAGTCCATGGGGTTGCAGAGAGTCAGACATGACTGAGTGACTGAACTGAACTGCTTATTTCTGCTCCTCCCGCTGTAATGGAAGCCCCCTTGAGAACAGCAACCTTGTTTTGCTCAGAGCTGCAGCCCAGGGAGAACAGACCCTCCCGTCACTGGCACTTTATGAACATCTCTTAAAGAACTGGACCCGGATAATGAAGCACCATGCTCCTGTGCAAACAAGGGGAGGCCCTGGAGGAACCAGGCTGGCGCTCAGACACTCAGACCTCAGGGAGCCAGGAACCAACCAGGAGAGCAGAGAGCACAGCGCGGACCATGCTGGCACCGCGGGGCTTGGGGAGTGCCAACAGGGCAGCTTTCACGGCAACCACAGCCCGGACGGCCACACTCACCACATTCTGCGGGACAAACACGTTGAGATACAGGCAATCTTCGCTAACCCCGGGAGGCGTGGGCGTCCTGACACCTGGCTGCCAGCACCTGGCCCTGCAGATACAGAAGGATGGTGTGTGACTTGCAGGAAAAACAATTAAAGGGACACGCGCCAGCCTTCCTGCATGCCCAGCAGCAGCAGCAGCAGCAGAGCCCACTGCCCCATTCTGAAGGCCCAGCAGCCCACCGACAATTAGGCAGCTTCAGGAAATGGTTAATGGGACTGGTGAGTAAATGCTGGAAAGAGCAGGATGACCACCAATCTCCCTACCATGGGCCTGAGGAGTGTCCCCTGGACAAGCTCCCGACCTAGATAGAGCAGAGGAACACGGGTTCACCTGGGCCCTGGGGCCCTGCAGGCTTCAGTGTGCAAACCCGCTGGGATGAGGGGCCTCGGCCTGCTTTATCCATCACTACAGAGTCCAAGTGTGCCAGTGGAAACATCTCCTGGCATAAGAACTGAGATGCATATCTGGGACACACCTGAAGCAGGCATGATGGTTACCTGTCCAAGCCTGGTTGGCACTGGGCTCTAATGGACCAAGCTCTCGCTGCTTGCCACTCAAAAGCCTCAGTTCCCTCATCTGTCAAATGGGCGGATCCTAACCCAGTGAAGTTCTCTAGTTAGTGCTTATTTGTTTCTTTTGTCTCCCAGTGGTAACTCTTTCATGGCTTTCTGCATCCTTCTGCCACTGTCCTAGCTTAAGTCTTCCTGTTGCTCGCCGGGAATATCCCAGAGCCTCCTGCTCATCCCTTTGCCTGGTGCTGGGGTGGTGAGTTGCCCACAACTGGCCACGGGCAGTGATGGACAGGGAGAATGTGGCTGCCTCCTCGGACAGAGCTGCTGACGCCTGCGCAGAGGGAAAGGCCATGGGACGAGAGAGGACGGCGTGGGTGCTCCTTCCACAGATACTCTGAACATGCTTTCATCAGAAAAATAACAAAATCGTACCCTGTTTGTCAACTATCTACAGTGGTACATGCACAGGAGGGAATGGGCAAAATTGAAAAGCAGAGGAAGGAAAATAGGATATTCCATTTTTTTTCCCATTTTTGAAAACTCCTTTTCATATCATGTCTACTGGGGGAATGAAAAGACCTTTTACATTATTATTTATTATTATTATTATTATAAACTCCTACGCGTTTCCTTCTCTGTTTATTTCTCAGCCCCACTGAGGTCAGATGTAGCTGGGAGGTTGAGTTCCAGCCCCTGCCATGCTGCGGCACAGTGATGAACATGCCCCTCCCATGGGCGTGGCCCAAGGAAACCTCCTCTGCACTAATAGCCTCTCTTTCCTGGATGGGAATTCAAGGAAGGTTCCTAGAAGGAACCTTGCAAGGTCTGTGCTGAAGAAGACATGCCAGCCTGGGTTCCCGCATCACTGCATGGAGCAGAGCCCACCAGCACCTCATCACCAAAGGAGACAGCACCAAGACAATGTTAATTCACCGACAAATGGGGGTTTACATGTAAGAGCACTCAACGTCATCTTAGCTAATGTACCCCCAATGCACGGCTCAAATTCTAATGCACTGCTCTGTTATCATCTCTTACTTTGAAGGCTTAGAATGGGAGAAGGCTTCTCTGGACATTCCCCCAAATGTATTCCACTCCATCCTTACCGTGGCTTGGTGGCTTCCCAGGATCCAGTCCAGTTCAAGTGCTCCGGGGCCCGGAAGCGTTTCTCCCCCAGGGGTGGGGCAGCATAGGGAACTCCCAGGAACTGGTCCACTGGCTTCCACGAAGTGCCCACTTGAATGGCCTGCGACCTGCCCAGCAGCTGGCCGTGGGTGGCGATGGGCACTGAAGGTGGAGATGTCCCAAAGCCGGGCAGAGGGATGTCTGGGGCGGGGGAAGGAAGAGAGAGCATAGCACATGCTCTATTCAGGGGTATTCCAGATACGCTTTGAGAAACAAATCAAAAAGCCCAAACACCGCTTTCTGCACTTCAAAAAAAAAAGTTAGTTATTCATTCAGGCTCCAGTAACTTAAGTCTAGTCAGTTCAGCTCAGTCGTGTCTGACTCTTTGTGACCCCATGAATCGCAGCACACCAGGCCTCCCTGTCCATCACCAACTCCCAGAGTTTACTCAAACTCATGCCCATTGAGTCGGTGATGCCATCCAGCCAGCTCATCCTCTGTCGCCCCCTTCTCCTCCTGCCACCAATCCCTCCCAGCATCAGGGTCTTTTCAAATGAGTCAATTCTTCGCATGAGGTGGTCAAAGTATGGGAGTTTCAGCTTCAGCATCAGTCCTTCCAATGAACACCCAGGACTGATCTCCTTTAGGATGGACTGTTTGGATCTCCTTGCAGTCCAAGGGACTCTCAAGAGTCTTCTCCAACACCACAGTTCAAAAGCATCAATTTTTCGGCACTCAGCTTTCCTCACAGTCCTACTCTCACATCCATACATGACTACTGGAAAAACCATAGCCTTGACTAGATGGACCTTTGTTGGCAAAGTAATGTCTCTGCTTTTTAATATGCCATCTAGGCTGGTCATAACTTTCCTTCCAAGGAGTGCCTTTTAATTTCATGGCTGCAATCACCATTTGTAGTGATTTTGGAGCCCCCAAAAATAAAGTCTGACACTGTTCCCACTGTCTCCCCATCAATTTCCCATGAAGTGATGGGACCAGATGCCATGATCTTAGTTTTCTGAATGTTGAGCTTTAAACCAACTTTTTCACTCTCCTCTTTCACTTTCATCAAGAGGCTTTTTAGTTCTTCTTCACTTTCTGCCATAAGGGTGGTGTCATCTGCATATCTGAGGTTATTGATATTTCTCCCAGCAATCTTAATTCCAGCTTGTGCTTCTTCCAGCCCAGTGTTTCTCATGATATACTCTGCATATAAGTTAAATAAGCAGGGTGACAATATACAGCCTTGATATACTCCATTTCCTATTTGGAACCAATCTGTTGTTCCATGTCCAGTTCTAACTGTTGCTTCCTGACCTGCATACAGGTTTCTCAAGAGGCAGGTCAGGTAGTCTGGTATTCCCATCTCTTTCAAAATTTTCCACAGTTTATTGTGATAAGTCTAGTCAAGTTAGTGTCTAATGCGAAAAAAGAAAAAAGAAACCCAACAAAGACACCTGATCTTCCCCAGGCACTGAGTAATCCTTCCCTCAGTTCTTGTCACCTCAAGTTCTTCCAGGGGAGATCACCCAGGCCCACAAACCCTGATGCAGCCCCCTGGAACCAGATGTCATCACGATTCTGGATTACTTGTATTTTAAAAAGAACCATGCAAGGTCCAATCCTCCAGGGGAATCTGGACTTGAGCCCCATCATTAGACACGCCACTTACTTCTGGGAGGAAATGTATGGGCTGGTCCTCCTAAGAGGGATGAATACCCGATATCATTTCTTTGGTCAACTTTGGGTCAGATTTTGACCCCAAACGAGTTTGCCAAAAACTTACAAAAAATTTTTTTCTGACTTTAAGACTGCTTGGATTTTAGAACTATTGCTGAGGCACTGCAGACCCGGTAAGTACATCTCACTGGTGAGGAAGTGGGTTTAGGGGCCGAGGGTGGCTAGCTGTCAGGATGTCAAGGTGATGAGGCAGGATTCAAAACTGTACTTTTCTGAGCCCCAACTCTGACCATGGGGTCAGAGGTTCACACAGGGTCGAGGGCCGGGCCTAGCCTGCGGCACTTGTCCTCCCTTTGTGCCTGTCCCGATCCTACCTGGTCCTTAGGTCAGGCTGGTGCAGTCAGCCACCCTACCTGTGCTGCCCAGGCCTCCCGCCCCTCCCAGCAGTGCTAATCTCCAGACACTTATCAGCCTCCCTGTAGCCTTATCTTATCTCCTCTGCTGTATTCCCTCACATTCTTTCATTGAGTCAATATACTTTTATCAGCTCAGTTCAGTTCAGTCATTCAGTCATGTCTGACTCTTTGCAACCCCATGGACTACAGCAAGCCATGCTTTCCTGTCCATCACCAACTCCCAGAGTTTACTCAAAACTCATGTCCATTGAGACGGTAATGCCATCCAACCATCTCATCCTCTGTCATCCCCTTCTCCTCCCACCCTCAATCTTTCCCAGCATCAGGGTCTTTTCAGATGAGTCAGTTATTCGAATCAGGTGGCCAAAGGATTGGAGTTTCAGCTTCAACGTCAGTCCTTCCAATGAATATTCAGGACTGATTTCCTTTAGGATGAACTGGTTGGATCTCCTTGTGGTCCAAGGGACTCTCAAGAGTCTTCTCTAACACCACAATTTAAAAGCATCAATTCTTCGGCACTCAGCTTTCTTTATAGTCCAACTCTCACATCCATGCATGACTACTGGAAAAACCATAGCTTTGACTAGATGGACCTTTGTTGGGAAAGTAATGTCTCTGCTTTTTAATATGCTATCTAGGTTGGTCATAACTTTTCTTCCAAGGAGCAAGCGTCTTTTAATTTCATGGCTACAGTCACCATCTGCAGTGATTTTGGAGACCAAAAAAATAAAGTCTGTAACTGTTTCCACTGTTTCCCCCATCTATTTGCCATGAAGTGATGGGACCAGATGCCATGATCTTAGTTTTCTGAATGTTGAGTTTTAAGCCAACTTTTTCACTCTCCTCTTTCACTTTCATCAAGAGGCTCTTTAGTTCTTCTTTGCTTTCTGCATAAGGGTGGTGTCATCTGCATATCTGCGGTTATTGATATTTCTCCCAGCAATCTTGATTCCAGCTTGTGCTTCATCCAGCCCAGCGTTTCTCATGATGTATTCTGCATATAAGTTAAATAAGCAAGGTGACAATATACAGTCTTGATGTACTCCTTTCCCGATTTGGAACCATTCTGTTGTTCCATGTCCAGTTCTAACTGTTGCTTCCTGACCTGCATACAGGTTTCTCAAGAGGCAGGTCAGGTGGTCTGGTATTCCCATCTCTTCAAGAATTTTCCAGAGTTTGTTGTGATCCACACAGTGAAAGGCTTTGGCATAGTCAATAATGTGGAGTAGATGTTTTTCTGGAACTTTCTTGCTTTTTCGATGACCCAATGGATGTTGGTAATTTGATTTCTGGTACTTCTGCCTTTTCTAAATCCAGCTTGAACATCTGGAAGTTCACCGTTCACGTATTGCTGAAGCCTGGCTTGGAAAATTTTGAGCATTACTTTACTAGTGTGTGAGATGAGTACCAGCTCAGGCTCAGTGCCAAATGCCATTTTCAGGGGCTTAAGACAGGTCTGTATCTGGTTCCTACAGGTCTTAGGGCCTCACCCGGAGGAAACCAACATTGGTGAAGAGATTCGGTGTGTGTGTGTGTGTGTGTGTGTGTGTGCAGTCTCTCTTATTTATTTCCAACAGGTGTGTTTTCTTTGCTCCCATTCACTGTGGGCCGATGGAGAGAAAAAGCTTTGCAGCTTGGTCTGCAACTCTGTCTGTTTAAAATACACATTTATGATGAACATAAATGTGGGAGAGGAGGCAGACAGACAGACAGGCGGAAGTTTATCCGTTCCTCAAGAGTTTGGTACTATGCAGTGGCTCAGCTGGAGGTGGTTTTGACCCCAGGAAACATTTGACAATGTGACAATGTCTGGAGATATTCTGGGGTTGTCACAAGGATTGAGGAGAGGTCTGAGCTCCTAGTATCTCACAGGATGGAGGCCAGAGAAGCTATTAAACAACCTACGATAGAGACGACAGGTCATCCAGTCATCCAGTCCCAGGTGTCAGTGGTGTCGGGGCTGAGACCCCCTGGTGATGTGCGTTCATGACCTCCAAGCCACTGAGGGCCCACGTGGTGAGGAGGAAGCAATGAAGGGTCGAGCAGACCTGTGTTTGTGTGAGGGACCAGCTACTTTAGAAATATCTCATAGTTCTTCTGACTCTTGATTTTCCCATCGCCCAGAAAGGAGCAGTAGCTGTCCCTACAACACAAGGACATCAGGGATAAATAACATGATGCCCATAATGTCCCTAGCTCAGTGCCTGGTGCAAGACAGGAGACCAACATATGAATGAATGAATGGGGAGAGGGAAGGAAGGGAGAAAGGAAGGAGGAAGAGATAGAAGGAAGGAGGGAAGGAGTGGAGGGGTGAAAGAAAGAAAGAAAAAGGAAGGACAAAAGGTAGAGAGAAAAGAAGGAAAGAGTGAGTGAAAACTTGACTGTTCACACACTGGCGTGTGAGTTATAACCCAAAATGGAAACTTGGGATGGAAAGAAATACGTGCTGCTTTATAATCTGGCCTCCATCGCAAATCATACCTGCTCTCACCCCCACAGTTCCTTCCTTCTCACAAGATTTCCTGTTTCAATTGCAAATCACAGGCTCTCTGGCCAGCGTTCAGGACCAACCGTGGATGCTAAGGCAGTGAAAACTCCCAAGGTCAGCTCTTTTGCTCTGCAGGAAACAGCCACATTTCATGAACGTGGCATCATCTCAAGCAGGGAGCAGAGACAGAAAATATAAAAGCTAAAGAATTTAGAGGGAATGCAAGCCTGCTTTCCCATGGACACTGGTATTTAACCCTCCCTCCAGAGGCTGCCCAATGTATCCCAGACGGAATGAGATCCAACATGGGAAAAATATCTGCTGTGCATTTCTTCCTTTTGAAATCTTTTGCAGAAGTGGAGAGTCTTTCTAGAATACCCATATATTTAGGCTCTGTGACTATTTAGATTAAGAAAATTGTTTGTAGCTCTATATGTATTTTACGTACAAATAAATGTCTTTGTAGACACATGTGGGCATGTGTCTTCTGCTGGAGGGTGAGCATTTCATGCTGAATTTGAGACACACAGAGAGAGAAGCAGTCTAATTTGTTTTACAGAACTGAAACCTCAAAGTGAAGGCATTTCTCAGCAGGACTACCATGCAGATGGGCTACACTATGGATGAAATCTATTTAACTCGACTAAATGGTATAAGCATCCTGAGAGTCCCTTGGACTGCAAGGAGATCAAACCAGTCTAACCTAAAGGAAATCAGTCCTGAATATTCATTGGAAGGACTGATGCTGAAACTGAAGCTCCAATACTTTGGCCACCTGATGCAAAAAACTGACTCATTGGAAAAGACCCTGATGCTGGGAAAGATTGAAGGCAGGAGGAGAAGGGGACGACAGAGGATGAGATGGTCGGATGGCGTCACCAACTCGATGGACATGAGTTTGAACATCCTCCAGGAGTTGGTGATGGACAGGGAAGCCTGGCTTGCTGCAGTCCATGGGGTCACAAAAGTTGCACATGACTGAGTGACTGAACTGAACTGAACTGAATAGAGGGCAAGTCTTAAGATTAAGGGCCTTATTATAGGAATCAAAGCTCTTGTAGGACCTTCTCCTGATCTAAACACTGAGGTGAAGGAAAGGGGCAGAGAGGACATCCCTGGATCAAGACAGGCCTGAAGGACCATTAATTCTTGAGGACAAGGTGGGGCCAAATCCCACTGCTACCTGGTTTTATAAATAAAGTTTTATTGGTACACAGCCATGCCCATGGATCTGTTATTGTCTGTGGCCACTTTCCTGCTTCAACAGCAGAGTTGAGTAGCTATAACAGAGACTTGTAGCTGTGAAGCCTAAAATATTTATTATCTGACTCTTTACAGAGAGAGATAACAAACATCTGCTCTTGAAGATAAGACGGCAGATTCAGCCAACATTTCTAAAAAGTTATTCATTCCATCCCATAAGCATGTCTAGTCGTGAGGGGGTGTCCCCCAGGGCCTCAGCTCCCATGTCTCCTGGTCTATAGCTCATATTATTTCACTTTAGGCTCTAATTATATGCTGCTTGCTCCTTGCCTGCTTCACCCCTGCATCCCCAGCACCCAACACAAGGGCTGCACATGATAACATGTTACTGGATGTTTCTAAACTAAACCCAGCCAGGAGCAACCACACTCTTTGGTGATGGTGATGTGGTCACTAGGCAATGCGGTTTTGTGGGAGAGGATTGCCTCTAGAGATAGGAGACCTGGCTCCAAGTCCCTGTTCTGCCATCACTAGCTGTGTGAAATCAGAGAAGTAACCTAACTTCTCTGGACCAGAGTCTCCTGGTCTCTAAGACGGGGATCAATCCTCTATCTTGATATCTCACAGGATAACATGAGGATCCAACAAGATAAGGTATGTGAAACAACTTTATAAACTCTGAAACAGTACTAAAAAGTGGCCTAATGAATTATTTTATGCAGAAACTCAAAGGCCAAAATGGCTTCTATAACTCAAAAGAAGTCATGAATACAGACAGTGAAGAGAAGTTCTAGGTCAGAAGTAGACTTTTTTGTCTTCCTTCAGTTCATCCCATGTAAGTGCCACATAGCCTAAGATGATTATGACTGACTTTTCCTTAAGAACCTCAAAAGCCACCGCCCATGAGTCACCACATGCTTGGACAGTCCCTCCCAGCCATAGCCAGGCCCTCAGGAATGTCTGCAAAGACACAGGCTGGCACTCACTCGGCTTCCGGTAGATATAGGTGGCCTCTTCGTGGAGCAGAAGTCGGCAGTTCTTGGCCTGCAGGCTATGTGTGCAGCTCTGGGTATCAGCATAGAACACACACCTCACAGCTCCAGGTTGTGTCTGCAGAGTGGTCACAAGGCAGTCCTGGTGACGGGAACACTCTGCGGAGGAGGAGAAGGGTGGGGATTGAGCTTGAGAGATCATCTCAGTCAAGTATTCAAAAACATATTCATGAATCCATGCATCCACTGATCCATCCATCCAGTCATGCATCCGTGAACCCATCCAATTCATCCATTCATCTATCCAACCACCTATCTTACCATCCAACCATACATTCATAAATTCATGACTGGGAGCTGACTGTGGCTCAGATCATGAACTCCTTATTGCCAAATTCAGACTTAAATTGAAGAAAGTAGGGAAAAGCACTAAACCATTCAGGTATGACCTAAATCAAATCCTTTATGACTATACAGTGAAAGTGAGAAATAGATCTAAGGGACTAGATCTGATAGACAGAGTGCCTGATGAACTATGGATGGAGGTTCATAACATTGTACAGGAGACAGGGATCAAGACCATCCCCATGGAAAACAAATGCAAAAAGGCAAAATGGCTGTCTGAGGAGACCTTACAAATAGCTGTGAAAAGAAGAGAAGCAAAAAGCAAAGGAGAAAAGGAAAGATATTCCCATTTGAATGCAGAGTTCCAAAGAATAGCCAGGAGAGACAAGAAAGCCTTCCTCAGTGATCAATGCAAAGAAATAGAGGAAAACAGTAGAATGGGAAAGACTAGAGATCTTTTCAAGAAAATTAGAGATATCAAGGGAACATTTCAGGCAAAGATGGGTTCAGTAAAGGACAGAAATGGTATGGACCTAACAGAAGCAGAAGATATTAAGAGGTGGCAAAAATACACAGAAGAACTGTACAGAAAAGATCTTCATGACCCAGATAATCAAGATGGTGTGATCACTCACCTAGAGCCAGACATCATGGAATGTGAAGTCAAGTGGGCCTTAGAAAGCATCACTATGAACAAAACTAGTGGAGGTGATGGAATTCCAGTTGAGCTATTTCAAATCCTGAAAGATGATGCTGTGAAAGTGCTGCACTCAATATGCCAGCAAATCTGGAAAACTCAGCAGTGGCCACAGGACTGGAAAAGGTCCGTTTTCATTCCAATCCCAAAGAAAGGCAATCCCAAAGAACACTCAAACTGCCACACAATTGCACTCATCTCACACGCTAGTAAAGTAATGCTCAAAATTCTCCAAGCCAGGCTTCAGCTATATGTGAACCATGACCTTCCAGATGTTCAAACTGGTTTTAGAAAAGGCAGAGGAACCAGAGATCAAATTGCCAACATCTGCTGGATCATCTAAAAAGCAAGAGAGTTCCAGAAAACATCTATTTCTGTTTTATTGGCTATGCCAAAGCCTTTGACTGTGTGGATCACAATAAATTGTGGAAAATTCTGAAAGAGATGGGAATACCAGACCACCTGACCTGCCTCTTGAGAAGTCTGTATGCAGGTCAGGAAGCAACAGTTAGAACTGGACATGGAACAGACTGGTTCCAAATAGAAAATGGAGTACATCAAGGCTGTATATTGTCACCCTGCTTATTTAACTTATATGCAGAATACATCATGAGAAACGCTGGGCTGGAAGAAGCACAAGCTGGAATCAAGATTGCTGGGAGAAATATCAATAACCTCAGATATGCAGATGACACCACCCTTATGGCAGAAAGTGAAGAAGAACTAAAAAGCCTCTTGATGAAAGTGAAAGAGGAGAGTGAAAGAGTTGGTTTAAAGCTCAACATTCAGAAAACTAAGATCATGGCATCTGGTCCCATCACTTCATGGCAAATAGATGGGGAAACAGTGGAAACAGTTACAGACTTTATTTTTCTGGGCTCCAAAATCACTGCAAATGGTGATTGCAGCCATGAAATTAAAAGACGCTTCCTCCTTGGAAGGAAAGTTATGACCAACCTAGATAGGATATTAAAAAGCAGAGACATTACTTTGCCAACAAAGGTCCATCTAGTCAAGGCTATGGTTTTTCCAGTAGTCATGTATGGATGTGAGTTGGACTGTGAAGAAAGCTGAATGCCAAAGAATTGGTGCTTTTGAACTGTGGTGTTGGAGGACACTCATGACAGTCCCTTGGACTGCAAGGAGATCCAACCAGTCCATCCTAAAGGAGATCAGTCCTGGGTGTTCATTGGAAGGACTGATGCTGAAGCTGAAACTCCAATACTTTGGCCACCTCATGCGAAGAATTGACTCATTTGAAAAGACCCTGATGCTGGGAGGGATTGGGAGCAGGAGGAGAAGGGGGCGACAGAATGAGATGGCTGGATGGCATCACCGACTTGATGGACTTGAGTTTGAGTAAACTCTGGGAGTTGGTGATGGACAGGGAGACCTGACGTGCTGTGATTCATGGGGTTGCAAAGAGTCGGACACGACTGAGCAAGTGAACTGAACTGAACTGATCCATCCATCCAGTTGTGATCCATGAATTCATCCATCCATCCTGCCATCTAACCATACATCCATGAATCCATGCATGCATCCTCCCATCTATCCAAACATCATCCATTCATCCATTCATGCAATTATACATCCGTGAATCTGTGTATCATCCATCTACCCACTCTTCCATTTGTCCCAAGACAACCTGAGGTGCCTGGCAGGAAGAAATCCATCTGGGAGAGCAGACATGGGTGAGCACTCCTCTGCAGTCTCCTCACTTTCCTTCAGGGTCAGCCCAAAGTCACAGTTTTTAAGAGCATAAGCCAGCTAGCCATCCTTCCTCCAATCACACTTCATGAATCTATACATCCACTTATGCATCATCCATTCATCTATCCAATTATGCATGCATACATACAAGCAAACACTCACTCCTTCATTTTAGCACCTGGCACAGGGCTGGAATCTTGGAATAAAACAGTGGTGGTGGGGGACTCAACTCTCCCATCAATCTATTTTCCACACAACAGTCAGGGTTTTCTTTAGTTATTTATTCACAAATGTGCTCTTGTCATTTTTCTGTTTAGAGCACCTTCATGGCTCCCCACTGGCCTCAGGATTAAGTCATACAAGACAAGGCTCTTCATGTTCTACCCCATGCCTTCCTCTTCAGCCTCATCTCCCTCTGCCTCCTGCCTCATCACACTCATCATGTTCCATCAAGGGTTATGTCCTTTCCCATGTAAACCAGGTCCTGCCCTAGACAGTTTAAATGATTCATGGCATTAGGATATTTAGTCCTAAGAACAGCCCTGAAAATAATGACATTTCATTCAATTGAGCAAGTCAGGCATTGCCTAAAGCCCTGATTCATAGCCTAATCTCTGTGTTGTGGTACCACACAGAGTTGTACAGTGTACAACCTGTACAACTGTACATGGCAGCCCTGTCTGTAATTTGGGCATGTTATTATCTAACCTTGTAGAGGAGGAGATCCATGGAACCTCATAATTGCAGAAGCATAAATGGGCTTCCCTTGTGGCTCAGCTGGTAAGGAATCTGCCTGCAATGCAGGAGAACTGGGTTTGATCCCTGGGTTGGGAAGATCCCTTGGAGAAGGGAAAGGCTACCCACTCCAGCATTCTGGCCTGGAGAATTCCATGAACTGTAAGGTCCATGGGGTCACAAAGAGTTGGACACAACTGAGCGACTTTCACTTTCACAAATGTTATCTAATCGTGACCTCTTTCATAAGGTAAAGTCTTTGTAGAACCTTCTGATCAGGTTGTCACCTAGCTTTTGTTTACATACCAGTGACCAAAACCCTCTAAAGGAAGTAGGCATCTGTGGACAGCTTTGCCTATTAGAAAGTTCTCTGTATTGCATTGAAAAATGTTGAGGGCAGGAGGAGAAGGGGGAGACAGACGATGAGATGGTTGGATGGCATCACTGACTCAATGGACATGAATTTGAGCAAACTCTGGTAGATAGTGACAGTCAGGGAAGCCTGGCATGCTGCAGCTCATGAGGTCACGGAGTCGGAAGTGATTGAGCAACAGAACAACCACAACACAGGTCTTCCCTTTGCGCCATGAACTTGGCCAGAACAATCTTTCTTCACTGTCATGACTACCCACCTGTCATCTGAGGACAGCCATCACAGCCTCCACCCATCTCCTGAGTCTCAGACTAACCTCCTAGATCCTTCCTCTAACCTGATTCGGTGTTGCTCATTTTCTGGCTGGCTTAGCCTCTTGGAGACCCTGGCCATGGGCCAACTCTGCAGGAGGATGAGGAGACTACAGAGGAGAACCCAGCCAGGGCTCCTCCCCCAGGTGACATCCTTCTGGCCAGGCACCCCACCCAGGTGATCTTGGGGTCTCCTATGTGTTTATGAGATCAGAATCTTCAGCAGCACTTGTGTGAGAGGACCCTCGTCCCAATCCACCCCCTACCTAGAGGGTGGACACTCCCCTTACCCCACAAGCAGCGGTCTCGGGCCGCAGAGAAGTTCCCCATGGCAGCGGTGCTGATGTGGGCAATGTCAAAGTTCCTGATGGATGGATCAACGATCGCTGAAGAGAGGGCCAGGGACTGCCACGAGTCCAGAGTGACTGGTAGGGAAAGAAGGGGACCATCAGTGGGGTGTCACACGATGCTCCCAGAGGGCGCCCAGGGCTTCCTCCGGGGGTCTCCATTCTCATGTGACCCCACTTCTTTACCCATCTCTCCATTCTACAACAATTTTTCAATGATTTCTATGAGCCAAACTCCAAATTTCTATGTGCTCAAGCCTGGGAATACAGAGGTTAAAAAAAACAAAACAAACAAATCAACAAATGCGTGGGCATTTCTACTGAGCAGCTTACAGGAGAATGGGAGAGAATGTGAAAGGATAAGAAAAACATCATAGTACAGTTGTTATGGGCTTCGCTGGTAGCTCAGATGGTAAAGAATCCACCTGCCAATGCAGGAAACCCGGGTTTGATCCTGGGTAGGGAAGAGTCCCTGGAGAAGGCAATGGTAACCCACTCCAGTATACTTGCCTGGAGAATCCCAAGGAAGGAGGAGCCTGGAGAGCTACAGTCCATGGGGTCACAAAGAATCAGACACGACTGAGTGACCAACACACACACACGGTTGTTATAGCGCAAAAATCAGAATAATGCCAGCACCCATGATAATAACAGGCTCATCAGTGTTGGATGGCACAGTGGGAAAGAATCTGCCCGCCAGTGCAGGAGATACAAGAGAGTAGGGTTTGATGCCTAGGCCAGGAAGATGCCCTGGAAATGGGAATGGCTACCCACTGAAGTATTCTTGCCTGCAGAATCACAGGGACAAAGGAGCCTGACAGGGCCCAGGGGATCACAAAGAGTTGGACATGGCTGAGCACGCACACAGTGCTGGTTATATGGTGTTTTGTGATGCACTGTGCAGGCTGCCTTCAGGGCCAAGGCTCTCATTTCCCCAAGTACCGGGAAGCTGGAGAAAGCTCTCATTTCCCCAAGTGGTTGGGGCTGCTAGCCGAGTCCCTCCCTAGGAATTACCTAGGACTAGGCCAGCTGCCTCCCTCCACAGGGTCAACCTTCATCCCCAAACTAGTTCAGGTGGATCTCCAAAGTTCCAACTCTCTGGCCCCAAGATGGGACAACCCCCAGTGGCCAACTCAGCTTCACAGCTCACTGAGGCGTCCATGTGGCCAGGGTTTGGTTTGCATCCATGTTCTACTTCACCCCCGGCCCAGTTCTGCCCCTTCGCTTCCTTACATGTGTTGCTCCCAAGAGCACTGTGCACTAAACTTTCTGCAGGCAACTCTATCTCAGAGTCTTTCCTGGAAAACCCCAGCCAAGACATCCTCTTTAAAAGATGAAGACAATTCGTCCCATCCTCCCTTCCTCCTCTGTGTCCACAGTCCATTCTCTGTGTCTGCATCTCTATTCCTGCCCTGCAAATAGGTTCCTCAGTACCATTTTCTAGATTCCACATCTATACATGAATATGCGGTATTTGTTTCTGTCTTTCTGACTTGCTTCCCTCCGCATGACAAAGGGCAGCACTGACACATACGCTCGACCGTGTGTAAGACAGATCGCCAGTGGGAAGCTGCCGTGTGACAGCGGGAACTCAGCTCGTTGCTCTGTGATGACTTAGAGGGGCGGGGCGGGGCGGCGGCAGGGAGGCCCGCGAGGGAGGGGATGTATCTGCGCGTATAGTTGATGAGGATGAGATGGTTGGATGGCGTCACTGACTCAATGAACATGAGTTTGAGTAAACTCCGGGAGTTGGTCACGGACAGGGAGGCCTGGGGTGCTGCAGCCCATGGGGTCGCAGAGTCGGACACAACGGAGCGACTGAACTGAACCGAGCTGATTCACAGCGCTGCGCAGCAGACATTAACGCATTGCAAGGCAGTCGTTCTCCAATCAAAATTTTTAAAAGAATTTTAAAAATAAGAGATGAAGCCTGTGAGGCACGGGGATGTGAAAACAGCTTTCCCAAGAATGTGCCGCTCCCCTATCCTGAGTGCGGGGCTCTCTGTCACCACGAGAGTGAGAGGCATCATCAGGCTGTGGCTGCCGGAGAAATGCTTGGCAGAGGTGAAGAGCCCTACCAGAGCGCCGGTGTCCCTGTGAGGACAGAGGAGACCCTGCAGGGGCCTCAGGCTGCCGCCGAGGAAGGACTGTGGGTGGGCCAGGGGGGTGGGTGCAGCGTTCTAACCACACGTGGCATTGAAGAGGGCACAATGTCGCCTCCCAAAATAGGCCTCTGTGATGGCGTGCTAATACCTGAATACCATACAGAGTGGTTCAGTGTACAGAATTGATAATTAACAGGGAAAACCTACTTGTCTATTCATTTTTCCTTCTGTCTTTGACTTTTTTTAGAAGACCACACAGTGTACCCTTATGACAAATATCTGTGGGCATCTACCTTGTGCTGGCAAAATGCAATGGCCATCTTAGGTGCAACACTTCACACCCACAAGGTGCCCTTACTCACCACCCAAGCCCTCTGGGAGCGATACTCCATCGCCTTGTCTCCCTGTCTGTAAAACTTCATTGCGCTTGATTCACACAGCGCCCCAGACAGGGATCAAACGTGAGGAGGCAGGAGCCGGGAGAGGTTATGAGACTTTCTAAGGACACTGAGCCTCTTGGCTGTAAGTCAGTGCTTCTCTGCACCCCTCTGAGCCTCCCACGGGGTGAGCATCCTCTCCGGAAGACCATCCTCGGACAGGAAAAGGTTGTTGTCTTTGATAGCAAAAGCTCTTAGCTATATGAGGAAGCCTATTATTTTTATCTCTAACCTGTCTTTGACACCACAGTACTGAGGGTCACTAAAATTAGAATGGTAAATAAAGTAGCGAAACAATCTAGCACCACTACCCTTTTTTTTTTCAATTAGAAAAAAAGCATAGGAAAGGATAGAAGGAAGGAAGAAAAAGAGAGGAAAAAAAAGGTGTACTCAGAGAAGTGGTCAAATAACGCAACCAGATCTCATGTGGATTCAGGAAGGGGAAGGTGAGACACCCATACTCATCCTGGAGCCGTGGGACCACTCTCAGAATCTTGAACCATGTATTTCTGAACTTGGGACCTGGTTTCCCTGCAGGAAAGCCAGGGCTGTCATTATCTTAAGCATCCTCCATGTGTTGCTATTTCTATGGTCAGTGCAAGTGGCATTTTTGCAACACGGCTGATCTGAGGCACATATTATTAGATGGTGAGTACAGGGAAATTTCAGAGAAAACTTATGATGGGATTTCAGGACTGAACCTGCCAATTATGGTCTTAAAATGGAAGCTTTGACTGCCCTCGACGTTTAGGTTGATGTCTAAGGGAAAACGCTCTAATTAAAGGGTGACTGTCACTGCCAGAGTGAGAGCCAGCTCATCAGTGGCCATCCCAGGGCTTGGAGCCAGCTTTCTGCCACACCCGGCACCTGGCCCCTCCCCTGGCCCACAGGACCCCTGGATGAATCATTGCTGCCATGCTGAAACCAACATCTGGGGTTCAATACGCACCTCATGAAAAACTCTGACAACAAATCCCTTGTGAATGCAAGATCATAGTGAAGCATGAAAGCTAGGTAGTCTTGGTAGCACTTCATAAGAGTCCACTAATTTGTCAAGAACTCAGCAATACCACTGCCACTTAATATTCACGATAAACCATGCTGTGGCCACCATTACGTGCACATTTTACAGGCGAGCAAACAGATCCGGAAACACACGCAAAGGGCTTAGCCAACAAGTGGTGCTGCTTGGGCTTGAGCCCAGCTCCTTCGGCTTCAGCATCTACAGTTTACTCCAAGGGTTCTGGTTTATTCACCAGGTGAATGAGGTGGTGGTGGCTTTCAGACTCACCCAAAGGGATAGTCTCCCCTGAAATGCAGCCTCTGTGGTTTGTTGGTTAGTTTTTTCCCTTGGTGTAAAATCTATTTTACAAATCGTATTGCCAGCATCACTTATTTAAAAAAGGTCACTGGAGTTCGCTAGCAGTCCAGTGCTTAGGACTTGGTGCTTTCGCTGCCATGGCGCTGGTTCAATCCCTGCTCGGGGAACTAAGATCCTGCAAGCTGCCTAGTGTGGCCAAGAAAGAAAGATTTGGAGTGGAAAGGAAAGGACAGTTCCCAGAGGGGCCGAGGAGGCAGGATTGACAGGACGGGGTAAGGGAGACGGTGATAAAGACCATGGGATTTCTGGGTTGGACAACAGACCGTGCGGTGGAAAATGTCCACGAGGAAAGAAAGAACACGGCGTGGGGGCACAGAGCAGGACAGAGGGTGGCGGCAGCGATGGGTTCCCTTGGGGATGCGCTGGGCTCATAAAATTTCAAAATGCTCCTGTTTCCGAATGTCGCTGTGTTCGGCAGCAGGCCTCAGTGTCGGGCACGTGGCCCGGGTCCACTGTGCTAATGCCCTCCCCGAGGAGTCCCAGAGCCAGAGGCGGGAGGGGAGGTGTGGATAGAATCCCCCGGGCAGAAAGCCAGGGGTCCTGGGACAAGCCTGTGGCGGTGGTGGCAGGGGGAGGGATCAGGTGAAGGCAGGAGGAAGGTTTTGAAATCTCCTGCTGCTTTGATTATGTCTCCCTGCACTCCACAGCATTGCTGAGGTAGGGTGGGCTGAGGGTAGGGGGGCAACTTTGGGTAGGGCAGGCCTCAGTGTGATACCAGGGTCCTTCCATTCCCTTCCAGGCAGCATTATTCCATATTAATGTCGAGTAAGCTTAAAAAAATCGCTAGACTAAAAACACATTTGAAAATTTCCACCAATATATGGAAAGTTGTATTTCACTCCCTTCACATCCTCCCTCCCTCCTTCCTCTTTTCTTGCCTTCCTGTCTTCCTGCCTTCCTTTGTTCTTTCCAGAAAGATGTCAGTTAAAGAAGAAAATGTTTGGTTTTGATTTTAAGGTTCAAATAGAGTAATTTCAGGTGTTAAAAATAGCCACAACAAAACAAACGCCCACATAACTGCAGACCTGTGTTGAGACAGGAGGAGCAGGTCTGTCCCTTGCTGACTGCGTTAGCAAGGGCAAGCATCCACTCTGGCCTTCACCTCTCAAAACGAGGGCAAGGAGCCTTTCAAAGGTTTTCAATCAGATCCAAGTGCAGAGATGTCAAGCCAGTTGTGACTGCCTGACCTCGCCAATGTTCAAATAATCACAGACCCATTTGTTAAATGAAAAGACTGATGGGATTTTCTTAAGAATCACCAAGAATGGAGATAAAAAGTAGAAACTCTAAAGCACTGAAAAGAAGCCAGGACTCATACTGTTTTTCTTGTAGTCAAGAACCAAGAATTCCTTTCTGCTCCTTAACGCTTATCAATGCTGGATATGGGGAAAGTTGGAGGAAATAATGGAGGTGGTTTCCATGCCCAGGCTGGCTGGCTGGGGGAAAACATCAAAGTTTTGAAGTCTTTCAGACAGGAAAAGGCTTTCAGACAGGAAAATCATTTCAGGCAACAGCAATCCTCTGCGATCTTGGCATAAACAGAGGGTAACAGGGTTGTTGACGCTGCTTTCACAGTTTTATGGCCACAAGCTCTAGCTGATGACGAAACTTGTGTGCTATCATTATTAGATGGGACCACTGCTCAGACATCCTCATTTCTCACCAGACACCGTCTTTCAAGTGAGAACCACATCACATTGGGCTATTTTTACCCTCATTAGCAAAAAAAAAAAACCAAAAAAAAAAAACCTAGATGTTCCTTTGATAACAGAAAGAAAAAAGAACCCCTTGTTATTTTGCAATCATCTGCAAGATGAAAATGGGACCAGAGCTAACTATCTGTCTCTCATGTCTGACCTTTAAAGCAGACCCTACTGGGCCCATTTCAACACTTATAACACTATAAAAGTATCCAGGGACATATTTACCTCTGTTCAGCCCCTAAATACCTACTTCTGAGCTCCCCAGGAGGCGTGTTTTCATCTTTGACTTTGCACTTCCGGAGCTTAGCAGAGGGATGGTGCTGAGCACTGTGGTAGAACTGTGTCCCGCCCCCACTCCAAGATTCACACTTCAAACTCACCCTAACCCCCCGCACCTCTGAATGGGACGCTATTTGAAGACAGGGCTTTACGGAGGTAATCAAGTTAAAATAGGGTCATCAGTGCTTGCTGCGCTAAGTCGCTTCAGTTGTGTCCAACTCTTTGTGACCCTATGGATGGTAGCCCACCAAGCTTCTCTGCCCTTGGGATTTTTGAGGCAAGAATACTGCAGGGGGTTGCCATGCCCTTCTCCAGGGGATCTTCACAACCCAAGGATCAAACCCACATCTCTTACATCTACCTGCATTGCCAGGTGGGTTCTTAACCACTAGGGCCTCCAGGGAAGCCCTGGTCCCTAATCCAGAGAGACTGGGGTCTTCATGAAAAGGGGAAATTAAGTCCTAGAAGTGGGCATTAATGGAAAAATGATGAGCAGACATAGGGAGAAGACCACCACCAACAAGCCAAGGAGAGGGTTCTGGAATAGATCCTTCCCTCACGGCCATCAGAAGGGACCCACCCTGCAAGCACCTTGACCTTGGACGTCCAGCCTCCAGAATTGGGAGAGACTAATTTTCTATTGTTTAAGCCTTCAGTTAGTGGCATTTTGTTACATAGCCCGAACTACTACAGTGAGTGAATATTCAGCAAAAACGTCCATTCCTTGACTCACAGTGAGCTTGCTGCACTCCCTATTGCACAGACATGCTGAGCCTAATGATAGTTCTTATCACGTCATATTACAACGGCTGATGTTTCTTAAGCAGCTCCTATTTACAGACACATTGCGATGTGCTACGTGTTGTTTCACTTAATTTATACAGAGTTGTGTACGTGACTGTTCTGGTCACCACTGCATGCATGTTCTAAGGCAGGACCACTCTGGGGGCAGTCTGCCTGCCCCAGTCCCAAGCTCTGCCCACTGCTAGCTCTGATTTAGGGTACGCTGCACTCTGTAAACTGGAATAGTCTGGCCACCCGATGTCACCTGAGTCAGGGCTTCCCATATGCTAAGGGTCAGAGTTTGCTCTTGATCCTTCCAGTCTCTTGGAGGAGGGGGGTGGAGGCTGCTGGGCCAGTCTTCCACCTGGTTTTCCCAGTGCCATGTCATTGCATCCAACATGTGTCATGGCATGAGAAGTCAGTGAGCCTTGGACGCATGGTGAGGGTGAGGGCTGAATGGACTCATGCCTGCAAACTGCTTGGCATGTGAGAGTGCTCAGTAACATTTATTAAAGAGTCACCCCTGTGTGTTGGCCTCCAAAGCCAGAGCTTCTACCTCTGTGCCATGCTGCTGAATGCACGAGGGTGTACATGTTGTCATTTGTATCAATAAAACAGGGCATTTTCAGCCAAAACATGAGCATTAACAGCATTAGTAGGACTGCTGCCACCTCTTTACTTTCCTGATCAAGCCTGTCACACAGTGAGGGGTAGGTTATGTGGCCTGGGAGGACCAGAGAAGACCTGCTCAGATGATTCAGGGACTTGGGAGGAAGGATGGAGAAGACAACACATATTCAGGCTACAGCAGGGTCAGCAAGACTTTTCTGTTAGAAGCCAGATACTAAATATTTTAAGCTTGGCTGCCCCACATTCGTTCTCTGCTGCATACTCTCTGTATGTTATATATCCATTCTCAGATTATAGGTTCTGAACATGCTGCATGCTGTGGTTTGCCACCACTGGTCCAGAAGGCAGAGACAGAGGGCCATGGGTTCAGTCACTATGCACCATGATGGGTGGAGGGTCTACATTCTGGGAACCAAAAACTCAACAGGAAAGTTGACAGGGAGTTTCTGTACTTTTTCCAAGAATGAGGAGTCATCTGGGGAATGCTATATGGAAGCTAAAATATTGTAATTTTAATGGCAACCCACTCCAGTATTCTTGCCTGGAGAATCCCAGGGACAGATGAGCCTGGTGGGCTGCCGTCTATGGGGTCGCACAGAGTCGGATACGACTGAAGCGACTTAGCAGCAGCAGCATGACACATTGATAGTTGCCCTTCCTTCCTAACTTGGCATGTTAAAGTCCTTTTACAAAATGACAAAGATTTGTTTGGTTTGGATTTTTTGATGGTTCTTATTTGGTAGAAGGAAAAGTTGGCAAATATGAGCTGCCCTCCAATTCGAGGGTAGAATCCAAGCCTAAATCCACATGGTCTTATCCTACTTCTGAACCAGGCTCCTGTGGCTCCCAGCTCTCTGAAACCACCTCCCTGTTGCCACAGCAAACCCCTCATCCTTCCCTATTCACTGTGTCCTGGAAACAAGGGTTCCTACCATAAAGTTCCCGGCCTTCATTTTGGGTTACAGTCTTCTGGCTATGGAACATTCTAGTATTTCTCTCATCCCCAACTAGGGATGTCTGGTCATTCCCCCACATTCTTCCAGTTCTTTGCTAGCTGGAATTATCTTTGCCAGCAAAGATGATTCTTCCAATTATCTTTGCCAAGATAATTTCCATCTTCACCCCAGCTACTGCTAAAATCTCGAGTGACTTTATCATCTATGATAATGATGGCTCATTTCTCATTCTGGTCGCAGTTTCTTGACCTCTTCAAACACAGAAAACTGTACCTGCACTCACCCCAGCCAAGCACCTCCACAGCCAAACTGTCAGGGCACTGGGTTCCATTGCCATGCCAATGCCATTCATTCAAAGTGCCACATGCTGCTACATCCCACAGCCCTCCTTCCTCCCAGAATTTTTATACTTTATTCCATTAAAATCAGCTCTTTCATTTCACTATGATTTCCACTTTCTAACCTCCTCCAGGTTGCCCATCTTCACTGGCTTCTCATAAACCAGGGCCTCTCATTGCTTGGTCAAGCGTTTCAACTTCCCTTCTGCCACAGCACTCTCAACCCCCTTCCCTTCAGTTGGATTAACCCAATGGGCCTGCTTTCTCTGCAACTTGTCTCAACCTGAGCACAGCTAAAGAAATACCCACAAACAGACTGGCGCCTTTATAGGTTTTGAGTCTTCAGCCTCCACTGAACTCTCTGTGCAGCCTGATACTGTGGTCCTCTCTTTTCCAGTCTCCTCAGCCAGGCATCACCATGACACTTGCCCTCTCAGAAGGTGCCTGATCCCTTGCCTCCCGGAGGAAAAGTGACCATTAGCATCAGCTTTAACTTTCTGCCCCCTTTCTGCTCTCTGTGAAGCCTCCCATCTTTCCCTCTTTGTTTCTTCTGAGAGAAAGGGTGGCTATTTGAAGCCAGTTGGACATCCATCTCCAATTTCCCCCTTCTCCTCCCCATCTCCTACACGCCCCATCTACCCTGGACACTGACACTTCAGTCTTTGTGTGAAAACATACCCACATTTCTCCACCATGAAACCAACCCATCACCTTAGGTTTCTTAGCTTGGGCTCTGGGTTTCACGGAGTTGCTTGCATGAAAACACATGCAAAATTTGGTACCTATGGAGGATACATTCCAATACTTTATCATGGGTGATTCATGACCTAAAAATGCTTGGTTACCAACAAATGTTCCACAATTCTTTTTTTAGCTGTCAATCTCATTCTCTCTTTGACTTCAGAGCCAAGATTTTGTGGAAAGTCTGTAGTTTCCATTTTTCTCAAATCACTACTATGTAGCTTCTTCCCTCTTCACCAGCGAAATTTACAAAAGGCCCTTCATGACTAATCCAATGAATATGTACAGCCTTCATCTTCCTTGAAGGTACTCTGGTTTCCATGACTCCACACACCCTGGTGCTCCTTTTAGCTTCCTAGTGCCTCTTCTGGTTTCTCTTCTGCTCTTCCTTTAAAGACTGCAGTTCCTTGGGGGGTCTGTCCCTGACCTTTACTATTTACATTCTATATACTCTCCAAGGGTGAGTATATAGTATATATCTCATGACCCCCAAGGCTTAAAATACCACTGGCATGCTAGTGATTATCAGAAGTATCTCCAGGACAGACCTTTGTCCAAGCCTCACGCTGAGATACTCAGGACTCACTAGATACCTCCCTGAAGCACCCCAAACTCGGCATGTTGAAAGCTGGACCCTGAAGTCTCACTTCCATCCTCACGCTCTTTAACTCATTCCCTCTTTGCATTCTCTTTTTGAGAACTGGCACCACTACCCGTGGGACTGCCGACTTGAAACGTTCAACAGTATCCTTAACCAGTATATCAGCAGACTGTCCATCTAGAAAGGACACAATACAGAAAGAAAGTCAAAATAAATGGTTTTATTTTTTTTCCAAGTCTAAATATCCATTATAAGTGGATACTCTGTGTGGGGTAAATGCATTTATATGATTTTCTAGTGAAAAAAACAAACAAACAAACAAAAAAACATGGCCTCCAAGTTTTCACTCATTCTGTCTGCTGCCTCCCTCACCTGTGTCTCCAGGCTCCTCTCTCATCCACCTACTTCCTACCACCCCAAACTCATGTTTGGTGGTCTAGCAAAACATTCTGTGTTGTCTGACTTTGTTCACTATTCCTTTTGTTTGCACTTGCAAAGTGAAGTCAGTTTATGCACCTGATAAGCTCATATCATCTTTCAAAACCCAGCACAGATGTCACTTCCCTCAGAAACCCTCCCAAGAGTCCTTCCTCGGCCGTTCCCAGGAGTTTTTCTTCTGCTCTAAGTATCTTATAAATAAGTCAAGTGCTCCACTGATATGCAGCATTGCAAGTTACTTATGTTTTTTCCCTCTGTTAAATTATGAGTTTCTAGAGATCAAAGAGTCTGCCTTGGTTTTATTAATTCTCCAAGACTTGTCATAGTAGCATATAAAAATACTAACAATATTGGAACTTCCCTGGCAGTTTAGTGGTTAAGACTCACCACTTCCACTGCAGGGGGCATGGTGGATTCCTGGCCAGGGGACCACAATTCTGCATGTTGCACAGGGCGTGGCCAAAAAATAACGATAGATATTGATATACAGTTGCTGTTTAGTTGTTAAACTAAAAAAGTTGTGACAACTCTTTTGTGAGCCCATGGATTATAGCCTGCCAGGCTTCTCTGTGTATGGGATTGCCCAGACAAGAATACTGAGTGGGTTGCCATTTCCTTCTCCAGAGGATCTTCCTGACCCAGGGGTTTAACCCAAGTCTCCTACATTGGCAGGCAGATTTTTCTTTTCTTTTTTTTTTTTTTACCACTGAGCCACCTGGGAAGTCAAATAAAGTTGTAGCTAGCATTTATTAAAGGGTTCTACATGCTAAACAGGAATATCAATATCACAATTTTGCATGAACTGCCCAATCCATAAACATGTAACAAATGAGTGAATTAATAGAGCTCCTTAATTAATAAAGGAGAAATGGGATACTCACTCTTTTTTCATCTCTATAAAGATTAATGCTGTGATTATTCTCATACCACAAGACCTCAGTAAATAATAATTGAACAAAATCAATTCATTGACCAGTGGATCACATAGAAAGCAAATAATGTACATGAGATTTTATAATATCTCACTTTTATGTGGCCCATTCCTGTTTGTGAAACATTTTCATTTAAACTGTGATATTTAATAATGGGGGCTTCTCTGTGGCTCATATAATTAAGAACCTGCCTGCAATGCAGGAGACCTGGGTTTGACCCCTGGGTAGGGAAAATGACCTGGAGAAGGGAATGGCAATCCACTCCAATAATCTTGTCTGGAAAATTACATGGACAGAGGAGTCTGGCTGGCTACAGTCCACGGTGTCACAGAGTTGGACATGACTGAGCGACTGAACCGAACTGAACTGAACTGAACTGAGTGACTACACATTCAAACTGAAGCTTGGAGCTGGTGAATCACATGGCCAAAATCACAGCTCATGAATGTCAAGGACTTGACCCAGACTGTCCCCTTCCAATCCCCATCCCACTGCAGCTGCCCCCTCCCTCCCCGGGCTCAATTCCAGATCATGAACTGATTTCCTGCAGTGGCATGTGGGCTCCCCAGGCAGCACTAGTGGTAAAGAATTTGCCTGCCAATGCTGGAGACTTCAAAGGCGGGGATTCAATCCCTGGGTCGGGAAGATCCCCTGGAGTAGGAAACGGCAACCCACTCCAGTATTCTTGCCTGAAGAATACCACGGACAGAGGAGCCTGGTGGGCTGCAGTCCATGGGGCCGCAAAGAGTCAGACATGACTGAAGCAACTTAGCAGGCACGCAAGCGGCATGGACATCCCAGGCAGGGGTTTTCAAAGACATCTGAAACAGTCCCACATTTACTGAGGTTGTGAGCTTGTGATTGGTGAGTAATCACCTTTTACATTGCTAACTTCAAAGACACTTCTCAAGAAATGTCTAAGAAAAAAGCATACCCAAGAAACCAGACTCTGTCCACGTCCTCACAGCAAATCACTAAATGTGTCACAAGCAGAATTTCCTAGTGGAAATTCAAAGGCTCAGGTTGAATATGATTTCTCTCAAAGAAGTTTGACTTTTATCAAGTGGAGGCCCCAAATTCCACCCCCATACAAAGGCTTCCTGGGAAGTGGCAGGACAGCTGGGTTACTTGGAGCATCTGAACTCTTCCTTGGAGTCCCCAAGTGATCCTAGGAAGCTGGGGAAACGTGCAGAAACTCAGAGGCACACATGCATCTGAGGACCAATGTAAGCTGAGCAAAGTAATTCCAGTAATGAAGAGGCTTCTCTAGGGACTCTGAGCTCTTGTGTGGGACAGAGGCCACCCTGACCTCAGTGGACTGTGGGGAACTCGCGCAAGGTCACAGAGTTGGTTTGAACCCAGGCAGTCAGGCTCTCAAGACAGCACTCCCACCCTCCGCCTCTCCAGCCACTGTGGGGGCAGGAGCCGCTGAGCTGTCCCCACTGACCCCTTACTCACTACACACGTTAGGTATCATGCTAAACACTTGTCCTTCCCGATTAACCCAAATCTCATAGCAACTCATGGACGCAGGAGATATGAAGACTCTGCCTCGAGAAACCCAAGGCTCAGAGAAGTGTAGGGACGACTGGCCCAGGACACAGAGGAGGAGCAGAACTGGAATTGAAACCCAGATTTGCCCAATGCCAAGGTCTCTCTGCTTCACTGCTTCTGCTTCTAAAAACATCTACCAAGAGATTTCTGCTTCCCTCTGGGTAAGTTATCACAAAAACAGAAAATAAAAAACCACACCTTAAAGTGTAACCGAACCAGTCATTAGAATTACCAAAATAGAAAAGTTAAAACAGAAGTATAGAGGCCATTGAAGCCACCCCCTCCCACAGCGAGGGAATCTCCAACATGCTTGAATACTCCACTGACGGGGACCTCATCCTCTCCACCTCACACCATCACAGTAGGACCAGTAACGCCTCTTTCTCCATCCTCTGACCCCACCCCCTCTCATCTCATCTCCTTCTGCCCCCTCCATGAGGTAATGTCTACATGGAAGCCCTCCCACAGTCACCCCTGTGCTAGGCTCCCCTCCTCTCCTGGTAACTTCACTTATCGGGGAGGGAAGGTGACTACTTCCTTGACAAATAAGACTCTGTTCCACTAAGGAGGCCAGAGAATTCAGCACAGGCTCCTGATGGCGCAGTGGTAAAGAATCCTCCTGCAATGCAGGGGACACAGGTTCAATCCCTGGGTTGGGAAGTTTCCCCTGGAGAAGGAAATGGCAACCCACTCCAATATTTTTGCCTGGGGAATCCCATGAGCAAGGGAGCCTGGCAGACTACAGTCCATGGGGTCACAAGAGTCGGACACAACTTATCAACTAAACAACAACAACAATAAAAAATAAAATAAAATAAAAACTTTGTGTAGCACTAGCCACTGGTAACATCGTATTACCATTTTTAATCAACAGAATTATTATAACCCATAAAAATAAAGGAAATCTACCACTGTTGATAGATTGCTTTCAGAGATGGTTTAATTCATAATCAGCTCACAGTGATTACAGTGGTCCTAGGAAGGGTAACCATTCTGAAATATTTCCCCTCAAATGCTTAACAAAGGATCAGAATTTCCACTTTTAAAAATGAAATCTTCCTGGTTTACCCACTTCTTAAAATGTGACCACTCTTGGGAAAAATGTTATTATACAAAAGGAGGTTGCTACTGCTGCTGCTGCTAAGTTGCTTCAGTTGTGTCCAACTCTATGCGACCCCATAGATGGCAGCCCACCAGGCTCCCCCGTCCCTGGGATTCTCCAGGTCACAAAAGAAGGTTGGCATATTTTGTTCTTGACCCTATTTCCCTTCAATTCAATTGAGCCAATCCTTGAGGCCTAGTATAAAACTGGTGCTGTCTGAGAAGGAAGTTATTAAGGTAAATCCTTTGTTTTCTCCAGTCTCTAAGATCTAACAAAGGTTTAAGACACAATTATTCAGCAAACATTAATCAAATGTCTCCCAGACACACCATGTACAGTTGCACAGGTTGTATACTATACAAGTGCAGGGGCAGCATCCACAAAGGTGACCTGTGAAAAGGATCCCTTAGAACTGGCAGTGCTTGACCTAATCTAGCTATTCCAACATGGCCAAACTTCATCAGGCATTGGGGCAGCAGTTTTACACATAAGGCATCTTTAAAGTTTAATAACAACCTCTTTGAAGACACCATCATCTCCATTTTATAAGTGTAACAACTGAAACTCATAAGCATCCCTTAAATTCATCAAGTTCACAACCTAAGGAGGGCAAAGATGGAATTCCTACATCCCATGTGATTTCTAATCTATTCACCTGGTTACCATTCATTAATTTATTCATTCTTTCAACAAGCATTAATTGAATCACTATTAGCTTTAAAATACTAACCTAGAGCAAAATGAATATTTATATTTTTCCTTAAAAAAGCAAATAATTGTAAATAAAATAAGATTGAGCATCTACTAGACACTTTGCTAAGTGTTTAGGATCAAACCATGAATTACATGACATCCGCCCTTTGGAGCATGAAATCTCACAAGCAAGCAAACAAGAGAAATACGTGTATTCATCTGGGGACTATTTCCTGAGAACTGACTAGGTACAGTCATGTTTCTAGGAGCTTAAATATAGCAGTGAACAAGACAGATAAAAACCCCTGCCCCATGTGACTTCCCTTTTAGAGGAGGGCAAACAATTACTCAAGCAGTACACACGGGAGAAGATTTCACAGCACAAAGATACCCAGACACTACGGCAGGGTGAAGGGGTAGGGAGTGCTGAAGAGGCTGCTTGATGGGGACGGTGAGGGTGATGTTAGCGCAGCGCCAAGGAGGTACCAGCCCCAAAGATACACCAGGATGAAGGCTCCACGGAGCGGGGCTTTCTGAGGCTCCGTTCATGGCTCTGGCCCTAGTACCTAGTGCCCGGCAGAGCAAGTGCTCACTAAACACTTGTTGAACAAACAAGCGAATGAACAGGGGGATGGCAGCTGAGGCAGAGGAACCGTAACTGTGCCACAAATCCTGCACTTCACCAGCTAGCCCGAGGCTTCCTCCTGCCTCCGTGGATAGAAGTGAAGCCTTCGGAGCTGGGGGCCAGTTTCCACCTGTGTCCCACTTTACTTCCCTCCGCCATGGCTGGGATCCCAGTCTGCCAGCCTCTTCTCCATCTCAGTCCCTGGGTCTCCGAGCAGCAGGGTATAGGTCCGGGGGACCTGCCCCAGGCAAGGCTGTGTCCAGAGCACACTCAGTCCTGCCGGTCACAGCCACCCAGGCAGCGCCGGGCCGGGGCAGGTGGGCGTCTTGGCTGCAAGCACTGGTCTAGGTGGGCACTGCCGCTGCTAGCTAGACTCAGCGCTCTAAGAGGCAGGCTGCAGACAGGAAAGAGTGCGTGCCTGCCAACCTCGCTGGGCCCTGGGATATGGAATCTACCTCTAGACACCACATCCCATGAATAGAGACAGAGTCTATACTGTGAGGTCCAGAGAAAGGCTGTGTGTCTCTGTGTACGTGTGCACACGTCAGCTCTGTGCATTTCGAAAAGGAGATTTAAGTTTTACGCAAACACGAGGCAATGTTGGAGTCAGTGCCTGCTCACATGGCCCTTTCAGCCCAAGGACCAGAAGGATGACGAACTGGCGTGTGTGTGGGTTAACACATCACCACACTAGTGGCTATGGCAGGCAGATGACAGTGCCCAGGGTCTCTGCAGGACACAGTTGCTAATAGCTCCCATCCCAGCCTCAAATGAGCCCCAGATGAGATCATTAAAGTATAGCGCCCCTGGGATGCAGGATGTCCTCCAGAACCCCCTTCAGGAATAAAGGGCTCTTCCCCAGCTGCTGGGAGAGCTGCTGGCAGAGACCCTACTGTCAGACCCCTGCAGGGAGGGTGGCACCCCAGAAGGGCAGCCATATCTATGTGTGACCAATGTGAGGGTGTAACAAGTTTAAAGGTCATCCCAGCATCCCCGGAGATCAACTGAGCTAAAGTCGCACTGAGGCTCAAGTTCTCTCTGTCCTCTTTTCCTCTTCCACCCCCCTGGACTCCACTCCCTAAAATATGACCTGCATTCTAATCTCCGAGTCTGAATCCTGGGGGACCCAATCAGCAACAGTCAGCATCTTCAGTGGGGAGCCTCTGGGTTTGTATCAGACTGGGTTTGAATCCCGGCTCTACCATTCATTAATTCTGTGACCTTGGGCCTCTCTGACTAACAGTTTCCAAGTCTGTAAAATGGACATGAGGGTACACACCTCCTAGGGCTGTTACGGGGATGAAAATATGGAAGTTCTTAGCACAGTGATTGGCAGATTAAGGTACTATATACATAATAACGGAAACATTCATGACTTTATAGCTCTGACCTTAAATGGCTGTGACTTGGGAGAGTCACTCTTTCTCTCTCTGCCTGTTTCCTCCTCTGTAAAAGGATGGGTTTGAACTTGGGAATTATTACAGACATTTCTTGAACACCCAGTCTTATCAGGTTCTGTGCGGAGTCTTGTACTTTTTATTCCACAACACAAACCTACTAGACTGATATTTCTTATATTTCACCACCATCCTCACTTTACAGAGGCCAACAGAGGTTTGAGGAGGCTGAGGAATCTGGCCCCGGAGTACCCAGTGGTTAAGTGATGGGGCAGGATTGGAAGCCGGGCGGACGGTCTTCAAAGCCCATGGCTGCACCAGAATGCCCTGATGTTTCCCTCAATCAGACACACACTCCCTGCCAGTGCTGGCATTTTTTAGGATCACACAATTCTGCCTCCAGCTTAACGGAAAACATTTGCAGAACAGATCAACTGAATTCCATCAGCTCCTTGGCACAGCCAGGAAAGGACAGAGGCCAAGCAGACAAAGTTGATTGACTACAATCGTGTGTCCCCGAGAAAGCCTGTTGGCGCGGCCGCTTTTATCTCCATCGACCTGGAATTCGGGCTTTGTCACTGTCGCTGAGCTCCAGGCTGGGGAAGCTGAGCAGGGCAGACTTTGACCAGGCATCTTCTTCAAACACACCTCTCACCCTCTCAAGCTGCAGCCCCACCCACAGCCTTGATCTGCCGGTAGCAACCTGTGCTCACAGTCAAGAGTGTATTTTAAAGGGTGTTTTGAAATTCCTCAGGTGAAAGGAACTCAGAGCATAGACACGATTTTCTAAGACTCACATTTGGTGTCTTCCTCTGGCTTGCACTCTAAATACTCAGTTTGTTTCAATGACACCACTAAAAGAAGAGCTTCTGAAATAGTGGATGACAAGCAATTATCCTGGGAATTACCCCTTGAAAGACCCCAAGCTTGGCCTGCAGGGGACGGGGAGATAGTGGCCATCATACAGGAAGCCTCCAATGTCCTAAACATCGCTCTGGACTGGTTGTCATGGGTCTTTTAAGAAGCAATGGACCTTTTCTCTTATGAAGAAATACCATCTTTGCCATTTTGCCTATTTAAAAAAACATACAATTTTCCCTTTTAGGGTAAAATGGCACTTGACACACAGATGACACAATCATTTTCATTTTCTCAAAGCCTAGCTTGTCCACGCCCCGTGTATCTCCACCTCAGCCCAAAGGGAGAGAGTAATGAGTCATTCTGAAGCTCATTATGGAGGCGGCTCAGCGGTAGAGAATCCAGCTGCAATGCAGGACACTAGATTTCAATCCCTGGGTCAGGTAGATGCCCTGGAGGCAGAAGTGGCACCCCACTCCAATATTCTTGCCTGGAAAATCCCATGGACAGAGGAGCCTGGTGGGCTACAGTCCAAGGGGTCACAAAGAGCTGGATATGACTGAGACTAACACTTTCTCTGCGCTGTCTTCAAACCCGCTAATGTGTTAGAAACCTTCTTTGAAGCAACATAAACCAGAGCTTAGAGTGGTCCCTAGCACACAGTATGTACCCAAGACAGGCCCCTGAGGTTTCACAGGTCACCTTCGACTCCTCTATTCACATTAATCCATCCATCACTGCATCAGAATTCCCCTTTTCAAGCAGATGTTGAAGGAGTAGCTTATACACACAACTTCATAAAAGAAACAAGGCCAAGACTTTAAAAGTTCTCTGGACAAGTCTGAGATGGGGAAGTTCATCTCTGTCACCCTTTCCAGAAGCTCAAACCAAACATTTTCATCTAACTAGGGCTGTTACCTGGAACCCAGATACACGTGGGTTCCAATCCCGGTGTGGTCATTTACCCTAATGGAGCCTCAGACTCCTTATTTGAAAAATAGACCTTGTGACCATCTCACTTTCTTTTGAGCATGAAATCATTTATGCAATGTTTGGTATGTAATAAATACTTCCTTTTCTCCCTGAATAAAAAGCGCATAAAGATGAGAGATTTACATATGCTTGGTGTGTATTTGCATGTGTGTGCACACACATGCATGCACACCATCCATGTCAGCATCACATAGAGGCACCAGTACCCTGAAGGCACCAATACTCCTGCCTCTGACACATCAAACAAACATGCTCACACTCTTAATTCCAACCTGGGAGCTCTGTGCACAGATGGAATGTTGGCCCCACACCTCTTCTGCTTTCCAACCACACTCGTCCAAGGCATATTTGAAAATACTGTGACATCTCATTCCACTTTCAAAACATCTACCCAGATTCGCAGACTTTGTGTGTTCATGAAGAGTGATGTGGAATTCTATATCTTTTTTCTTTTGTTGGTGATCCAAATCTCAGTAATACAAATCTTATCAAAAACAGACTGGAAGCATTGTAAAATCACCTGAAGATGCTTATACATTGATTGATTTCTATCTAACAGTATACATTTGACATAAGATATCAAAACTTTCTTTATCCATAAACTTAATAAATGATTTCTTAGTGACAGTATTTAAGAATTCTAAGCACGTGATGGAAAAAAAACACTTTGATTCACTGCTAGCAAGTGTGAAACTACAAACAACTGTTTGGGACTAATTTGGCAATATAGACCTAGAGTCTTAAAATCTAGAGTTTTTAAGCCCAGTAATTCTGCTTCAGAGAAGGTACACCCACCACCACCAGGAAATAATCTGGACATTGGAAAGAGCTTTATGCACAAAGGGATTCTTGTGATATTTTCATAGTGATGAGGAGTCAAAAATAATCAAATGCCCAGAAATAGAGGAATGAGTTAGTGAACTACATGACAGTCGTGGCTGATACTGTTCCATTTGTATCTTCATCACCAGAGTGGGAACATTTTAGGGGTAAGAACTTGATTGAATGAATGAATGAATATACACATGCATGCACGAATGATCTGCACATCTACGGCAGTTTGGAAATACACACATGATGCAATATTAGGTAAAAACAAAGCATTGAAGAGAAATTACAACTACTTTCCACACACACATTAAAAAGAAAAAAACTGAAGAGATTAGGAAATAAACCAAAGTATTAATTGACATGGAGTAACTTCTAAATAATCCTGTGATTTTTTTTCCTTCTGTATTCTGGCATCATTTGCATTTTTCTGAATTAACAAATAGGAAGATGGAACCTGCCTTTGGAGGTTGGTGTGATGATCAAAAGTCTTAGACATGAAATCTGTAAGTGCTTAGACATTGATATTCTGCATAGAACGCCCGGGGGAAAAGTACACACAGAGTCAGCTCTTTTTGCTGAGTGAAGGAAGTGACGACACGGTTGAAGACATTGGGTTGAAGTCAGCCCAGCCTTGACTAAAAACGATTCCCTCCTACACGAGCCACGTTCTGTCCCTCTGGCCAGGACCGTGATGACACACGTCTAGCGCCCCTCAGACATCATGTCACCGGACAGGAATGATGAGAGCCTCGTGTTTCCTGACTCAGGGGAGGCGGAAGCGGGACGCACAGTGAGGCCCACGCTGGCCTGCCCACTCCCGCCCTACCCCACCCGGCGCCCAGAGCCCCACGCTTCCCGCTGCCCAGGCAGCAGATGGGGCCAGCGGTGCTGGGCACGGTGCCAGGTGCGGGAGGAGACAGCAGCCTCAGCCTGCCCGTGCTCCTGGGCTCGGGGCCAGTGCCCGGCCTCAGAGGTCACTGTGCCACTCGGGGGCACCCGGGGCTCTGAGCCCCGACTCCTCCGCACATAGAAGACCTGACTCCTTTCACTCTGGGGCCCCAAACACCACGGCTCCTGACACGGCCCCAGGCTTGTGCAGGCCTCGTGACCACGCCATACGGTGAAAACAAACCTTAGAAGGAAAATCAGGAGTACCAGTAAACCCCCTACACAGGAACCTTCGAGCTGCAGACTTTGAAAGATGCAAACGTGCGTTCTCACGTCCAATCACGTAAGTTAGTTCACGTGTCTGGCATGCATGGCCAGGTGCGTGCCTACTCTGCTAGTGGTACTGTTTGGTGTACTTTACTGTACAGAACTGCAGAGAGTACAGTAGTACAGTATCTTTATTTCAAGCTCAAGATGTCCGGAAACAAGCGTAGGCAGCGGTGAGACAGCTGGTACTGCTAAGATGCACCAGCTGTAGTGTTGTACTACTGTACTTTTCAAGGGAGTGGACTGTAAGATTAAACATGTTTCATTTTTTTTTGTTTGTTCTGTATGCATTATTTGTGCAAAAAGCATTATAAACCTATTACAGTACACTACTGTATAACCCATTGTGTTATCCGGGTACCTAGGCTAACTTTGTCAGCATGTCATAGAACACGCTCTTGGGATGGAACGCATACACGTGTAGCAGACTTATTGTACTGGGCTCCCGTCCCACTCGGCTTCCGCTTGGCGGCGTTCTTTGGCCGTCATTTAACCATTGCAAGTTTCCTTGTCTGTGAAATGGGTGTGGTGCTGGTGTTTGCTCTTTGCATGCATGTGTCTAACTGAGAGGAGCTTGAGGTCAGAAATGTGATGGACGGAAGCAAGGAGAAGGTC
The DNA here is from genome assembly GCF_019320065.1 of Cervus canadensis. Classification (NCBI taxonomy): domain Eukaryota; kingdom Metazoa; phylum Chordata; class Mammalia; order Artiodactyla; family Cervidae; genus Cervus; species Cervus canadensis. The sequence continues at coordinate 2,552,243 of NC_057397.1, read as the reverse complement.
AGCCTCACACGGGAGAGACAAAGACGACCATGGACTCACCATTCTCCGGGAGGGCAGGCAGAGCCACCGAAGGACAAAAACTGGGAGCGTCATTTCGAGAAACTGAAAAGAAGACAAAGACGGCCTTTTAGCTCTTTTTGACTCTTTGGATCATCAAGCCCTGAAGGCAGGAAGAGAGGTCCTACTTGGTGACACAAAGTCGTGCGTGGAAGGCAAGACAGTGCGCAGAGCGCCTGGTTCCACTCCTGTGTGGTCAGGACGGGGTGGGCTGTGCTGAAGGGATATTCTAACATCTCAGGGGCTTAAAGCAACCAAGGGTCTCCTCTCCCTTGAGCTACATGCCTGCTGCAGGTGCTGGGGGCTCTCCTCTGTGTCAAGCCCCTTCAGCCCCAGGCAAGGGGAGGTTCCATCACACCCCTGCCTCCCAGACGCTCCCGCTGGGAAGGACAAGGCTGCCCATGCTCTCACAGCTTTGCCTACGAGTGATACATAGCACTTATTTTCACACCATTTGCCAAAGCCAGAGGTGCAAAAGTGCAGACCAGCCATGGTCCAGAGAGTGGACGTCTAGAGACATGCGGTGAACAAAGGAAATGCCCACTATCGCTGCTTAGCTGGCTCACTTAGGGGAAGCACTTCGCCCCTCTGGGCCTCAGTTTCCACATCTGTACAATGGGGATGACACAGTGTATGCTGAGAATTGCCGTGAGCATGACAGGAGGTAGGGTCAGGCCAGGCACAGGGCCTGACACGTCACAAGACAGCTCTTCATGGCAGGCGGCAGGGCAGGTGGACAGAACCTGGAGTAGGTGAGCAGACAGACCTGGGCTCCAACCTCCATGTGCCTCTTAGAAGCAGGGCAAATGGACAAGTGATCTGGCTTCTTCTATCCCCAGCTTCGGACACTGGTATGATAGGATGATGTCGGAATTAAACGAGAGACTACACACACCCGGGAGGTGGCTCATCAGTGCTAATCGCCCTCTCCCCTGCCTCTCCTCTTTCTGAACAGATCACAGTCTTCAAAGCCGCAGCATCCTTTTCTCCCAACGACCCAGACCAGGAGTGCGGCCAGACTTTCTCCCTCTCTGAGCTACAGTGCAGCATGGGCAGCGGTCGAGGGTCATGGGTGAGGCTCAGGGTCAAGGGTCAGGAACCCAGGGTGACCTTCCTTGTCCTCAGCTTCCCTGTCTGTAAAATGGGAGTAATGGTAGTACCTCATTTAGGGCTCTGAGGCTTAGATGAGTCAGTGTATGTGAAGCTTTGGGCACACAGTAAGCACTCAATAAATGCTGCCACTATTTACTCTTAATATTGCCCTTTTCAGGACTTCCTGGCAGATTAGTGGTTAAGACTCTGAGCTTCCAATGCAGGGGGTGCAGGTTCCATGCCTGGCTGGGGAACAAGGATCCCACATGCCTTGGGGCATGGCCAAAAGAAAAACACAAAATAAAGTAAAATAAAATTAAAAATTTCAGCACTACTGAAATTGTCAGTGAAGCAAAACTTAAAAAAACATATATCAGTCTTTCACAGTAACACATCCTTGTCATCGATGCTCAGCCTTGTCTGCCTCCACAAAAACCTTAGGTCAGATTCTTGTTCCATCTGGTCCCCAAAGCCCCGGGTTGGGTCCCTTCCCACCCCATCTCCTCCTCTGCCTTCTTCACTTTGGTCGGACACGTTGTGACCCAGCCTCCCTGAGTTCTACAGCCTCAGTTCTTATGTGTCCATTCTGCTTGGCTCCATCTGCCTAAAAGCACCTGCTCCCGGTCATCATTCTAGAGCCTGGTTCCCAGCCTTCAGCGGACACTGGAATGCCCTGGAGGCCTTGGTGACGCACACTTGTGAGCTTCCCCCGCAGTGTCTGGCCCAGCAGGTGTGAGCTGAGGCCCAAGATTTGGCATTTCTAATAAGTTCCCAGGTGATGCTGACCCTGTTGGCCCACGGACTCACTCTGAGGATCACTGAGCCAAGGCTTCTGTCACCCAGCGTCCTGTGAGCTCCTCACACAAAACTCAGAACCACCCACCACCCTCCACGGTACCCAGGGGGCCAGCGAGTTCATTTAAATGTCCATCTTTGCTTCCTCAGAGCAAAGACCTTGAGAGTCAGCACACTCCAGAGAACAGTTATTTGATGGATCTGTAACGAGGGCATTCAGAAGTCCACCCTCTTGGGCCCAGTGATTCTCCTTCTGGAAGTCTGTCTGGAAATTCAAAGCAAGCTCGGTTTGTGAAGGAAAGATTTATACAACATTAATGAATCTCCAGAACCTCTATATATCCAAGGCTGTGAGAACAGTTAGGCAAGCTGTCCACAGGGATAATTATCACGTGCACATCCAGGCACTTATCACCTAGACCCGCTGCTACTGCCTTACTTACTCTTTCTCAGCCCCCAGTGTTTCCTGACAGGGTGCTGTCAACCCTCTGGGTGGGACCTTCTTCACTGTGCAGGAATAGCTGAACCCTGAAAGTTCTCAGCCTCCCTGGGCCCCCCGGGGCACTGAAAATCTCAACACCCTCGTTCCCTGGGGGCCCTCCTACAGAGAATCGCACTGTGCAAATTTGAGCCAGTTGCTCAGCTAATTCATGCTTGTGAAGCAAGAGGATGGTAACCCTTCTTGCTTCTTCCCAACTCTGCTTTCAGTGACATCCAGCTGGTGGCCTGAAATGGGCTGCGGCCAGGGTGTTTACACCATGGAAAGTGGCAACCACGACACCCCGCCCTGTACCTGCCCAGCCCTCCCTAACTGTAACACATTTGCCAGAAGAGCAGAAAATGGGGGTAAGGAGAGACCCCACCTCATCACATTGTTTAGGGACTAAATAAGACTAAACACTAGCCTAGCCAAGGAGCTGACACCATGCTAAGCAAGTGGCAGACGCTCATGCTGGGATGTGAGTGATGCTGAGGAATGAATTAGACAGTAAGCTCTCCTACGTGCAGTGGTTTCTATGTGGGCTGCAGAGAGGCATAATTAGAAGAGCCAGTCACTTCCTTTCCAAGTCGTTCCCATATCTAGAATATCTATCTACAGGGTCCAAGTGCATTTGTTTAGCAGAAGAGAGGAAGTGGGAGGCTTCTATTGGTTTTTTTTAGAAGCCACATTTGACTTTGTAAACAAACCAAAGACCCTGCCCCACTTTCAGGCCACACATGGCTGCAGGGGGTGGGGGGATGGGGGCGGTGGCGGTTTGAATAGCAGCTCAGCTCCCCTCTGAGAGGCGCCCCCTTCCAGGCAGCCCGGAGGCTCAAGGCAGCTGGACCACAGTGCAGCCTCTTCCCCTTCCATCCCCACCCTGGTTGCTAAGATGCTTCCTCTTTGAGTACTGTCGCCCTGCCCGGAAGGGGCTGCAAACAGCCTCATTTGCATCCACAGTCACTAGGCCTGGGCCTCTGAGTTCTGTGCTCAGATCCCTGGAACTTTCTGTTCGCTGCGGACAGCAGTGAGAAATCACACGGCTCTCTGGGGGGCCCCCCTGGGCCCTCACAGCTCTAGGTTTGTGCCTCTCTCTGGGTTCCTAGGAGACTTGACTTCCATTTTTGTTCTGAGAACACAGCTCAGTACCAGGGTCTTGTCTCTTGCATGCAGGTCTCTGGGGGCCCCGGGTTTGCAGGGAAGGACCATGGCCATCCTACCCACTGTCCCTGCACCCTCCACGTGACACTCCTTCAACTCCGCCCAGACTCCCCCTAGAGTGGCTCTGGTGTGATCCCTTGTAAAACAACATTTCTTGCCCCCCTTTTGTGCTCCAGGAGCCCCCTTGCATCTCCCCACAGTAAGACAAGCCAGAGGGCTGAGTCGTTTCTGGGAGAGGGAGTAATTACTCCAGATGCGGGGCTAGGAGAGCACCAGCCCCACAGCGGTCCCAGTGAACTCGGGGAGAGCACTGCAGAAGTGTTTCTGGCATCACTAAGTGCCTGAGAAATGTTCCTTCCCTCACGTCTGCCTCCCAGGCCAGGCTCAACCCTTTGGGGAAGGACCTTCTATCTCTGGTGCTTCCACGGTGTTTGACATGCAGTAGGGGCTTCCCTGGAGGCTCCGACGGTAAAGACTCCTCCTGCAATGTAGGAGACCCAGGTTTGATCCCTGGTTGGGAAGATCCCCTGAAGGAGGGTATGGCAACACACTCCAGTATTCTTCCTGGAGAATCCCATGGACAGAGGGGCCTGGTGGGCTCCATGGGGTTGCAAAGAGTCGGACACGACTGAGCGTCAGAACATATTATTATTACATTAGGAGCTCAACAAATGGCCCTTCCTGTCCCTTTCTTCCATCCAGTTCTTTAGATACAGACCCCGCATTATGCTTTTTGTGTCTGGTTCTCAGCCTGGAGTCAAGTCAGGAGTCCACGCTCATCACTCAACATAGATGGCAATAGAGAAGGCATGCTTTATGTCTAAGTAACTATGTGGCCAAGGTATATATGAAAGTGAAAGTGGTTCAGTCTTATCCAACTCATTGCAACCCCATGAGCCCGCCAGGCTCCTCTGTCCATGGAATTCTCCCGGCCAGAACACTGGAGTGCGTAGCCGTTCCCTTCTCCAGGGGATTTTCCCAACTCAGGGATCAAAGCCAGGTCTCCCGCATTGCAGGCAGATTCTTTACCATCTGAGCCACCAGGGAATATGTATGTATGTATGTATGTACCTGTCCATCATCTGTTTATTTATCTATCTGCCCATCGATCTAACATCTATCTTTGTATCGATCTTTGGATCTACCCATCCATCTGTCATCTCTCTGGGTTTGGGTTTCTGCCCTGAGGTCCCTGACCACATTCCCTGCCTCTCCGAGCACCCTGCTCGCCTCTGCCTCTCCGAGTTTCACGACAGGGTCTCCCCAGCCGTATCTCAGAAGGAATCTCACTCTCCCCTGAGGTACATGCTCTCAGAGTTCAGTGCTCAAGGTCATGACACCCCAAAAACCACCAAAGGCAGGATGCTACACAACCAAGCCATGGATTTGAAGCCAGGGTGAAATCTATTACAGAAATTCTTTGCAAGAATTTCTTTGTAAAAACCCTGTTTCCTGTGCCAACGCTGACTGAGAGGTCACCCTTCAAGGCACAGGACCTTCTGTGCAGCCTCCCTGCTCCTGCGGGGCCCCTCCCTCCTCTGACTGTGCGCGACTGTCTAACACAACGATGAGGAAGGGGAAAAAGTAATGACAATGTCAGCTTGTGTGTTGGGTTTTCCAGAGTTACACTGGTGTAGTTTTGTCTACAACAGAAAACAGAATACAAGGCCATACTAAGGTTCAGAATCCAGAAGGTGACTGACTGTGTTTTGGCTCAAAATATGTCACAAATCAAAAGGTGACTTCGTACTGGATCAGTGTGATTCAACTACAAGACCAGTCTAAGTAGTGGAGCCAGTTTCCTTGAATAATATTCCTTTTCTCTGCCTGGGTCTTAGGAGGAGATCATTCATCGAGTCTTAAGACCTACCCCGCCACCTGCTTCTGATGCAGATGACTTAAGGGAGAAAGACGGACTGGTGAGAACCTGGTCTTGCTCTGATGGGAGCCATGGGCCACACCAGGTCACCAAAACTCTGTGTCAGCCAGCCCGCTTTCTTCCGCTCTTTTGAAATGGGAGATTCAGAGCCACTCACACCAGAATGGCCTTGAGCCATGCACATCTCAGGGTGTTTGCCAGCCAGGAGTCCTGAGAAACTGATGCCATTGTGGCATTTTAATATCTTTCACCCCACTCACCCAAGCACTGAAAACAGGCAGTGTACAGGGTGGAAACCTGCCTGTGAGGGCAGCTCCAGGCCAGCAGACCAGAGCCTACAGGGAGTGGTCCCTGAACCATGAAGGAGGGCTTGCAGGAGGCTGTCAGTAACGGATCTCCACCTCTCGGAAGCAGAGCTAATTTCTTGTTCCTGTATTCCCACAACTCCTTGTGCATGTCTGTTCTGGTCCTGAGTCTAGGATGGTTCAGTTAATCATACACGCCCACGACCTCCTTACTAGGATGTGAGCATCTATAATAAGAAAAATGACTACATCTTATTAATTTCACATTTCCCATTGCCCAGAACAATGTATGACTCAGTATGGACACTCAACAGAGTTTCAAAACTTCTAGATTTATGATATGAGCAATCCAGCACTAGAATGGCTTATTTAGTTACAGTCTGTAATTGCTCCTTAGGGTTTCCCAGGTGGCTCAGTAGTAAAGAATCCATAGGAGATGTGGGTTGGATCCCAGGGTCAGGAAGATCCCCTGGAGAAGGAAATGGCCAACCCACACCAGTATTCTCACCTGGGAAAACTCATGGACAGAGGAGCCTAGCAGGTTACAGTCAATGGGGTCTCAAAGAGTTGGACACAACTGAGCAATTAAACAGCACCAACATCAATTATTCCTTAAGTTGAGCACCTGGAGGATAGGAATCATATTGTGTTCATATTCAGCCATTACATCATAGTGAATATGTCACACGGCTGAGTATAGCCACATCATTTGGTTATACAGTTGGTTATTTGGACCTGGTTCTTTTTGACAAAGTCCAACAATCCTGAGTCCAAACTCCATCATTTACCTGCTCTGTGTGACCTTGGGAAAGTGAGTTAGCCTCCCTGGACCTCTGTTTCCTCACCTAACAGTGGTTGTGAGGATTAGATGGGATAACATTTGTCAAGTGCTTGCATTCAGCCAGGCACACACACAAGAAGACCCCAAAGAACAGAGGCTGGATTTAGAAAACCAGAGACCCCCGCGGCACGGCTGATGCTCGGCCAATGCCCTGGTCAGAACTCCTGAGTCCTCAGTCTGACCCTGTGAAATATATGTCGGAAAAAGTTAATAGTCTCTGCAGTCAGATAAAAAGAAACAGAACAGATGGGAAAGAGTTGGACAATAACTACCTTGAATACTTTTCCTTGCCAACTCCTGCCAAGATGTTGTAACACTCAGGTCTGATTCCCATATTTCTGAACAAATGAATTATGTCTTAGATTCTTTTTATCCAGCCCTTCCCTGCGCAATGGAAAGATGAAAAATGACATTTTCCAGCCTTTGGTAGGTAGGGTGAGGAGATGGGAAGAGGTGTGAGAGGACAGATGGGCAAAGAGGCATTGCACAGTGAGAAATCAGTCCTGAAGGCCCTAAATACCCAGACCTGGCTTTGGATCTCCAGCAGAGCCACCAACCTAGGCAGGCGTTCATGCCCCAGTCTCTGTGAGATAGTTAAAGCCTCCTCTATATGGCACATTACCCCTCCTCTCCCTCATGGAGACCCAGGGCTTCCCCAGTGGCTCAGCGGTAAAGAATCCACCTGCAATGCAGAAGCTGCAGGAGACATGGGTTTGATCCCTGGTGGGGAAGATCCCCTGGAGGAGGGCATGGGAACCCACCCCAGTATTCTTGCCTACAGAATCCCATGGACAGAGGCGCCGTTGGGCTGCAGCCCATGGGGTTGCAAAGAGTCGGACACAACTGAGCAACTTAGCACACATACGCAGAAACCCACTGAGGCTATTTCATCATACAGGCCTGATGTTTTCCTTAAAACACTTCAAGATGTTAAGATAAAATAAAGGTCATAGACTCCAAACACAGGATACTCAAGGAGGGAGCAAAGAGGATTCCACTCAGCCTGGTAACAACCAACGCCAAAAAAATCTGCTACGCAGCAACAAAATGTCTTGCGATTAGTAAATTCATGTTTAAGTGTCAAGGACCAGATTCCACCAAGGAGCCCCATCCCAGGTCTCTAGGCTTGGACATGGTTCTGGAACACACGGCCAACCTACCACTGGTTTAATTTATTAGTTTATTAGTCAGTTTTATTTTTTCAATTTATTAGTCAATGGCCTCCATGGCCAGTTGAGTTGAGCTGGGGGAAAACCAGCCAGACATTTCATCTAGACAGTTTCACATCCAATAGCTCGTGGGATGTGGGAGACCCACCAGGCACAGCATGAAAGGGGAAGAGAGAAGTTTGGAGTCGTCAGAGCTGGGTTTGTAACCTGACTGCTTCCTGCTGGCTATGTGGCTCGGGTCAAATAACTTCCGCTTTCTGCGCCATACTCTCTTCATCTTAAAATGGAGGAAATAACATCCACTCCCCAGGGCACTGAGCAATAATTGTGTCGCTGCTCAGGGCAGGTCACTTACCAGGCTTCTGGTACCATCCGAAGGGGTAGGTACGGACCTCAGTGTCTGGGGAGCCACAGTCCAGAATGCGCCAGACCCCTCCATATTCCTCGCTGCACGTCTGAAGGCCCAAGCTGTTCAGAGTTAGGCACGTCACCTCTCCTCCTGGAGCAAAAAGTAACCAGGACCAGGGACATGATCATGATGCGAGATTCTAACTGAATGAGAAGAATTCTGCAAACTCATCCTTCGGCAGACGTGTGGGGTGAAGCGCCCTATTCCAGGGACGATCGTAGCCACTGATGAAAACCCTGCTGCCTTAGTGAGTTTCTGGTCTAAGAACATGGCAGCGGGGGCAACACACACTTGTCAAGCATCCTTCACGCACCCAGAGCTGTGTAAGGCTCTATTTGCGTCATACTGCTCATCCTCACAGAAGCCTGTGAGGAGGCTAGCACTTGCATCTCTATTTACAGATGAGGAAACTGAGACTCAGAGAGACACAGTGGCTCATCCAGGACCATTCGTCTAGTACGTGACAGAATCAAGTTTCAAATGCAGATCATATGGAGGGATTCCACATTCAGCCCACCAAGCTGCCTGACCCAGGTCTTGAAAAGCAAGCAGAAGACAGTTTGGTGAGCCATGGCAGGAAGGCTACTTGGGTCAGGCACAAGCGTGGTGTCCAGCTGACTGGGTACTGGCCAGTAGCCCTGTCCCAGCTATCATATTTACCAGCCACCTGCCCTCTCTCAAGCCCCCACGAGGAGATGCTGTGGATTAGATCAGACCATAAATGTGAACAGAGCTTCCCTGGTGGATCAGATGGTAAAGAATCCACCTGCCTGCCAATGCAGGAAATGCGAGTTTGATCCCTGGGTCAGGAAGTTCCCCTGGAGAAGGAGACGGCAACCCACTCCAGTATTCTTGCCTGGGAAACCCCATGGACAGAGAAGCCTGGTGGGCTACAGACCATGGAGTCACAAAAGAGTCGGACACGACTTAGCGACTAAACAACAGCATAGGTGTGAACATGTTTCTAGACTGTAAAGTGCTGGGTACTTTACAGAAGGAGTTGTTACCACCATTACCTTTTAACTGAGAAACGTTCAGAAAGCCAAAGCCGGTGCAGCACGGGTCCATGTCACACAATCGCTCACATTCGAAGAAGCTGGCAGAAGAGGAGAAAGAGGAGGCCTGAAGGTTTGTGCTGGACGGGATCCTCGAGGTGGGCTGAATCACTGTCATTCTGACTTCTGGGGGCCTGCTCTCTGTGACACCCTTCCCGGCATCCAGACACACAAGCTCTGCTCCTGCAACCCCCGACCCAGCACCAGGGCCAGGCTGATCCCCGTTTTCCCCCCTCCCTTTCTTCCCCACTCCCATCAGCACGGGCAGTGCCCAGCCAGACCTCTTTTATCATCTTTCAAACTCCGTTTTCGAAAGCCAATCTTAAATGCCAGCAGCAGGGCATAGTTTTATATATCAACAACACTTTGGAGATCCATAGCTCATAGATGGATGACTCTCAAATTCTAACTTCTACAGGGAGAACTTGGTTAAAATTCACATTCCTGAGCGCCCCGTAAATGCTGATTCGGGAGGTCCAGGGTAAGATCCAGGACCACAGGTTGTAAGAAGCCCTTCTGGCGATTCTGATGGATGAGATTCACAGACTAGTGGAGAGAAACACTAGTCACATTCAATGAAAACAACTAAGTTATAGCTAATTAAAATATATTTTTAAAACTTTTCTTAATTTTTTTTTTCAGCTTCACTGTGTAGGATGTGGGATCTTAGTTCCCTGACTAGCAATTGAATCCATGCCCCCTGCATTGGGAGTGCAGTCTAAACCATTGCATCACCAGGGAAGTTCCACAGGATACATTTTTAAATAAAAAATTAAATAAAAGACTTTATATGCCTCGGACCCTATGAAAAGTTCTGCATGCTCTCTGGGTTCTGAATGCAGTAGGGAGACTTTGCTGATCAAGTTAATTTCAATGCTTGATAATTTGTATTAACTGATAAAAAAAAAAAAAAAAACAGGTCAAGTTCCCCTTTTGTATCAGCTGGCCTTAGGTTCAGGGCTAAATGTTGTGTTGATTATGAGTCACTGACCTTAGCCACGGTTTTGAGATAGAGTTGCCTCTTTATTACTTTTTCACCTTTGCTTTGAGTTTTGCAGTTTTTTATGCTGGTGTCTTTAACTGATATCATATCACCTTCTTTATGAAAATAGAAGGGTCCTCATAATAAGTATTGTAGAGGGCAGGGATGAATGAAAGCAGCTTACCCATTGGAAATGGATTTGTCAGACATAGACACTTTGTTTCTAATGGAAATCCCCGTCAGCTTTTGGAATGGTAGGCGAGTGTAAAAATTCTTCACTCTGTCTTGCAGCACAACTACACAGAGGAAGAAAGACATCATATTATTTAAGGGGAGATGCACTGTAACCAGAAAAATACTTCTGTAGGGGACAAAGTATACAAACCCCTACTGAGAACTTCTGATTAAAGATAGCATATTAAACCCACAGACTTACTCTCTGTTCTCTCCCCAAATCTCACTAAAATCACAGCAAAGGGATTTTTGTAAAGGCATACACCCACAAGGCAAAAGAGAATAGGAAACAGGACAGAGTGACAAATTTTGGAAGCTAGAAAAAATAGAGAGGAGTAAAAATTGACCTCATAAACCTAAGAAGGCTGAATTCTTGACTTTTCTGTGGGAAGAAGCAACCCCATACACCCTCTGGGGGGGCTTCCCAGGTGGCTCAGTGGTAAAGAATCTGCCTGCCAATGTAGGAGATGCAGGCGACGTGGGTTCAATCCCTGGGTCAGGAAGATCCTTGGAGCAGGAAATGGCAACACTCCAGTATATTGCCTGGAGAATCCCATGGACAGAGGAGCCTGGCAGGCTACAGTCTGTGTGAGCTAAGTCACTTCAGTTGTGTCCAACACTATATGACCCTGTGGACTGCCATCTGCCAGGCTCCTCTGTCCGCGGGATTCTCCAAGCAAAAATACTGGAGCGGGTTGCCATGTCCTCCTCCAGGGGATCTTTCCGACCCAGGGATCGAACCTCACCTCTTACGTCTCCTGCATTGACAGGTGGGTTCTTTACCACTAGTGCCACCTGGGAAGGCCCTAGGCTAGAGTCCATGGGGTCACAGAGAGTCAGACATGACTTGGCACACACACATACATCTTCTGGAGTCCTGAAAGCTTTATGCATCCACAGTACTGGGATGAAAGTGAGCTGAGGCAGAATGGCATGGAAGTCTTTTACAGAAGCAGGTATGTCTCCAGAGGTCTTCTTGTTTTCCAACAACTTCCCCTTCCCATTGTACAAAGGTGAGGTCTCTCAGGGGCACCTGAGCGAGTTACAGTGCGAACAGGACCATGCTGAAGCCAGGGAATTTTTTTTCCAGTTAGTCTAAGTGGTGAACATTGAGACTCCTTCATTTTTCCAACCTTATTTGGCATCTAAACCATAAGCAGCCAGGCTCATGTCCCCAGGCCAGATATTATACACGATTCATCTGGAGGAAGGGCCTAAACACGTAGATATGAAAATGGTCATCGCTCAGTTATGTTCAACTCTTTGTGACCCCATGGACTATAGCCTGTCAGGCTCCTCTGTCCATGGGATTCTCCAGGCAAGAATACTGGAGTGGGTTGCCATTCCCTTCTCCAGGGAATCTTCCCAACCCAGGGATCGAAGCCAGGTCTTCTGCACTGCTGGCAGATTCTTTACCATCTAAGCCACCAAGGAAGTCCACATAGATGTGAGGGAGTCCCCAAAGGGCAGCCCAACTAGGTCATCCTACAAAGAAACCCAAGGTCAACATGCTCCCACCACACACTTAGAGCTTCCCAGTTAGCTTCTGGGCCCCTCTCTTACACTGAAGTGGAAAATCAAGGGTTACCAGATACCTAAGAAAGGCCTCCAACAAAGAAGACAGAACAGTAAGCGGAAGATCACAACATCACGGAAGAAGTGAAAACTATGCAAGGTGAATCCCTCTCCCCAGAGTATCACTGATGTTCCCAAAGGGTAAAATCAACTTCTGTCTTATTGAAGCCACAGCTGTTGGGATTTTCTCTGATAAACATCCAATGGGAATTCCCACTGCTATACTCAATAAACATGATTTCTAAGAGCAGTCGAGTCCAGAGCAAGCTTCTTCTTTCTGGTCAATCTGATACATTTCTAAATGCCTCTGCATCTCTACAAGAAGCCTGGGTAACTTCCCTTAGAAAAGAAGAAGAGCTGATCAGGGTATTTCTAAAACCACAGAGTCAGCAGCCCACTGAAAATGCAGTTTGGGATGATCCGACCAAGCGCTCACCTTTCTTCCTGTAGAGGGCACTTGGCCTTCGGGGCAGGATCAGCCTGCAGCCCTTGGGACTGGACTCCAGGATATCGTCACACACCTGGGCCTCCGGGTAGAGGGTGCAGATGAAGTACAAGGGTTCACTGTCCATTACCTCTGCCAGCTGACAGAAAGAGGGCTCTCCAACACAGCCTACAGGCAAGACAGCAGCTGGGTGTTAGTCCCTGGGAGGCTGGTGGGGGAAGGTTATCCCTGCAGGATCTTCTGGGACAGTAGAGGTTGCCCAGTCTGGAAGGCTCAAGAAAAATACCAGGGTTCTGCCAGCTGGAAAACAGTGAGTCCAGGGGGCTCTGAACAAAGGCAGAGCCGGGAGAGTGAGGGGTCAGCTGTAAACTCAGCAATATGGGAGGAGAGAAGGTGAAATACCATTGAGCCTTCCCCGGGAGCATCTCAGAGGCAGTCAGGGTCTCAGACTACAGACCATAGGATGTAAAACTTGGTGACGCTGTGAACAGTCTCCCCTGCTCCCACTCTAGTGTCCAACTTTGTTCTGGTACATGTGAGCTCGTTGAGAGAGAGGGGGGTATGACTGACTCACTTTTTATTTTCTCATCCCCAAGGTCAAACACAGAGTCTAGAACATAGCACATGCTCAACACAGGACATACCTATCAGGTAGAGAATAGCTGGATGAATGGATGGATGGATTGATGGATAGATGATAGATGGATGGATGGATGGATGGATGGATGGATAGGAGGATGGATGGATGGATGGATGGATGGATGGATGGATGGATGGATAGGAGGATGGATGGATGGATGCATGAATTATTGGATGATTGGATGATAGGTTCTGGGAGCAGAGTAGATACTGACTACACAATCAGCTTCTGAAGATGTGGTTATGTCCTGTCTTCTGTATCACTCATGACACTAATACTGAAGTGCTCTCTGAGTTATGCTATTGAATTTGATCTTGTCTATGTCTCAAGAGTTGTTAACCTAGGCCTGTGTTGCCTGACCACAGGGTGGAGAAGAAGGAGGATGAGGGCTAAGATACTCACGAGAAAGGCACCACAGGTTTGCCTGCTGAAGCGAAAATAAGTGTTTGAAAAGCCAGTGTTGCTGGCTGGGCAGGGATAGGTTTCGATCAACAATGACCTGGTTAAGGTCCACAGAGGAGAAAAGGCCTGTTGTCAAATCTGAAAAAGAAAGGGCGAGTCAACTTCCTTTGGCTTTATCTCATGGCAAATCTCTCTGTCTGTCTCTCTCTCTCTCTTTCTGACTCTCTCTCTCTCACATATGCATGCATACACACACACACACACACACACACACACACACACACACACACTTGCAGGCTCAATGATCCCAGAGCCAGTTTGGAATCAATATGGCTGGGAGTCTGGTAAGGCAAGAAAAGTTCAGAAGGTCCCAGAAAGTCCTAAAAACTATGGAGTTGCAAAATCTTAGAATCTTTGTTGGGGAGTAAACCTGAGAGCCATCTGGTTCAACTTTTCACTAAGGCAGGACTCTTGCTCACGACATTTCTGTCCAATCTCCCTGAAGAGACTCATGTGACTTGTCTATCCTGACCGCAGCAGCCCACCCCACAGTTAGGAAGTCGAGGAGTCAAATCTGCCTCTTTGTAAATGAGAACCACTGATATGCCCTCTGTCTTCTGAAGCCACGTGGAATATCTATCTCCCTCCCAAATGGCAGCCTTCATCTGTGAAGACAGCTCTCAGCTCTGCTCAGCCCCAGACTTGAAAGTTCCAGCTTACCCATCATGGGTCCATTCACAGATCAGACCTTTGGCATGACCATCTTGTCTCCACAGCCAGACCCCCAAGTATATCAAGAAGTTTGGGGTGGGTACCTGTTTCTGTTGGAGATGCTGGCCTTGGTTCCATGTCTCTTCTGCATCCCATAGACTCAGACCGGGACCCCATGTCAGAATCTAGGAGAGAAAAAGGGATTATTGTTCTAATATTCGAGAGGAAAAGGGAGGTATTTTTCTGGCCAACAAAATGATAATGACAATGTGAGAAATCCTTAGGGTCCACAGTCAGGGGCCCCAATAAGATCTGAACAAATCCAGTGGCATAGTTCTGCATTCTTTGGCTTTTTATGGAACATCAACCAACTTCTCCATAAGAGAACTATCATTGTCCTTGATGCTGAAATTATCAACATTTACAAAATCCTCCAGAGTTAACAGAGTATGCTCATAAATATTGGTCTTCACAAGACTCCATGAAGGTAAGGAGTAAGATTTCCATTTTACTCTTGAGAAAACTGAGACTCAGAGACTTGAAATAACTTATTCTAGAACAGGCAGGTGGAGAGTAAATGAAATGGAATTCAAAAGAGTTAAATAAAACTCCCAAGTCAGTAACAGGTCTTCCATGATGGGGGAACTAGGTTTTAGGTGGATCTCGGGATGCTTCTGCTTAGTGGGGCAAATGTCCTAGGGGAGAAGCAAGTCCTTAGTTTTCCACCAGCTAGAAGGTTATTTACCAGAATTTTATTTTTTTATTTTTTTAATTGAAGTATAGTTATACACACTATTATAAAAGTTGTTCATGCTCAGTCGCTCAGTCATGTCCAACTCTATGCGACCCCATGGACTGTAGCCCACCAGGCTCCTCTATCCATTGAATTCTCCAGGCAAGAATACTGAAGTGGGCTGCCATTTCCTCTCCCAGGGGATCTTCCCAACCCAGGGATCAAATCGATGTCTCCTGCATTGGCAGGTGGATTCTTCACTGCTTTGTTTGTCCTCCTTTGAGTTTATGAACATTGGCCAAGTGCCTACTCAGAGCCAGAGACTGTGAAAGGCATGTGGGATGAGTCTAACATGATGAGAGAGAAGACTGAGCTCCTGGGAGGGAGGCACCTGGGTCTGAGTCCCCCAGGAGAAGGGCCTCAAGTGTGTGGTGTCCTCAGAGCTCCCATGCTACTGACAAAGACACCTGGTGGTCAATGAACTTGATCTCACAGGACCCAGTGCTTACTTCATCCCTCCCTGGGTTTCCACACTTTTCATTTTTGTTTTACAACTTTAATATCTGATGAGAATTGAGGCCCTTCTCTCCACACAGGGCACTCACTTGGACAGTCACCACGGTCCCCACCACAGAGCTCACCTTTCCAGAGATAAACCTGCTGGAAGCTGGTAAAGGTGTCCTTAGTTCCTTCCAGGGGGGTCAGACCTGCAAAGAAGATGTTTATTTGTATGAGCTCGAGTGTGCTTGCTCCTACTAGGGACTCACCATGACCACAACTGCCTCACCAACCCGACACTAGCCCCTCCTGAGCCTGACACTCTGTTTCCCATACAAGGTGCATCCCAAAGTCTATCTTGGAGCTCCTTCCAGTGGCTAGTACAAAACTAGAGCTGGCCAGAGTATAGCTGTTAGCATAACTGACGCCATCTTGGGCCCATGCAGTTCCTCTTATTCTTCCATTGAAGCCTAGGACTGTCCAGGTTGGTAAATCACTTCTCTGTCATCAACGGTTTTGTAGTTAATATGTATTGTTTAACAATTGTTGGGCTTCCCAGGTGGTTCTGGTGTTAAAGAATCTGCCTGCCAATGTAGGAGACTCAGGTTTGATTCCTAGGTTGGAAAGATCCCCTAGAGGAGGAAAATGGCAATCCACTCTAGTATTCTTGCCTGAAAAATTCTGTGGACAAGAGGAGCCTGGAGGACTACAGTTCATGGGGTTGCAAAGAGTCGGATGTGACTGAGCAGATGAACCCACACACAACAATTGTTAAGTCCAGGTGGTTTCTGTGCTCTGGTAGCCTCCAAAAAATGATGAAGACCTTGGCTGATATATTCCCAGCACCCATAAGTCTAGCTACCCATTCATAAATCTTGACTTAGGAATGCATGCCTTGTTCCCAAGCACGTACCTCTATTTGCTTTTGTTGTTCAGCCATTCTCTCAGTTGTGTCTAACTCTTTGTGACCCTATGGACTGTAGCCCACCAGGCTCCTCTGTCCATGGGGTTCCCTCAGGCAAGAATATTGGAGCGGGTTGCCAATTCCTTGTCCAGGGGATTTTCCTGGACCAGGGATTGAACCTGAGTCTCCTGTATAGGCATGCAGATTATTTACCACTGAGCCACTAAGGACATACTCCTATGTGTGTATATGTGCCCAGTCATGTCCAACTCTTCAGGACCCTAGATTAATTATAAATCATCCCAGGGGCTCCTCAACAGTGCAGAGTATAGCTACTAATGGTTCTAGATCACTGATGTTGGATCCCCATCCAACCCTCTAAGTAAGTTACCCTGTAATAAATTGAACCACTGATTATTTGGAGCTGCCTGCCTCATTTCCCAGTGTCAAGATACCTTCTCAGTTCAGTGGGCCCTTTTCCTTCCCTCTGTCCTCACCAGACTCCACATGTCTTTCTTAGGGCACCAAAGGGACTACAGGGGGAAGGGTCATGGTGCTGTGACACTTAGCATCACTTAAGGAACTGAGGATTGGTTTAAAGAGATCAGAACTTAAAGAAGAGTCAACAGTTGCATTAATTTTCCATCTCACTTAAGTCCTCTGAGTCCCCATTGGCAAATGGGGATGGTATTTGTGAGGCCAGGAATTTCTATCTTCCGATCCATGCTTGACCATAATTTTCCAGCTCCTTAAATACACTGCCAGAGGCTGAGAATTGAGCCTTATTCCTCTTTTTCTCACCCAAACCTAGCATAACCCGTGGTATAGAACCAGTGTTCAGCACATTCATGAATGCAAAGAGGTATGTGTAAGGAAAACAAAGCAGCCAGTGGTTTTCGGATTCCACCAAGTAAACCCAGAGGCTCACTGCACAAGCACAAGAAGGCTGACCGTGAAACTGGTTTTCTTCCTGCACACTTCTGATCCTGCACTCCATTCCTCAAAGCCTCTCCAGTTCTATGTTTTTGATGGTAAGGTACAGAAAACAGAAGCTACACGATTCCTCCTTTTCCTGGCTAATGGTTTAGATTGTTCAGACATTGTTCCATGCCTTCCACAAGAACTGAGTTAAAACTTCCCCATTACATAAACAGGCCTGCAGACTCTGACGCATGTAACCTGCTCTCTCTGTAATCAAGGCTGCAGGAACACATACACATTTAGAATGGTGGGAGTTTGGCATGGAGCCTGATTCTTGATGGTTGATGGGTGTTATGTGATCTTAATTGACTTCAAGACAATTCTGCAGAGACTCTGTGCTGCATCTGGGGTGTAAAAGCTTGACTCTAAAAACCTGGAAGTGTTGTTGTTCTGTTGCTAAGTCAAGTCCGACTCTTTGTGACCTCATGGACTGCAGCATGCCAGGCTTTCCTGTTTTTCACCATCTCCTGGAGTTTGCTGAGATTTGTGTCCATTGAGTCAGTGATGCCATCCAACCATTTCATGCTCTGTCACCTCCTTCCCCTCCTGCTGTCAATCTTCCCCAGCATCAAGGCCTTGTCCAATGAGTCGGCTTTTCACATCAGGTGGCCAAAGTATTGGAGCTTCAGCTTCAGTCCTTCCAGGGAATATTCAGGATTGATTTCCTTTAGGATTGACTGAACTGGGAGTGGGCAGGTTCCTAAACTGGAAAGCCCAGGTTTCAGAATCTACCTTTTACTGGCCATTTTCTCTTCTCTGTATTATTCTCCCCCCCATGTCTCTACTTCTATTCCTTGTCCTTCCTGCATAAACTACACTCCTGAACCCTAGTCTCAGGCTCTGCTTGGTGCTAATGATGGCTACTGTAAAGAACCAATAGGGTCATCCGTGTGTAAGTATCCGCCATACATCCACTCCAGAGTCATCCGGTGACAACAAGCATCATGGGGGCATGTGAGTTCCTCCCTCTCAGCCCCCAGCACTCCAAGAAAATGACAATCATTGATACAAAACAGACTCCCATGAAGAGAATGCCAGCCAGCAAGCTGAGCCTCACCATGAACCAACAACATGAAGCTTTAGGATTTAGAACAAACCCAGGAGTACTTCTGCCAAGGCCTGTTTCTCCCATCAAATTTTAAATCCCTATGGACATTAGAAGATGCTTAATCTGCCTATTTTTTATTCATTTATACTACAAGTCACTGTCGGAAATGAGACAGAGCTTAGAGATTGCTGCTGCTGCTGCTAAGTCGCTTCAGTTGTGTCCAACTCTGTGCGGCCCCATAGATGGCAGCCCACCAGGCTCCCCCATCCCTGGGATTCTCCAGGCAAGAACACTGGAGTGGGGTGCCATTTCCTTCTCCAATGCATGAAAGTGAAAAGTGAAAGTGAAGTTGCTCAGTCGTGTCTGACTCCTCACAACCCCATGGACTGCAGCCTACCAGGCTCCTCCATCCATGGGATTTTCCAGGCAAGAGTACTGGAGTGGGGTGCCATGTCCTTCTCCAGAGCTTAGAGATTACTAAGACTTTTTCTTAGAAACAAGATCAATCTAGCCAACACCAAATAGTTGAAAAAGTCCAGAGATGTCCATTGGGAATTTAGGAGAGCAAACTCTGAGTGGATTCCTCTATTGAGACACATGTCAACCCAGGCACAAAGGTTAACAAGAAAGCTGGTGACAGGAAAGAGAAACCTCATGAAGTGAAAAGTGCCAATAAGATGGTTTCCAGGTGATTCGTGGGGTTGTTTGTTTGGAGATGTATTTGTTTGTTCTGGGTAATATCAGAAGTCTACCCTAAACTCCTCTGGAGTGAGAAAGGGTTGGTTGGCTTAACAGAAGAGGAGACATGTCCCTCAGCTCTCTCCCAAATAAGCCTACTTACAAAATTCTCCTTCCTCTGTTTTGCTACCTTTTACATCATCCAAGTAGGTGTTTGGGGGTCCGGGAAATGGTTCTTGAGAATTTACATTGAATGTCCACAGTGATTCCTCACTTGGAAATGTCATAGCTATTGTGTATTGATGTCTGGATGAAAATTCAATTTTAATGCCCTGTTTCATACACACATAAAATTGTGCTATGGTGGTGGTTTAGTTGCTAAGTCAGATCCGACTCTTGCAACCCCATGGACAGTAGCCCACCAGGCTCCTCTGTCCATGGAATTTCCCAGGCAAGAATATTAAGTGGGTTGCCATTTCTTTCTCCAAGGCATCTTCCCAACCCAGGGATCGAACCTGGGTCTCCTGCATTGGCAGGCAGTCTCCTGCGTTGCAGAAAGATTCTTTACTGACTGAGCCACCAGGGAAGCCCAAAATTGTGCTATAGAAAAAAAAAATTTTTTTTAAGAGAGAGTAAAGACGTGCTCAGGGGGATTCTGTGTCCAATGATCTGTCATCAGCCCATAAGATGGGCAAACAGGAAGCCCACCACACTTTAATAACGTCCCTATAGGTCACCCCAACTAGCCTGTGAGCCCCTTGGGAGCAGAAACCACTCCACCCATCTCAGTGATCCAACTGCCCGGCTGGGCACCTCACAGCCAGCTGCTTCTCAGGACGAGAGGTGAACGGGTGAGCTCAGCAACTCCCCTCCCGATGGCTGTCCTGCACCCCCCACTCGGCACAGGTGAGCTCAGCAACTCCCCTCCCCACGGCTGTCCTGCACCCCCCACTCGGCACTGCAGCGCACACTCGCCCCTCCGCCTCTCCTGCACCTTTTGTTCCCTTGCCCCCACAGTCCTTCAGACTCCTGGAGTAGAGCAGGCTGGTAGCTGACATTCATCACCCAATGACTGACTGCAGTACAGCGGCCCCAGAGAGATGGCCAGCCAGCACACTTTTCAATTACCAGACCCCTTAGTTTGCTGCTTTGAGGGAAGGATCCCTCTGAAGCACTTTCTGCTTCCAGCCAAGCAGGTGCAGGACCATCTCAGCAGACAGTGAGTGCTGGCCCTGACAACTCTGATCCCCGAAGCTGCAGCTGAAGCCCTAGCCACGGCAATTAATACAAAGATAGCTTCTTGAAATGTGACACATCACAGCTTTGAACCTCACTCCCATGAGCAAAAGTGTGATACAACCTCACATTTGTGCCTCAGATGGCCTCGGTCTCACCAGACTGTCAAACACGGATCAACTGAGCTGATGGAAAATGCTTTGTAAAATGCAACACGGATACTGACATGCTTACTATTTGAATTTAGGGTGTTCCATTCACTGACGCTTTCTAAGTAAATGCTCATTCTCCAAGAACCAGGCCACCTGACGAAGCAGGTCCTGAGCATACCTGTGAGCTGACCGACGAGTCGACGTCCAAACCAGACGTCCTGCAGAACACTTCTGCTGGATGTGCAGGCAGGGGACCAGGGACTTGGGGTTCAGAAAACCACCTTAAACTTCAGCCTGTAGTGCATGTTAGCAATCCTCTGTCGATGGGATTTTCCCGGCAAGAGTACTGGGAGTGCCTCCCCCAAGAACGGGTAGCCATTTCTTCCTCCAGGGGATATTCCCGGCCCAGAGATCAATCCCCATGTTCCTGTATCTGCTGCATTGGCAGGAGGATCCTTTACCACTGAGCCACCTGGGAAGCCCTGCTTCATTGTGTAAGATATTAAAAAGTACACCCCTATTTTGCAGATGAAAATCCTGAGGTTCGGGGTGGGGGGATTAGGTGATTTGAACAAGGTTATGGAACTGGTCGGGGAGGAGGAAGCAGGATTCAACTGCAACGTTTTCAGTGCAAACCACTGCTGCAGCATCTCCAGTATCTACCCAGTGCCCGTCTGGGCAGTATTCCAAGGACTTCACGTGCATTCTTCCTAGGATCCTTCCAACCTCCCCAAGCATCAGAAATCACCATAAAACTCATTTTATAATTAGAAAAACCAAGACAAAGAGATCATACAATGAGTAAGCATTCACATTGGGATTTGCCTCCTGAAGTCTGATTCCAGAGTCTGTATTTTAATGAGCATCTAACCATTTGCTAAATGGAAGGAAGAGAAGTTGACCCTCAACCACCGTGGGATGGATGGAGTTCCTCTTTATTGCCCCTACCTCCTCTCATGTTCTCCCAATCCAGTCTACACTGGTTCCATCAGCTGTTCAGATACCTGGAATTCTCACTCTTCTTTCCTTTCATCAATATCTGCCATTAGGAAAGGATTTTTTCAGCTATTCGCACTTTAGTAAGAATTTTAATCCCTATGTTTACTTTCTCAGGGGTTAATTGTACTTGAAGCTGACTTTCTATTGTGGAAAGGAAGGATCCCTTCCTTTCCTTACAGTTCCCAACTGGAGGTGACCTCCAAGTCACCCTGTATACAAAGCAACCCTCAATCTGGAACATCACGAACATGACTGAGGCTGCCTGAAATTCCCAGCAAAGAGTTCCCTTCATAAAGCTCCACCTGGACCCCAAGATATACATATACACCCAGGGCCCTGGAAAAAAAACTTCAAAAGTAACCACTCCATCTCAGGGAGGCCAGATGAGGGCACAGTCTCCACTTCTTGGGCATGGACCAAGCACACACTCTGTGTTAAGCGATTCACTCTGCATTTACTGCCCACGAATTGATCATGTATCTTTCTTCAAATGCTCGTTTTCACCCTGGGCTACCTCTCAGAATAACGGATCCCATATGTTAACTTTCCATCATAGAAATAAACTATTTGATTTTATTTACCACAAAAGAAACGAATCCTCATGGAATTCCACCAAATTCTGTAATATTTTTTTCCAGGCTTTGGTGAATAGGCATTCCACAGGTACTATGTACAGTCTCTATTCCAGGTCTTACGTTCCATAGTGTGAATCCAGAAGTTAATAAGACACAGATCTTATTATATACTATATAATAAGTCTAGTTCTTAAAATATAACCAAAAATGACAGATATCATTTAGTGATATCATGTAATATTAATACTGTGTGTCAAATATTCTACTAAGTTCTACACGGGGATCATCTGAAAGTACCAATATAAGGAGGCAGTTAAGAAAGTCACTTTGGAGGCCTTTGGAGGCAGAATGCCTGGACTGAGGTCCCAACCCTTCTACTTACAGCTCTGAGACCTTGGGAAGCCCTCACTTGTTTGCCTCAGTGTCTACAGCTGTAAAATGGGAACAATGGTAACACTAGTGCCTCCCCCAAAGCACCATGTTGAGGATCCGTGAGTTAGAACAGCTCAAGACCTTGGAGCAGGGCCTGGCTCTTAGTAAGCATGATGGAAGACATTTCTATGAGTACTGTTATTGTCTATCCTCTCCTTTCATTTTCACAGAAACCCAGTGAGCGGGGAGCTGTCATTACCCCATTAGCAATCAGGCCTGCAGACATTTACTGGCTTGCTCAAGGCCACACAGCTGGTGTCCAAAACTGTAATTCAACACCACGGGGCAAACTCTCAACTGGGCCAGGGAGGGAAGCAGCCAGACAAAGGCTCAGCTTCAGCGCACTGCCCATTGTCCTGTGCTTCCTAAAAGACCAATGCATGAAGTACGCTTGAAGGCCCACAGAGGAGGAAGGAATAAGCTCTGTGGGTAGTCAGGGAGGGCTCTTGGAGGAGGTGACCTTGAGCTCACTGCCATTGAAACCCCAAGAGCTGCAGCACATTGAGAAGCAGAGCATGGAAACTTCTCCGGGAGGCAGGACCCAGTCTCTGCCAGCCCATAGAGGACCACGTTCCAGGGGATCTCACGGCTCTTTTGACAGGTCAGCCCCCTCCCTCCTCTTTCTGGCTGACACCAGCGTGGGCTTTCGCCCCTCCCCGCTCAGAGGGTAGACTAGAACCACGGGGTCCAGTTCTGACGTTCAAGGGCTGGCAGATAAATAGAGCAGAGAGTAGATAAGATGGAGCCTGGCTGCCCCTGACCTCACACTGGATCTGAAGAAGTAAGTGAGCAACTGGGCCCTGTAAACTCAGACTCTTGAGGTCGGAAGAGAACTTCCAGGTCACCTACTTACTCAGAGCTTCTTAGACTTAGCGGACATAGCATCATCAGACAGCCTGTTAGAGTGGATCCCTGGGGGTTCGGGGAGAGGCCTGAGAACGCGTATCTCTCCTGATCCCCTGGTGATGCTCAGCCTGCCTGCTGGTCCTGACCACACTGAGGCGCACTGGTGTGGTCTGTCCTGGCTCAGGACAGGGCAGTCTCAGCCCCTCCCAGGTAGGGATCTGCAGGTGGAGGCCACCCAGGGCCAGGGGAGACAGAGAGAGCTGACTGCCCACTGGGGTCGCAGTTGCTAACATACCTCCCTGTAAAATGAGGGGTGGAGTGCATGATCTCGGGGTGACCTTTAGATCCAACACTTACATGCTTGAGGAAAAGGTTGGAAGAGCTTCTCAAAGGAAAAAGACCAAGGAGCCAGCTCAAGGGTTATTTCCATCAGTTGAGCCCATGTCAGGGGCCCCACAGTTCCTCATGCCCCTCTAAGTAGGATGGGCGGTGCAGTGGTTACCGCCTGGAATTCCTTAACTGTCAGAGGGGGAACTCTGCCCAGGGGGGCACTCACTTGGGAGACAGATTGCATTTTGGCCTCCAGTTCTTCACCCCTCCTTGGAACCACACATTTTACACAGGACTCTGCAGTCGCTCCCGCTAAAGAATGGAGTATGTTTCCCCAGCCCTGACTTCAGGTGAGGCCAGCGCAATGAGGTCTTGGTGACAGTGTCGGACCCAAGTCTCATCCTTCAGTGTCCCGGCTTGCCTTCCCTGTTCTCTCCCTCTCCTGGGACGTCCCAGGTGGCACTAGCGGTAAAGAACCTGCCTGCCAGTGCAGGAGACACAGGAGATGTGGGTTGGATTCCAGGGTCGGGAAGATTCCCTGGAGGAGGGGATGGCAATTCATTCCAGGAGTCTTGCCTGGAGCATCCAAGGACAGAGGAGCCTGGCGGGCTACTCACAAAGAGTCGGATGCAACTGAAGCCACCTGGCATGCACGCACGCTCCCACTTCTGCCCACAGGAGAATAAGCTCATCTAGAAGGCGAGGCACGGAAGCAGGGCCAGGCCACCGCGGTCAAGTCCAAGCAACATCATCCAATTGCCAAGTGACCCCAGTACATGAGCAAACCTGGCCGAGGTCAGCACAGCCGTCCCCCTGAGCCTGCCTACCCTGAGCCAACCTGAGGCCCCAGAGCCACACCACGCTTCTTATGGAGCATTGCTGAGAAGCTCTGGTTGCTTTTAATGCAGCATTTTGGTACAAATTCTTTTTGGAAGGATGAATTCCTCAGGATACAGAGAGGGTTCCCAGCAGAGGAGCAGACCTTGCTGGTGAACCCAGGTCACTGTGAAGGAACGCACCCGGGACGAAGGCAGACACTTACCCCCGATCTCCTGTCCTCCCAGACGCAGCGTCGCCTGGCGGCTGTCCTGGTCGTAGGTCACCCCGGGACAGGAAGCATTAGCCTGGGCTTCCGCAGGGTCCCTCCAGTCTCTGACGTGACATAGCAGGACATCAGGGGAGCTCAGCAACCCACAGAGGAGAGGACCTGCGGAGTCATGAGACGGAGGAGAGGTGGGCGTTATGGGAGACAAGCAGGGGCCCTTGGAGACGCACGTCTGCGCCCTGAGAGGCTCGCAGGATGCAGGCAGGGAACCAGACCTCGGGAATGGGCACAGGAATTCAGGAGCCTGCTTTTGATTTGGCCCATCCTTCCCCGATCGTCCTGCAGTTGTCTTACCAGCCAAGTCCAGAGAGGAGGGCCACCACTTCTCCTCCACGAGAGCCCTTCCTCACGGGATCAGCAACAGAGACACCTCTGATACTACCAGGGGTCCTGTTGCCAGCGTCCTCTGTCTCCACTTTCCACATTTTTGAGGCTTCAAGGAAATAAACAGTGCCCTGTCTCCCACCCCCCTGTCTCCAATTCTCTCTGTGTCTCTCTCTCACACACACACACAATCAATCTTGAAGAGCTCAGGATTATTTTTTTAATTAATTTATTATTATTATTTTGGCCGCACTATGCGGTGTGTGAGGTCTCAGTTCCCTGACCAGGCATTGACTCCACACAGCCAGCACTGGAAAGCACAGAGTCTTAACCACTGGACCGGGAAGGAAGTCCAAGGAAGGCGTATTCAGAGTCAAGGTACAGAACTATTAAAACCCAGGAGCTGTACACTCAGGGCACAAGCCGTCCTGGTAGGAAATGAACTCCTCGTCTCTGGGCGGATGCAAGTCAAGGCTGAGCACCCATGTCCCTGGGATGCATAGAGAGGGTCCATTACTAGATTTGGCAGTTGGAAAGCAGTGGACTACTTTGTCTTGAATATATCTTCTAACTCTGAATCTTAAAAAAGCTGCCCCAATGTTATGACTTTATTTAGTAGCAGAAAGACCTACCTGCCCCCTAACTGAATTTGATAGTGATTTTAGTTAGATCAATAAAGGTAACTCAAATGTTGGGATGCCTGTGACATGTCAGCCACTATGGTCAGTGTTTTAAGAATATTAATTCTCTTAATTCTTATTATTTTTTATCTCCTTCTCCAGATGAGGAAATTAAGCCTCATATAAGTACATTGCTTAAGTTTATTGAGATTTGGAAATTAAGTAATTTATATACCAAATGAATTTATATACTATATACCAATTTATATAATGTATATACCATATATAGCATTATATGGTATACAATTTATACTATATATACCATTACATGGTATATTATTTATGCCATATACACTGTTACATGGTATATTATTTATACCATATTACTGTTACTTGGTATACAATTTATACCATACATACCATTATATGGTATATAATTTATATACCATATACCAATTTGGATACATAATCCTGTTAGGTAGTACAGTTGTTCAGATTCTCCCGGGGGGGAAAAAATGGAAATACTCCACTTCACATCTCCCATCCCCTCTGTTATCCTAATTTATGTCCAAATGCAGATACGCTTCAAACCTCTCTCACCAAAATGTCCCCAAAATAGATGACTCACCAATGTCCAGCTTTTAAATTTGATGTTTTGTTCTCTCCTATCCCACTTTAACTGAGTAGCTAAAAATCACCGTCACCATTACTATCAGCAGCATCTTGGTGGTGAACGTTTACCTCAGAGACCCACTAACTAACTCAGAACTTGGTGGTTCTCTAACTAACTTGAGAACTTGGTGGTTCTCAAACCGCCTGGACCGTCATATCAAAGTCGCAGAAAGGGCTTTGAAAACGCTTGCTCCTCAGCACCAACCACAGAGGTGCTCACCTGACTGCAGGCCAGTGGAGGCGGGTGCACTTGGGAACAAGCTGTGTGAACCGCACCACAGGTGACGTGAGCTAACACGGCTGAATCCCAGAACCCCCGGGCTGGTGAGGCCGCGTCATCTCACGGATGGGGCAGCAGAGGCTGGAACGGGAGGCTGGTCTGTCCCAGCTGGAGCACAGGGCAGCAGGGAAGCGTAAGAGCCCGCGGAGAGCCCAGAGGAGCCTGAACTCTGGCTGCCTGTCTCATAAACCAAGAATGAGAATCATGGACTTAAACAAGAGGCAGGTCGTGTTTTCCCTCCGCCTCTCAGAGCCGGGAAGAGAAACGCAGGCTGCTTTCTTCTTTAACTAGCATCCAGTGAGCAGTGCGGGTGTCTGAGAGGTGGGTGCCGGCTGGAGGTTTTTTTTTTTTTTTTTTTGGTGTTAACTAGAGCATTTTATTAGTTAGAATGGTTTTTAAAGACTTGCAAGCTTTTTGTTTTTTTTAAGATTTTTTTTCTTTATTTTTTTCATTTATTTTTATTAGTTGGAGGCTAATTACTTTACAATATTGCAGGGACTTTTGCCATACACCGACATGAATCAGCCATGGATCCACACGTGCTCCCCATCCCGAACCCCTCCCACCTCCCCTCCCCCATCCCATCCCTCTGGGTCATCCCAGTGCACCAGCCCGGAGCACTTGTCTCATGCATCCAGCCTGGGCTGGTGATCTGTTTCACCCTAGATAATATACATGTTTCGATGCTGTTCTCTCGAAACATCCCACCCTCGCCTTCTCCCACAGAGTTCAAAATTCTGTTCTGTACATCTGTGTCTCTTTTTCTGTTTTGCATATAGGGCCTTTCATTACCACCTTTCTAAATTCCATATATATGCATTAATACACTGTATTGCTATTTATCTTTCTGGCTTACTTCACTCTGTATAATGGGCTCCAGTTTTATCCATCTCATTAGAACTGATTCAAATGAATTCTTTTTAATGGCTGAGTAATATTCCATTGTGTATATGTACCACAGCTTCCTTATCCATTCGTCTGCTGATGGGCATCTAGGTTGCTTCCATGTCCTGGCTATTATAAATAGTGCTGCGATGAACATTGGGGTGCATGTGTCTCTTTCAAATCTGGTTTCCTCGGTATATATGCCCAGAAGTGGGATTGCTGGGTCATATGGCAGTTTTATTTCCAGTTTTTTAAGGAATCTCCACACTGTTCTCCATAGCAGCTGTACTAGTTTGCATTCCCACCAACAGTGTAAGAGGGTTCCCTTTTCTCCACACCCTCTCCAGCATTTATTGCTTATAGACTTTTGGATAGCAGCCATCCTGACTGGCGCGTAATGGTACCTCATTGTGGTTTTGATTTGCATTTCTCTGATAATGAGTGATGTTGAGCATCTTTTCATGTGTTTGTTACAGCTGGGGATTTGAAATCACTTTGCTGATCCCACAGGCCAGCTTCAGTTACAATGCCAGGAGCTTCAGGCCACGCAAGGGTCACTGAACCCCACTTCCCAGTGGCTTCAGCTACTTATTGAGGTACAAGTAGGCTCATGAATGTAGGTCTGGAAGTCTCATGAGTTTTCACTAATAATTATCAGTGGAAACAAAGCCATTTCAGGGTGGGAGGTTGGAGGGGGTGGGAACCTTGCTGGGGAGGAGGGGACAAGGGAGCAGGGAGACTCTTCCAGAAATTAAGTGCCTTCCCAGACAGCAGGAAGAGGATTCTGCTCCTGGTCACGAGCAGATCCAGCCAAAGCTTCACAAGTTAAAATTCCAGGTCTGCCCACCAGACAAGACTGAGAAACATATCTGCCTGCTGGTTGATGTGTGTCTTGAAGAAAAGCTTAACTTGCAGCATTTCGAGGTCACTGTTCAAACCCACATAATTCACAGATCAGGGTTACACTGAAGGGGAAGGTTGGCAAGCTGCTAGCCAGAAATGTCATGGAAAATAAAGGATCATGTGGGCTTATGGCTCCATGGAACAAAATAATTATTCCGTATATGATCCTACGGAAAATGAAATCAACATTTCCAGCTTGAAAAACCCTATGGTCTGGTGAGTAATTGGACACCTGGGGAAATTGTGGTGTCCTCAGAAAAGACATTTAGTTTAAAGAGGCAGAAGTCATCCTGGATTTGAATTGCAGGGTTTCTAAATATAGGCTGACATAGAGACATATACAGACACACCTCAGAGCTATTGCAGGTCTGGCTCCAGACCACCACAATAAAGCGAATATTGCAATAAAGTGAGTCACATGAATTTTTGGTTTCCCAGTGCATATAAAAGTTATGTTCACATTGTTCTGTAGTTTACTAAGTGTGGAATAGCATTACGTCTAAAAAAACAATGTGCGTACCTTACTTTAAAAGTACTTTAATATGCTAACCATCATCTGAGTCTTCAGTGAGCTGTAATCTTTTTACAACAGTAACATCAAAGATCACTGATCACAGATCACCATAACAAATGTAATAATAATGAAAGAACCTGACATATTTCAAGAATTACCAAAATGTGACATAGAGACCCAAAGTGAGCAAAAGCTGCTGGAAAAATGGCACCGATAGATTTGCTTGATGCAGGGTTGCCACAAACCTTCCATTTGTAAAAAAAAAAAACACAGCATCTGCAAAAACACAACTAAGTGAAGTACAGTAAAACGAGGTGTGACTGTGCATGCGTGTCTCTAAACACGGCGTGCATGCGTGTCTCTAAACACGGCATGCGTGCATGTGCACTCAGTTGCTAGGTCATGTCCAACTCTTTTGTGACCTCATGGACTGTAGCCCACGAGGCTCCTCTGTCCATGGGATTCTCCAGGCAAGAATACTGGAGTGGGTTGTCATTTCCTCCTCCAGGGGATCTTCCCGACCCAGGGATCGAACTCACATCTCTTGGGTCTCCCGCACTGGCAGGCAGATTCTTTACCTGCTGAGCCACCTGGGAAGCCCTCTAAACACTACTCAGCCTGCAAAGCCTGGACTAAGTCTCTCCTCTTCTAGACAGCCCTCCCTGGCCGTCAAGTCCCCTTGGCATCTTCCTCCTTTGCAGTCAAGTCTCCCAAGGCCTCAGACCCTCATGCCGTCTTGTGTATCAAGCCTGGTACGCAGCAGAACCCCACACATGTTTGGATGTGTCACAAGCTGGGTGACCAGGAACCGCTGGTCTAAATTCTCTGAGCCTCGGTTTCTCCGTCTGTAAAAATGGAGCTTGAAATACTTCCCCTGAAGACAGCACCAAGGAGAAACGTGGTGTTGCCATGTGAAGTGGCCAGCACAGTATGTGACCTGTTGGAAGGGTCACAGTCGTCCCTCATTTTGTAAATATCACCTTCCAAATGACGGTGGTCCCCTCATGCCTGCTGCTTCCCACAGCATTCCCCGTGCTGTGCATACTAGCTTCAGCAACCCTCAAATTTTACAGACCACAGGTCGTGCAAGAGGGAGGAGGCTCTGCCCCCCACTGTCACCTTACCTCCTTGGACCTGCACGAGGATGAAGCCATCGCAACAGGAATCACGGTCACAGGCGAGGAGACAGAAGAGATGGACCTCGGTCAGACTGGCTCCTGAGGCTGAGAAGGCGACGGGGCTGTACATTCCAGAGAGTGCACTTTGGAAACCAGTTTGTTCAAATCTTTTCTGACCTGTGATGGTGAACTCCTGGCCTGGGAGGAAAGCAGAAATATAAACTTTTTCAAACTCTAAAAGGAACGCAAACTGTGCTGGTCACACGACAGTGGACCCTCTGACAACAACAGGTGCAGAGTTCAGTCCAGAGAGATGCCCTCTGTGTCATAAAACCCCTGGACCTCCCGTGGGTGCAGAGCATGGAGACGTGGCCCCAAATCAGCGGACCCGGACAAACGCCCACCGCACCTTGGCGGGTCTGCAGGGGAGATGTGGAGAGCAGGCATTTATTATGGTTTTATCACCAGTAAATATCTTCTGAGCTCTAACTGTATACACAGACAGCAGACCACACGCTTTGCCCAGACAACCTCATTTCAGGCTCAGCGCTCTGGAGTTGGGGTCGGCCTGCTCTGCCAGCACGTGCGTTTCTGTAACACAATGACGTGCACGCGTGGTGCATAGGCAGGTTGTCTGCTGTGATGCTGAGTCGCCCTGGTTGACCTGCAGTGTCCCCAGCGTGTCCCTGCTCTGTGCCATCAAACCACAGGCCAGTGCGGCACTTACACACGCAGCCAAAGACAGCAAGCTGCAGACACACAGCGCTACGCGATACCCAGCAGCCCACAGGCTGCTTCTTGCCTCAGACGGGCCAGTTATTTTTAGAGCATCCTTTTGCAAATATGAGGTTTTTTATCAGATATATATATACACATATATTTCACTATAGCCAAAATGTCTGTTCTATTATTATGTCCATTTTACATTTGAGGAAAGAGAGCCTTAGCAAGTGAGCAGTCTGGCCTAGGTTTACACAGTTCGTCGGTGGCAAAAAGAACACCAGAGCCTGTGCTGTAGGTCACCCTGACCTCCCAGTGGCCTAGCAGGTCACCAGGTCTTAACCAACTCACACACCTAAA
This sequence comes from Cervus canadensis, assembly GCF_019320065.1. NCBI lineage: Eukaryota > Metazoa > Chordata > Mammalia > Artiodactyla > Cervidae > Cervus > Cervus canadensis. Next base: position 2,521,097 of record NC_057397.1, on the reverse strand, counting down.
GTTGGGGGAGACCTTACAGTCGAGAGTGCAAGCTTCACAACCAGACAGACCCAAGTGCAAACCTTCGCAGCACCCTGGGCATGTGAGTTCTTAGGTCCTCAGAATCTCAGCTTCCCCTCCTGTAACCAGGCATGTAACCCTCGCAGATGATGTTGAGTGGATGAAAAGATAGACTGGACATTAAAAGGTTGAGCCATGAACCTGGCCCTTAGCTGACACTCAGTGGATATATTACAGGTGTCCAAAAAAGCCAGCATCTTTTCCTCTAAGCCCTGGCTCACTCAGCCCCTGCTGCCTGACTGACCTCTAACTGCCAGGCCCATCATGCACAAAAGCCCAGCTTAACTTAAAGAGCCTATGTCCCAGTTTTATTGGGTTAGAATTCACCTCTCACCCTCAATCTCTCTTACACTCTCTCTGTGCCTCTACTAAGGCTCTGCCATCCTTCACCCAGTGGTTAAGCCACTTGGGACAGCAACTGCTCCCACACCAGCTGTGATTCCTGGACCCAGTCCTGCTGTCAGAGGCGGGAGTCACCAGACATGTGTGACTCCTCGAATATCAATTCCAGTTCGTCAGAGTCATGTTGCAATAGCCACATTCCAAGTGCCCAGTGGCCACGCAGCTACCGGCTGTCAGGCTGGACAGCAGACTTATGGAACATTTCCACGCCTGCAGAGAGGGCTGCCCGGACGGTAGGGCCACGTCTCAGCTCACAGGGCATCCTCCACACAGCCCTGCCCTGAGGTGTGGGCACGTGGGCCCCTCCCCATCCTCCGTTCCGACATCTGAGGGAAGTTCCTTCACTGAGCACCCAAAGCAGTTCATGTCCATTTTTCTTTTCCTTTTTAAGTTGTCATGAAATATACATAATGGACAATTTACCATTTTAAACATTTTTAAGTGTACAGTTCAAAGGCAAAAAGGTACATTCACAGGATCTGCAGCATCACCACCATCTACCTCCAGAATGTTTTTCATCCTCCCAACTGAAACTCTGTCCTCATCAAACACTGTCTCTGCATCCCACTACCCCCAGCTCCTAGTAACCACTGTTCCACTTTCTCATGAATGTGTCTCTTCTAGGTACCTTACGTCCACGTTTACCCCAATGTCCTGTTTCATTTTCGTCAAGGCACTGATCACCCTCTGAAGTGCTCTTGTTGCTGGATCAATTCCTCTATCAGCTGTGATTCTGATTTTGATCAGATGCGCATCCACAGCACCTGCTGAAGTGCGTACCCTACTGCGGGCTCTGGGTAAACACATATGGGGTGTGCCGTGTTGGGTTCACCCACACGGCGGTCGAGTCCTGAGCAATGGAGCAGGTTTGGGAGATCCTCCCGAGCTGGGGGAGGCAGGGCCTGAAGTCTTGGGTCCCCTGGATGGAGTGTGACCAGATGCTTCCTGTTTCTAGGCCTCCTCTGTGAAAGGAGGGCTAGACAATCTCTAAGGAACCCTCAGGCCCTGACTCCCTTTTACTCTGAAAAAGCATGTGGTTCCTCCTCCATGGTCAAGACCACGGGCTTGGGCAGAGGATGGCCCTGAAGGACAAGCCAAGTTGTAGCATCTTCCAGGTCACCTAAGCTCCAGCATGTGGACAGACATGCTGACTACCTACTGGGCACCATGGAGTTTTCGAGAGACCTTCAGAAACTGTATCCTTTCTACCTCAGCTGTGGCACTGTATTCCCACTTCTACAGAAAGTAAAATAAAGAAGGCATTCCTGATCAAAGAACTAGTACATTGGGGGTGAGTCTAAACCCAGATCAAGTTTACCCCCACCTCCCTTCTCTTTCCATTACACCACAATCCAGAATGGCTGGGTCTGTGCATTTTCTGCTTGAAAAAATAAAAAGCAAAACAAAACAAAAAAGGGCAAAAAACAGTTCTGTCCTTGATTCAGTTTGGCAGCAAAGAAGCTTCACAATTTCCCTCGCAATTTTCCTCCAAAGTATAAACTTTCAGGAGATGAGGAGAAAAAAATAACAAATACTTAAAAAGAAATAAAATTGCATTAAAAAATGATAAAAGGCCAAAGCAGAGTTTTCAAGAACATTTTTGAGAGGGGTTACTAGTTTTATTTGGGTTTTCTGTTTCAGAAAATGATCTCTGTGCTCTGTTATTTTTCAAAACGGGTAGTAAAAATAATTGGAATAAACACTGGGGCAGAAATTCTAAAACCCTGGCCAGAGATCAGAGAAAACAGAACCCTGCTGGACTCCCTCCTCCCAGGGGAGCTCTCATTTAAGACAGGGTGGAGGTATTAGGTGAAAGAAGAGCCAGAGACCGAAGGACATGGTCGCTTGTCCCTGCCATGGACCAAGCCTGCTACCGGGGTCAGCTGAGGCACTGGACCCGGGCAGACCGAGCCTCCCTGCAAGTGCCAGCTGCTCGCAGAGTAAGTCTGTGGCTGCTGGTGGCCAGGCTGTCTGCCCAGAGCCATGGACCTAGGGGAGTGACACGCTTGCCACCTTCATTCCAACCCCCTAGTCCTCGCTCAGGCTCCCTGCCCTGTCTTCCTGTCCAGAGCCACAGCCTTGGGTCTTTGGGAAACCATTGGCAAGAGTGAAAAGAATCGTAGAAACCTCCACTTGCTCTTGCTCTTCACCACATGCCTCAGGCTGTTTTAAAGGCATTACATCATTCTAAAGCACCCTCTTTCCCACCTCCCAACAACCTCGGTCCACCTGCAGCTCCTGTTTGACTAATGCAGGCCCAGCAGCCTGTGATGCCAAGGAACCTGCCCAAGATCACAGAGTTGGCGGCATCAGGGCCCAGGTCAACCCATCAGGTGGGCTCCAGCACCTCACCCTTAACTGCAGGAAGTGAGGCCAGGGAGCCCTGACTAGCAAAGGTATCACAGCTCACGGGCAGAGCCTAGTCGTGGCCCCGCGGACAGGGCAGAAGTGTGCATGCCATAGGATTCTTGGGAGAGGCCCATCGCTCCTCCCACACGTGCTACAGTGACCAAGAAGTATCGCCCTGTCCCCCTCTGTGAGGCCGCATGGGGGATTCAGACACACTTAGGCTCAAACGCAGATCCCCAATTTCTAGCAATACATAAGCCCTTGGGCCACTTTCTTAATCACTTTGAGCCCCAATTTCCTCATCTGTAAAACAGGGATTATGATACCCTTTTCACCTTCCTTCGAGAATCTCTGTGAGGGGAGGAATGAAAGGATGTCTGGAGAAGTGAGCCATAAACTATAAATTATGAGATACCCTTGCTACTCAAAATGCGGTCCATGAACCAGCAGCTTTGGCACCCCTGAGAAGTTATTTGAAAGGCAGAATCTTGGCCTTACCTTGAGTTATTGAGCAAGAATACTGGAGTGGGTTGACATTTCCTACGCCAGGGGATCTTCCCAACCCAGGGATCGAACCCATGTCTCTTATGTCTCTCGCATTGGCAAACAGGTTCTTTACAACTAGCGCTACCTGGGACGGGCCAGTGGTACTGCGCGTGCGCACTACAGCCGGAGGCGCTCCTGATTGCAGGGCGGGGAAAGACAAGTGCGTGGAGGTCTGGACTGATTATGAGAGAGAGAGGAAAGCAGAGAGGAAAGCAGGTGGGGTGGAGGTCCCTGAGACGGAGGGCCGGTACCAGCAGCTGCAGGGAGCTCCAGGCCCATGGCCCTGCTAGGAACGCCCCGGTATCACAGGCAGACTCAGGGGTCTGCACGGGGCACAAGGGTAGACTCAGCTGACTTTGCCTGCAGCTTTTGTGTCTGCTCTGCAACTCAGCCCTTCACCTACAGGAGGGCCTCCGCCGTCCCTTGGGGCCAGGGCAGCGTGCCTCCCCTCTAAACTCGCCCTGTGGGAAAGCAGCTCCAAACACTGAACACGTGAATCCAGTGGGCCCCTCCAGTCATCCAGATCTTCAACCTACCCTTTTTCAAATACACAGCTGGAGGGCCTCCTTCCCTGCTCCTCACTTTCACCTGACACCGAAGACTTCCAAAGCTGGTGGCCTGCGAGGTCCCCAACGCGTCTTCACCCTGAAGATGGAAAGAAGCTCCATTAACGTCCTGTGATGTTTAACATAATAATAAATTCAGCAAACATTGACCAAACTCTACCCAAAGTTAGGCTCAGGGGCTACAGAGATAAATAAGAGAGGAAACCTCCTCCTTAATTTCTCCCTTTCTACTGGAACACGCAGATAGGTAAGCAGTAAATTCCAGCCAGAGTGTTAACTGCAAAGATACATGTCATAAAAGAGGAGATAATTACCCCTGAAAAAGGAGTGCTTAATTCTTTGTGTGTGTGTGTGTGTGATTATCTCTTGTAACTTCTAAAACAGCTCTATCAGGTAGGTGTTATTGATATGTGCATTTTAAAATAAGGAAACCCAGGCTTAAAGAGGATGAGTAGATTGCAAAATCCACACAGCTAATTATGGAGTGGAGAGATATGAATCCCAGCTGGATTCTATTTTCCAAACAATCACTGGGCGACACTGCCAATTTAGGTGTTCTGGGGAGAGGGCAATCAGGAGTGGTTAATTCTATTGAGAAACGGAAGCTAGAAAACTTTCCCAGGAAAAGTGAATCCAGGTGGGGTTCTGATGTATAAATAAGAGTTTGTCAGGGGGAAACAAGAGATTTTAAGCAGAGGACATGGTGGAGGTGGAGACCTGGGATCCCACAGGTGTTTCGATTAACTAGGTCCAGTGGTTCTCAGGGACTGTCTGTTACAGGGATGGGAGGCAGTTGGTGGGTGGGAGAGAGAGAGGCAGGGGCCAGCCCGTGGAAGACCTTGTTTGGCACATGGCTTGTATGTGGTGAGGATCAGGGGAAGACTCTTTAGCTTGAAAATAAGGAGGTTAGACGTCTATAAATCGTGTCGTTCTCGTTTATCTCTGATCTCTAGTTCCAGGGCTCTTGCTGTGTGGGTTTGGTGGGGTAAATCTGTATCCATTTGTGTCTTGTTTCTAGTACTTTGCCTCTTCCAGAGTTACCCAACTTTGAGTTTCCCAGTTCAATTTTGGGAATTTGGGGAGGGCAGAAGCTAAAACAAAGGCTTTTGGAAAGCAATCACTCTCCTTGCTTTTTAGATAAAAATCAAACTCGTTGAACAGATGGTGGTATGCAGAGGGAAGAAAGGCCTTTAAGCAGGAAACATTCCGGCAGGAGGAAAGGACCTGAGTTTTAGGTCCCAGATTACAGGCACCCTGACCCATCTGCTGAAATTGCCGATACCCTACCACTTTGACGTATGGAAAGAACAATTTCATGTGGCTCTAATATTTAACTTATCTTTTCCTTTTTAAAGTTATAATCATATTTTACTTCTACAATAAGAAAGAATGCTGGAGTCTGGGACTCAGATGGTATTTGGGGCTCTGGTGTGTCCCGTGACCCAAGTTGCCCAGTGAGATGGGGGTGGGGGACAGAGGCAAGGGGCTCATCACTGCAACCCTCTTTTGATGAATCTATGAGGAAATGATGCTGCTCAGATGAATAGTCCCTATGTCAGCTTCATCCTCAGCCATCACCAGTCCCCTCCAGTTTCAATTTCCCAAAATCCTATCATTTTGAAGAAATGGAGGAAATGTGGGACCACTTGTTGATAATCTCATTCCCTCCTCTGCTCAGAGTGGTGTCGATTCAATGAGGGCATGTCTGATGTAGGACAGACACAAGACAGAACTTCCACGCGGCTGCCACGACTCACCGGATCGGAAGTCGTGCAGGCGATGTTGTCACTTGCCCAAGCATAGAAATCACAGGACACTTGTGATCCTGCTGTGGACACCGTGAGGAAGCCGCAGGCCTCGTCCAGTACACAGTCTGCAAGAACCAGGGGACAGTCAGCTACCTGTCTCTCAGCGATACAGAGGACGGACAGACACAAACGCCTACTCCCTGCCCCTCAAACACACATACACACTGGAACAGTGACTACTCGTGGAGGACTGGAGGATTATGAGGAAATTCTTGTGAAGATGAATGCTCAATATGTGGTGATTGTTATTATTCGTCTCTGGCCTCACCCTTGAAATAGACAGCTGCATCTCCTGAGCTGGACTGAATGCTCTACAAAGAACAACTGTCCCTCAGTGCTTCTCCATTAACATCTGGCAGAGCCTCGTTCTTGGCAGGCAGTGGATGTACTATAAACTCAGAACTAAAATTATGAGTTAGATGTACATTTTGGAAATCAGTTGACTTACAGAGTATTTCTGAAGAAGTATATTTGATTATCATCTCAAAGGTTGTACTTGATGTGTCTTGCAAGATCAGCACTGTGTATTCCTATGGCACCACCCACGTGCTCGGCCCCCCATCGCCCCTCACCTGCCAAGCACTGCGTCAGTGAGGACTCAGAACCGGGAACTTCAGGCCTGACCATCACAGCCGCGTCAGCACTGAAGATCACCTTAGATTCTGAAAGCTTCTCAAATTTCCGCATCACTGAAATGTAAGCATATCCGTGAAATTTGACTCTGAAGAGTCTGGGGTCTCTGCAGAGAAGCCAAAAGGAGCTTTAGGTCAAGAAATCACTTCCCACCCATTGCTTATGCTCACACGGGTGCTCCAAAAAGACAAATTCCCTTTGAAGGGTAATTCCAGAAGCTGCCTCATAGCTAATACTGACAGCTATAGCTCATCATGTCTCCTTTTTTTCCATCTCATTGTCTGAAAGTAAGAAGAATATTTAATATATGTTAATCCTCACAACTCCTTTTTTCACATTGATACTGATTTTCTACATTAATTTATATTTCCTGTCCTTATCTTTGAATGCTAATATCTCATAATTATTTTATTTATAATTATACAAATAAAATATTTTATTTATAATGATATCTCACGTTTATTGTCAAACAACTTGACCTCTTTCTGGAAAGAAAAATTATTTTTAAAAGATAAAACACGTGCACATGGGTTCGTGTAAGTCTGAATATGCACCATGTGGCTCAGACATTTTTATGATAGCATTTGTCTAAATGATACGTTAGCATCTGTTTTCCCAGCTACCGTCAGCACACCTGAGCTCCTATCTGTCACAATGACACAGTCACGAGTTCACGGAACTAGGCAAGAGAGGAGAAAGAAATAAAATTTCTCAAGGCTATGAAACTTGGAACTCACCCTTTACCAAGCAAAAAAAAAAAAGCATGGCAAGTTACTAGCTCTCTAGGAATGAAACTCATTTTACAAGCCAAAATGCTCAAAAGCACTAATATTTTGCAGGTAACTATAAAAAAATAAGCCCTGAAGTACATGAGTACTGATTTTTTTTGAAGATGTGGTGATAAATAGGTATGAATCAGACACAACCAAGCAACTAAGCCCAACACATGTAAGCCCTCATCCTCACACACATCCATTGCTTTATTTCTTTTCATTTATTTTTATTTGTTGGAGGCTAATTACTTTACAATATTGTAGTGGTTTTTGCCACACATTGACATGAATCAGTCATGGATTTACATGTGTTCCCCATTGCTTTAAAAATGAGATCGTGTCTGGGTTGATTTTCATCATGTCAGTATATTCAAGGCCATCCTAAGCAATCTGTTCTCAGTTTTCAAAATAAGTGTAGGGGGAAAAAAAGTGTATTTGGAGTGGGAATGGGAGAGGGGAGTATTAATATAGTAGAAATGACAGGCGTTAAGCCTTTGGAAACTTTGATGCGAAAAACTCTCATTTTACAAAGTGGCCCTCATTGATCTTAGAAGTGGCCAAGTTCATATGCTTAGTCCATAATCAGCCCTTTCCATCTCCTCCTTTCTTCTTTATTTTTTGTACTCCTTAATATTTTGTTTATAGGGACCAGAAGCTCCAATCCAGCAAATACCATCTTATACTCAGCACAGTGTCCCTAAGGCTTGGTTGGTGTGGACAAGAAGCTCACAGCCTTCTAGGAGACTAAATAAAATTTGAAGTTTTTCAGTTTCCAATTAAATTAGTCTCAGGAGCTGTAAATGTGGTAAGTTTAGCACTTCAATTAGAGAATCGGCTGATTTTCACCTAAGAGACACCACAGTGATGGAGATCTCGACATTGCAGAGCTCTAAGAAAAAACTCATTGACAAAGAGACTAGAAACAATCTGTGAACTGAGTTACCAAAGAGTCCATGGAATATTGAGTTAGTATGCAGATGTATACATCCTCTTGTTGTTACATCCCACATGCCTTATAGTTGATTACAAATTTACATATGTAACATATTTACAGATGTCTTGGGAAAAGGATTAAAGGTCAGCATCAAGGCACACACTCTATTTGGTCACACAGCTATTTCCAGCTGGTGAAACTGGCCACAGGAGTTCAGATGGTGGGAAAATCCCCTTCCTTTAGGTGCCCTTTAGGAGATTGATCTGATCATGCATGCTCAGTCGCTCAGTCGTGTCCAGCTCTTTGTGACCCCATGGACAGTAGCCCGCCAGGCTCCTCTGTCCATGGGATTGTTCTGGCAAGAATACTGGAGTGGGTTGCCATTTCCTCCTCCAGGGGATCCTCCCAACCCAGAAACCTAACCTGTGACTTCGGCATCTCCTGCATTGGCAAATGGACTCTTTACCACTGAGCCACCTAAGAAGCCTAAGTTCTGAAGAAGCCCAGATAATTAGAGCCATTCATTCATTGTGTCTCCAGTATTCTTGCTGAGTAAGTTTGGAGCTTTGCACAAGAAGCCAGAGATTCTGAGGACCTATCTGGAGGCTATTCCTACAGCACCTCAGGGAGGCGTCATCAAAGTTGGCAAAGCTGAGCCGTGTTCCTTGTAAACATTTCTGATGCCACTGATTGAAACGGCCTTTCTGCTCCAGATGAATGCAGGCCAGAGTGAGCCAGGAAATGTTTTAAAAGTATGCATTACAATCCACACAGCTGAGCTGGTAGTAGAGATGCAAAGAGGGCTGGAGTTAAGATGCGAGCACCCAGAACAGCAGTCATCACCACGGTCCTTGGGCAAGTGGCCTTCCTCTCCCTCATTTGTAAAGGACAGTAAAGATCTGCCTAACTGAGTCCTTAAAGCTCTGACTGTCCTTAAAGCTCTAACTCCCCGACTGCTATTTCTGCCCAAGAGGACGGATTATGGAAAAAAGTCATAAAGATTTTCACTGGATTTGCCGTGAGATTTTATCCATGGACATGAAAGTTTGTTCATGGACACACATGCACAAATCCTTGGCATTTATCAGTTCTTTGCTAAGTCATTTCATCTCCATTTTGCAGATGGGGAAACTGTTGAAGGTAAGTGACTTGCCCAGCATTACAAGACCCGTAAAGGGCACCATTGGGATTAAACTAGTTCTGCGCCCCGTCCCATTATACCTAGGACTGTAGGACACCTGTCCGTTCACCCAGGGCTTTGTATCCATTATCTCATCGAAGAGCTGGGCTCAGTGAACATTTGTCGTTTTCACAGGATGATATTGACCCTCACTGTGTCTCAGGAAGTGAGCAGGAGGCTGCCGGGGTGATGAGGCTCAGAGAAGTTGAGCAATTTGCTCTGGGTCACCCAGCAAGTAAGTTCGGGAAGCAGGACTGGCCCTCGGGTCTTCCCCTAACATCCCACTGAGGGAGAAACACTGACCACTTTTGGGGGGAAAGCTGCCCACAAGAAAGGAAACCTCAGCAGATGAATGACTTTTAAATTCATTTCTCACGAGGCTGAGTACTTAGGGGTGAGGTTTCATGATGTCGGAAATATTTTTTATTTTTCCAATGATTAAAAGAGAGAGAGAGAAAGAGCAAAACAATAATAATTTTTGGATCTGGGTGATGAATATTTTTTCATCCTACTATTCTTTCAACACCTACATAGTTTAGAAGTGTTCAAAATAAAAGGTTGGGGACAAACACATCTTGCGTGTCTCTCCCATTTTAGAAAGCCCGGTGGGATTACATGCCCTGTCCCCAGGAGTGGCCTGCACGTACTTAGACACTGGGCGTCCACCAGCGGGGCCTCGGCCTCCGTCCAGGGCAGCCTCCGCCCCTCGCCATCCACGCAGAAGGCCTTCCCGCTGGTCCTGTCCCTCTGGCTGGCTCGGTACTGGCCATCCTGGTCACACTGCAGGCCCACCTCATTCTTCTGACAGTCGGTGACACCTGGAACCAAAGATGAATACAACCATCAGTGACGTTGGGACTTCCCTGGTGGTCCAGTGGTTAAGACTCCATGCTTCCACAGCAGGGGGGGTATAGGTTCAATCCCTGGCTCCGCATGGCCAAAAAAAACTATCAGTGTTGTGCTTCTGGGGTCCCCTATTTGCCCGGCTTCCAGTCTTTGATCAGACATCCAAGTCCCATGTCTGAGCCAGACACACTCCCCCAGCTTCAGACTTGTCAGTGTCCCCACCCTGACAGAAGGACAAAGTCTGGGCTCACCTTTAGGCCACTAGGGCCTCTGTGACCTGGACCCGCCCATCTGACCCTCCATCTGCACCTGTGTGTCCACATCAGTGGGTACCACCAGCTCTGATACCATTTTCTGGACTCCGACTCTGCCCCCTGGTTCTTCTCCTGGTGCCCAACTCTCCCCGGTTCTCGGGGAGTTAACTCTTTGCCACACAGTCCTCATTTCCTCAGGGGAGTCCCTTGACGTCCCTTGACGCCAGAGTGTCACACGCTGTCCTCTGGACCCGCATCTCTGCTCAGAGCCAGAAGCGTGGTGATTATGGCCACCAGTCTGCGGAAGGACTGGTTCGCAGCTGTCTGCCTCCCTCCCCAGCGGGCAGGGACCTCACCTGGTTCTGCTTCCTGTTATTCCCAGTGTCTTGCTCAGCACCTGACATGTAATACAAGCCCCCCTGCCCGCCCTGGGCTTTGATACTGTGGTTTATAATAAGAAATACGTATCTGGTCTTAATCCGCCATGCCTGGAAGTGGACGTTCAGAGAAAGAAGGTAACTCGGCCGAGGTCACAACAGGAGGAGGGAGAGTGGGGAGCAAAGGGGAGCAAATGCGTTTGGGGCGGGGGTCCCGAGCCCCTGCCTCCTGCTCAGCTGCCCACCGCGTGTGTATGCAGCACGCCCTCCACAAACAAGGAGGAGCGCCTAGCAGGGAACCCCTTCCCAGAAAGGATCCCTTGGGCCATGTGACAGCGCCTCACGTCATCCCAAACTGCAGTGACTAGAGCCACGTGTGGACGTCAAGGACGCTGTGTTCCCGGGGAAGAATCTCTTCTCTAGAAGGGATGCCTGACTTCCAGCCTCGGGAATTCCTCTGACTTCTACTTCCTTGGATATACCGCCCTATTTCCACTGCTCTCCTGACCAAAGAAGACCTCCTCTATCACAGAAGGGGACTTGATCTCTTTTGATTAATTATTTTACAACTCCAAACACGACTCAGATTTCAAATAATAGTAGCCACGGTTGCCTCACGTTGACACCATTTCAGACTACCATGAAAAGATGTGCAACGAGGCAAGTTATGGGTCCCTGCGAGGGAAAACCCGACCCTCCCCAGGTGACTGTTAAGTAAATAGACCGAGTGAAATCACATGACATACGGGAAGGCCACCGTGCACACAGACCCGACAGATCCATGGGCCCAGAAAGGGAATATGAGCTACACGGTGGTGGTGACTATAGGTGGAAAACATCTTCCACTTCTAAATCTGATAACATTGACTTACAAAAATCGGAAGTTTCAGAATCAGACAATACCAAGATCAAAGGCCAGTTATGTCACTTTTTGAGCGACTTTCACACTAGCTGAGCGACTTTAGCTAAGTTTCATCAGATGAGTCTTGGCTTTCTTAAACATAAAAGTTGAACTCATAATGTTTATCTGAAAGGATAATTGGGAGGATTGACTGAGACAACACTAGTGAAATGTCTGGCCTAGGTCTCAATGCAACAGAGGCATTCAAAGGTGGTGCCCCTTTGATTATGCTATGGACACAGTGGTGCTCAAGAGTGGGCAATTTTGCCCCACACTTAAGAGATTCTTGGCATTGTTTGGAGACAGGTCGGTTGTCACAATTTGGTGTGCGTGAAGGAGGTGCTTCCAGCATCTGATAGGTAAGGACCAGTGATGCTGCTAAATAAACATCCTCTCACGCAAGGGACAGCCCTCCCAAATGAAGAACTGTCTGTCTCCAGATTTCAGGAGTATCAAGGCTGAGCTGTCTTGATGTATTCACATAGCACTGTAGGGCTTCTCTTTCATGGCAGGACCCGTGAGGACTTACAGTGAGTCTGGCTGAAAGCTCCAGCATAAACGGTAGTTCTGCCCTCAGGACAGGGGACACAGGCCAGGCTCCCTGCCTGTTCTTGGTAGAATCCAGCAGGACAGGGAATGCACTGCTCATCCTGAAAATAGCTTCCTTCCGGACACTTGACTAGAAGAGATCAACAGAGTAACAAGGTTAAAAAACAAGACACCTACTGTACAATGACAACCTCAGAATGCATTGGATCTGTGAAATTCCAAAATGAGACAAGAACTCATTCATTTAGCAAACGCCCACTAGGAATGCACTGTGCATGAGGCTGCAAGAGTGGAGGATAAGCTGTGAAGAAGGTCCACAAGGTTCCTGCTCTCCAGGAGCTGATGGGCTGGTAGGATGAGAGGGTGTCTGACAAGAATGTCAGATGTGAGTGAGGGGAAGCAGGAGCAGAGGGCATGATAGTGAGGAAGGCCCCTCTGAGAGACGACTTGTGAGACCTGATGGGTGAGGAGTACCCCAGGCAAGGATGCAGAAGAGAATTTTAGACAGAGGAAACAGCAAGTGCGAAAATCCTGAGGCAGGAATGAGTTTGGATTCTCCAAGGAATGGAAAGAGAAAAGCCAAACAGAGCCAGCTACTGAGTTAGAGCTTAGTGGAGAAAGAGAAGGGTGTCATGAGATGAAGTTGGAGAACATCCTTAAAGATGAGCACCCATCCTTAGGTTGCCATGGGAACGTGGTGGAGAACAGTGCGGGGTGCAAACTTTGGGATCAGACAGACCCAATAAAGCCCCCCTCCTCCCTGTGCCTAAATGACTGTGGGCTTCTCTGAGGCTGCATTTTCTCCTCCATGACATTTTATTGTTGCTTATTCACTAAGTCATGTCCAACTGTTTGCAACCCCATGGACTATAGCCCGCAAGGCTCCTCTGTCCATGGGATTTCCCAGGCAAGAATACTGGAGTGGGTTGCCATTTCCTTTTCCAGGGGAATCTCCTTGACCCCAGAATCAAATCCATATCTCCTTCACTGGCAGGCAGATCCTTTACCAATAAGCCACTGGAAAGCCCTCTCTGTAAAATAAGGATTCATTATATTATCCCACTGGAGTGCAGTAGTGATGTGCAGAAAGCATGTACCATAATCCAGACTCACAGGTGCCCAGTCTACAGGTGAGGGAGTTGTTCCTTATACCTCAACTCCTGCTCTCTCTACACAGGGTGCCCTCCCTCCGTGGGGTGATCTCAACCGCTCAGCACCATCTCACTCCACTCACATGGCCTCTTCCTCTGAGTCACTCAGTGATGGCGGGGCTCAGACCTGGGGCGTGAGATGCCCGGGGCACGGGATCGACAGAGGCACTAACGGTCAGGGTGTTGAGGCTCTGATTTCTCAGAGACCCCAGGTGTGACCCTGGGAGTGGGGACCGGCTCCTGTCGGCACCCTGGATGCCTCCCTCCACTCCTTCGCTTCCTGCCTGTGCGCCCCTGTCTGTCTGTAGACTCTCAGGGCCTTCTGTCCCTCTGGCTCTAACACTCGCAGCCCTTCCTACTGTGCTTCCTCCAACAGGACACGAGCTGGGAAACAGAAACCCAATCTGGACAGATGCCCGTCTCATAAAGGTTCTAAGTTGGCGTCCAAGAGCTCTGCTCTCCGGCGAGGGTATGAACTTGGCCACACTGTTTTGGAAAGCTCAGACAAGAGATGGGAGAAAGAGGTTCCCACTTGCCTTTTTTCTTGGTCCAGGGTGGTGTTCCTGAGTTTGTCAAGTAACTTCTGGAAGAAGTGAGCTGTTACTCAGGGAGGGTGGGAGTCAGAAGCATGCCTGCTCTTGGGAGCACTGTCCCAGTGCCTCATGCGCCTCTGTGTACGCACTGCATGTACATCACCTCCCCACGTACAGGAGTTCGCATGTTACGCCCATTCCACAGATGAGAAAGCTGAGTCTCAGGACATCCATGCATGATGCCCCTTTGCCCACTGTAAAGGACAGTGGGGAAGTAAAATTATAGACTATGCCAAGCTCACTGCCAGACGCTTCACTGTCACCACCTTATGGAAAAGGCATTAGCACCGTTCTGGTCTGGAGAAAACTGATGTTCAGGGTCAAGTTCAACCAGGCAGCGAGGTGATACGGGGGGGATCTGAGTCCCATTCTCGCCAAACCAAAGCCTCTTCTCCACCCACCAATTCAGCCACCTTCTTTTGACGAAGAAATGAAGCCCATACGTGTGGGACCTGCTAGAACAGAGCCCGCGTGGATCTGACAGCTACTCTCCCGTGTGTTCATATGCGTGTAGTGTTTCTGAGTAAATCAGAAACCCAGGCCCATCTTGGAAACAGAGCGCTGTGTTTTCCGGCCTGCCCGGCTCCATGCACACCCTCGCTCAGAGGGGAGTTTCGTTACTTCTATGAGTCACATTGTTGATCATCTCTAGTATTTTTACCTCCCTGCTGGGGCGTTTTTTTTGTTTTTTTTTTTTTTTTAAAGCAGTCTCCAAGTTCATTGCTGAAGGAAAACAAAACCTGTGCAGCCAGCCTGAATTGCTGCCTCCAAACCCCAGGTGCAAGCAAAGGGGCAGGAAAATGAAAGCTGAGATCTTTGCTGCCACAAACTTAAGGCCTCTCGACCACGCACAAGGAAACCGTGTTGTGTTTCTCTCCATCTCTGACGTCAAGTGTCTTTTCCACCCAAACGAACCCTTGTATACATCACAGTGAGCCTCCTCCTCCAGCAAGTGGGTCCTCTTCACAGAAACAATTGGGTGTTTATCCTTCACTTAAATCCCCCCATGGAACTTGCTGGAAAACCCCTGCAGCCTCAGTTCCCTCCTCCATAAAATGAGGCCATTTGGCCTATCTGAGTTTTTGAGTTTCACTAAGCTTTGGGGTTATGCCATCCCTCCTGCCAACCGGATCCCAGGGTCCCCAAATAAGGCAGCCACATTTGTGCTGAAGAAAACTACCTGAGGACAGGGAGCGTCCTTCCCTCCTTAGCCTGCTTTGCTCAAGCCCACCCCTGGCCTGGCCCTGTCACTCTCCAACTTAAAAGTTCCCCATTGGGGGACCCCACCAGACCAGGCCCCTTGCTGTGCCCCCAGGCCCCTCTACGCTGGTCCCTGCCGACCACTCCGGCTCAATCTTTTGCCACGTTCCCCACACCCCCCATTCTCCAACTGCACGAACCATGTGCACGGGCCCCATAAAAGCCACAGCACTTCCTAACTGCCTGCTTTTCCACTAATCTCCATTTCTGGAATGTCCATCACTTTAGCAGGCTCAACACAGGGGCGCACACACACATACACACACACCACTGCTTGTCTGCTCTTATCCAAGCAGCAATTTCTACTCACCTGTATGACTTCACACCAGCCTTCGCTAGCCCGGCAAGCCTTCTCTGACTGCCCTGACTGTGATGCAAAAGGCTTTTCACATGATATTTTAGCTGTCTTTTCACTTAACCTCACCTCAGCTAGACTATGAGCTCTTTGAAAGTGGGGCCATGACTTTTGCTTCACTGAGTATTTCACATTATGTGTTTGACACATAATTGCATTTTGAAAGTTTGGATGGGATGGTTGAAAGGATGGAAAGATGGATGGATGGAAGGATGGACGGATGGATAGAGAGATAGAAGGAAGGAAGAAGGAGAGAGGAAGAAAGAGGAAGGAAGAAAGGAAAGGAGGAATGGGGGAAGGAAACAAGACACAACTTGTTACTTTAGAAAAAAAATCCATGGAGAACAAGCTCTATAATAAGAACTTGCAGTGCATGAGTGAGCAAATGTTGTCCAGAATGGAAATAGAAAATCCAGACAGTTTCCCTGGGACTCTCCTTTAATGGGCCAATTTGGCATGAAGACTGCCTGCAGGTAATTCTGAGGGAAAGCCATTTGGCTGGCTTTGAGGCAAGAGGTTGAATGTAACTGACCCCATGGGAGTTGCAAACAAGCCTCCCGCTCCCGCAACAGGTACTGCATAGGTCAAGACAGCCCTGCCTACCGGACTAAGGGGAGGCAGACATTCCCATTGGTCCCCCTGAGTCACTCCCCTCCCAGGGGACCATCCAGATTAGCCCCCCAAGACAGCACACAGAAACCTTGCTTTATCTCCATAAGACAATGCTCTGCTTGTAGCCTCGCAGCTGTGTTCCAGATGTGCTTCAGAAGGGAAAAGAGTCAATTAGAATAGATTGAGGGATCAGAGGGCGTGATTTCACCAAGAGCCCTTGTTGAGAAGGGAGACTTGTGAATCGGAGGACAGAACAAAAATTATGGAACCAGCACAGCTGAGTTGAAATCTCACATAGCCAATTGACAACAAAACCACCTGTTGAAGTTTCACTATGTGTGAATCGGCATGCTTTGTATCGATTATATTCTGCTATGCAAATTGCAACCCTCCATGAAATAGATATCACTGTCCCTGGTTTCCAGATGATGCCTAGTGAAGATGGGCAGTGTCCCAAGAACCCACACTGCGGAAGTGGTGGAACCGTGGCTTGAACCCAGATCCATCTGACTTAAAAGACTTCCAACTTCCTGACACTGTCAATTGTATTCCCCCCACTGCTTTGTCCATCCCACGGCATTAAAGATACTGAACTCTCTGGACCAGAGCAATGCAGAAACTCATTAGAGGATGGATGCTATCACAGATACTGGAAAAAACCTGGGGCTTTTGGTACTGCTTTTGTGAATTCCATTCTGGACCTTTCTGAGCATTTGGAGTAAGGGGTAGGGATGAATGGTGTGCTCAATAATTCTTTGTGAATCAGTAAAAAGCTGCCCCAGTTGACAAACAGAATGCAGGTTTATATAGAGCTAAGATGGGCAGACTGCAGCCTTCGGGGCAAATACTGCTCACCTTCTGTCTGGCAAATGAAATTTTACTAGAACACAGCCTTTTTCTCCCCACTATGGATGACTTGAGTCCTCGAGACCAAAAGAGAATGGTTTGCAAAGCCTAAAAGACTTGCTTTGACTCTTTACAAAAAAAGGTGGCCACCTCCTGGAGTAATTGCAGCCCCAGCCAGACCTTTCACTCGGCCCCTTCCCCAGGCCCACCCTGGGGCTCCCACTCTCTGGAGCCCGGTCACCCCAGGCCAGGTTCTGATTCCCGGTCCCTCACTGCTCAACACCCAACAGGAAAGTCCACCTGCGCTCCTGGTTCATCTTTTCTTCCCATCTCCTACTTGACTGTCTGTCCTGGGAGACAAGAAATGCTCATCTAACCATCAATCAAGGTCCCTAGAGAAAACCTAGGCCCAGATTCCAGGCCACCCCCTTTATTTTACATGAAGGAAATGGGGAGCTGGCACTTGGCTGGCCCCTCTCACCATCTCCGGCCGCCCCGCCTCTTGGCTCCGTGTTCCAGAGGGGACACCCGGGGCCACTGAGCCTCAGAGTGGGCTCAGACTCCCTCATCAACACCACCTGGGGTGGCTCTAAAAAACACCCTCCTCCCAACATACACACACACTCACACTCACTCTCACATACACACCGACATACACACTCTTTCTCACACATACACACACCCGCAATCACACATACACACATTCACACACACCCACACATACACACACACACACCACACTCATACACACACACACCCAGACAATACACACACTCACACACTCTGTCACACATATGCACACACTCACACACTCATACACACATGTAAATGTACACACACACACTCTCACACACACACTCACACACTCACAGACACACACACACTCAGACATACACACACTCAGACATACACTCATACACACCCAGACATACAGACACTCACACACTCTCTCACACACACACTCACACACTCTCACACACACACACACAATACACATATGTACACACACACTCTCACGGACACACTCACACACTCACACACACTCTCTCACACACACTCACACACTCTCACACACACACTCACAACACACAGATGTACACACACACGGACACACACACTCACAATACACAGATGTACACACACACTCTCACGGACACACTCACACACTCACACACACACTCACAATACACAGATGTACACACACACTCTCGCGGACACACACACTCTCACACAGACTCTCTCACACATACTCACACACTCTCACACACACACTCACAACACACAGATGTACACACACACTCTCATGGACACACTCACACACTCTCACACACACTGTCTCACACATACTCACACACTCACACACACACAATACACAGATGTACACACACACTCTCACAGACACACTCACACACTCTCACACACACACTCACAACACACAGATGTACACACACACTCTCATGGACACACTCACACACTCTCACACACACACTCACAATACACAGATGTACACACACACTCTCTCACACACTCTCTCACACACACACACACTCACACACACTCCAAGTCTTTGGCAGTGGAGCCCAGGGCCCTTCACAGCGAGCCTGAGAACCCACTGCCAGGTGCTGCAGAGACCCCCACTGCAGTGACTCTGCTTCACCCACCCTGGGGGGGTGCCACCATCCACACCTGCTTCTGCTTCTTGTCCTCTTTGTTTGGGCAGCTCTGCGAGGTGGGAGGATCATGAAGGCTGGTCCCGGAGGACCTAGGGTGACTCATCCACAGAGAACCAAACCTCTCCTTTGAGTCAGCCCTGCAGACCCATGACCTCACCTCATCTGGGCCTCCACCCCTTCACCTGTCAAGTGAGGAGATGACCTGCCACCGGGGGAGATTGTGATGGCTAAGTATTTGTGACAATGTCTCATCAACTCAAGGTTCTCTGTAAATATTAGCAAGAACTGTTGTCTCTGGTCTCTGTGTTGAGTTAGCAGCATGTGATATCTAGTGTGGAGCTTAGAACTTGGCATGGATTTCAAGAAAGGAGAGGCCTTGTAGCTTTTGTGTGGCAACCAATATAAATAGTGGAAAAATAAATAACTGAGAAACATCTTCTCTCTCTTCAGCTCAATAAAAAGCCTCTGTGTCTCATGTCATGTGGGAGGCAGGCTTCCAACTGTGAGACCCTGGAAGCTTCGGTAGCAGATGGAACAATGCCCCCAAAGAGGTCCACGTCCTAGTCCCTGGAAACTGTAAACACGTGAGGTCATGCGGCAAAGGGAGTCTAAGGCTGCAGATGGAAATAAGGTCTCTAGTCAACTGGCCTTAAAAGAGGGAGAGTTTGCTGCATTATCCAGCTGTGTGTAGTCACACAGACAGCTGATTCACTTTGCTGTGCAGCAGAACTAGCACAACACTGCAAAACAATTACACTCCAATAAAATAAAATTAAAAATAAATATAAACAAAAAGAAATGAAAGAAAGGACTTCCATGGTGGTACAGTGGATAAGAATTCACCTGCCAACACAGGGGACATGGGTTCGATCCTTGGTCCAGGAACATTCCACATGCCAAGGAGCAACTAAGCCCATGAGCCACAACTGCTGAAGCCTGTCTGTCCTAGAGTCCGTGTTCCACAACAAGAGAAGCCGCCGTAGTGAGAAGCCCGGACACCACAAGGAAGAGTGGCCTTCACCCGAGCAACCAGAGAAAACCCACGTGCAGCAACGAAGACCCAGCACAACCAAAGATAAATGAATGGATAAGTTTCCAAGGGAGCTGTCATGGCAGAGGAACGGCCTGAGAAGTGCAGCACTTCCAGCTTTGGAGAAGAAGGAAGGAAGCCAAGGGCCGAGAAATGTGGGCACCTTCTAGAAGCTGGAAAACAATCAGGAAACTGATTCCCTCCCAGGGCCTCCGGTAGGAATGCAGCCGGACGACACCTGGATTTGGGCCCGTGTGAGAATTCAAACCTACAGAACGGCAGCATAATAAGTGGGTGTTGTGTTAAACCACGATGCTTGCGGCCATGTGTTATAGCAGCGACAGGAAACGCACAAAGCTTCCATTCCGGGAGCCAGCAGGCACGGGCTAGTGAGGGTGCTTCCAAGGCTGCTCGTGCGTCAAGCCAAGAACAGCCCCATGACCTCCACCAGGACTCACCACCCCCAAGCTGCCGTGCCCTGGGCTGATCGCTGGCCATCCGGGGATGGTGGTGAGAAAGGTGCTGCTGCAACCAGACTGGGATAAGTCACAGAGCACACACAGGGTGGACGTCGGCCTTCTCCACAAACACAGTGCAACCCAGGCTGCAGGTTTGTGCTCGGCAAGAGCAGAGAGGATGGATAACCCCAAACACGGGACTGCTTCCTTCTCCATGCTGCTCCCAGTTTTAGCTACTATCCGGTGGGCGATAGCTATATGCCCATGCATACAGCTGGACATCTGAAATGCTTCCACTGAATAAATAAATGAAGGGTTCCCCACTCTGCATGTCAGCATAACTTCCCTCAGGGCTCTGTGGCCATCCCCCCAGTGGCATGGCCCAGTAACAGCGGTCCAGCGAGACAGGAGACACCTACCACACCCCAGTGCATCCTGACTGGCATTGCTGGTGGTCACGACTCGGCCGAATCCTTCCAGGCACCCAAACTGTGTCCTGGGAGAGGTGCCAAAGCGGTCCCCTTGGAGGAAGCGGATGGAGGTATCTGCTGAAAAAGTCTTAGAATCCAGATGAAGCTGGAATGTTCCACTCTGGATCAGATCTGCAAATCGCCCAGCAAGATACTTGCCTGCCAAGGCCTCCTCTGCAAGACAAGAGGAATCAGGAGTGTCACATCACTGTTCCCGCTGGGGTCGGGGAGGATCCAGGTGCAGAGCTGCCCAGAATGTCCACGTTGAAAGGAGACATAAGCCTTACCCAGTGTCTCAATTTACAGAGGGAGAAACTAAGGTTCAGAGAAGGGGGTTGATTGACCGAAAGTCACAAAATCAGAAGCACATCCAGGACTCCAATCCAGGTCTCCAGCTCCCGTTATTTCTGTGGCAGCAATGCGACCCTCAGTGCTTCTCAGGCGGTGCTGATGGTACAGAACCTGACTGCCAGGGCAGGAGACCTTAAGACTTAAGGGTTCAGTCCCTGGGTTGGGAAGATCCCCTGGAGGACAGAGTAGCAACCGGTAGCAACGGGTAGTAACACTCCGGTATCCTTTTCCAGAGAATCCCATGCACAGAGGAGCCTGGTGGGCTACAGTCCATGGGGTCGCAAATAATCAGACACAACTGAAGCCACTTAGCACACACACATGCACTGTGACCCTCACTGGTTGAGAATATAGTGACCCACGTCACTCATCTAAGGTACACTGTCCAGATGCATGACTGTCTCAGCCTTTGCCAAGCAACCGTCTCTGAGCCTCAGTTTCCCCATCTGAAAAATGGGCTGGGAAGGCCCCTTTTGGGGTTGGTGAGGATTACAAGAAAGGGTGTGATGGGGCCGCTTGGAGGGAGGGTGGAGCCTCCACCTCAACGTTCAGCTTAAAGTTGACAACCCTCCAGCTGCGGAACCACGAGGGTTTCCTAGGAAGGAAGTAGATGGGCGGGACCCACACCTGGAGCTGGGACACCCCAGCCTGCAATGAATGTTCCCACCACAATGGCTGCTGTGAGCGCAGCCCCAGGCCGTGGACGCCAGGAATAACCATTGCCTCCATCTGCAGCTTCAAACACACCCAAACTGTGTAGTCTGTTGCCAGAGAACAACAAACAGGGGCCCTTAATTCATAATGCTGGGGCTTCTCTGGCAGCTCAGCGGTAAACAATCCGCCTGCCAGTGCAGAGACATAAGAGATGTAGGTTCAATCCCTGGGTCAGGAAGATTCCCTGGAGAAGGACACGGCAACCCACTCCAGTGTTCTTGCCTGGAGAATCCCATGGACAGAGGAGTCTGGCGGGCTACAGTCCATGGGGTCACAAATGAGTCTGACATGACTTACAGACTAAATAACAACACAATTCATAATGCTATGGGGGGGGGGCGGTGGCCTTAATAATTACTGTCACAAGCACTGCAGAATGTCTGAGATGAAGCCTGCCTCCTGGGTTACACTCTGGCATTTTCTGTGAGTTCTCCCTCATAGAGCAGCAGTCAAGGTCCAGCCAGACCTGACCCTGGGCGTTTGAGATAGTGCAGGAGAAATAGGAGAAGTTCTCACCATATCGTCAGAAGCCCATGGGTTGTGTCCTACCCTGGCTCAGGGTAACGGTCTTAAAGTCCACTCTACTCCCTCTTAAATCTTTCTATTCTCAATTCATCCATACCATCATTGCACAGTTCCAAACCGTGTACTGATGGGTGTAAACAGTGTCAGTGGTCTGAGAAGTCCTCTGATTGGAAGTAGAAAGGGCAAAAATTATAAACTAACAGGGACTCCCTCACCCTACCTCATTCTCCCCTTCCTCACACGTGTCTTCCTTCTCTGTGCCCAGAAAACCAAGAGAAGAATTAGAAAACATTCTCAAGAGCAGTCAGAGAGTATTATTATATTTAGCGCTAGTCAGCTATGGGCCAGAACTCTATTGCTTTTCATAAACTGCTCAGTAACCAGCTCCACCCATGGGCCAGGCACATGGTGGGCTCTCTGGCCCCACAGGCAGGCGCTGGGGCCGCACTGGCTCCATCCGACGGACGGGGACACTGAGACCCAAGGAGTCTGCGTGGCTTCAGGGCAGCGGTGTGAGGAAACATACCAACGTCCCGCAGGTCCGGGAGGGAGGCGGGGGGCACGTCCGCAAGCCGCAGTTTCCACGTGATGTTGACTCCTAACCGCTCCCTGCTCAGACACTCCACCTTCACCGAGGAGTCGTCACAGACGGGGATGGAGACAGGGGATCCCGCCATCTTCACCTGCGCGGAGATGCAGGCGGGATTTCAGGAGCATGAAGCCGGGAGCCAGCTTTGCCGAGCTACGCCGGGCACCGAAACTGGCTTATCTTACTGTTGGAGGAGGTCCCAGAGAGAACAGGACTGCCCCTTGACGTGGGAGCTGACCCCAGGGTGATCGGAACTCCCGGGCCCTCCCCTGCCCTTCGAAAGGCTGCTCTGCACCCCCACCGCCTCCTGCGAGCCATTTGGGAGGGCACAGCCTTGAGAGAGCTGGAAACTGAGGTTCTGGGTTCAGAGCGGTTGAATCGCCTGCCTTGGCTACACAGCTTGTAGACAGAGGTGTTAGGTTGTATCAAGAGCAAGCGTACATGGGGAAAGGATTGAAAAAGAAGAGATACATGTACATGTGAAAAGAAGATAGACAACAAAAAATATGCTTAGAAAAAAAGGTAAAGATTCTCAAAAAATAATAAAAATGGCACACACACACACACAGACAAAGAAAGCTCAGACACTCCAAATTCATGGGGCCGTAATTCACTGGGGAAACAACTTCTGCTGACTGCTCAAGTCCTTGCAAGACTCACACCCAGCAGGACACGAGCCTCCCTCCCGGGAAGCCCCCACCGGCTCCTCCAGTGTGACCACGCAGCCTGGCTTCTTGCCCCACCTAAGGACGCCCCACAGTGCCCGCTGACCATCCGCAGGGCAGGCTGGGAGGATGGATGGTGGCAGGGCCTGGTTACCTCGAGGGCAGGGCTGGGGGTCCACACGAGCCTCACCGTGCACTCTGCACTGTGCTCTTTCAAAGGCAACGGCCCAGGAGCTTCTGTGTGGAGTCCTGGGGGTGTTAGTTTATCAGAAGCTGGGGCGTCGGAGGTGAATGAGAAGGTGAATGAAGGTGCTGTGTAAAAGCAGGGGATTCTGTGGCTCTACCACTTCTCAGCTGTGTGACTGCCCAACTATTTTAACTCATCACAAAACGGTTATAATAATAGGGTCCCTGTGAGGACTGCATTAGCTAAGCTGTGCCAAGGGGTGCACACTGCCTGGCACAATCTAAGTGCTCGGCACACATTTGGAGTGGTATCTGTGCGCAGGTAGAACAGCCAGGGAGATGGCCAGTCCCACCTCTACCTCTGTGTCATTGGCCTTGTCTGAGCTGCCTTCTCAGCCTGGATCTCAGTTGGCAAAATGAAAGAGGGTTGAACTGTAGGTTCATCTGAGCCCTGAGGGTCTCTGCCCAGTGACGCTGAGCTCAGGCCGAGCCCTGCTTGTGGGCACATACCTGGATCTGACAGAAGCCGCGGGCCGTGAGCTCGTCCAGCAAGAAGACCTGGAACGCCAGCAGCAAGCCAGAGTAGTCAGCACTGCACGCCTTGCCCGTTGGGAGCCGGAGCTGGAACTGCCCTTGGGTCTGGAGAGTCTGCCAGAACTGGGGCCCTGCGGGCGAGCACCAGAGGTCAGCACACAGGGGCAAAGAGCTGTGGGGTTCTTTTGGTTTTTTTCTCTGCAAAAACTAACCCTTCTTCATTTCACTTGGAGTCCACAAGTGCTGCCATCTTGCATTGCCACCCTCTGGGTCTAACTACTTCCCAGCATGCCAGCTTGTCTCTGAAATTACTTAGCACCCTCACAGCAAGCCCAGTCCTGCCTCAGCTTCTAAACCCAGGCTGAGGTCCTGGACATTCTTCTTGGAAAATCTTCCATACTACCTTGCACTCAATGGGGCCATGACACCTGCTTTGGCCCGTTCAGAGTAGATACCGCAGCCTCTGTGCAAGACTAAAGTTGTGCAGTGCACAACCTACACAAATGTGCCCAGCAACCCTGCACTCCATTTTAAGAGTTCAGGACCCACACCTCTCTTCTCCCAAGTCCCTTACTCATGACAAGTCTAGCTCTGACTTCTAGCTACTCAGTCACCATCAGGGGGACAAGTCACTTATATGTCCAAATCACCTTTTGAACTTTTTCAGGATAGCAGTCTCTATTTCAGAATACTTTGTGACAAATTTGTGTCCTTTGCCCCTCTACCGGAGAAGGCAATGGCACCCCACTCCAGTACTCTTGCCTGGAAAATCCCATGGACGGAGGAGCCTGGCAGGCTGCAGTCTATGGAGTCGCTAAGTCAGACACGACTGAGCGACTTCACTTTCACTTTTTGCTTCCATGCATTGGAGAAGGAAATGGCAACCCACTCCAGTGTTCTTGCCTGGAGGATCCCAGGGATGGGGGAGCCTGGTGGGCTGCCGTCTATGGGGTCGCACAGAGTCGGACACGACTGAAGTGACTTAGCAGCAGCAGCAGCAGCCCCTCTACCAGCTGCCCAGAGCCTTGTGACAGTCAGTCCCAGGATCTGGGTCTCTCTCCTGAATGCCCATCCTATTGCCCTGGGTGGACCCAACACTGGTCCCTGCGCTGACCCCTGCCCAGCCTGGCTGTGAGTAACCACAGCCGGCCTTTGCCCAGGTGGACGCAGTCAGAGTTCGGTGTAGCCTCACAGCCATGAGCATGTGAGAGTGGGTTCGCTCTGAGAGCAGGAGGAAGAAGCCGCCCATATTTAAATACGACCCAGGTCCACAGTGATCAGAACAGACGCCACAGCCCGGAGCTACAGATGGACTGGTGGCGGGGTGGGGGGTGGGGGGCGGGTAGAGGCTGGTGTGTTAGTGTCACTGTGACCCCCAGAAGCCAGACCAGCAGCTCTGAGCTTGTCAGCATCACAGTAACCAACGTGGCCACTGAGGGATCTACACCTTGAGAACAGTCCTGTATCCAGGACTTCTCATGGGAACCAGAAACAATAGTAGGTGTCTCAGGGAGCTGATTGCTCCAGAGAAGCCACGAATAAAGCTTCGCCCCAGGGGTCTGGGAAGCACATCTGATCTGATTGTTCTAGAAGAAAATGCTGCATTGATCATTCTGTCCTGCTCTGATGCCACCTGGCTCATCATGGACATGCTCCCCTCAGGTGGGGAAAATAAAGGCCTGGGCCCCGAGCCCTGGGACCCTGGGGGGCCTTCCTGGGGCCACTCACGTTGGCAGGCGCGGGGGTGGGGCGGCCGGGACTCCCAGCGTCGCTTCTGCAGGCCACACAGCAGCAGCTCCGGCGGGAAGGCGCTCCGGTAGCCCTGGCCACACCATAGTTGGCACTGCTGCCCGGCGGCCGTGCCCGGGCCTGAGGCGTGTTCACACAGGACGGCCCCGCCAGCCACATCCGCCACGTTGAAGGGCAGCGGGCACTGCGGACCTGGGGGAGGAAAGGGGCGGCTGTGGGCACCAACCTGGCACCGAGGCTGAGCGCCTCCACCTCCCGTTTCTGCTCGCAAGCACTGGGCCCCCCTCACCCCCCCTTCCCTCAGGCCAGCCTGGGCCCGCCCACTCCGTCTCCACCCTCCTCTTGGCTAATCCCATCCTGTCTCATTTTAACAGACACCCCTGGGTCGGGAAGATCCCCTGGAAAAGGGAACGGCTGCCCCCCCCCCCCCCCCCCCCCCCCCCCAGTATTCTTCCTGGAGAACTCTACGGACGGAGGAGACGGGCAGGTACAGTCCATGGGGTCGCAAAGAGTCGGACACCACGGAGTGACCAACACTTTGATAGCACTTTTGAGCAGAGACGACTCTCACATCTTCACCTCCACTCAGGCCCTCTGGAGCACCTTCCCATCTCTAAGCCCAGTTCCCACCCAGTCTCCTTCACTTCAAAGCCAACAGGACCAGGCTCAGTGTCTGCTGCCCACACCTGCTCTGGCTTAAGCAACCCCAGCTTGAGGCCTGGCACCTTTAGCCAGAAACACGGCGGCCAACCCAGACGGCCCCACCTCCTTTGCCCACCAGCTCAGCTGCAGCTCACAACTTCTTGACTTCTCTTCATCCCCACTGCACATCCTTCATTTAAATATGTGTGATCTTCTCCCTGAATGGCCACTGAAGCTTTCTCACCAGCTCCCTGCATTTGGGCCTCACCCTCTGCCCTCTGCACCCATGTCCAATCCATTCCCCCTGCCAGCAGAGAAATGTATGGAGCTGGACTTGGTTCTCAAGTCTCCCGAGTGCCTGCTGGCCCAACTTCCTCTCTCTGCTCTGGTCTCCTCTCTAGCCCCACTTTGCCACAGGGCAGAGTGGCTATTTCGCAACCACATGCATGTACAGCCCATGTCCTTCCTTCTTCTACCTGCTCATCTGCCTAGAAGATTTCTTTTTGGGTCCTCAGGGATTAGCTCAACCCCTTTAACTTTCTAACACTTTCCACAGTTTTTCCAGGCTGACTTTAGCCACCTTTCTCCAAGTCCTCAGGGCCCCTGGAGCAGACTGCCTTGTGATCAATCAAACAAGACTCTATCTGCATTCGGGTCTCCCCGCTGGACTGAGCCACAGAAGGGGAGAGGCTGTCTCTCCTCTGTTTACCCAGGGCCCAAGGCTGACCCAGCTTTGTGTTAAATCAATAGATGAATGAGTAAATTAAAGAACAGACATGCTCAGTGACAATTTCACACTTGGCTAAAGATACAGTTAATTATCTGACTCTAGAGCACAGCCTTGCTGCCTGTATATGTCTGGCTTTAAAGCTTGCAATCCTCACATGACTCAAGGTTACTTGGGGTCCTCAGATGGAGAATGACTCATTTTGATCTTCAGGGTGCAGCCTGGGCTCCTGTCTAATAAAGACAATGGCCTCTGGACAAGATTGTGAGCTATAATTTGCAGTGGGCTCATTGAGTTGGCTCTTAGCCACCAGGCTAAGCAGTTTACAGGAACTATTTGAATTAACCCTAACAATGATGATAAGAAATAGCTATGATTCCCCCCACCCCATGCCCACAAGTTACAGATTGGGAACTTGAGGTTAAGGGACTTGGCCCGGGTTACCCAGCAAGGGCGTTGGCAGAGCTGACACTTGGGTCTATCTCTCTGACCCCCTCAACTGAGCTTTCTCCCCACACTCTGTAGGAAGTCAGCAGGAAGAAGCTTTGGGGAACTCCAAGTGCTGGTTGTTCCACTTGCTAGCTGGGTGGCTTTCAACACATTAATGACCCTCTGTGAGTCCCAGTTTTGCCATCTGTAAAATGGAGAGTAGGACTCTTCTATCTATTTACCTTCACTGGGAGGCAAAAATGGAATGGATGATGTGACAAGTACATTTTAATAGGTGAATCTCTGCACAGGTGAGCTATGATCACAGAATCCTGGCAGGGCCAAGACACAGGAGGTCTTTCGAGACCCCAAAAGAGCTGTGCAGGACACTCAGCAGTCTGTTCCTTGGGTCTCAACAGTGCAGACCACTCTTAGCTGTCTTGTAAGTTCAATGTGTCTGACACTAAGGCTGACACTCACTGCTCTCGGCAACACCCAGCAGGGAGCTCTTCTCATAAACACCCATCGAGCACCTGCTATGTTCCCTGCATGGTGGCAGCGGCTGAGGGTCTTGAAACAGAACCCATAGAGACTGGGAGACTCAAGGACTTGGGAGAAAAGGCGTGTAGTCAGAGCCCTGGGCATGCACTGCAGGTTAGGGGAAGGCAATGGGATGGATAGAAGGAGACAGAGCCCCACAAAGACAGCGTCGACTCATCCTTCCCACCCTTCTTTTGAAGACTCCCCTCTCTCTTTACAAATATAAATATCACTCTACAAACGTAAAAATTCTCTTTACACACAGAAATTACTAGACCTAATTAAATGTGTCTGCAGTTCCAAAATGTTGCCTAGAGACCACAAATGTTAAAAAAAAAAATAAGGCAACAAAACAGTAAGAACAACAGAAGAAAGGCAACTGCCATAAAATTAGTCATTTTGTGCAGCATTTCTCAACCCTGCCAGACTCAACATCCCAACTTGTAATAAATATTTTGCAATGTCTTCATTTACTGCTCTGAAACAAAAGTCACAGATAATGTAACCTACTTGTGCACATACATTTTAAAATGACTGCAATGTCCACTGACCTGAGTATATAGGAAAAATTAAAGGTAAGTAGTTAATAAATCAATAATATGTTTAATAAGTAACAATGTATTTCAATATTATATATTCATGTACAGTTCAATATTTGACATCCAAATGATCTTTTAAAGTAGAAACAAAAATAAATAAATCAATACTTCCACTGATTCCTGAAGCTCCCCAGCTGGGATGGCCCCACCCTCACTGAGATCCTGCCGTGTGGACCCGCCTCCCGACTCGAGGACAGGGAGACCAAGGCCTGACACCCCCAGGAGGCGCACCCAAGCTTCACTGGCTCAGGAGATCGCCACACACTTGGTTTGAGTCCCAGTCCTGAATATTCATTGGAAGGACTGATGCTGAAGCTGAAACTCCAATACTTTGGCTACCTGGTGCGAAAAACTGACTCATTTGAAAAGACCCTGATGCTGGGAAAGATTGAAGGCAGGAGGAGAAGGGGACGATGGAGGATGAGATGGTTGGATGGCATCACCAACTCAATAGACATGAGTTTGAGCAAGCTCTGGGAGTTCGCAATGGACAGGGAAGCCTGGCGTGCTGCAGTTCATGGGGTCGCAGAGTCGGACGTGACTGAGCAACTGAACTGAACTGAACTGAGACAGAATTTCAACATCACGGGGGTCAACTTCAACCCCTCACGCAGTTCCCTTGTCTCCCCTCCTGCCCTCACTTTCCTGACACCTTTGGTGACCCCTTCATCCCAGCCAGGGCCAAGGAAGAGATGATAGGACCCCCACCAGCCCGGGGGGCCACTCTGGGGCGTCACCACTTACTCTCACAGGCCGGCTGGCTCCCGGCCACGCGGGTCCCGGGCACCTCCTGTCCGCTTCCCAGGACGCACCAGCAGCTGCCCTGGGCCGGGTCGCACTGCGCTGGGGAGAAGCCTCCGTCCTCCGCCCTGCAGGCCGGGCTGTAGCCGGGGCTGGCTCCCCCGGAGGGGACTCCACTCTGGAGCACTTCACAGAGGCTCGGGCCTTGAGGCAAAGAGAAGCTACATGTGTCCTCTGCCCACGGGGGGGCCGCAGCCCTTGTCAGCACCCACCGCCACCTGCCTGCAGGGCCCCCCAGGGGCTGGGGCTGCCTCCCCACTGGGATGTTGCACTCAGACACTCGGCTGTGTACTCCCCTCTCCACTCCATGCACACACACACACACACACACACACACACACACACTGCCTGTCCTCAAGGAGCTTAGAATCTTAGAGGATACTTAACAAGCAAGTGAGCAACTGCAGTTCAGATGCTAAGGATGACAATGGAAGGAGCGCGGGGCAGTTTGTGAGCCCTTAGGAAGGCACTGAGCTCTGCTGTGAAAGACAGGCTCGCAAGGCTTCCGATGGGTGGGCGGGGTAAGAGTCAGCCAGCTGGGGCGGGCGGTTTGCAAAGGCTGAACCAGGCCATGAAGGCCCAGGCAAGAGCGTGACTACCTGCTTGAAAAGTCTGATTCTAGCTTACTATTCCTGGACCTGATGCTGAGACGGAGAAATAAGAGAAGCCCAAGAAGATACAGGAGCCTACACAGAGAGGTCCAGGAGCCGCAGCAAGGAGCCTGAGCCTGAGGACCGCGGGGAGCGTCGACGGGCTCCAGGCAGAGGACAGCCGCACATGTGCCCTTTAGAGACACGGTCTTGACCTCACAGTGGAAACCAGATCGCTGGGCCAGGCTGGAGGACGAGGGGCAGGCGGGAGCCCCGGCATCGGGACTGCACAGCAGTGCCCACTCTATCAGGGACCAGTGCTGATTCCTGCCTCTAGTTACCCCAAACCCTGCCACATGTGTTACTTCCAATAACCCACTAAGGTGGGGGAATCACGCCCCTATTTCACAGATGAGAAAACTGAGGCGCAGTGAGGTTAGAGGCGTTTACGGCTCTGGAATGGCCAAGCTGGGACGTGAAGCCAGCTCTTGGGGCTCCATACCTCGCACTCATGGGGTGGGGGCTGGAGGGTGATGGGGGGGCAGTACTCACATGGGGCACTGCTGTTTGTGCCAGACGGCACACCCGCTCCCGAGGCCGGATCCACACACCAGGTGCCAGCCTCCGACGCCTGCAGCCTGGCAAACTCTCCTGTCTGAGACAAAACCGAGGTGTTGTCACCAGGGAAGATGCTTCTGTAACTGAGAAGTCAGGAGCCAGACGTCAAGGGTATTTCTCCCGAAACTACTGGCAATGGCCTTTCCAGACGTTGGGGAGGGGCTGGAAGGGGCTGTCCTGCTCGAGACCCTTTACGGACATTGTCTGAATTCCTGGCTATAACATCCGCATGAGACAAGAGCTGCAGTGAACCCATTTTTAGAGTAGGGAAAACTGAGGCTCACTGAGAGAGACATAGTGACAGAGCAACATCCCACAGCTGGGGAGAGGCAGACCTGGGCTGGGCCCACGCCTGCCCAGCCCCAGAGCCCAGCTCCTGCCTTAAAACCACCCCCCTAGTTCCGGAAACGATTTTCCACCAGCATCCCTTGGAGAAAAGGGGTCTGTAACAGAAAAGAAAGACAAGGGAGGAGGCAGTCCCCTGTGTTTGCCCCGGGCCCCTCTCTCCTCGGCCAGCTGGGGATGCTGGGCAAGCTCCTCCAATTCACTGGCGCAAGTTTCCTCATCTAAAAAGAGAGGAGGTGGGACCAGATGGACCCACGCACTGCTGGTGAAGACAATGTCCTCTCTCCTGTGTGTGCAGCCGCAGGCAGAAGGGAGGGCGGTTCTTCCAAACTCCCTGGGACCACTGAGGGTTTCCCTGAGCTTTCCGGGGCCACTTGTTCATTCTAAACTCTGCTGTGCCACTTTCACAGACGATAAATGACCATCATAATGACTCCCGACATTTACAGAGAACATAATCAGGAGGCCCCAGGGGTGTCCTTCAGTCCCTGATGTAGGTAGGGAGCCTACGTCCCCATTAGATGCAGAGAGACCCAGGGGAATCAGATGAGGTGCCCCCGGGTGCATTGCCTTCAAGCCGCACAGGTCGGATTCAAACCCAAGCAAAGGTTTGAGAAAATATGGGATCGTAAAGATCTGTAAAGTATGCTGAGAGAGCATACTAGCTGCTAACATGACTCCTTCTGAGGAGCAGGTCCAACACACAGCCATCCAGGTTGAGCACTGGACATCTTGGGTCCTGTTTTCTGGCACTTGTGTCCTTCCAGGAGCCAGCCTGGGGAACCGCACGATCGGAAGTTCTCTGGGAGCTGGTCTGAATCATTTTTCCCTCCGTCAGAACTGTGGTTCCTGCCTCTCCTTCTCCACAGGTGGACTTGCACCCCAGGATGATGGAGCAGACTCTCATTTCAGTGGTAGGGGGCTGCCAGCCAAGATAAAAGACTAGATATGCTCATTTCTCTATAAAACTCTGCCGTAACTGGGGTCCATATTTACAGCACCAAACAGTATTAATAACAGTGAGGAACAGTAACAAGGAAACTTTGGTCAGTAATTTGCACTTTTATGAACCTCTGCACTGCTGATTTCATTTGACTTCCTTGGAGCCCCTGCGAGCCCAGCAGAGTGGGTGGCGGTGTTCCTATCACCCCTGCTTCAGGGTACAGGGCCTGAGCCACAGGGATTTCCATCAGCTGGTACCTGCGCGGTTGGTTCCAGCCAGAAGTCTCTGTCTAAGAGCTTTCACATCAGTCGCTGCCCTGAATCATGACAACCAGAGAGCTGGAGAGGGAAATATTACAGAATCTTCCATTTATGTTGAGAAGCTGAAGTATGATGGGCATGTTGATGTGGCTACATGGTTTAAGGAATTGTGTATGTGTATATTATTCTTCAAAGAGTTTCATTAAAGTTTCACTTTAAAAAAGTTTCATTAAAGATATTTCCTAAAAGCCTCAAAACAATCCTAGCACTAGGGAAGATTAAAATGTAGTCTGATCTTAGGATAACACAAAGCCCAGAGAAGCACAGAGACGGTAAATAAATTTCCCAAGGTCATACAGCTTGGGCCTCTCAGGTGGCTCAGTGTCAAAGGATCTGCCTGCCAATGCAGGACATGCAAGAGATGTGGGTTTGATACCTGGAAGATCCTCTGGAGGAGGAAGTGGCAACCCACTCCAGTATTCTTGCTTGGAAAATCCCATGGGCAGAGAATCCTGGTGGGCTACAGTCCGTGGGGTCATAAAAGAGTCAAACACGACTGATCAGCTAAACATCACCACCACCACATAGCCTGGGTCAGCCAGGGCTGGGACAAAAACCAAGGCCTAGAATTCCTTGAGAGTTTTCAATTAAAACAAGTTTATTGAAAATTCGCCATCCAGAAAGTTCTGGCTTCTTCTCAAACCTTCTTGGGCCTTCAGAGACTTACCTCTAAGCAGGTAGGGATGAACAGGTCTTTAGGAGATGGTTCTGCTTGGACACCAGCCTGTTTCCAGCCGGAAAGCAGCCCACTGGCTCGTGATCTCTCACAGCCGGTGGGGCCTGGGTGGGGAGAGAGGGGAGCTCTCAACAGGTTGGCCGCAGGCCCTGAGGGCAGGTGGGGAGCCCAGGCTGGCCCCGAGAGTTGGAGCCATGCATCTGGGTGGATGGAGGTGCCTTGTGCAGAGAGCTGGAACCCCAGAGAAGCAGGCTGAGGGTCGGGGACAAAGACCCACATGGGACATTTCATCTCTGAGACATAAAGTGAGTGTTTGACTATACGGGTCTAGACTCAGAAGAGAGGTTGGACTATGGACCAGACATGAGGCCGTTGTTGAAAGCACAGAAATAGATGAAACTTCCCAGGAAGCAGGTGTGGGGGTGTGGACCTGGGGCTCCTTGCCCACCCCCAGCTCCCTCCCTCCACCTGGGAAATGAGGAACACAATTAGGAACGATGACCAAGGTCAGGGACAGGGACGTCTTCCAGGCCTGGGGACTTGGTGGGGTGGGGATGTGGTCTGCCTGCTCTCAGGGGTTGGTCTGAAGCGCTGGCCCACGGAGCCTCCTCGGGCAGGGCGCCACACTTCCCACCAGAAGGCCCCACTTACACTGCGGGATCTGCCGGGAGCGGGCGGTCAGCGAGGCGGGGACGTACTCTCCCCTCCCGTCCACACACCAGCAGTGCCCTGGAAAAGAGCCACGGCCAGAAGTTCAGGAGGCGCCCAAGGGCCCTGCCCCGAGGGTCCCGCAATCCACACTACCATACATAGAAGAGATAACTAACAAGGACCTGACGAACAGCCCAGGAAACTCACTCAACACGCTGTAGGGGCCTATATGGGGAAAGAGTCTGAAAAAGAGTTTAGGTGTAACCTACTCACTGTGCTATATAGCAGAAACTATTGTAACACAGCGTTATAAATCCACCATGCTCCAATCAGAATTTTAAAAATGCCCAGCAGTGCCAGTAAGTTCTCTCACCCAACCCCCTGTCTGCTCTCCCTAACATAGTCCAGAATCAGAGGCCCTAACCCCCAGAAACCCCAGAAGCTACCCACTTGATCTTCAGGCAGGCAGAAGGTTACCACCCCCGTTGTACGGACGGAACGACCAGATGGCAGAGGAATTAAGGGACTTGCCACCAGCTGCCAAGAGAGACCTAGACTCCACTTTGCTTGCCCTGTAGTGCAGGGCTCTTCCCTTTCTTCCTTTGTAGGGCTCTTTCCCCAGATGAAAAGAGGGGTGTCCCTCAGCCCCCCTCCAGGGCGCCTGCCCCCCTCACCCGTCGCAGCATAGCACTGCACAGGCTCCCAGCCTCCGAAGGCGTCACACTGCGGCACGTAGGGGCTGGACCGCACAGGGCTGGATGCTCGTGGAGACGCGGCCAGGGTCACCAGGCGTCCCTGGTAGAAGTCAAAGGCTGGAGTCGGGAGACAAGGAGGAGAGAGGTGAGCACCGGACGGGCAAAGCCCAGGCTAAGCGGACTCTGTCTTGAGAACCACCACCTCATCCTTTCCCAACACAGGCGGCCTTTGTATTTCTGTGACAAACATCTCCACCCCAAAACAGGACAGAGGCTCATCGAGGAGTGGGTAGGCACTCACCAGATTTCCCTTTAAAATTAAAATGAAAAAAATTAAAATGCCGGCTGATGGGAATTCCTGGTGGTCCAGTGGGTGGGATGCCTCCACTGCAGGGGCCATGGGTTTGATCCCTGGTCGGGGAACTAAGATCCCACAAGCAACATGGTGCAATCAGAAAAGTAAAAACTGTCAGCCGAGTTTGAAGGAATTACTGCTCCTCCTTCAGGAATTCTCTAGAGCCGATCAGATTAAGGCAGAGTCTTCAGGCACATGAGAGAGCAGTGATCGCTGATAACACTGATGGTATGTTACATAACTGCCTTTCCTCCTGTGCCCACCCCTCCTCCCTGAGGCCCCGGGACACCGCTCCCGGATTCTGTGGGTCAGAGATGCTTCGTGGCCCTCAGTCTCTTTCCGGACTGGGCCTTCCATTCCCAGACTCCCCAGGCTCCGGAGGCCTGCACACCAAGAGCTTGCTGTCCTCTGGTGCAGTTAGAGATGCCCCTTCTCACCTGAAGGGATGCCCAGAAAAGTGACCAAGCCTGGTTGTTCTCTACAGACACTTCCTTTTTCCCAATGGCGTCAGACTTGCCAAAGCAGAGCCAGTGGCTCGGTGGAGGGGAACTTCCTCAGCCTGGCTTCTGAGCAACGTGCCACCGCGACATTCAACCAATAAATTCCCATGAGGCCAACACTTCTCTCTCTTCCTCTAAATTTCCCTCCCCGACAGAAGTGGTCACCACTCAAGGGCATCAACCCCTCCGCCTCTCTTTGATTATATGACAACTTGCCCAGGCACAGCGTTTTTTTAAAAACTGGGTTCCTGCCAAAAGCAGAATCTCCAAGTCTCCGAGAAACAGAGGGGAAAAAAAGTACCTGGGGAGGGAAGGAGAGAGAAGAGGAAGAAAGAAAAGGAGGATGGTTAAGCATTCTTGTCCAGGTCCCCACATTCTGTCGGGTGCTGTGCGAGACCCAGAATGTAAAGAGCAAGGTGGGGCGTCTGGTCTTCCAGCAGAGGTGCCTGGGAAGGGGAAGGCAGGGAAACAAAGAAGGCTCTGGGAGACTCTCTCATGCAGTTAGGGGAATAAAGGCAAGGGAAGCCCAATGCCAGCAGACCTGCCAGGAAGGTGAGGGCAGGGAGGCTCCAGCCTGTGGGCATGGGCGCTCTTTGTCTGGGTCCGGATGTTCCGGGGGGAGCAGTGGGAGAGGGGACAGAGGCCTGGGGGCCAAACCACCAGCATCACATCCAGGCTCCACTAGTTGCTGGTTGGATGAACTTGGACACATGACCTAACCTCCGTTTCCACTTCTGAAAAGAATCACGAATGGTGATTACAGCATCACTCTCGTGGAACTGTCGGAGGGTCGCATGCAAAGATCTGGTAAAGATCTATTTAGCACAGAATGTGCTTGGCCAGGGGAACGTATCAAGCAATGCTGAGCTGTTGCCGGGCAGGGGCAGGGTCAGCCTTCTGAGCACACGTCTCTGTTGGGCACAGGGACCAAGTGGTGCTTTGTGGAGTTAACTACCTGGATTAGATTTGATCACAAGAGGAAGGGGCCTAAGCCCAGAGCGGGTTTCCTCAGTTTAGGAGGGCTCTTCTCCTTTCCCCCTTGGGGGTGTTCCTGAGTCCTTGGAAATGGAGGGAAACTTCAGAAAGAGGGGAGTAGGAGCTTTCAGGGCTCACACATTTGAATATTTTAACCCAAATACTTGGCTTCCTGGTGGGCTACAGGCACCATATGCAATACAAAATACAGAGCCCTGCCCCCAAGTGGCTCTGCTGGGGGACTGGGTGCCATCTTGGAGGGGTAGGCAAAATTTCAGCTTTGGGATCACAAAAGACGTTCTGTCTTCTCCAGAATCCAAGGGCCGGGGGAAACCACAGCTCTAAAGATGACTGGAGAGGAACTCATTCAAGCTCTCACTTCCGCCAAAGAAGAAACAAGAAACCAGAAGCACGGGGCACTCACTGGACTGAGCTGCCAGTCGAATGGCATAATCGCCCCCGCTCAGAAACTTCTCCAAGAAAGTCTCCCGGGATGGGGAGAGTGGAGGAAAGGCCAACTCCTCGTCAGTCAGCCAGATTCCTTTGGCCGCGAGGAAACTCTCTCCCAGAGGGAAGCGAGAGCTGTTGGAATACGTGACAATCTCTTCTGCTTCCCTGATGAACTGCAGGACGCGAAGCTTCACTTCCTCACAAGAGCCAGGACCTGAGGAGGAAAGGCAGATGGATTCACCACCACGTGGAGCTCACTCTGACCCCTCTGAAGTGTGTACGCACATAAACAGACACACGCATTTCTGCCTCAGCTGTTCCTTTCGCCCCAACTCTCCCCACAACCTGGAATGTCCTTTCTGTTTCGCCTCTGTGATCGGATTCACTGCACCGATGGCATACCCACTTTGTGAGATGATTAGTAATAGCTAATGTTTATTCCACAACAGGAACTCACATGCTGGGACCTTGCTGGGCTCGTTCCGGGTTCCTTCCAGCTTCTGACCAGACTCATCCACACACCAGCAGCTCCGGAGGTCAAAGTGGGCCAGAGGGGCGCTGAAGTCTGAGTAGGGCCCTGGGTATTGGTCAAGCTGGCCGTTCAGAATCTGCCAGAAGAAGTAGGGTTCCAAAAGCACGTTCCCTCCAGGCTGGGTCCGGTTCCCTTCCAACACCGACACTGGGACATC
This sequence comes from Cervus canadensis, assembly GCF_019320065.1. Taxonomy (NCBI): domain Eukaryota; kingdom Metazoa; phylum Chordata; class Mammalia; order Artiodactyla; family Cervidae; genus Cervus; species Cervus canadensis. Next base: position 2,483,613 of record NC_057397.1, on the reverse strand, counting down.
TTGGAAAGAAGAGTATCTCGCCAGCCCTGGGAAGATGCCTTGTTGGCCAGCCTCGTACAGATTTTGAATGAAGAGACGGAAGTTTCTGGAAGCTGCTTCTCTGTAGCTCATGATCTTCATTAGCAGTTCCGCAGGGGTCAGTGCCTGGCCAGCACTGTTCTGAGCCTCCCAGCGTTCGTACCACTCGAAGGCCTGCTCGGGGGGCCCGTCACATTGCATGGGTCTCCACTGGCCACTAGCACTGCACTGCGGGATGTAGATGCTGGAGAGGGTGGGCGGCGTGCTGGGGTTAGAGACCAGGGCCCGCGCCGTCCCGAGGAAGGCTCGCTCGGCCTGTAACTGACAGGGGCTGGGGCCTAGGGAGGGGCGAAGCACAGGCACAGGTTAATAAGCCCCAAAGACCAAGATGCATATGTGCTAAGTCGTTTCAGTCATGTCCGACTCTTTGCCACCCCATGGACTGTAGCCCACCAGGCTCCTCTGCCCATGGGATTCTCCAGGCTGGAATACTGGTCTGGGTTACCATTTCCTTCTCCAGGGGATCTTCCCAGACCAGGAATCGAACCCCTGTCTCTTGCATCTCCTGCATTGGCAGGTAGGTTCTTTACCACTAGCACCACCTGGGAAACCCAAGACCAAGATGGAAGGCCTTATCTGTCCAAACTCCATCTAAAACCTTACACAGCCATAGAAACCCCATCAACCTTATATTTGTAAATATTCAGAGAGAGATCCTCCCCATCACTAAATCAATGCAGTTGAGACTGGCTGTTGTCAGCACTGCAGAAATGTTATGTGGCAGCTCCTTAAGGCCAAATTAATCTCCCTATCCACTCCTTAGAATGATTAACATTACCAAGACCTTTCTGGACAATGTTTAAATCAGGCAGCAAATTTCACCATTAGCAGAAGTTTAGGCTTTAGCTACGACTCGGATGCATCGTGTCAGGGCCCTAGGGGAGAATCGGAGTCTGCAGGTTGAACACTCAACAGACTCACATTTCTTGGGCTCTCCAACCGCACTTCGGGTTCCAGGAATAGGCTGACCCTCGGTGTCCACACAGTGGCACTCTGAGTTGAAGCACTGGACAGGGAGAAAGCTCCCCTCGCTGGTACAAGCAGGGACAAACAGGCTGGACCCAGCGGGCTGGCTCCCCAAGAGGCTCTGCATGCGTGCCCTCTGCTTTTCACACTCCGTGGGGCACCGGGGTCGTCCACCTCTAACCCGGGAGCCGGCAAGTTCTCGGCCCCGGGCATCCACGCACCAGCAGTCCCCGGCGAAGCACTGGACCTCCTCATAGCGCCCTTCCGCGGTGCATGCCGGGACGAAAAGGCTGCCAGGTGCCTGCCCGCAGCCCTGAGAGCTGAACACCATTTCCATCACGTCACCTAAATCCCTCGCTGTGTCCTCTGGCACAGAAATAGCATGCTGCAAGAAGAGAAGGAATTCTGGAAGCTCCAGGAGGGAAGAAAGGAATTGCAGGGCATTTTGGTTCTCTTGTAAGTTGATTTCAAAGCCAAAGCTGCCCACAACTGGCTTCCTTGGGGCGACACCTGTCTTGGAGGTTTTGGGGGCTTCGGAGGCAGGATTTGAATTCAGTCCCAACGAGAGGGGCTTGGCCAGATCGGCTAGTGCCCGTCCATCCTGGAAGCCTGGGAGACCCAGCTGCTGGAAAAAGTGACTGAAGTTAAATGTGCCTCTTGTGCCCAGGGCCCCAGACAAGTTAAACTGGCCGACATTCACCAAAAATCTCCCCCCAAAGAGGTTTTGCTGCAGTCGCTTTGCGTTGGTGGTGAACTGCAGGGCGAGGCCGGCCAGCTCTCGGGAGGGAAAAATCCCTCTAATGGCTTCCTTGAGGAGACTTTCTGGGGCGACAAACCGCGTGTCCTGTCCTTGCAGCATTGGCTGGAAAACCCCGGAATCCAGAAAGAGCTCCTTGATCGAGGGCGGGCAGGATGCGGCAAATCTGGCAAATCTCTGAGACACCAGTCTTTCCTCAGGAGCCAAGAACAAGCTCCTACGGCTGAAAGAACCAGACGGCCCAAAGCGGAGTCTGGAAAAGGCCCGCCGCCTCTCGGAGGGACAGGACTGGTCTTCAGCTGCAGGGGGAATGCAAGCAAAGACACAAATGAAGAAATAGTTTCACCGTCACCAGTGACCCTGACGCAAGCCCTCAGATCTTTCTGGTTTACTGTTGTTTAATAAACACTGTCTGACTCCTTGCAACCCTATGGACTGTAGCCTGCCAGTCTCTTCTGTCCATGGGATTTCCCAGAAAAGAAAACTGGAGTGGGTAGCCATTTCCTTCTCCAGGGGATCTTCCTGACCCAGGGGTCGAACCTGTGTCTCCTGCTTGGCAGGTGGAACAACAACAACAGCATTTCTGACACAGCCCTCAGATCTTTCTGGTAACGAGATGAAAAAAAGTCCGTCCAGGACTGAATCTCTGCCTCCTCCTTCTCCAAGTCCTTCTATTTGTTCCTTCCCCCTGAGCAGAGTCGGTGACCCCCATCTTGGGGAGTGAGGACTCCAGGTGACTTGACTTCCTCACCTTGATTCCACTCGAGGCTGACCCCTTCCTAAGACAGGGCTCAGAGACACTAGCCCACTTTCTGGAAACCTGTCCACACACTCATCAAATGTGCCCGTTGGAATGATGTCTCCCCACCCAATGGGTGTCCTGCCTTGCCCAATACCCATGTCTGCCCAGAACCTCCAACTGTGATCTCATTTGGAAATAGCATCTCTGCAGATGTCATTAGTTAAAATGAGGTCATACTAGTTTAGACATTGACATTGACATTGAAGTCGCTCAGTCGTGTCCGACTCTTAGCGACCCCATGGACTGTAGCCTACCAGGCTCCTCCATCCATGGAATTTCCCAGGCAAGAGTACTGGAGTGGGCTGCCATTTCCTTCTCCACTGGTTTAGGGTGGGCCCTAAATCCAAGGACTGGTGTCCTTAAAGAATGTCATGTGAATACAGAGAGGAGACACATAGGAAGAGGGAAGGCAGAGACTAGGGTGATGCAGCTGTTAGCTAATGAATGCCAGAGACTGCCAGCATACACCAGAAGCTGGCAAAGACTCTACCCTGGAGCTTTCCGAGGGAACACAGCCCTGCCCACACCTTGATTTCAGACTTCTGGCCTCCAGGACTGTGAGAAAATAAATGTCTGTTGTTTTAAGCCACTCAGTTTGTGGTCATTTGTTATGGCCGTCCTAGGAAACTCCTGCACCAACAAATTCCTGTTTGTTTTTAATGGAATGTTGTTTTCCAGGGTTCTCCTATCAGAACCCTCAATGGCCTTTTTAACACTTCATTATAATGCTCTTCAACAGGCTGTCTATTCCTCCGTGGGGATCATCTGATCTAGGCTAACTAGTTTATCATCTATTTGAGGTTAAAAACCATATTTTAAATGCTATTGGGGTTTTCCATAAGAAGAAACATTTTCCTATGTTTTAATATGCAATATTAGAGGAACTGGGCTTCCCTCGTGGCTCAGGGGTAAAGAACCTGCCTGCCAATTCAAGATACTCGGGCTCAACCCCTGGGACAGAAAGATCACCTGGAAAAAGAAATAGCAACCCACTCCAGCATTCCCGGCTGGGAAATCCCATGGACCGAGGAGCCTGGCGGGCTACAGTCCTTGAGGTCACAGAGTCAGACACAGCTGAGCAACAACATTGCAGGAATCATGGTATTTCCCACAACACGGTAACGGCCACTCAGCAAACACACTTGGCACAGTCTTCCAGACTTCTTGATCTTTCCTCGAAATTATTAATTAGTAATCAGCTCCATGCCTGGTCAGGTCATTCTGTCTGAATATCCCAACTGGACTGTCATCATATTCAGAAAAAAAAGTTTTAAAATTCAAACTCTGACCGTCTCAGTCACATAGGTGGAAGGGAGAAAACTCCATTTTTCTCCATAAAACCATAAGTCTTAGAAGTTCTTTTCAACTCACCCCACCCCCAACTTTTCAAAATAGTTCATTCCCCTCAGTTTACACGGGCGCCAAAAAGAAAGTCAGCCAATTTCACTCTGTAACCAGGCAACAGAGTAAGAGCTGGAACATGCGGTCAGAGAGAGCGAGAGAGACTGGCAACATCTGAACACACAACACATCCGTCCACAAGGCCAGGGCTTCCTCTAATGGGCATTACAGGAAGGCAGGGGAGAGACCAGGCGCACGTCTCTGCTTGCTCTCTCTCCAAGTTAAGAGCACACCCTGTCCATTCATTTGTTATGTAGTGTTACCAAGGCAAAGAGAAAATCAGATATTGGTTTCTTGTGGCACTTGTTTCCATGGTAATGAGACTGATACATCAGATGGAAAAAGTAGAATATATATAAATATGATCTATGCATTTGGAAGTACTTTTGGTTTTAATGTGGAAGACCAAAGTTCTTCATTTTCACCTGGAATTAGGGTACAGTGTTCTCTGGGCTCTAACAGAACCAGAGTGTAATTGTAAAGGCTACCTTCAAGGCAGAGCTTTACGTTCTTTTTCTACATCTTCACACTTAGCCAATAGGATGCTACCCAACACAGTACCAAGAACTCAAAATGTTAAGTTGGAGAAATCAAATGGTTTCCCAGGAAGTTACTGAAAGAATGTCAGCACATGTCTATTTTGAGGCTCTGGAAAGACTGTCCTCCTCCTTCACTGTCTCACATCTTGCTGAGGCCATCCAGCTCACCCCAAGTGGGAGCCTATGAGTGCTCCTGGACTCCTCCCGCTCCACCGCTAACACCCCTCAGGGTCTCACTGTAAGGAGGAACAGAGTCTGATGTAATGCCTGGCCACCTGTCTCGAGTTTACACACTTCTCCCCAGCCCACTGCGTCTGCTTCAATATTGCTTCCTGTCCTGGGCTGAATAGTGTCTCCCTAGAATTCACATCCTTCCTGGAACCTCGGAATGTGATCTTCTACGGATGTAGGGCCATTGTAGGTGTAATTAGTTAACATGGGGTCACACTAGGGTAAGGCAGCATGCTCAGTCACTCAGTAGTATCCGACTCTTTTCAACCACAGGTACTGTAGCCCACCAGGCTCCTCTGTCCATGGGATTTTCCAGGCAAGAATACTGGAGTGGGTTGCCATTCCCTTCTCCAGGGGATCTTCCTGATCCAGGGATCAAACCTATGTTTCTTGCGTCTCCTGCATCTCCTGCTTTGGTGGGTGGATTCTTTACCACCAGCGCCACCTGGGAAGTCCATACTAAAGTGGCTCTTAATCCTTTATGACTGGTGTCATTTCAAGAGGAGGAGACACAGAGGCAGACAAACAAGGCAGACAGCCATGTGACAGCAGAGGCAGAGTGTGGAGCTCTGCAGTCACAAGCCAAGGAAGGCCAAAGATTGTTGGTGCAAAAAAGAACAAAATAATGCTACTTGCAGTCACATGGAGGAACTAGAGTATGACGAACTAGAGAGGGCCACATTGAGTGAGGTAAGTCAGACAGAGGAGGACAAATATCACATATTGTTTATAGGTGAAATCTAAAAATGGGTTCAAACGAACTTACCTACAAAGCAGAAATAAAAAGAGTTACAGATACAGAAAACAAATTTAAGGTCACTAGAGGATAGGAGGTGCTGCAGAAGGATAAATTGTGAGACCGGGATGGACACATACGCAGCTCGTGGTTTCGTCACTGAGTCCTGTCCAACCCTTGCAGCCCCGTGGACGATGGCCACCAGGCTCCTCTGTCCATAGGACTCCCCAGGCAGGAATAATGGAGTGGGTTGCGATTTCCTCCTCCTCCAGGGCATCTTCCCAACCCAGGGATCGAACCCTGCTCTCCTGCTTTGCAGGCAGATTCTTAACCCACTGAGCCACCGGGGAAGCCTGACATATACACACTACTATATATAAAATGGATAACTAATAAGGACGCACTGTATAGCACAGGGAACCATCCTCAATACTCTGTAGTGACCTATATGGGAAAATAATCTAAAAAAGAGAAGGTATATGCATAAATGATTCACTTTTCTGTACACTTGAAACTAACACAGCATTGTAAATCAACTACACTCAAATAAAAACTTTTTTAAAAAAGAAAATAAAACAGCTAAGTTTCTGGCTAAAAAAACAAAAACAAAAAAGACTGTTGGTGACTACCACAACCAGGAAGAAACAAGGATTTTCTCCTGAAGCCTTCGGAGCAAGCACTGCCCTGCTGGCACGTTGATTTTAGACGTCCAGCCTTTAGAACTGCTCAAGAATATATTTCTGCTGTTCTAAGCCATTCCATGGGTGGTAATTTGCTACAGTCACCCCAGGAAAATTATATAGGCCACTCATCTCTCTTTAGGACACCACAATAACCTTTAAATGCCTACTGCCTGCAGCCTGATGCTCCTGTTCAATCTCTCCTCCAAAATGCCTGGGCTGCCTTTCCACACAACCCACACAGGGCACTCTCCAGCTTCAAAGCCCTCAACAGCTTCTCTGAAAGCTGGTGGACGAAGCCCCCAAGGCTCTGCTTGATATGAAAGACCTCATGACCCCTGCCTTTCAGAGTCCCCACCCAAAACAGGAGCTTCCCAGGTGTCTCAGTGGTAAAGAATCCGCCTTCCTAATGCAGGAGAATTAGGTTCGATCCTGGGTTGGGAAGATCCCCTGGGAGAGGAAATGGCAACTCACTCCAGTATTCTTGTTTGGGAAATCCCATGGACAGAGGAGCCTGGTGGGCTATAGTCCATGGGGTCGCAAGAATCGGACATGACTGAGCTCCCATGCACACACACACACACACACACCCCAAACAGGTTCCAGCAAGCTGTTTATCTCTATCCTTCTCGCAGACTCCGTGTTCCTTAGCACATGTGAAAGTCCCTCAGTCGTGTTCATTGGCACATCAACGCCTATCACAGATCTTCCTTGACTAGGATGGAATGACCTCCTGTTAAACTCATCATAAGTTTAAAATATCATTAAGTCAAAAACGCTTTGAATTCCTTAAATACCATAGTTTAGCCCCACCTATCTTAAACCTGCTGAGAACACTTACATTAGCATACAGCTGGGTAAGATCATCTGAACACCAAGCCCATTTTGTAATAAAGTTTCAAATATCTCACAAGTTTTTGGTGGGGGAGTCCCACACATGCAACTTGCAGGATCTTAGTTGCCCAAGCAGGGATTGAACCTGGGCCCCAGTGGGGCGCCAAATCCTAACCACTGGACTGCCAGGGAGTTATTGAATAGCTGTACTGAAAGGGGAGAATGGAATAGCTGTCTGGGTACAGAATTGTCCTGAGTGTATGGGGTACAATCGTGTGGCTGAGTGGGAGCTGCGGCTCACTGCCACTGGTCAGCATCATGACAAAGCTTCATGCCACATATCGCTAGGCCAGGAAATGTTCAAGATTCAAAGCACTATTTCTACTGAACACGTATCATGTTTGCACTGTCAGGAAGTCTAAAAATTGTAAGTCAAGCCACTGTTAAGTCAGGCCCCATCCGTATTTATGTCCCTATAATTTTGCTTCCCCAGCTCTGACTCTAGTGAACACCTCTCTTTATTTTCTTCCTTCAGGAAACATCTTTAGTTTAGAAGATGGTCAGCAAGCGTCACCTCTGCCATGAAGCCCTCCTGGATGTCTCCCTGCCATATAGGCACAGATAGAATTGACCCCCTGCTGCCCTGTGCTCCTAGAGCTACCAGCACACACTTCTCTCGTGGCACCCGTACCCTTAATTCTCTCCTTTCCTACTATTCTCTGAGCTCCCTGAGGAAGCAACCATGTCTGACACGGGACGAGAAATATATTAGAAATTAATAATGATAGATGGGCTTCCATCCTGTTGAACTTGGCCACCCCTGGGGGCCAATGGAATGAATGTGTTCTGGAAAGGTCAGTCTGGAGAGACCGATACAGTAACGTGACCTGATGAGAAAACAAGGGAGGAGGCTTGGAGAGGACACCCACCACAGGACGGAGGCTCCCCTCGCCGCCGCGTCCCCGGGAGCTCCTGCCCGCGGCTGTCCACGCACCAGCACGGCCCTCCCCCCTGGCACTGTACCGCCTGGTACTCCCCGTCCGGGCGGCAGCTCGGGACAAAGGGGTGGCGGAAGCTGGTGGCTGCAAACCGCTCCACTTCACATTTCGTGGGGCCTACAAGAGATCCAGGCAGGAAAGGCAGGGCGGTTAGTGTGTTTACAGCACGCGTTCTGGATGCTGATAAAGTCAATTCAATCCCCACGCCCGCTTTGAGACGTCAAAGTCAATTCAATCCCCACGCCACGGAGACTTCAGGGACATGAAAACCAAGTGGTTTCCCCCTAGCAGAAACACATCGGCCTCCAGCTTGTACTCACATCGGAATCTGCCAGAGATGACTAGCTGCACTGCTAGGAACCGTCTCTGCAATATCCGGTAGAGAGTGGTCTCAGCGAAGGTAGAAGCAAAGTCCAGGCCGGCAAAAACAGTGTCGTAAATTTCATCAAGTAACAGCTCCAAACCTGAGCCAAGAAAACAAGCGTTTGGAGGGATGGGTTCATTCAGAAAGGAGGCCCTGACCTCACCACCATGCAAACAGATATAAAGAGGCTAGAGCCCCCAGCGGGCATCATTGTGCTTTGCGTCTGAACAAGGTTTTAACGGTTTCCAAAGTCAGGGTGGCTCTGTGTAGTTGCACAGGTTGTTCACAGCACAAGGGAGCACAGCTGAGAGAGTGAGGGAAGGAAATCCATCCTGGGTACCACTCGCCAAGCTCGGAGCTGCATCTGCTCAGAGGGGGCTGATGGGGGTAACTCTTCCCAGCAAAGGTGCCACGTGGATGAGCAGCAGCTGTATTCAAAGTACGCCCCTTGGAGGCCTGTGAAGGCTGTGCCCTCTCCCATACCCGGGACAGCCCAGTTGCTCTTTCTGCTTTACCGGGAGCGACACTGAGGCTCTCAGGGGAACGTGCTTACCTGTCTCAGCCAGTTCCCGCCCTTGGCTATCCGCACAGTAACAATATCCAGACACCTCTGGAAACCTGCTCCGGAAGGAACTGAAGGTCACAAATGCATCTGGGAACCTGCAAGACAGTGGGATTCATGGTCACCGTCTCATACAAGGCAAGTCATCACATCCTCTTCCAGGAGAAATAAATTAATGTGGCCTCATCCCATCTGAGGATGAGACTGGATGGCATCGCTGACTCAATGGACTTGAATTTGAGCAAACTCCAGGGGAAAATAGAGGACAGAGGAGCCTGGCGTGCTGCAGTCCACGGGGTCACAAAGAGTCAGACATGACTTGGTAACGAAAACAATAACAGCAGCAGCAACAATCTCATCTGGGGACAAGGACCGTCCGCCTCTGTGTTCATGCAGTTCACTCCACGCTTCCTGCAGCAAACGTGCTTTTTTTCTGAATTGGTTTTCCCTGGCCAGAGTGAGGCTGGACCTGTGAAAATGAAGCTGTGCTTGACTGTCATCTACCAATTAGTGTTTTTCTCACTCGTGGGCTTTGACCAATTTATGCCCAAGCGGGTGTCTCATAGGATCAGGCAGAAAACAGTTAATCATCATTGCATTAAAGAGTTCCTTTACTAGAATAGAACTCTCGAGACTAAGGGCCAAGTGTGCTTTACAAACATATGGTACACATTGCAGATGATCTCATTTGGGGAGATCACATGACTTCAGAGCCCTTTACGACTTCTCAAGAGCTGGAAAAGAAGCCAGGCTCCACCACAGGAAATTCTTATGTAGGACATTTCCCAGTCCCATAGTCGAAGAAAACACCAAATCACTGTGACATCACTAACAAGGGCTATACATCATTTCCATAAGTCGAGAGAAAAGACGCCAAAATCAAGCCTGGCCCGACAATTGCTGCAAGAAACTAATTGGCTGGGCTAACCATCCTAGAAGTAATATGATACTCAGGTGATAAAAAGTTGTACCCACGTGCAATGACATAGCAGCCAGAGAGGAGTTGCTATCTCTATGTAACACTGAGAAATCAGTTTTTATGCTCCATATAGCACTATGAAAACAAGCATAGTATGTTTCCACCTGTATCTGGAAATATATTCCCAACCAATAAATTAGAAGAAGTATAATAGCAGCTCTCTACACAGAAAGGTCTATTGCTGTGTAATATATTCTAGGAAAGTGTTGAAGACAACCTTAATGTCCAAAGCTATGAAAATTTAAAGTGAATTATGGTAAATCCCCTAAATGAATGCATGCATAACATTATGTAAAAAGGGTAGACTACAAAATGGCATGTGCATACACTACAATTGTTCCTATGCAAATGAACCAGACTTGGAAGGGAATATATTTCCAGGAACTTTTCAGAACCTCAACACAGGGTGCACATGTAGTAGTTAATCTGAAAGGAAATGAACACACAAAAGAAAACCTATGCACATACTGTAGAATTGTGGATTTTTTCCATATGGTTGGTCTGTGATTATGCGTACATGGGTTAACTTAAAAAGAACGTTACAGTCAGCGAGCTGCATGAGTGTGCGTCACTCAGTCGTGTCCGACTCTTCAAGACCCCACGGACTGGAGCCCGCCACGCTGCTCTGTCCGTGCAATTTCCGAGACAAAAATACTGGAGTGGGTTGCCATTTCCTGCTCTAGTAAGTTGTATGATAGAAGCTAAAGACACACGTGGCCCAATTGCTCATACTGACTGGAGGAATATGACAGAAGTTCCTTCATTGGAACCTGGGATAAATTCAATTCTAAACATGTTAAAACAGTACGATAATCAACCTCCCTTAATTAAGCATTACTCTGTAAAAGACAATCAGCAAAATGTTTAATAGACATTGACTCATTTAATCCACTTAGCTGTCCTAAAACTCAGGTGGTATTTTTTCTGCGTGTGCCCATTTTAGAGGTTAAAGAAGTGAGGTATGTTGACCACCATCTAACGTAGTGGTGGGAGCTGGAGTTCAAAGCCAGGCTGTCACCACCAAGCGACCTGTTACTGCTCGGCTGCTCCCCGTTCCCGCCCCATCTCCCGAGAAGCAGTCCTCTGCTCCGACACTCTTCCCTCTCTGCTGGATCCTGGGGTTTCCTGGCATCTAACAGACAGTGATGGGGCTCCCGGCTGGCCCGAAGTTCTGCAGGCCTTTCCAGCATGAGACATGGGAAGTTTAAACCACTAAAGTCCCACATTCCACCAATTCAACCCAAAGACCCACCTCGACCTTCATCTAAAGGAAAAGGATGCTTCCCTTTTGTTGAATGAAAAGCAACATCTCAGGATGATGATCCAAGAGTCCTCAGGAAGGAAAACTGTAGTGGAGGGGGACATGATGGCGTTTCTGCATTTATGCTCAGGTTGTGGCCAACACCGAGTTAAAGAAATCACAAATAAGGCTCCGTGAAATATAACGTCAGTCCCAAGCAGGCGTCTGGCCTTGCCCACCTGCACCGCAGGATTCATGCCCTTGGACTCAGGTAGCCAGCACCCTTACTCAGTCAGATGCTCCCACCCCTCTCATGGCTGGTCCCTCCGGATATCCGGCCCTTGATGAAGACCAGCAGATCCCTCCTCAAAATCAAGAGCTGTGATAACTCCCACAACGCCCAGGGCACTGCAGACCCCTGCAGAGAGCCCAGTGAGCGCAACAGGCGATGATGAGTCCATGAGGGTTTCCACACACAGTCACTCTCATGCTCAGGTAACCAGGCCCCTTTACTGCATGTTAAGATGCATCAGCTCCTTCTCATTGGGTCATCTGTGTAGCAGGAGTTCCCAGTGCATTTGAAAGAGTTGGATGAGCTCTGTCACTAAGAACAAGTGCTGATAAAAAGACCAGTTGATGGAGTCTTACCTCGGGTCACTAAGGCTTGATGATGACATATCAAGCCTTAACCAGGGTTACTTAACCAGAACGCACTTCCCTGCCAGTGGTTAAGCGAGGGCCTTGTGAAAGATGGGGAAAGGGGCAGAAGGACTAGCAAAGCTTACTCCCCACCATGACATGGTTTTTTTCCTAAATTCACCAGCCAAATGGGTGTAGTTAGCAGCTGCTTTTTTCAAGGGGAAAAGGATCTGCTTCAAATGGGCAAGTGCTGTGGTCAAGTTCAAGCATAAATCATCACCCAGCACATCAAGAACCCACAACAAACAGGTTGGCAAGTGAGGCTTCCAGGCTCCTTGCGGCCCCATTGAAGTGGGTCAACTGCCCTACACCACTTCTGCATGTGAATTTCCCAAAGAAGTCTCTTCAGATTCAATATTTCAAAAGCAAATTTGTGACTTTTCCTTTCCAGACTCTTTCTCTACCAGCCAGCCAGAAACCAGACCTTGGAGTCACCCTTGACTTTTTCTCTCTCTCACCCTTCTTATCTGTTCCTTCCCCAAGTTCCATGAATCCCAAGTCAATATTTCTCCATCAATCCCGCTCTATCTCACCATCGCCCGCTCCATCACCTGCTGTGGTTCCAGCTGACAGCCCCTCTCACCTGCAATAGTATAGTGGCCTCCAAACTTATAGAGCCACCCCTAGGCAACCACTCTGCTCTTCCTTGACTGCAATCCATTCTTTTTAAAATCCAAGTCTGCTGGTTCATGAGATATCTCCAACCCTCAACCAGCTTTAAATTTCTTGATGCAATATTTGGGACACACTGAAGCTGAAAAATTGCTCCTTGCTTATTTGAAATTCAAGTATCACTGGCCATCTGGCATTTTTTCATCTAACAGCCATCCAGGGTACTATGTCTAGACTCTCCACATAGCCTCCAGGGCTCCTGACACTGCCCAGTGGAGACGCTGGGGCTGGCACTGCCCAGGTCCGCTTATCAGAAAATTCCTGAGCATGGCTGGGCTTCCAGTAACTAACTACCTGACCCTTCCCATGACCTTCTTAAATCAGAATTCGCTCAGAGACATGCTTGCTTACATAAAAGAAAAGCTCCCGTTTCAGGGGTAAACGTTTTTTGGTTCTTTAACAATAGACGCTTAGTCCTGAACTTTTGCCTTTAATTCAACTGCCCTCTGGTGGACAAAGCTGTGAATTGCGCCTCAAGCAGACACCTGCAAGAAGTTCTTTGAGAATTGTAGGTATATGCAATATGCCAGCAAATTTGGAAAACTCAGCAGTGGCCACAGGACTGGAAAAGGTCAGTTTTCATTCCAATCCCAAAAAAAGGCAATGCCAAAGAATATTCAAACTACCGCACAATTGCATTCATGTCATATGCTAGCAAAGTAATGCTTAAAATTCTCCAAGCGAGGCTTCAACATTTTGTGAACCGAGAAATTCCAGATATTCAAGCTGGATTTAGAAAAGTGAGAGAAACCAGAGATCAAATTGCCAAAATCTGTTGAATCATCAAAAAAACAAGAGAGTTCCAGGAAAAAACATCTACTTCCGTTTTATTGACTACACCAAAGCTTTTGACTGTGTGGATCAATCACAACAAACTGTGGAAAATTTGTAAAGAGATGGGAATACCAGACCACCTTATCTGCCTCCTGAGAAATCTGTATGCAGGTCAGGAAGCAACAGAACTGGACATGAAACAATGGACTGGTTCCAAATGGGGAAAGGAGTACATCAAGGCTGTATATTGTCACCCTGCTTATTTAACTTACATGCAGAGTACATCATGCAAAATGCTGGGCTGAGTGAAGGACATGCTGGAATCAAGAATGCCGGGAGAAATATCAATAACCTCAGATATGCAGATGACATCACCCTTATGGCAGAAAGTGAAGAAGAACTAAAGAGCCTCTTGACGAAAGTGAAAGAGGAGAGTGAAAAAGCCTGGCTTAAAACTCAACATTCAAAAAACTAAGATCATGGCATCCGGTCCCATCACTTCATGGCAAATAGATGCGGAAACAATGGAAACAGTGACAGACTTTATTTTCTTGGGCTCCAAAATCACTGCAGATGGTGATTGCAGCCATGAAATTAAAAGATGTTTGCTCCTTGGAAGAAAAGCTATGACCAACCTAGACAGTATATTAAAAAGCAGAGACATTAGTCTGCCAACAAAGGTCCCCATAATCAAAGCTATGGTTTTTCCAGTAGTCATGTATGGATGTGAGAGTTGGACTATAAAGAAAGCTGAGCACTGGAAGAATTGATGCTTTTGAACTGTGGTGTTGGAGAAGACTCTTGAGAGTCCCTTAGACTGCAAGGAGATCCAACCAGTCAATCCTTAAGGAAATCAATCCTGGATATTCATTGGAAGGACTGACGCTGAAGTTGAAACTCCAATACTTTGGCCACATGATGGGAAGACCTGACTCATAGAAAAGACAACCTGATGTTGGGAACGATTGAGGGCAGAAAGAGAAGAGGATGACAGAGGATGAGATGGTTGGATGGCATCACTGACTTGATGGACATGAGTTTGAGCAAGCTCCGGGAGTTGGTGATGGACAGGGAAGCCTGGCATGCTGCAGTCCATGGGGTCGCACACACAAGTCAGACACGACAGAGTGACTGAACTGAACTGAAAATGAGCCAGACAGGTCTATAATCCACAAATTGTGCTTCCTAGGGTGGGTTCCTTAATTTCTCTTCTTCAGATTCCCCACTGTGTGCTAGAGACCATCGTTTTCCAGTTATTTTTATAAATATTGAAGTAGATGAAAAGATCCCAAATGCCACTGTACACAGTGAGTATCCAATTGAACTTGGACTGAGCGCATATCGGTTTGCATTGCTGAGCATCAGTAAATCAGGACGTTTGGAGATTCCAATATGCACATGGTCAGGACATTTTCTAGGCCTGAGGTGGGTAGGGGAATGTAACCTACATTTGTAAAAGCTGGTGATGGATTCCCTAAAAATGCATAATAATTTACCATTTTCACAGTGGTTTCATTGGCAAGGGCTCAGCAGATCTTCGCATGACTAACGAGCTGGCGTTGTCCTTACAGATGAGAACACTGAGACTCAGAAGTAAGTGACCTGTTCACTTTGCCAGCAGTGGCAGGATCAGAATGAGGGTCACAGGGCAAAGCTACAGGGCCAGACAGGTAATGCAAACAGTTGGAGCAGGAGGAGTGTGGCGCATACAGGAAGAGACCCACAGTGCGGGGTGTGGTGGGTTGCACTTGGTCCAAAAAGAATCAGTTTCTTGGTGCCCTGGGACAATACATGCAGTCTCCATCCTTGTTCTTTAGAATCAAGAATTCAGAATTTTATGTCTTGGGTTGAACATACAAAATTGCTATGTTGGACTATTTTTACCTACACAAACTGAAATTTTACAGGATTCAATTTAAAATTTCTCAGTTTTTAAAATAGTGTGCAGCTCAAATGAGACTTGTCTCTGGGACAGTACCTGGTCACAGGCTGCTGATCCATGACCCCTCTGGGCACAGCAGATGGGAATTCCCTCTCTCTCTCATAGGAAGGAAACTGGTGGTTTTGAAAGCCAGACACATAAAGCCTCAGGTTCTCTAAGAGAATTCCTACCAGTATTTACAGATTAATGCTATTATTTCTTTTCCCTCACAGTGTTTTGACTATATCTGAAGTCTGTGCAAGCCCTGTAGACTGATAAAGTCACCATATTAAATAACCAGAAGCCATCCAGTTATTTGAGCCAAGATCTATTTTTAAAAAAAAATAGCTTTTTTATATTTGTTATGTAAATCTTTAAGCTTAAATAAGCTTAATAGGTGCACACATACATGCCATTTATAAGAATGCATCAATGTGGTCCACATTCTTCCTTTTCTGCTGATTCTCTTCTCCTGACTCCTCCTCCTTCACAGCAACCTGACCCTCAACGTGGCTGTGAGAACCACCCAGTATGTGCTTATTCATGTAATTCTCTGTCCTCACCTAATCCTATACCAGAGAAGCTAATCCTATACAGACACAAGCATCATCATATAATCATATATATGCACTTAAAATTAGGACCTGTTTGCTTGTCTGTGTTCTAAAAATTAAATCCTCTTATATTACGTCCACCTTGTAGCTCACATGATATTATCGTAAGGTTCCCACTCCAAACCAACAGACACAGTCTGAGTGCATTCTGTTTAAGGGCTACGGAAATATTTACAGTGGCTTCCCGTATCTCAGCTAGTAAAGAATCCACCTGTAATTCAGGAGACTCCAGTTCTATTCCTGGGTTGGGAAGACCTCTTGGAGAAGGGATAGGCTAAACCACTCCAGTATTCTTGGGCTTCCCTGGTGGCTCAAATGGGAAGGAATCTGCCTGCAATGCCAGAGACCTGGGTTCAATCCCTGTGTTGGGAAGATCCCCTGGAGAAGGGCATGGCAACCCACCTCTTGCCTGGAGACTCCCAAGGACAGAGGAGCCTGGCGGGCTGTAGTCTATGAGGTCACAAAGAGTCGGATATGACTGAGTGACTAACCACAGCACAGCATGCTTTTATCCAGACACCCACCTTGGGTTGTCACTCACTCTGTTCCCAGTTTTTGGCCTCAATTAAAAAAAAAAAAAAAAAAAAGCAATGGTGCAGTGGACATTCTAGTACATCCTAATACAGAATCTTCACATTTGGTGTTTTCGTCTCTGTAGGCTGGCTGGGCCAGAGGGTTCATGTATTTTAATTGAATAGCTATTGCCAGCTTGCTTTGTGGGAGACGCCGTGAGCCTTCAGTCATCCGTCACGGGAAAGTGAACACGAGGCCTCTCTCAGCTCGCATGGGCTGAGTGTGTCGCACACACGCTTGCCAGCGCCCAGCCTCGCAGACAGCAGGCGCCTGGGCGGGAGACCGGGAGGCGTGGCCCGCGCTGCGCACGCCTGAGGGCCCTTACCTGTTGTAGCCGTGGACCAGGTCGAAAATCATCATGTCCGTGGTGTTGACGAACTTGCACTGCACCGGCCTGAAGGCCCCGTCTGGGGAACACTGGGGTGGCGACCTGTCACCCACGCCGTGCAGGAGACGGCGGTTTCTTATCTCGCAGCTCCTTGGACCTAAACGTTTCCCAGAAAACAGTTTAAGTCTATTTACTTTTCACTGATCTTCACTGGAGTGTGGCTGCTTTACAAGGTTATGTTGGTTTCTGCGGTACAGCAGAGTCAATCAGCTCTATGTTTGCATATATTTCCATATATTTGCATACACCCCCGCCTTTTGGGATTTCCTTCCCATATAGGTCACAGAGCATTGAGTAGAGCTGACTATCCTATTCGTAGATGTTCGTTCGTCTATTTTATACATAATATCAAGAGTGTATGGGTGTCAGTTCCAACCTTCCAATTCATCCCACCACCCCCGTCTTCTCCCCCTTGGTGTCCATAGGTTTAGGAAACAATTTCTGATTCTTCCACACGAGGAGGCGTTTGTGCTTCTGCAGTCTAGATGCTTGTGTTCCTGCTACACACAGGAGAACATCCCGAACAGGGACTAAGGCCTGACGCTCCCGGAAATCCTACTTATACTTCTTAACGATCAGCCTGTGAATACCGCGGTCCACCGCGCGGAACATCAAGAAGGGATGAAACCTTCCTAAAACGCCTTCCTTCTCTGCTGAAGGCCAGGCCCCCCTGCCTTTCCTCGGGGAGCCCTCACCCCGCTTCGGTCAGGTGTGGGAGGCTGCCCAGGACCTCCGCCTCCCCCGGTGCCCCGACGCTCGCGGCACTTACACCGCGCCGGCCTCCCCCGCTGGCGGGTGCCGTACACCTCCATCCCGTCCGCGTCCACACACCAGCACTGCTCCCGCCGCAGGTCGCACTGCACGGGCGAGTAATCCCCCGAATCCCGACACTGGGGAAGGTAGGACGCGGCCGTGCTGTTGATGTAGCTACTGAGCAAAATCTGCTGCTTCTGCAGCTGGCAGAACGACAGACCTGGGGTGGCAAAGAGCGGTGTCAGAGCAGGCGGGGGGACCACGTAGGGGTCCACGCCCCGGAGGACCACGCACCCTCCCTAGGGGCGGGAAGGCAGGGCGACCCTTCCCACCACCCAAGGGGGCCCGAGAGCCGGCAGCAGCCTCTGGGCCAGCGTCCGGCCTGCCCAACTCCATATCCCGGGATTTCTTCTGGCATCCTGCAGGCCGAGCTGGGAAGGGCAGGTTTCATCGCGTCCCCTCAGTCCATGGGACACCCCAGAGCCCTGCAGCTGCAGAGGTGGGGTGTGAAGGGAGCACAGGCAGGCTGTTGACATCTCGTCTGAATACGAATTTCCTGCACACCCTTGTGACCTGGGGGAGTCTTCACCCCTCTGAGCCCAACTCACCTTCTCTATAGAATTAAAATACAACTCATGGGAAAGACCCTGATGCTGGGAAAGACTGAGGGCAAAAGGACAAAGGGATGGCAGAGCAAGGTTAGATGGCATCACTGACTCAATGGACATGAATTTGAGCAAACTCCGGGAGACAGTGGAAGACAGAGGAGCCTGGCGTGCTGCAGTCTACAGGGCCACAAAGATGTGGACACAACTTAGTGACTGAACAACAAGCCTACTTCAGGTGCGTGAGGACTAGTGATAAGAGTGATTGCTCCTCCTGCTCAGTACCTACTGGGGGCCAGATGTCTTACGTGCAATTTAAACCCTCACGACCGTCAGAGCTGCCCCCACAGCAGATCCCGTATTCATGTTACAGACCAGGAACTGGAGTTCAGTGACAGTGCGGCGCCCAGCAGAGGTCACTCAGCAGGACTGCTGGGAGTCAGCTTGCTCCCCAAGCCAGCATGCTGGCCCCCAAAACCAGCGCTGCAACAGAGCTTTGCTCTTTTAAAGGATAACTGGTTTGAAGCTCAGTCTCACCAATTTTAAGATGAGCAGCTTAAACTGACCCTTGTTATAGCTTTACTGTGACACACTTTAAAGAGGGAACTGAGCTTCTTTGACCAATCATCATAGCAATTATTTTAACAGGAAAGTTTTTGCCTTAAGTCTCAAATCTTAGAAACATCCCAGTTGAGAAAAACATCTCCTGAGCAAGAGGGCGCTTTCTGGTTTCAGAGGACTTTGAAGTCTTTTCCCTGATGCATCCTTAGCCTCAGACGTGGGGCCTGGCACAGGGGAAAGTCAGAGGCTACTTGCCGAACACATGACTTGACTGTCCCATTGATTTTCACAGCAGTCCTGTGGGAGGTGGGGCCTAATTCAGAGGACGATCCGCAGCCCAGAGGGAGACTAGCCCTGGGTGCACCCGAGCCCAGGGCTCTATCCAGGGTGTGAGCTGCCCCCTGCAGTTCCTCCCCTTCCTACTTACAGGCCACAGGCCGCCCGGGCTGCTGGCTACCAGGCACTTCCCTGCCATCAGCGTCCACACACCAGCAGGAGGCCCCATCCTTCCCACACTGGATGGTCCTGGGGATAGAAGCCACAATCAGGTACCCTTCTTCCTTTTCCTTCCCTCCACCCTTTAATTAATTTCAGTTAGAAAAAAGACAGGTGTGAAGTGTGACAGATGACTAGAGAAAGCACCTTTTCAATGCAGGGAGGAGAGGGGGCATCGGAGCGTCAGTCATTAGATCCCACCACCCCATCACCATCACCTTGTGCACCCTTATTAAAACAATTACGGTAAAAAGTTCTGTCAGGAAAGGAAGGGACAGCTTTGGTTCTGGCTGGAAGGAAGCATGGATAGGGGCCACGAGGGTCAGACGACTCAGTGTTGACGGGTCTGGGGAGCGCTGCAGCAACAGTGGCCACAGGTCAGTTTTGAGGAGGAGCATAAAGGGCAGGGGGCAGGAACAGGAAGAAGGTGGATTTTAAGGCTCCTGGGTCCGCACGGCTGGAGGAGGCCTTACTGGAAGCTGCCGTCCTCGGCGCACTGGGGGACGTAGTCTTCTCGCTTCAGGAAAGCCCTCTCCCTCTGCAGCTCGCACGGGCGGAGAGGCTGGGCGTCCACCTGGTACTCTGCACAAAGGAAGTGATGCTGCGCATGAGAGAGGGCCTGCGGCCTGGATTCCAGTAATGGAGACGGGCTCGCTGGGGACACAGACGCTCTTCCAGGTTTTATTTCTAGCACCATCAGCAAGTATATTCCAAGTCACAGTTTTGCGGCTACTCACAAGTTTGACATTAACTCCCCTGACCCCCTGGGAGGTGATGTCACCGTCTTACCCAGGTGGCCCTGAGACTCGGCCGGGAATGTAACCTGTTCAGGATCAGACCGCTGGCAAGAGAAGGATTCACAGAGGACCCTTGGACTGTGCGTTCCCCAAGACCACGGTTGGGTCAGGGAACACCATAAAGGAGGTGTTCTTGAGTTTATCAAGGCGCTTCTTGCAGACAGAGCACCTTCCTGGCCTCGATGGAGAATGCATGTAACGTGCAGGGGCTTATTCAGAAATCACAGTCACAACTGCTTCCTTCCCAGAGAGGAAACGGGCTGAGACTTTATCCAAAATCAACGCTAAGTGGCTGAGCCGCAGCTATAATAGAACTCAGGTCTATTTCACACCATGGGTGGATTTGTGTTTTTCACTACCTGCAGAACTCAGGTCTATTTCACACCATGGGTGGATTTGTGTTTTTCACTACCTGCTATTTCTCAAATACCCCATATGGACAACCTGGGACTTGAGATTGTGAAGATAATTAAAAAAAAAAAAATAGTCAATACCAACATTTGCTAACAGGGTGGGGTGAGGGGAACTAGAATCCAATTAGGAAGATCTAGTTTCCCATGTTCTCTCCACCGATCACTAACTCTGTGACTTCTCAGACCTCCTGTCTCTTCATCTGAAAAGGAAAGAGTGCATAACTGACCTCGGGACAGTGTGAGGATTAAATGAGGTCACAAATGTTCCCAGGCCTTGGGGCAGATCCTAGCTAACAAGGAGCTGGCCTGAGAGGTCCCTCCCGACCCGACACTCTGAGACCACAGGGTCAGAACTCACCAAAGATGTTGGCTGACACCAAGCTGACTAAGTCCAGCAGACCGAAGACCCACAGGGCCAGGGCCATCTCGGGAGCCCTTCCAGGGACGAAGGGTCAGAAGCTGCTGCCCACCTTAGGGCTCTGGCCAAGCAGCCTTTATAGCACTGTGGGCACTTAGCCCCCACCCACAGGCACTCAG
The DNA here is from genome assembly GCF_019320065.1 of Cervus canadensis. Classification (NCBI taxonomy): domain Eukaryota; kingdom Metazoa; phylum Chordata; class Mammalia; order Artiodactyla; family Cervidae; genus Cervus; species Cervus canadensis. The sequence continues at coordinate 2,462,644 of NC_057397.1, read as the reverse complement.
GGAAGCAGCACCGCCCTGTTTTCTCTGCTGGTCACAAGGAGGTCCTCCACCTGCGTCTGTTCCCCTGGAGGACACTCGTGTGGCCAGTGTGGGGTGAGAATCTTGTGGAGGCTGAGGGGAGCAGAACCTGGGACGAGTGTGTGTGAAAGTCGCTCAGTCACGTCTGACTCTCTGCGACCCCATGGACTGCATCCCACCAGGCTCCTCTGTCCGTGGGATTCTCTAGGCCAGAATACTGGAGTGGGTAGCCGTTCCCTTCTCCAGGGGATCTTCCCAAACCAGGGATCGAACCAGGTCTCCCGCATTGCAGGCGGATTCTTTACCATCTGAGCCACCAGGCAGAACTGGAGGCATGGCTTCATAATTCATCTTCAGGGGTAAAGGCCAAAGTTCCCAACTTGGTGGGCCACACGTTCAGGCCCGCCGTGAAAGAAACACAATCCTCCCTCCCTCCTCATCCCTCCTCCTTCCTGCCTGCCTTCTAGCAATGTTTCTTTAGAGTCTGATAGAGAAGCAGACACTATTCTAGGCCATGAGGGTAAGGCAGGGAACAAAACAGCAGAGCCATTAACACAGAATGTAGGGATTTTAATGAGATAAGCCAAACACACACAGCCATATTCGTATTCATCCCCCTTTCCCCTCTGTCCCAGGACTTCAGACAACCAAAAGGCCTGTCTTCCACACAAAGCCTGTACATCAGGGAGCTTTCTCCAGTTGCTTCTCCCATCAAAGGGCTGGGAGATGGAGATGGGCTCCATGGGTGTTCAGAAGGTAGCGTGGGCAGGTTTGGGAGAGCACTTGGGTGTGAGGGAGATCACCATGAGCCTTAGGTTTTAGGTAAAGATGATTTGAGAAGACATGCTGGCATTTACTGGAGAATTAGAATCCCCCAGCTTGGCCCTCTGCAGCCCTCATTGGATGCTAAGTCGCTTCAGTCATGTCTGACTCATTGCAACCCCATGGACTGCAGCCCACCAGGCTCTTCTGTCCATGGGATTCTCCAGGCAGGAATACTGAAGCGGGTTGCCATTTCCTTCTCCAGGGGATCTTCCTGATCCAAGGATGGAACCCGCGTCTCTTATGTCTCCTGCACTGGCAGGAGGGTTCTTTACCACTAACACCACCTGGGGAGCCCACAGCCCCAGTCGCACAAGCCAAGTTCTGCCCAGGCTATGGAGACACTGTGATATTACAGTGAGCCTGGCCATGTGCAACCCCTGCCACCTCCCCAGGTCCAGGTGAATTTTCTAAAATGTTGAAACTGGGACTTCCTAGGCAGTCCAGTAGTTAGGACTTGACCTTCCAATGCAGGGGCCAAGGGTTCAATCCCTGGTCAGGGAGCTAACATCCCCCATGCCTCGCAGCCAAAAAACCAAAATATAAAACAGAAGCAACATGGTAAAAAAATACAATAAAGATTTTAGAACTGGTCCACGTCAAAACAAATAAATAAAATCCTTTTAAAAATTAAAAATGCTGAGGCTGAGGTCTACCAGAAAGCCCACTCCTCATGCTTCCCACCACCACGCACACAGGCAGGAGCCTTGCACAGGCCAGCCTGTGTGCTGAGTCATTCTCGCTGGCCTGGCCCCTGGGAAGAGGTGCAGCGGAGTCAGTGAGGGTGAGAGCCGCCCGGGCTTCCTTCCGAGTCAGCACAGTGTACCTGGAAGGAGAGGTGCTTCTCTCCACCCCAGCGATGAAGCGGTGAGCTTGGAGAGAGCCACGCCAGGGCGCTGCCTCCGCACCGTGAAATCCTCTTTCTCACAATGACTCAGCTCCTGCCAGCGCTCTCATTTGATGCCCCATGAGCCAGGAGGATGCACTATGGAAACTCTAGGCGCCGACTGCCTGGTCTGGCATCGAGCCCGCTCCTGGCTCGGGCCTCCATCCTCTCTGCAGGCTCTTCACTGGCCCTGTCACCTCCCCCTCCTTCCTGGATCCTAGTTCAATCACAGTGCCTTCTCGTTCATCTCCTTCATTCTCGAAGACTAGGGGGCTGTGTATAATAACCCCAATGGCCCAGCCAGTAAAGAATCACCAGCAAGGCAGGAGACACAGGAGACAGGGGTTTGATCCCCAGGTCGGGAAGATCCCCTGGAGGAGGAAATGGCAACCCACTCCAGTACTCTTGCCTGGAGAATCCCATGGACAGAGGAGCATGGCGGGCTACAGTCCATGGAGTCGCAGAGTCGGACACAGCGGGGCAAGTGAGCATGCATACACAAACACTGGGGGCAAAGGGAGAATCCTGGAATCCAGGGGAGGAAATTGCTTCAAAGCAAACATCAGATGCCACAGTTTCTGGCTCCACAGAGAAGCGCTTAGCAGCCATCTCTCCTGAAATCCCGCTTGCTGCCATGTTACTGGGTCCCCTGCCATGGCTTTGGACAACTACTCTCGTCTGCCACAGAACCAGTGACTCAAAGCCACGTTCCTCTTTTGCCCAGGTAGCCAAAGCAATAATCAAAAGTCCTGGAACTTGACTTCTGCTTCCGGAAGATGAAATAGACACAATTTCCCCCTATTCCTCCAGCTAAATACATTTAGAGCTCCTCGATATTATATGTAACACAAACAGAAGAAGACACTAAGAGATGGATAAGAAGACAGTCATCAAGCAACCTCAGAACGAGAGAAACAGCGTGGTAGTTAAGTTCCCTGAATGTTGTCTTGCCTCACACATCTCATACTCGTGGTAGAGAAACCACCAACTAGAAATGCCAAGAAGCACAGACCCCAGAAAAGTCCCAAGAAAAGCCTTTTTGAGCCAAAGGTCCAGGGATGGGCAGTCTGCAAGACAGAAGATTTTTAGACAATAATTGTTCTATTCTTGCAAACCTCACAGAAAAAAAAACAAAAGAACCTGTGGTTCCACTCCAGCCCAACAAAAGCCAGCTAGGGAGCTAAGAATTCCATTCTTACCAAGCTAAGGAGTCTCTCCAAGCCAGGATGGTGACTGAACGGCCATGTGAGAAGCCAGAATTTTCACCCCAGCTGGGCTCCAATGAGTCCCTTCTCCCTGTGGGGTCAGTGGAGACCAAGCGGGCAGCCTGAACTTCCACTCGCCCCCAACCAGCAATAATAAGGATGCCAACCCTCCCAGCTAGGGTGGCATCAGCATTGACCCACAGGGGAGCCTAAATGCCCACACCCAAAGATCTCCATCAAAGTAGCCCACCTCAATGAGATCCTCCCAAGAGTACCAAGGGCTTGACCTTGGACAAGCTACTCAATTTCTCCATGCTCCAATTTCTCATCTATGAAGTTGTAATGTTATCAGTGCCCAAGTTTATAGGATGATGTGATTGCTAAATACATAAACATAAGACGCATAGCACAGGGCCTGGCCCACAGTAAGCACCCAATGTTATTTTTCTTGTAAAAATGAGAAATTTCCAGTGGCAGCAACCCCAGACATTGGCCTCATCTAAGGAGCATTTGTTTCCCTTCAACATATTTTAAATCTCTTAACTTCTACTTCCTCTTTGAGTCTAATTTGCTACGCTGAAGGTAGGTGCACCTGGCGAAACCCCATCTGCTAGCTTGGGTGGGCAGTCATTCATAGCCCACAGTGACCACTGTCCTGAAATTTTAGGAAAGTGAAAGTCGCTCAGTCATGTCTGACTCCTTGTGACCCCATGGACTGTAGCCCGCCAGGCTCCTCTGTCCATGGAATTTTCCAGGCCAGAATACTGGAATGGGTAGCCTTTCCCTTCTCCAGGGATCTTCCCAACCCAGGAATCAAATCCAGGTCTCCCGCATTACAGGTGTATTCTTTACCATCTGAACCACCAGGAAAGCCCAGAATTTTGAGAGGGTGCCCTTAAACCTTAGCCTTATAAATATTTCCTCCTCATCTCCATTTTTTTTTTTTAGCTGAAGAATCATCCCAAGTCATTGTATCTACAGTTGATGGCACTGGGGAAGTGGTGGGACCATGTCAACTGAAAGAAAGTTGCATAATGTAAGAGTTGTGAGTTTGTTTTATTCAAGAACCTTACTGAGGACTATAGGGGCTTCCCTGGTGGCTCAGATGGTAAAGAATCTGCCTGCAATGGAGGAAACCCGGGTTCAATCCCTGGGTCGGGAAGATCCCCTGGAGAAGGGAATAGCAACCCACTCCAGTATTCTTGCCTGGAGGATCCCATGGACGGAGGAGCCTGGTACAGTCCATAGTGTTGCAAAGAGTTGCACACGACCGACGGAGCAGCTTCACTTACTGAGGACTATAGCCTGGGAGACAGCCTTTGAGGGCGTAGGGGAGAAACCAGCTTCTAAGTGCTTTCTGGCTAGGGGATCCATGCATTTGGGCATACATCTTGGTTAAAGATCACTGCTAGTCACAAAGAACAGATACTTTGAGTTAATAATTTAGTGCTTTTCAATGTATGGGAAGATGCAAGAATCTGAGTTCAGTAAAAAAAAAATCTGCCTGAGATATATCTGAGGGGCTGTTTTCCCAAAGCACAGAGTGGCTCATCCGTTCTTCACCCTGAACTTTCCGCACTGACCACAGTGGCTGACAAATTAATCCTCGTGGAACTGGGTGGTGAGCAACGCTCTTTGTTCTGCTTTGTTCACAACCAGACCCTGACGCTCCTGAAGCACTGCTCTTCCTCACTTTTGACTCTTTGTGTTTCGAGCAATACATGTTTTGTTTTATTATTTTCCACAGTAGAGGAATATAATGCTGACATTTTAATTTCCATGGTGGTTCCCCTTTTACTTTTAGGAAGGCTCAGACAATTTTCTAACACTTTGAATAGCTTCTTAAATCATTCGTTTTTCTTCTCTGATTCATTTTGGACTAGTATCATTTGCTAGATTTAAGTCTTTCTCTCTTGCGCTGCTTTCCTAACTGAAAATGCATATATTTAACAAATGTGTCTCTAGGTTTTGTCCTTTTGGGTCTCTTAGATTGGAAGAAATAAAATCAGGAAACTCTAGGACTGCCAGAGCATCAGTTATTCCAACCAATCTTGTCTGCTGCCACTTCTGTCACAGTCAAGGCATTCTCCCAACCAGTCAAGAAACCAGTCATGGATGCTATCTTGTTTTGCCTGGCTTCTCCCAGTAGGTTTCTTGTCTGTGTGCCTTACTTTGTGTGTGTGTGTGTTTGTGTGTGTGAGCACATAAGTGCCCTCAGTCCTGTCCGACTCTTTGCGACCCCATGGACTGTGGCCCCCCAGGCTTCTCTGTCCATGGGATTTTCCAGGCAAGAGTACTGGAGTGGGTTGCCATTTCCTCCTCCAGGGGATCTTCCCAACCCAGGGATAGAACCCTCGTCTCCTGCATTGGCAGGCGGGTTCTTTACCACTGACCCATGTGGGAAGCCTGTGCCTTACTTTAAGAGGCATCATTCGATAAATTTCTCAGGCACGTTCCTCAGGGCAGAAGTAGTATTTGCGCCTCCACTTCTGCGTAAAGGTGGCTGCCTAACTTTGAAACTCCCTGAAATTACCTGGAGTATTCTGTGCTGATCTTCATGGTCTAATCTTCCCACATTTGTCTAGATTTTCTATGAGCATCGCACACAGTGGCTCATTCAAGGTGTTAGAGAGAAGACATTTTCCTATACTCTCCTGGGTTCTCCCGGCTAGTCTAAGAATTAGGTCAACATGAGACAAATGAACAGGGGCAAACCAAAAGTTCAGTAACACTTGTACATTGGAGAGACCTATGAGAACTGAATAACAGGCCCAAATGGCCCAAATCCTCAACTTAAATACTATCTTCAGCAACAGAGAAACAAGGATATTGGGGGTAGTGATTTGGGAATTCGAAGGCGAGGAAAGCAATTGGCATGGAGATGGAAAAGCAAATGTTTGGTAAACAAATGCTTGCTGGGCCAGGATGATTTATTGAGTCCCAGAGTGGACTGATGAACTACGGATGGAGGTTCATGACATTGTACAGGAGACAGGAATCAAGACCATCCCCAAGAAAAGAAATGCAAAAAAGCAACATGGCTGTCTGAGGAGGCCTTACAAATAGCTGTGAAAAGAAGGGAAGCGAAAAGCAAAGGAGAAAAGGAAAGATATTCCCATCTGAATGCAGAGTTCCAAAAAAGAGCAAGGAGAAATAAGAAAGCCTTCCTCAGTGATCAATGCAAAGAAATAGAGGAAAACAATAGAAGGGAAAAGACTAGAGATCTCTTCAAGAAAATTAGAGATACCAAGGGAATATTTCATGCAAAGATAGATTCAATAAAGGACTGAAATGGTATAGACCTAACAGAAGCAGAAGATATTAAGAAGAGGTGGCAAAAATACACAGAAGAACTGTACAAAAAGATCTTCACGACCCAGATAATTGCAATGGTGTGATCACTCACCTAGAGCCAGACATCCTGGAATGTGAAGTCAAGTGGGCCTTAGGAAGTATCACTATGAACAAAGCTAGTGGAGGTGATGGAATTCCAGTTGAACTATTTCAAATCCTGAAAGATGATGCTGTGAAACACTCAATATGCCAGCAAATTTGGAAAACTCAGCAGTGGCCACAGGACTGGAAAAGGTCCGTTTTCATTCCAATCCCAAAGAAAGGCAATCCCAAAGAATGTTCAAACTACTGCACAATTGCACTCATCTCACATGCTAGTAAAGTAATGCTTAAAATTCTCCAAGCCAGGCTTCAGCAATACGTGAACCATGAACTTCCAGATGTTCAAGCTGGTTTTAGAAAAGGCAGAGGAACCAGAAACCAAATTGCCAACATCTGCTGGATCATCAAAAAAGCAAGAGAGTTCCAGAAAAACATCTATTTCTGCTTTATTGACTATGCCAAAGCCTTTGACTGTGTGGATCACAATAAACTGTGGACAATTCTGAAAGAGATGGGAATACCAGACCACCTGACCTGCCTCTTGAGAAATCTGTATGCAGTCAGGAAGCAACAGTTAGAACTGGACATGGAACAACAGACTGGTTCCAAATAGAAAAAGGAGTACATCAAGGCTGTATATTGTCACCCTGCTTATTTAACTTATATGCAGAGTACATCATGAGAAACACTGGGCTGGAGGAAGCACAAGCTGGAATCAAGAATGCCGGGAGAAATATCAATAACCTCAGATATGCAGATGACACCATCCTTATGGCAGAAAGTGAAGAACTAAAGAGTCTCTTGATGAAAGTGAAAGAGGAGAGTGAAAAAGTTGGCTTACAGCTCAACATTCAGAAAAGTAAGATCATGGCATCTGGTCCCATCACTTCATGGGAAATAGATGGGGAAACAGTGGAAACAGTGGCTGACTTTTTTTTTTCTGGGCTCCAAAATCACTGCAGATGGTGATTGCAGCCATGAAATTAAAAGATGCTTACTCCTTGGAGGGAAAGTTATGACCCACCTAGACAGTATATTAAAAAGCAGAGACATTACTCTGCCGACAAAGGTCCGTCTAGTCAAGGCTACAGTTTTTCAGTTGGACTATAAGGAAAGATGAGCGCTGAAGAATTGATTCTTTTGAACTGTGGTGTTGGAGAAGACTCTTGAGAGTCCCTTGGACTGCAAGGAGATCCAACCAGTCCATCCTAAAGAAATTCCTGGGTGTTCATTGGAAGGACTGATGTTGAAGCTGAAACTCCAATACTTTGGCCACCTGATGCAAAGAGCTAACTCATTGGAAAAGACCCTGATGCTGAGAAAGATTGAGGGCAGGAAGAGAAGGGGACAACAGAGGATGAGATGGTTGGATGGCATCACCGACTCAATGGACATGGATTTGGGTGGACTCCGGGAGCTGGTGATGGACAGGGAGGCCTGGCATGCTGCGGTTCATGGGGTCGCAAAGAGTCGGACACGACTGAGCGACTGAACTGAACTGAACTGAGGGTGGACTCTGATCTCTAGGCCCTGATGAGTTTTCCCCACCAGATGCTGCCCATGTTCTCTGCAGATATCTGCAGTGACAGCTCTATTCTGGGGCAAGCCCTCTACCTAAATCCTTTCAGATAGCTATGAGGAAGATCAGTCTTCTCCTGAGTCTTTTGGGCCTTGATTATTTTCAACTCAAGATAATCCACATTGCCAGAGAGACATTTTGGGGATGGCAAAAAAATTATCTGTTTCCCTATAAAGAGATGGTCCCTCCTCTCTATGAGCCTTCCATTTGTGACTCTGAGATAGAGCTTCTCAAAATAGTCCACTGATCCTAGACCTGTCTGTCTTTGGAGAATTTCCAACAAAAAAGAGCTGAGATCTGACTGCAGCCTGGCCTAGTCCTCTCTATTAACTTATGTCTGGTTGTTCTAGTGTCTCTTTTTAAGACAATTTTATCGCCCATGCAACACCATCACTCACTCCTATCAGCCTACAGTGGCCTTCCAAGCCCCATTTTCTAATTGGAATCTGGCCAGTCTCCCATCTAAGATTTCAGGCTTTCTCCCAAGCAACACTCTCTTATTCTTCTATCTCTGAAGTTTGTTTTCAATCTTACAATGCTCCCACAATGACTGTAAGAAAGAAGAATGCTTTTCTAATGAAGGCATTTTCTCCTTGATTTCCTGGGCAAGACTGACTCCTAGAGACAGAGTGTTTCAAGAACCAAAGTAAGTTGTCTGTAGGGTTATCATAATTTTACTGAATTCTTCTCTTTCTCAAACTAAAAAGACAGCATAGTATAATTATCCCCTTACATTCCTTTCTCTTATAACTTAATTATATACTTTACAGTTTTATATTTACAGAAAAATTGAGCATATAGTACAGAAAATTCCCATATACCCTCTTTCTCCAGTTTCTGCTAGTACTAACATCTTGCATTAGTGTGGTACAGTTGTAACAATTAATGAAACAATATTTATACATTATTTTTAACTAAAGTCCACAGTTTACATTGTTTCATTATTTTTTTCATTTTGAAATAATTTGTCAACTTGTTCCAAAGTTGAAATAGTAGTACAGAGTTCCCAATACTCTTTAACCAATTTCACCTAATATTAACATCTTACATAACCATATCATAATTACCCAAACTGAGAAACTATCAATACAATACTATTAACGAAACTACAGACTTTTACAGGCTTCCACCAGCTTTTCCACCAGTAACTTTTTTTTTTCCTGTTCCAGGATCCAATCCAGGATCTTACATTTCATTTACCTATAAGGTCTCCTTAGTTTCCTCCCTAGAAAATATTTGGAAATATTCAAAAATTCTAGGATTAATAAGTGAGTTTAACAATGTCATTAGATACAAGATATTTTTTAAAAATCAATTTTATTTATATTCTAGTAATTAAACATCTGAAAACAAAATTGAGAAAACAATTCCATTTACAATATCATCAGAAAGAATAAGATACTCAGAAATAAATTTAACAAAATAAGTGCAAAATCTGAACACTGAAAACTACAAAATATTGCTAGGGAAAAAAATATACAGAAATGCTAAACAAATGGAGAAACACACCATGCTCTTGATCAAAAGACTCAATAGTGTTAAGATGGTAACTTATCTGTAGATTCAGTGCAATTCCTGTCAAAAGTCCAGCAGGCTTTTAAAAGAAAGTAACAAATCTGAGAAGGGGATGACAGAGGATGAGATGGTTGGATGGCATCACTGACTTGATGGACATGAGTCTGAGCAAGCTCCGGGAGTTGGTGATGGACAGGGAGGCCTGGCGTGCTCCAGTCCAAGGGGTCGCAAAGAGGCAGACACGACTGAGTGACTGAACTGAACAAACCTGATCCTAGAACTTTTATAGGAATGCAAAAAAAAAAAAACAAAAAGAAAAAAATCCCCACTAGATTTGGCAAAAAACAGACAAGAAAAAAGAATATAATTAAAGGAATTACACCTAATTGATTCTAAACCTTAAAGCTACAGTAATCAAGATAGTATAACATTTGACTAAGGACAGACATCTAGATCAATGAGAAAAGAATACAGTGTGGCCATAAACCTATGTAATTATGGTCAATTGATTTTTGACAAAGGGACATAGGTTAATTCAAAGGGAAAATAATATTTTCAACAAAGGGCACTGGAACAACTGGATACCCACATGCAAATTAAAATGAAGTGTCACTGCACACCTATTAAACTAGCTAACATGCAAAACATTGGCAAACACCAAACGCTGACGAGGAAGGCTGCGCATCCTTCATTCGGTTGGCCGTATTTTCAGGTCTGTTTCGAGGTTCCCTCTTCCGTACTACCAACCTACATCTCTGTCTTTATGCTACATCTACACTGTCCTGGCCACTACAGCTTAATAACCTCCAAATCAGAAACTGCATGCCCTTCAACTTGAGTTCTTCTCTTTCAAAATTTCTCAGGGTATTCTCGTTCCTTCACATTTCCATATAAAATTTGAATCTGTTTGCTAATTTCTGCTTCAAAAAGTCTGCTGGGATTTCACATGGGATTGCATTCTATTAATCTGTTTCGGGAGAACTGACATTTTAACAGTATGGTGTCTTCCAATCCATGTTCTTAGTATTTCTATTTACCCCATCTTTATTCTAGGCATTGTTTTGTAGTTCTCTGTGCACAGGTTCTGCGTATGTTTTCAGATTCACTGTCAAGTTTTTTCTTTGATGCTATCAAAAATTGCATTTAAGAAAATCCTAATCTCCAACAGCACCTTGCTAATGTAAAGAAATCTTAATTCTAGCGGTATTTTTGGTAGGTTCCTTATGCTTTTCCAAGTATATGTCACCTGCAAATGTTTTATCTTCCTAAGTACTATGCCTTTTATTTTTCCTCCTTTATTGCCCAGTGCCCTATTGCACTAGCAGGGCCTATACATTAATGTTGGATAATAACAGTGAGGGTGGATATTCTGGCTCTGTTCCTTACAGAAAGTATTCCTTTACCATTATGAGGTTTGTCTCCTGATAGATGCTCTATATTGTTATGCAAATTCTTGTTCTAGTAGTTTTTGATCATGAATGGACACTGAAATTTATGAAAACCCTTAAGTTTAGTGAATTAACATAATTCACTGACTTTAAACCACCTCTGTATTCCTGTGGAGTACCCAACTTGATCTTGATATATTATAGTTCCTGTATATCACTGTATTCATGTAATTATTTTGTTGAGGACTGTGTCTATATTCTAGACATGTGTTACTCTGTAATTTCCTTTCCTTGTAGTGTTTTTTTCTGGTTCTGGCATGAGGTTAAAGTTGGTCTCGAAAAATACGTGTTTCTTTCTTATTTTTTCAGTGCTTGTGTAAAATCAAGAATTATTCCTTAAATGTTTGATATAATTCACATTTAGGCCTGGAATTTTGAAGGAACATTTTCAATTACAAATTCAATGTATTTAAGTCGATTTGCTAACTTGTATCTTTGAGGAATTTTTTGTTTCATTGTAAGCTGTTAAATTTATTAGTTTTTTTTCACTATATCCCTTTAAAAAAATTTTATGTTTGATATGTTGTAATGTTCCCTCTTCCATTCTAATTTTCAGTCTATGTAGGAGTCAACTGGTTTTATTTTCCATGCAAAGAATCAGCTTTTTTGTTTATATTGATACTTCCCTTTTGTGTGTCCATTTGATACTTCATAGATTTCACACATTTATTTCCATTTATTTTGGTTTTAAACTGCTTTCTCATTTTTTAAATCTTAAACCAATGATTTTGTACCTTACCTAAAATTTCTAGCTTTTTAAAAACCTGAGGTATAATTGACATTAAAGAGTACGATTCAAAATTTGCATATATTGCAAAATGATCACCACAGTAAGTTAAAATCTGCACCTTGCTTTTTATTATAATCATTTAAAATGGTAAATTTCCCTCTAATATCAAGCTGCATCCCACAAATTTTAACATTATATGTTTTCCTTTTCATTCAGTCATTTTCTAATTTAACATAACTTTTTTGAGTCATGGATTGTTTACAAGTATGTTGATAATTTCTTAACACTTTGGAGTTTTTTCAGGTATCTAATACCAGTTTCCAGTTTAATTTCATTATTGTTGGAGAACATGTTATACATTTCAATTTTAAACGAATTGAGACCTATTTTATAGCCTAGCATGTAGTCCATCTCTTTGCATGTTCCATGTGTATTAAAAAGGAAATTCATATTCTCATGTTGTTGGGTGGAATGTCCTCTCAGCGTCAATTAGGTTGAGTATTCATTTTTGTTCCAGTCTCCTGTCCTGATATTCTGGCTACTTGTTCCATCAATTAGTGTTAAAGGAGGGCTGAAATCTTCAACTATAATTGTAGATTTCTCTATTTTATATTCAGTGATATTAGTGATTAGTTCACCAAGTATTTTGATACTCTAAGAAGTCTATAAATACAATTTTAAATTGCAATTCTGTGTGTATGGACAAAAGTATGATAAAGACTTGTAAGTATAAAAGAAGACAACATTCTACTAGGAAGTAAAATACAAAGGCAAAAAATAGAATATAAAAACTGAAAATTTTCCAAATGTTAAAGAAGAGCTTGCTTGTGTACTTTTAAAACAGATGTTGGTAACTAACAAAACAGTATTGATTCTATTCCAACATTGATAAGAGGTTGATCTTAATTGCCCAATATTTACAAATTAGAGACCACACTCTGCAACTGTTTAAATTTATGATGAGCAATTTCAAATGGCATACTCAGAGCCCCACTGCCCACAGCAGTGTCCCCAATTGTGCTTATTTACTTGGGCTTTTTCCTTCCTCTTCCCTCCTTTTCTCTCTTCCTCACTCCAAACTTCCTCAGATGATCTAAGTACAATTCCTTAGCTGACTAAGTACACTCCAGTCTTGTCTCTGGATCTACTTTCAGGGTTACCCAAAGACAACAGGTACCAGAAACAAATGACAATTTTTCAAAATTCCTATGGAGAGGTCACAGTCAAAAAACATTCAAAAACGACTGTTTTAATTGAAGGTTTCCCAGGTGGCGGTAGTGGTAAAGAATCTGCCTGCCAATACAGGAGAAGCAAGAGATGTGGGTTTGATCCCTAAGTTGGGAAGATCCCTGGGAGTAGAAAATGGCAAACCCCTTCAGTATTTTTGCCTGGAGAATTCCATGGACAAAGGAGCCTTACAGCCCATGGGGCTGCAAAGAGTCAAGACACAACTAAGTGACTGAGCACACACACCCTATTTTAATTAACTTATAGATTCTATTTCCCCCAAACCTCTCCACCTGCAAGTCTACTGATCTTTTCTTTCTTTTGCCTCCATGGTTCTTTGTACTCTCTGACATCACTTACCTTGTTGAAAAAATAGTTTTTTAATGTTTCCATTAGGCCACATAGACTGTGATTCTATTAACATTAATATTCAACCATATAACTTAATGGCTAGCAAACAGATGACATTCAATGTGTCTACCATATTTAACTTTCAACTTTACTATTTACTGTATTTGCTTCATTAAACCCTCAAAAACCAGGTTCTAAGCTAGATATTATTCCTTTTAACACATAAGAAAACCAAAGCTCAGAAAGGTCATTGCTAATAAACTGCCAGAGCAAAAAAATCTGAGAACTACAAAGCTCCTGCCTGTTCCACCACAGAAATATATTATCCACTGACATGGTTCCTCCACAGCTTGGTACAATGAAGGACACTATTAAGACATCCCCAGTGATGGACTGCTTCTCTTAGGAAGAGAAACTGAAGCCTGAAGGACTATTTGCATTTGAAGAGACACAACAAACAAGGAGAATTTTCCACAAGAGGAAAATAATATGAAGGCAAAAGATTGAAGCCATCTATGGAAACTGTGAGGCTACATACTTAAATGAATTTGAGAACTGATTAGGCAAAGTACAAAAAATCCAGATTACACAGATCGAACTTGGTTTGAAATAGGGAGTCACTAAGGATTTCAGAAAAGAAATGACAAGAATATGTGACACACCTGCGAGGCGAACACAAGCTGGAACAAAACTGGGTTTGCATCTTGAACCTGACAAGTCTCTAAATGTTTCTAACCCTCAGCTTTCCGTCCTCCTCCTCCTCAGCTTGAAAATGATCCTGTTCCGCCTCTCCACAAAAGAACTAATCAGATGCTACAGCTAACATGCACAATACCTGGCCCAGAGCGATTATTCAGTGCTAATCCTCTAGGCTGACAGTCATCATTCTGATCAATCAGAATGAAAATTAAAATTTCAGAAGCCCATAGTATTACCGTCATGTGATTTTATAAAAATGGTGTCCTGCTAAGTGGGATTCAGAAGGAAGATGACACCATGCACTTTGAGGAACCAGCACAACCAGTGAAGGAATGAGCTGGGGCGGGGTGGGGGAGGAGGCTGTGCGTTTCCACCCAGGGCTCTTAGAAGACGTGATAGCAGAGAGTGAGGCTGGCAGAAAATCCTGTTGGCTGGAGGGGAAATGGGGTTCTTCATCTTGAAAATACAGAATCTGAGAGGATGTAAGCCAGTGGAAATAAGGTGAATGTGGGAAAAAGGATTTCACCTTAAATAATGAGAATAATCAATTTCCTTTAAGGAAAGTGTACACTACTCTTAAGTTTGAAAGTCAGAAGAACCACACAGCGAGTATGAAGAAGTACAAATTGCACGTATCAGCAGCATACTAAGAACGATCTCTCCCTACAATGTCTGTCTACTCTGTCTGGGTGGCAATGAAAAGTTACCTTTCCAAGAAACACCCTCCCTAGTTTACTGCTTGTATTTAGATATATATATACTCACATTTTTTTAAAGACAGACTTTGTGGAAAGAAAACCAACTCCTTGAAACCTCTCACAATGTACTGACTTCTCAAAAACAAATTCACTCACCTAAATACGGAATGAGTCAGCAGCCTATAGTTGCTAAAAGGCTTCAACCAATTGTTGATACACTCTGTATTACTAATAAATGGAGATGTGTGTACAAGTAATTCAATACAGATTTACTTTAAAAACATAAATCAAAAACTTCAGACTCCCAATTCATATGCATTAAGGCAGAGCAAGAATTTAATATTCTAATTACTAATGAAACTTCTAGTCAGCTAGCTATCAAAGTGATCTAATTTTAAGATGTTGCAAGAAAAAATGCACATTAATTTAACTGTGGTCATCAGGGGCTGAGAATATGAGTGTTATTGGGCACAAAAGGTCCCCCGAGCATGTGACAAGAATCTGGGCAACACTGCTATTCACAGCCTGTTAAGATTGCTATTTGCTCCATTCTGAAAAACAGATAAATGTCTAGAATTTAACCATAATAGGGAAAAGGTTAGGGTCATTATTTTAAAACACAAATGAAAAGATAAAGTATCAACCTTGAAAAAGAGACATAGAAAGTTTACTCCACACATGAAATACAGGCACTATCTTTTTTTACTTTTAATATTCAAATTTAATAACTACCTTGTATCTCCTCTACTAAAGCTTTTCATTTCTCAGTAAGACTTCTGACAACGTTAATGCATCATAAGTAAATACATAGGGCTGTATTTTATCTCTGTGATCTTTGGCACATGTGTCAAGTTGGAGAATCACAAAAGGCAATAAAAATTTCTAATTACTGCTTTGCACATTCTTTTAATCATCTTTACATCAAAATATAAGGCCGCAAAAAGGCAAGCTGAAATTTTATGATATGTGGAATTGTTTTAATAAAGAGTTTTACATACAGTACCTTACATATAGAACAGTGTGTTTGCAGTTTTAAATAATATCTGAATGTACAGTGGCATGTATTCTTATCAAAGATAAATTCAAGTTGACTGTCTATCAGTTCTAAAATGCATTTATACAGATTGCTAGAACTGATAAACAGGATGAGGCATAAAATATTCAAGTGTTAACATGTCATCAAATAGCCTCCTCTTAACAGTCTTTTCTCCCCCCTTTTTAAAAAAGTTTCAAAACCTATACATAACATTTTTAATTTTTTAAAAACAGTCTGTTAAAAGGTAACATTTCATGTTAACCACCAACTCTTATAGACTATAGTAATAAAACTAGATATGTGTAGATATAAATATGTGTCGACTATGTACACATGTACGCCGAGTGTTTGTTTCAAACGCGCATACACACGGAACACACACCTGCCCGAGCATGGGGGCGGCACGTGGCTCGTAAGAGCACTGGCAGACGGAGGCCGGCCGAGATCCAGCAAGAGCTAACGCAGCAACTTAGTTGCCTTTGGTTTCAGAAATCTGTCCATTTGTGATCAAAGCTACAAGTTTTGAGTGCCTTATGTATGTTTTAAAAATAAAATTCATCTTCAGAAATGAAGCTTTTCCAGTATTCCACTACCAGCAGTTTAAAAAAAAAAAAAAATCCACAGCCACAAATTATTTTGTTATTTTTGTCACTCCTCATCCCAGCTGAGGTTATTTACATTTTTTTTTTTTTTTCTGAAGGCAAATATCAAGCACACTCAGGGTCAAACTGCACGTTGAAACCTGAATGCTGAACTCTGACTATATATCTTATATATATAGCATAGGGGACAGACGCGTCTCTGATGGACTGATGGCATTGTGTAAGACTTGGGTGAAAGAACCCCCACAGTATTTAAACCTCTCTTTCCAGCAGCATCGTTATTTGGCACACTGACAGTTCTGCAAGCCACTCTGTTTTTACAATGAGCTTATGACGCCAGCAAAAGATTCCAATTATTTCACTGTTTTTAACATCTATTCATAATGAAGTAAGGATGCCACAACTGTTTTCCTCAGAAGCGAGACTTCTACTGTCAGTTTTCTGGTTAAGGACATTCATCACCTAAGAGACAGTTCACGATCCCATAAAAGTTTAAATACTCTGGACTTCAGTGCAGCTGGATCAACTGCAGAGAAGTCAGCTCTTACAACAACCTTACAGAACTCTCCACAATTTAAATCTCCTCTACAATTTTGGTTTTGGCCAAATGCTGGTTAAACATAGATCTTTCTACTAAGAACTATATGAATGCACCATATTTCTTCCTACAGGTATCCCGTGTTTCACATTAGCAACTACTCAAAAATCCTGCCAATCTGATTCCCTCAGCATAGATTCTAGTCTACCTCCACTGATCCTGGGCATATGGCACATTATCATTTGTATCTAGCTCATGAATGCTTTTTAATATTAGCTTCCCTGATACAGTTGTTCTTCACTTTCCTTTCCAAGGTGCCATCCTATTGATGTCACAAATCAGTAAATGATCAAACATCACTAGGCTTTTTAACTATCCACGTAGCAGCCATGTGGATAACAAAAGCCAGTCGACTGAACAGAGCCCCATTCTCTGCATCAGGTGTTCGCTGCTGTCACACGGAGCAGAGAGTGGCTATCTGCTGTACTTTGCCCATGTCAGCTAGGAGCTGTTTGATGTGGCGCTTAAGCTGGGGCAGCCTTGCGAGAGGATCAGGTGGCTCCAACTCCCCTGTGAAATCAAGCCAGCTTTCCAGAACTAAAAGAGAGAAGAGAACACGCACATTTACACAGCAACTGAAAACACAGTCAGAAAATGGTATGATGAGAAGGTTGAAAAAGTGACGCAGAAAGAGTTCACTTCCCTTTCTCTAGAAAGCCGCAAGCCACCTCTGAGCCGTTAAGCATCCTCTATCCCTCAGCCCATCTTGGTAACCTTTATCTGTTGTTTTACCTGTCGTTATTTTAGGTAATTTTCCCCTTTATAAAGTAACTTCATTTTGAGTGTCTCCTTTTACTCGCTTCTAGAGCAGAAAAAAACGTCCCCTATCCCTGCTCAAGACTACTATTAATGGCTTAAATCATTTCTATTTTAAGTGAAACTCAGCTACCCTAACCGTTTCTTTTTTTTAGTCCATAAGTTCTTTTTAACAAAGGAAAGGAGGGGGCAACTTCTTAGTGTCCTCTTGAACCACTACTTAAAAAAAACGGATACATACTAGAAATCTAGGCAGAATGCAATTAGTTACATTTTATCCTTTTTATTAATAATAATAGGAAATGGCATCAAGTTGCATTTTTTCCTTCTTTAAAAATCTACTTAAAACTAAACTAACTCTACAGCTAGCTTATAACCAAAAGGAGCATGGTTCTGAAGTGGGTTTCCATTTCCTCTTTTCACAGGGAAAAACAAAGCAGCAGGAACTCTAATAAGTGGGGGTGGGAAATACAATCTATGAGTTTAAAAATGGAGTCAAAAAGCACAGGAAAAGCACTAGATTGGAAATCGAGTAACCTCAATTACTCTATTTTCTCAACTATAAAACGGGGATAATATTTTCCCTGTCCACTCCTTAGGGTTCCTGTGTGATAAAATAAAAAATACAGAAGAAAAACATCTGAAAATGTATATGTGAACTAAAGGTTTACCCACTTAACCTAGCAGGAGTTCTTTGTTGTTGCTAACAAACACTGACCAAAGTGAAAACAAAATGTTTTCCCCAATATTTCAAATATGCTTCAAGTCCTTATGCTGACTTTCAAAGAAAACACAGTTCAATGAAACTAATAAATATCCCATATGTGGTATACACTGAGCCGGGCAGATGGGCAGTATTTCGTAAGTACGTATCTTAAAAAAGAAAAATCCCTAAAACAGCCATCCAGTCATACTGACTGAAGACTAAAATACCCTAAATGGCAGATATGCTAAATACAATGTAAAGGAAGCAATAAAGCTCCAACAGTGTGGTCACTGTCTGCAGTTTTTGTCCCATAATTTAAAAGACTTTAAGGAACATCATGTAGTTATTCATAAGCACAATAAACACACTTTACAGGCTACAGCAACTGTGTTTCAGATCCTTCTTAAATTACCGTCAACTTCCTTTTCTATGAGGTCCATCCTGCTGGTGACTTCTTTCTGCACGTTCTCTATGTGCGTAAGGAGATTGAGCTGCCACTGAAGATGCGAGTCTCCCGGGTCTTCAGTGCTCTTTTTATCATTATAAACAAATACCGTATTCCTTTCAGCTGGATTCTTCTCCGAAGAACCAACAGAAACAAAGAACTGGATGAAATGTAATGTCATGTCACACAGGGAAAGATACATTAAAAACCTCATTACCCAAGAGGACAGGTTAAAATCCAATCTGACCCCCAGAATATTCTTAAAGGGAGCACAAGCACATAAGTAAATTACACCTGATGGCCCTAAAAACGCAGACATGCCTGCTGTGTCTCTCCCCAATGCCTAGCCCAGTGCTACACAGGATAGGAGGCCTCCAACCAAACCTGCTGAAGAAACGAAGGAGCTAGTTATACATGTAACTAGGAAGCCCAGATAATTTAGACTGACCCCTTCCTCAATTAATCTAAACTGTGTTTTAAGTGGGGTGAAGGCAAAAAGCAATATGAAAAAAAACTAAGGAAGCTGGCAGAAGCCAGTATAGTGTCCTTAACTGCACACTAGAATTTACTATTGCAGCTAAATCAATGAGATGAGGGAAAAATAAAATCCTTTAAAAATTCAAAAAGTGCTGACTGCTTAACACACACACAAAATCTGAGCTCAGATTCACCAGCAGTAACTCACTTCATAAGATGAATATTAATTTGACAAATAATTCACCACAAAATTTCATGTGATACAAGCTATTCAAATTCAGTTAAGTATTTACTTATAGAACTTACTTGATAAAAGAGGCCAGAAAGATAAAGAACTGATTTTAAAGCAGTATTGTTAATTGAAAATCAATAAAAAATGAAGGCATGACATCTCTTAAGTTGTGAATAGGAAATAAGTTTATAAATATTCAATGTATACAGAGCTATAAGAATTCAGCTTATTGCATAATAGGACTGATATACATACACAAATATGCTAAAGTTTAAAAAGACAACCGGACTGACACTTCTTATCTGAAACATGTACAAAAGAACACAAGTTATATTAATATATACACACCTATATGCACTTTCATGTTTTTAACATATAGATGTTCTCTGGGAAAAAATGTGGTTCATGGTTTTTAGAGACATCTAAGTGTACTTATAAAATTAGAACTTTCGTTAAGGCGAAAGTTTAATGAAATACTCTATTTCTGAATTAGGGGATAATTAAGTGTTCAAAAGGTCAGTGTGTTCTTGGAGAGATAGCAAAGAATGTCTTTACCCTAAGAAGGTACTTATGAACTTGGAAATATAAGTAAAATCTGGGAATTCAGTATGCCTTATTTCACGAAACTTTCCTTTGTTCTATTGTATTTCTAAGCAAAGCCAAATGAACTACTTATACCTTTCCGGGCCTTCCATCTTCTTTTACTGGATATCGTAAACGGTTTTTATCTCTCGTGTGATATTCTTGTTCTTCTTCAAAACTACTAATATCATCATCATCTGAGCTCCCAGGGTCTGCGAGAGATTTGCAGTCTGGACCAAAACTTTGTGGCTTTTGGTAGCTGTGCTCACTTGTTATATAAGTTCCTTCCATTTTTAGGGGCAAACGAGGTGGTTCTTTGTGGTTCTGTACGTGATACTTCTTTTCTTCCACATTAACTGTGTTTTGCGCCGTTATTTTTTTCTCCGCCCCAGCAACCACTTGATCTTGATCTTTCCTCTTCCCGGAACAAGCCCAGAGACGAAGGTCGGGATGATGCTTATTCCTTAAAACAAAGTTGGAGAAACAGTTCAGGGGGGAAAAGAAAAGTGTAGTAACAAGTTTTTTGTTGTTGCTGTTGTTTTAGGTTTTTTTTTTTATGTGGACCTTTGCATCTGATGCAAAGAGACAACTCACTGGAAAAGACCCTGATATTGGGAAAGACTGAGGGCAAGAAGAGAAGCAGGCAACAGAGGATGAGATGGATGGATGGCATCACTGACTCAATGGACATGAGTTTGAGCAAACTCCGGGAGAGAGTGAAGGACAGAGAAGCCTGGCATCACAAGAGTTGAACACAATTTAGCGACTAAACAACAACAACCTTTGCCCACAAGTGCGGGTATCAGTCAGATACAGAATTGCTAGAAAATGTCTGCACATTTTAATTCTGACAAGTACTGCCAAAGTGGCCTCCAAAGAGGTGTACTAATTACGTGCTCACTAACAGTCCAAGATAATGTATCTTTACCACCGTCCTCTGTGAACACTCGAGCATGATACTGCACAATTGATTCTGTAATAATTAAAATTCTGCAGTAAAAGAGGAACCCTTTCTTCAAATTCTAATACTGAGTCAAAGAAGGACATTCTGGAGACAAACCCAAGTCTTGTTTCTGAAGCTATAAATTTTATCTTTTAGACCCCTTATTATTTAATATCCAGAAAACACTATAATTATTCAACAGTAGAAGGAGAGCTAGACTTGTAACTCAATAGTCCAGTGGGTAGAGTCCTGCTCTGCCTTACAGGAGGAGCTTGGACCAGTTACAGAACCTCTGTCTTTGATCACCCATCCATCAAAGTAAGGTCATTATTGTAAGGATTAAATGAAATATCATAAGAAACCACCAATTTCAGGGACCTAGTAGACTTTCAATAAATACTAGCTACTGATAATAACTACTATTAGTAGAAACATTAACATAAACAGAACCTATAGGCAAGAGGCAAAATTTGTCCAGTTGAAATCTTTACTGAAATTACGAATGTTCAGAAATTCATACTGATATCAAGGAAAACCACATTTTTTTAAGCCTAACTTTATAAATTAGTTTCTCTCTTGAGTTTTAGCATTTCCATGACTTTTTTATGAAGAAACTCATCTTCAGGTTTATGACATCCAACAGAAGCAAATTTCATCTGTTACTGAGAACTTATCCCTCCACTAAGCTCTAGGAATGAAATGATGAGTAAGACACAAGCCCGATCTTCCAGGAACTCAAGGCTTAGTAAGGGAAGACAGACATAAACAAGGTACACCAAAGTGCCTGATACCAGGATGCATGGAGTCTGCCAAGGACATGATCAGTTCCAGTAGGCCAGTAAAGCAACTATACTCCAGTAAAAATTAGTGAGAAACAAAAAACAACTGACTTAGCTTGAATTAAAACTTACACCTAACCGAGCCCCTCCCTTGGCCACCCTTCACTTACTTGAGTATTCCGATCTTCAGCTGTAACCCATGCAGGACTTCTGTAACACCACAGACGTCAGCAAGCAAATGGTGTGTGGAAACTATCTTTTTGGCATTGAGGTGAGAGTAATTTTCTTTTAAAAATGATAACCCACACATTCTCCCATTATTCAACCAATCCTTATCGTAGCGATACTTTGCACTCCATCTCTGACCTATAGATGAAATTGAGATTACAGTGACAAAGGAGTCCATTCACTCAAGACTTCCCTTCAACTGCTTCCCGACCAATATCACTCAGTAAACGAGGTAAGCTCCAGGACTAAGAACAAATTCCAAAGACAAGCAAGGTGTTTCAAAGAGCTGGCACTATTCAGAGTTCTTCACACAGTCAGATTTCCTGCCCATTAAGGAGGACAAACTCCATTAAGGATGTGGTCAGTGGCAGGTCACACCTGCAGAGAAACCTTGAGTGTTGCTTTATATTTTTTACGTATCTGTCATCTGTTCTCTAAAAAGGTCGAAAGGGGTAGATAGAAACAAGGAGTTGAACTGGACGAAACACAGAATTCTAGTTAAGTGAACAGGGACCCCTCCTTCATGTCTAAGAGCTTTGTATCTATAGAATCTGATATAATCCAATATTTTCACTATCAACAGTGATTATATCCAGTTACAACTAGCTGCTTCTATGTCTGTGTCCCCTACTATACAGTGAGGGAGTGGAAGGCATGGTTACCTCTTACCTCATCTTACCTCTAACCACAGAGACTAGCAAACAGAAGGAACCCAATAAATGCTGCTGGATGAATGAATGAACAAATGCCTATATTCATGAAGGTTTAAATAACTCTCCTGCTTCTCCATGTTATTCATCTGATAGACACAAGAACAAGGCAGGAGCCTTTATCTGAGATGCCTACACGGGCTCTGCTGGGGAGCTGGAAGCACACACCATATGCAGAACACTGCTGCTCACAGAGCCCCTGCGGTGAGGAAGGCCCAGGTACGGGGAGGCCAGGTGCAGGCGCCCCTCTCAGCACGGCCAGTCTGACCGTCTTGAGCACAAGGCACGTGATGCCCAGTGTCCTACTTGCCTCATCAGTAAAACAAAGGGGTCAGACGTGGCACCTGGACGTCCCACTTGCTCTAATACTGCAAGGTCATGCAGCACTCCCAGATGCTCATTCAAAACCCTGTCAGGAGGAGCCTGAGTTCAGGCTATGAATCCATTCAAATGACCATATATTAACCTATTTAGAAATCAATACACAGGAGTACATTAAAGAGCGAGTACTTCTCCAGGAAAAAGCCACAACCTGGTCTTTCCAGTAAGGTGTTAATTATGCTGATGAATTTATGCTAATGTTTTAAGTAACTGATGTGGAAAATAAAACTCTAACAGCGAAAAACACTTTTAAGTTTTAACAAAGAAGCAGTGTCTAGCTGACACGGAAGGTGGGATGTCAGACGGCGGACGTACGGTGGGACCTGTGAGGGGACACTGAGACGCCCACGCCGAGCGCAGGAGGGACGGAGGCTTACCCGGGGGGTCCCGGCAGATGTAGCAGAGGTACTGCTCCGGGATGCTCTCCTCCAGCAGCCCCATGCACACGCTGTGCTGCCAGCACAGGCACTCTTCACACTGCCGGAAGACAACCGCGCTTTACTTGCCGGGAACCGAGACAAGCCCCTTCTCTTCAGCTAGCTGGCTGAGTCCTGTGGCTTTGGCCGGCTCACTTCTTAATCCATGTGTCAAAAGCGAGTCATGACTTACCATGAGCTTTACTTTATTTAAAGTAGACTATTTCAGGAACTTGCTCTTGTTGCACCCATTAACATGTGCTGTAGTAAACTGACTTAATCACAAGTAAGTCATAAAACTATGTCTCCTATTTCCCACATCCTTAAAACTTAAAAATTGTTTATTAAAGTAGAGAAATTAAAAAAAGAGCAAGTTTGTAGCAGTGTGTGTGGCAACAACCTCGTGAAGTACTACTTGTGTGGTGAACCTACAAACCTGTAGTTCCCTTATTTGAGAAAACCACTGGGAAGCAGGGAAAAGAAGAGTGAGAGGGAGTTACTCTTTCTTCATTTCTAGAACTGACATCTCCAGATCTTCCAAACGTCATCACAAAATGTGGGTTATGCTTTCCTTTTGTCTCAAAGATCCCTTTTCTACAGGGAGAGGTGATCTGTAAGGATAATCCTTGCAGCAAAGCTTTCCTTTAATCTTTGATATTGTGGAAACTGTTTCAGTTATCTGCCCTTTGAAAGGTGACAAGATAACATAAATTACTAGACAACAGGACCCAGACCAGCAGAACAGTTCTATGGTCTCCCCTTCAATGTGGAAGCTTAGCCATTTTAATGGCTCTCAAAAAGAATTTTAGCTTGAAAACCTCAAAATAAACACCCTGGAGACAGGTCCTCGGGTAAGAAACCTCACTTCATCTGAAGACGAGACCCACCAGTCACTAAAACTGGTACTTTAAACATGATGACAAGCTAGAAACCTCCATCTTCCAAAGGACGGGGAGGAAAGAGAACACAGATGCCCCCACGCACATGCCGAGCAGCTGCACCGACTGATTCCGTGTGAAGGGAACACAGGTCACCTGAATCATGAAGCCATTCTCCTCGTCCAGCTCACAGATGCATCGCACAATTTCATTAAGGGCATCATCTTCATCCTGAGATTCTTCGAAATTCGTTGAGTCAAAGTCCTGATTGTACTCATCCCCACTGAGGAGCAAACTCTCCGTGGAAGAATCGTCAAGGAATTCCATGTCTGATAAGTCTAGAACATACATAAAAGTGCACTCAGCACTGCTTTTTCCATTTTTATGTCATTTTCTAGAAAGAAAGACGCTATGAGAAGTGCATACAAGCTATTAAGTATTTAGACAGGGAGGACAGATGAATGGGAACAGAGTATTTGTTGCTAATCAAAGAAACAAATGAGTTTTGAAGCTTGGGTGACTGTGATTGTTTTACATCTTATGTTAATACCATTACAAGTGACTCAGAAAGTATCCTCTAGTCCAGGTGCTTATAGAAGTGATGGCCAGTGGATATTAATAATTAAAATAGGCAGTCTTCAAATGCTTTCACAAACATTATCCCTTCTGATCCTCACAACAATAGGTCACAGAAAGAGGTTTTATTTTTGCACCACACAGATACACAGCACCTCAGGGAAGTGAAGGAGCTTGCCTAGGAGTTAACAGCAATATGACTCTTTAACAGTCTCAGTAGCAGCAACCACTGCACTTCAGAAACAGCAGGGACCACATGAAGCACTTTATATGTAAGACACACAACCTGCCTGGTAGTGCAGCCAGCGCGTGGTAAAGCCAACTGCGTGCCAGGACTGCCTGACTCTAGAGCCTGTGCACTCATAGATCTCACCGGGATTTCTTAAAACCGGGATTATGAGTTCCCTGAGGAATTTAATAACATTCTAAATTTCATTTTGATAAAAACCTAAAAAAAAAACAAGTACATCCCAGAAGTTAGATTATATAGTTGACCACTACATACGACTCTATTTAAGTGCTAGCTTTTAGATTTGTTCTTGTAACAGGGTCAAGTCAAAGACTACCATTTAGCTCAGGCTACTGAGGAAAACTAACTGAGGCAAACATAAAGAAATACCTGAGTGATGACAAAAAGAAAGAAATAACAGCAGGACACTAGAGGTGTGCCAGAGTGTGGGTGGAGAAATGCTGGGGAACCTGAGTTACCCCACTGCCCGGAGACTGCTAAATGGGGGCCACCCTTGGAGGAGAGAGCAGAGTGGGCTCCTTCCTCTCTGCCTCACCTCCCTAACTGGCAATCATGGGCTCAGACATTCCTCCACTTGCTCTTATTCACCTCCCCTTTCCAGAATGTTGAGTGTCCAGGAGAGCAAGGACTTCTGCACTGCTGACTGCTCTGCAGCCAGTGCTCAGAGTGAAGCCTGATATATACGACAGACACTCCAGAATGTTTCGGGAAGTGGGGAGGAGGGAGTCGTGATATAGAGAAAATTTCCTTTTCAGATTAATCAGATCAGATGCAAGCTGCCTGACTCAAACTAAGTAATTCATGCTATTTCTATTCTAAATATTTCATGTGCTTTAGTTTCCTTATCAGCTTCCAATCTTGGTTATTTTTTCCCTGACTCGATGTTTTTGAATGTTTTGTTTCTGATTTATAAAAAGTTAATATTTTATAGAAAAAGACATGTTTTTTTCTCCTTAGAATCTTGGGACATCATGGAGAATGAAGTCAGTAGAAATGAGGATATTGGTAAAGAAATACAAGAAAACATTCAAGCAGCAAGAAGTAAATCAATTAGCTATTATAAAATATTTCAATATTAACAATCTGAGTAAGAAATTTCACTATTCATACTCTTCCTAACTTAAATCCAAAACCTGTATTTTCTCTTGAGCTTCCCTGAACACAAGTTCATGGATCAAAATGCCAGACTAGAACACAGATGAACAGTTTCAGACACTGTTGCACACATATGTGGTATTAAACAGATGGTAATCATAACAGTAATGAATTTAATTTAAAAACTGTTACCCTTAGAAGGAATTAGGGTATATCTTACATGGGCTTATATAATCAAAACAGCCAGGCTTTACGGTGTTAGAAGGCAAATTTGATACATTGGCCAGAAAATCCAGTTTCACTAACTCGCAAGCATCAAAGCAGTATTTGGCTGAACTCTGGAGGCCAAGTAAATGGGTCACAGGGTTAAAAGTTAAGTAAGAAAAGCAGGTACAGGTTCCCTCTCGCCCTGGACCACCACCTGATGACAGCTCTAACCAAGTGGCCCCAGCACACTGCTGCCTCCAGAACTATCACTGCTGTCTCCAGACAATATTCCCCAAGTGCGCTGTCCGGGTCAGCACTGGCTGGGAACTTGTTGGAACCCAGAAATTCTCTGGGTAAGCCCCAGAGATTGGTTGTAAGAAGCTCTCTAGTTGGCTCTGATGCACCCTTGCTTTTGAGAACCTCCCCACTTTCCTTCTCAGGGCTCAGCACTTGAACACATGAAGGGCAAAGAAAGCCAGCCGACGGGAGGGCATACCTCAGGACACTCTTTCCAGCCCCGCTCACGTGTTCTAGTTCCGGCCACACCACTCGCCCATCCCCCTTTCTCCATCACTCTGCATAAACAGGCAATCATCAGACCTTGATGGCTCACAGGATGGGGGTTACCTCATTTTCAACACCGGCTACCAGGGCTACCTTGCCAGGATGTGCCCTTCCAAAAACCCCAGATCTGTACTCTGCTGCAGCACCTAAAATACCCGGTATTTTAGCCTCACACCAATGAATATAATATACACCGGAGGTTAAGAACCACTGGCCCAAAAGGGAAAAGGGGATGGACCTTTCCCTAGTCCTCCCTCCCCCATTTTTCTTAGATTTGAGATTTTTAAAATCTCACAAGTGCTATGTGCTTATTTTAGGGTCAAGAGAAGAATATACTTTTCTCTATCATGAGCTAGAGGGGAGTTAGGCCTGGATGAGAGCAGGCGGTAACAGTGCCAAAGAGAAAACATGACCGGGCATCCACCATGCAGGGCACTCAAGAAGACAGGGCACTCCCTAAACAGCCCTGGGATTTCACACAGGATGGAGCCCCGTCCTTTATCTTTCATTCCCTGACTGTGCTAGAGCTCTGGTCTCCAGCCACTGCTATCAACGTCTATAGTTAAGAGTCTCTCTTCCCATTGCTTAGAACACTGGCAGGAGAGAGTCCTTACCTCCTCCACCATCGGGACTGGACTTGCAGGAAAACCTGAGCCATTCCAATGCCAGGGCTCATGTCATCACCTAACTGGCTTTCTGTCAACATGCCTAACACCTGAATGTGTTCAGATCACTGACCTGACCACATTTCCAGACTTTTGGTTACAGAGAGATCTGTGATCCGGCATTCAAAGTGTCTTTTTAAGACTAAGATAAAAATCTGGCAGAAAAAGCATTTTCTTAGGAGTTAAGATAGACCTTGGTTTGAATTTTAATTCTAATGCTAATTAGCCCCATAAGTTACTTAACCTATTAGCCTCTGCTTGTTTATGCAGTGTGAGTAACAATACCTATTTTATAAGCTGATAGTGAAGAATATGAAAATACAAGTAAAAACACCCATAGAAGACCAGTACACAGTGGACACTAATTGTTTCCTTACCACCTGTCCTACAATTAAGTAGAAATGCTCATTTTACTTCATATAAATTTTAAAAGTAGCTAAATTTCTAACGTTGAGATTTTCATATTGGTTTATGGAGTAACTTTTTAAATTGTGTGCCCTGCTCAGACAGGACTCAATTAAGTATGCGTTGTTCTCAGTTCCACATTTAAGAATCTTAAGACTTTGTTTTAAGCATTACATGGTTACACATACTTTCACCACTAAGATCAACTGACAAGATTGCCCTTGGGTACTGATATGTTGTATTTTTCTCCGTAAACATGCTTCGCAGAGCCAGAGAACTCCCAGAAGATCGAGTTAGTGGAGAAGAGCACCTTTCCAAAAATTCTAGGGAACTGTCTTCATAGTCTGAATAGTCTGCAACATAAGATACATAGAGAAATATTAATAAAGTGTCAAGTAATCAAGAAGAGTCACTACAAAAATAACGAGAAGGTCATGTTTTATGACACATAAACAAGCATGCCACCACTTTCTCTTCTCATCCATGAGCAGCTAGATCACCACACATCTGATGAACTGGCTTTGGCAACAACACTGGGAGATACATCCCAGGCAGTGTCTACACAGCAGGGAGCACCAGGTTCTAACTGGTATCTACAAATTCTCATTAAGTAGTCCGGAAGTGAGAAAGGATTATAGCTACATTTTCTCTTCATTGTAATCACAGCTACATCTGAAGTCAAGATGTGGAAGATGGAAATTAACTGTTTGCTTTTCTTCTTTTTGGTAAACAGATTCTCATGATGTCTAGCATGTCAATTATCATGGTGATAATTCAATCAATAAATTCTTCAGCAGAAAACCTCTGAACTATATTACATGATCCAGGAAGAAATTAGTCAAAGTTCTGTCCTCTTCAGCTTAGACTGAGTCGTGCAGAAGGACTGGCTGAGTTGGGTGCGGTCAGGGACAGAGACAGGAGAGGTGTTGAGTCTAGGCACAGGGGGGGCCACCAAGCAGAACGACGGGACAAGCCCGTGGCCAGGACACAGTGAGGGAGGGAGGCAAGAAATGAGGCCAGAGCGACAGGAGCCAGATCACACTGAAGGTTAGACTTCTGTTTTTAAAGGAACAAAAGTCAGAGTGTGTAAGGAGGAACAAGATGTGACACGCGTTTTACAGCTGTGGAATGGAGGGGGAAGTCCAGGGAGCATGAATAGAAGTCGGGACACAGTTCAGAGGCAGTGGTACAGACCAGACAAGAAATGCTGGCAGCCTGGGCTGGGAGGATGGCGGCTGAGGTGACATTTGAAAGCAGACACAGTTATCTGCAGACTGGAGACGGAGGGCTGCGAGCCGCCATCATGGGCAATTTCCAGGTTTCTGCTTGAACAACTTGGTGCTGAAACTGGGGTTCTGAGATGGAGCAGAAGCATAAATAGGTGGTGGAGAAATCAGAGACGAAATGTGAGTTCAGCACAAATCTAAACATGTGGTGGGGGTGGTGATGGGGGTGGTGGTGGCGGGGATCGGGGAGACATGCCAGGATTCAAGAATAAAGACAGGCAGTCCTTCCATTTGGGTAGAGGCAAAGGAGAGGATTGACACATTCAGGTAAGTACACAGATGTGGAGGAGAAGAGATGAGCCGGTATTCATCTGGTGGCTCCCATTTCCTCAACTGAGTGTGAGGCAAAGGATGTAAACTAATGCAGATGAGGGAATAAATGAGAGGTAGAAAAGGCTGAAGACTCATAGAAAGTGTAAAGAAATGTTTACGAGAACAGGCCAATGCTGGTGCACACTGAGTCTCAGCCATTTGAAGCTGTTGCCTATGGGAGAAAGAATAACGGTCCCCTAAAATGTCCATGGCCCAATCCCTAGAACCAGTGGATATGCTGGATCACATGGCTAAGGGGAATTAAGGCTGCTGATGAAATCAAGCTGGTCATCAGCTGACTTTAAAATAAGAGACTATCCTGAACTATCTGGGTTGGCCCAGTATAATCACAAGGGTCCCTAAAAGTAAGAGGGAGGCAAAAGAGTCAGTGTCAGAGGGATGTAAACTACGACAAGACCTGAGCCGCCACCACTGGCTTTGAAGAGGGGCGGGACATGAGGCAGGACATGCAGTGGCTTCTGGAATCTGGGAAAGGCAAGAAAATGGGTTCTCCCCAGAGCCTCCAGAGAGGAGTGCAGTCCTGACACCTTGATTTTAGCCCAGTGAGACCCATTTTGGACTTACGATCTCCAGAACCTTAAGATCATCAGTGTGTGTTGTTTCTCACTCACTGTTAGGTAGCAGTGTGTGGCAGCAGCAGTGGTCATCCTAAACACCATGGCATGGGCCATGTTCATCAAGGGCTCTCTAGGTGACAAACATGAGCCTAAGTGTTTTATGGGTACCAACTACTCTTAGTCCTCACAGCTCTCCAACAAAGAACTACTACTGTTAGTGCTGTTACACAAATGAAAAAACAGGCAGAAAAGGTTAAGTTGCCCAAGAAGACACAGCTATCAATGGCAAAGCCAACGTTCAAACCCAGACAGTCTGACTACAGAAGCCTTAGTCTTAACCAAAAAAGCACTATTAGTGGATTTCGGCATCTGATACACACTGGGAAGCTTGTTAAAACCGCTTCCCGGGCCTCAAGCCCACGTCATTCAGCAGTGGGATGCTCCTAGACAACGCTCATGCTGCCAGACCTCAGAGTCATCTCCCAGAGCCTCCCGGAACTGCAAAGCTGCTAGCATCACGTTACTAGAGCACAGGTGGGGAAATGTGAAGGGGATCTACTAAATGCTAGCCAGGTACTGAGTAAAGTACTTTATAACAATTACCTTATGGCATCCTAACAATGAATCTACATAGCAGAAACTATCATCACCATTTTTCACACAAGGAAACTGAAGTGTATAGAATTTAAATAACTTTAGCTCTAAGTGTCGCAATTGGGATGTGAACGTGCCCACTCAGCTCTCAAAAGCTGCCCTTTTACTGACTACATGTTACAACGCCCTCTCAGTGAAAGTGTTAACTATTGGTTCAGTATAAAAATAATGGTATAAATCTCGATTTGGTGTTAAAAATAAAACATGGTGGACATTTAATCTCTGTACAGTATATTAGCATTGAACAAAATTTCCTAGCATTCTATGTGCATGCATGCATGTTAAGACACTTCAGTTATGTCTGACTCTTTATGACCCTGTGAACTGCAGCCTACTGGGCTCCCCTGTCCATGGGATTCTCCAAGCAAGAACACTAGAGCAGGTTGCCATGCCCTCCTCCAGGGTGGTCTTTCCAACCCAGAGATTGGACCCATGTTTCTTATGTCTCCTTATGTCTCCGGCAGGTGGGTTCTTTACCACTAGTGCCACCTGGGAAGCCCTAGCATTCTACACCCAACCTGTATTCCCCACTCTCATACCCTATGGCTATTATGAATAGTAGTCTACTGCTATATTTCAGGGTTAGAGCAAATGTCATCTTCTACATAAAGCTTCACTAAGTAGAATTTATTTTGTACCACTTTTACCACACACACAATACATCACGGTAGATACTTAAACGCATACTCCTTACCACTCCCAACATCTATGCTTGCTTACAAGCACCTAGAAGGGAATCTTTGTTTTTACTATACAATGCTTTGGATTCTCTTTGCATTTCTCATTCTAGTTCTCTTAAACCTCTGTATGTCTTCAGTTTCCCCATATTTACAGATACATAAAAGACAAGGAGATGAAGTGATTTGCTCAAAATAACAAAGTTAAAGACTGGCAAAGATGTCACTCTTAAATAAAATCCCAACATAGCAATTTCTCAGACACACGGACTGAACACAATCTTAGCTTTATATTAAGTAAACTAATTCTGGTAATCAAAACATCTGTCAACCCACAGTTGTATGGAATAATTATAAAGGATCATTTAACTACTATTTTCCATAGCTTCATTTAAACTAACAGATAACTACTAAGGACTTAATATGTTAACAGATAGAAGAAAGGAAGAATGCATAGCCTAGAAAACAATATTTAAGGTAGGGAGGTCAAAATTAACAACACAGCATGAAAATTAAGACTCAGAAGCTAGACTGCCTGGGTTTCAATCTGCTTTTCTTCACTTACTAGCCATGTGAGCTTGGACAACTCTCTTTATCTTTCTGTTTTAGTTAACTGTTTATAAAATGGGGATAACAGGCCCCACCATGAAAGGTTAATGTGGGAATTAAATGAACTAGTATATATAAAATGATTAGTATTTGGTACATAATAAGCATCACAGGATATGCAAAATTGCACTGAGTGGTAAAAGGAAAAGAATTTTTTAAACTCCTTGATGGTAGCAATTGCAGACTAAAATACATATTCTATTAGGAACACATGCAGTAATAATGTGAATTCTTTAAAATTCAAGATGTCCTTAAAATTTCAAAGTTATTTAAGACCCCCTATTTAAGTTTAAAGAACACTCTTCTAATTTAATCACCTGGGGGAAAGTGTCATTTCCAAGATGAAGTAAACAGCCCAGAATAAATTTTCCTCAAATGTATTAATTAATTGCAAAGATGCTAGTGATTACCCGACCTAACACCTGCTGTGTACAAAAAGCAATGCTCCTTTGCATCACTAGTCTTTACCAGGACTCTGTTTTCAAAGTTAAGACTTTCATTTATAGATCTGATTTTACAATGCAAAGATATAAGGTTCTTTTTAATTTAAAAACATGCAACTTTTTTTTCAAGGCTTATTTCCTTAATATGTGCTTAGTTCCCCAGTCATGTCTGACTCTTTACGGGCTGTAGGCCACTAGGCTCCTCTGTCCATGTGGATTCATTCGCCAGGCAAGAACAATGGAGTGGGTTGCCATTTCCTCCCCTAGGGAATCTTCCCAACCCAGGGATCAAACCCATGTCTCCTGCGTAGCAGGCGAATTCTATACCTGCTGAGCCATCAGGGAAACTCCATGGCTCTTTTTATAAATAGTGTTGCCATAGGTCATGGTGGGCTACAAGTCTAAGGTGCAACTTTTCTCTGAACTTGTCCAAGACTTAGTCATCCCTGGAGAAGGAAATGGCAACCCAGTCCAGTATTCTTGCCTGGAGAATTTTATGGACAGGGGAGCCTGGAAGGCTGCAGTCCATGGGGTCAAAAAGAGTTGAACAGGACTGAGTGACTTTCACTTACTCATCTTAATCATTCTCCTTTCTTTAAGTCATCGTTTCCTGCAGTCTCACTTGCGGTCACTATCCCTCACTCTGCTACCAAGTATGGCCCGCTTCTTACTTTGTTCTTCATCAGCCGCTCCTTGTTGTCTGTTCCCCACTGTCACAGATGCTTCAGTACAGGAGATTCTGCATCTGCTACAGCGTATTGGAACAGTCCTGTTTGCTGATGCAATGTTAAGGTGACTTAAAAAAAGCATGGCCCTTCCTGCCCTGACACTTCGGTGTCTCCACTGGAACACCCAAGGCAGCCAAATACCCTCAGCTAGTTCATTTGGCATCTGGCCTGCAGTGTGACACTTGTCATTTCTGCATTCTGATACATCACCACGGGAGAGAAGTCACTAAACAGGAATCTGTGGTTCCTGGTTTCTGTTTACCTAACTTTTGGTTCTCTCCGGTATGGCTTCCACGAGCTGTCTGTGAAGGGGTGGGGTCAGACAGAAAGTCTGAGGAGCAAGGCAGAGTCTCTGGGAAGTGGGTTCAAGTTTTTCAATGCCATTTTGATTCCATATCTTCAAATTTACTTTAGAGTTAGAGAATACAGAAACTTTATATCCCGTGGGAAGATCAGATGCTATTTTTGGTCTATAGAGAGAGTTAAAATCTGAAGAATTTACCAACAATGATTACAAACTCTTAAATTAACTCATTGGCGTCACAGTTTCTGAAACTGTTTTTTTATTTAAGTGTTTGATGCATATGGGGGGAAAATGGATATGACATAAAGCAGATAAATACTACTTAGGTACCTACCATGCACTCTGAGAGAGTATCACTGTCACTTTTGGAAGGTTCCTTTGTGCCACCTTCCAATGTGAACTAAAAAGTCCTTTCTCTACCTCAGAGGCAATGCTAATTCTGAATTTTATTCATCATTCTCTTGCTTTCCTTTACGCTTAATCATTTTATATATACATTGGAACCTCCAAAAAACATACTGCTTAGTTTTACAACTTTTAGATGTTTACATAAATGAAATTGTAAAACTGTACATGTTTTCCTCTGTGACTTGATTTTTAGCTTATCCATTTTGTTCATGAGATTCCAACAGGTATAATCCATTTATTTACAAAGTGACACAGATTCCACTAAAGGACAGGTGGACACAGGCCAACGCCAGTGCTGCCGTGAACACTCTTGTACGTGTCTCCCGGCCGTGTGAGTTTAGTGCGGAATCTGAGGTCAACTCTACTCTCATCAGAAAAACATCATGACTTTCCCACAGTGGTGGTGCCACTATCTCCACCTCCTCAGCACATCTGATACCATTCACCTCGTAATTTCTGCCAATATGGCAGAGAAGAAATAGATTTCACTAGGTTCTAAAAGTTACATTAGGCAGCTTCGCCTAAGAGTGTGCATTGTCTTATATAAGCATTTTCAGGTTTCCACTTCTGTGAAATACCTATTGAGCTCTTTCGTCCATTTTCATACTGGGTTTTCCTTCTCTCTTTGATCTGTAAGGCTTGAAATACATTCTGAATACTAATACTCTGTCAAGTATTTATGTTATGAGTATTTTCTTATGGTTTGTGTTGTTTTTTCACTCTCTCTGTAAGGCTTTTGATGAACTAAAGTTCATTTCAGTCTAGTCACATTTTCAACCTTTTCTTTTGGGTTAGCATTTTTCATTTAGAAATCTCTCCCCAAAGATCACAGAGATGACTTTCTATACTTTCAAAGTTCTATAGTTTTGTCTTTCACATAAGAAGTCTCATCAATATCAGTCTGATTGTTGTACATGGTGTAAGGTTGGAGTCCAGTTTTATTGTCACTATATGGATTATAAATTATTCTAATACTAATTACTTACCTACCAAACTAAGATGTCAGCTTTGAATAAACTACGTTTTGAAATATGTATGATCTGCTTTGGATTATTCTGTTCTTAACATATTCTATTCTTTCAAAATACCTCCCTGCTTTGATAACTGAATAGTAACTCTCCTTATTCTTCTTCAACAGTGACTATATCATTCTTGGCTCTTTACTCTTCCACGTTAAGTTCAGAATCAGCAATGAATCTATAGATTTATTTCAAGCAGCATCTTTTCAACAGTAGTCTACTACCCCATGAATATGAATCATCTCCCAATTATTTAGGCTTTATGTTTCTAAGTAAAGTTTTACAATCTGCTATTCAAAGTTTTTTTTTTAATGTAAGTACACACGGATGCGTCAAATATTTTTTCTACATTTATTAAAATTATGTTACTGTGGTGAATTTCATTAATTCATTTTCTAATGTCAAACCAACTTTGCATTCCAATCCTATATGGTCATATTTTAAATATCCTGCTAGATTTAATTCCATGTGTTTTGCCTCTTTGTCCACAAATAAGAACAGCCTGTGACTATCCTTTCCCATACTATTCTCTTCTGATTTTGAGAGCAAAGCTATTTAAACCAACTAAAGTGAATTTGGGGGCTTCCCAGGTGGCTCAGTGGTAAAGGACCCACTTGCCAATGCAGAAGACCCGGATTCAATCCCTGGATCGGGAAGATGCCTTAAAATAAGAAATGGCAACCCACTCCAATATTCTTGCCTGGGAAATCCTATGGACAGAGGAGCTTGGTGGACTATAGTCCATGGGGTCCCAAAAGAGTTGGATACAACTGAGCGCCTAAACAACAACAATAACAAACTGAATTTGGAGTTGTATGAGTTTCTTAGAGCTGCCCCCAACAAATCACCGCAAAACTGGTGGACAGAAACAACAGAAGTTTATTCTCTCAGTTCTGGGGGCCAGAAGTCTAAAATTAGGTGTCATCATTTAATTTTGGCATTTTTCATTTCTTCCTACCTTTTTTTCTTAGTTCATTAATTTCTATTCATATGTTTATTATTCATGTTCACTTCTACTTTTTCTGGACTTTATCTTTTCTAACTTCTTAAGCTGGAGGTTTAGCTGACTTTGAGCCTTCTTTTCTAAGTTGTATGGCAACATTCTTCTCGAAAGTGCAATCTTAACTACACTTTCAAGTGTTGACACATGTATAATATTTTCAACACCTGCCAGATTCTTAACATCTTATTTATTTTCCCTTTGGCCCTGTTCTTTCATCCATGAATTATTTAAAAATATTTTGCTTGATTTCTAAACATATGGGGCTTTTTGTCTTTTCAATAGTGACTTTAAGTTAACTCTCCAGACAATAATACTGAAGTTGGTAGCCATTCCCTTCTCCAGGGGATCTTCCCACCCAGGGATCAAATCTGGGTCTCCTGCATTACAGGCAGACTCTTCACCGTCTGAGCCACCAGGAAAGCCCTTAGAATGTGTTGAGGTTTGCTTAAAGCTGCATCCCATGGTCCATTTTAATAAATGTCTGAGTCTGTTTGAAAAAACTGTCTACTCTGCAGCTGCTGAGTTCAGTGTCCTAGACAGATTTGTTGGATCAACTACACAGCTGCCATCTTTATTATCCTTACAGACACTTTCAGGTTTTGTTAATTTATTAATTACTAAGAAAGATATGATGATGTTATTCAGTGATAAAACTCAGAAATATGTAAAGTGAACTCAACCTTTAGCACTATATGGCAACTTCCTATCTCTAAGAATGATTTTTGCTTTTATGACTATTTATTATGGTAGCCTCCTATTTTTAAGAATGATTTTTGCTCTAGTGACTATTTAGTGACAAGCTATTGTTAGAAAAATCATTTGTTTTTTCTCCAAGCTTTTCTAAAAATATTTTCCCTCACTTCTGTAAAGCTAATTCAAAGGACTTTAAATTCGAGATTGAGAGAAATTCCTTCACAGTACACAGAGGAGTACTTGGACAGGGTATCTAGTCCACCATAATGCTGGCAATGAAAGACTCTAGTCATTGCAAGGACTAATTTACAGACCACTTAACTTAGTGATTGTAGCTAAACAGGCAAGACAAAGAAAGGCTACTGGACGAACTGCTCAGCTCTCAAGAACATAGGAATACTGTCCTAACTCCACTTTGGTAAAAGAGAAAAGCTAAAAGAACCTTAGAATATTAAGAAATGGGAATCAGTTTTTATTTCCACAGATGTATGTGGAGCCCAAGTGTGAAAGGCTGACTACACCGTGCCATTTGATATAAGAAACTCGAGCGTCTGTGGATCTTGGTAACCGCTGAGAGCTAATCCCCAGACACCGAGGAAGGACTGTGCTTACCATGCTGCTTAGATTTCTTCTTCTTCTTCTTCTTCTTCTTCTGCTTCGGTTTGTAGTGATCTTTGTCCCTCTTCTCTTTTCTTTCTTTATCCTTTTCTTTTCTCTTACCTAAATGACGAAAGTGAGTCAGTTAGTAATCACGACTGATCCTGAGTTGTTCCTTTGTGGTTAACCTAAAAGCAGCATTTATGGTTTAATCAGCTATTCCAGTCACCTGCCCAGAGTGGATGGATTCAATTAAACTGTTCCTGTCATGAGTCTGGAACTCCTGATTAGCTTACTGGGCTATAAGAGGGGATCTTCATTAGCAGTGTTGAGAAATCCCAACTCCTGACACCTTAAAGTTAACACAGACAGTAGTTAAAATTCTTAAATGAGTAATGTAACTCAGTTTCCTGATGTGGCAAGAAATATACTCCACAATTTAAGAAAAACCTGACCAAGGAGACTCAGTATTTCCACACAAAATTTAACAAGAAAATGTATTAGAAGATTAAAAAAACTTGAACTTTTTTCTTTTGGAAAAATATTTTTAAAAAACTAAGTCAAATCCACAAATAATTCCTTCAGTCTTTCAATATTTTCCACATATATAAGAATGAAGATAAAAAGCATAAGGAAGTAAAAACTTAACTCCTTAAACTAAATGTTGTCCTAAAATTTTTAAATATTTCTTTTTCCCAATCATATGCACTTTATAAAGAAAATGAACAGATGTTAAAACAGTATCCTAGAATACTTATTTAAAATTAATTCATCACATATATTCAACTACTGTTCAACTCAGAAAAGTTTAGCCCACAGCTTATCAACTACATTGAACCAACTTTCAGTAACTCAAGCTCCAGGGAGCTAATTTGTAGAATATTTAAGACTATTATCTATTATTCCAAAATGTATAGTCATGATAGCACAGAAGACAGAAAAGACAGCAGAAAACTTAGTAACTTTTTATAGAGAAAGTAAAAAAAAAATGGCTGGGGAAAAAAGGCTATATTAATTTACCATCCATTCTCTAAGGATCAACAATATTAAATGGTAACCTATTTTTAAACAGTCATAATTTCAAAGATGTTCAAAAACATCAAGTTCTCAGAGAAAGCCTCAGGGTTCCTTGACAAAAAATGCACGTACTACTACAACACATATATTAAGAAACTACATATTTGGAGGTGAATAAACTAATAAACACTAAAACAGAGGATCACTTAACACCTAAAGGAGCACTAACAGGTAAAAAGTAAGAGACAGACTACATCCTCCCACTGCCAAGCCATCTACAGTCTTTTGCTTAAAGATTACTTTCTGTTCATACCAAATGCAGTTGAGCTTTTTTCTTCCAATTTCACTTTTTTTTCCGTTTTCGATATTCCTGCAGGTTTAGGGGAAAAATATGTAAATTTAGTCAGAAAGGGTTAAGAGTATGGGACAATGTTTTAAATTACAATTGCTCACAAAAGTCTACCCAAGACCCTTTTCTCCTAAAGGTCTACATTATTGCCTGAACTGGTAACAAAGAAGTGGGATTTCTACTTCAGAGAAATAAGGATGATGTTTGGTCCTTCAGACTATTCAGATTAGATTCCTAGTTCACCATCTGTTAGCTGCACAGTCTTGAGGAAATCATTTAATCTCTCTGTGCTTCAGTTTCCTTATCTGCCAAACAGGAATAAGAGTATCTACCTCCTGCTGTTATCAGCACTACTTGAGTCAAAATATGTAAAATTATTAGCGTCTGATAAATAATGGTTGCTTTTTTTCACTTTCTCCTTTATGGTGGAGTAATTTGAGACTGCATCATTTCTAGAAGTAGCATAAATGTGGGTCTAAACATAAAAAAATGTTAAGATGAATGCACTGGGCAATCAGTTAAGATCAATTCTGGCACCACAGCCTTTGGCAATCCAGGAGATGCTGAAATGCACTCTAGCAGTAGGTCCATATAATATTTTTCCTCCCGTGACAATTATGACAAAATGCTATTCCCGTCATCTAAATGAATTATCAAATTTCATATTAAATTATACTGGTTTTCAAGAATCTGCATAAATTTTTTAAACTAATATTTAACCTCTGTTGCCTACAACAAATACCTTTGAACTCCATCGGATGTGTTATTAGGTAATGAGAAAAGCCAAAACAGAATTATTCTATAAATCATTTTTGGTCTTTATCCAAAGTAAGATATAATGGCTTATTAACACATAAAAAATATTCAACTTAATGGCATTTAGGTATTATTATCTAATAGTCCAAAATACATTTTTAAACCAATAATGCACCTCAATAACTGTGTTGCTGACACAGACACACTAAACCAAGGTTCTCAATTCATATTCAGCTATTCCCAATACCAATATCTTATCTGTGTCTAGGGTTAATCTAAGAAAAAGACTCTAGTACACTTAAATACAATTTCAGTCTATTAAATTATGCTCTAATATCACCATTTATGAGTTCGACTTTTAAATCACTCCAATAAAGTATCAAAAAAAACTAGCATTTGATTCATCTTACTGTAAATAATTTACATAATTTAAATAAAACACAACAAAAATATAAAAATACCACTCAACTTGAACTAAATGTTAATGAGGCGCTAATAATTGTTTCTAATTCAGTAAAAATATTGGTAATCTCCCTGATAAAAAGATTTCTTATGACCAAAAAAATGAAAAGAACATCAAAGACAAACGCGGTTAAACTTCCTTATTAACAAGACTGTTGAACAAATGCCTCACTTCCTTTCACTAATCACTGCTTACTAACAATGACTGCATCACACCATGAAAATTTCACATATTTAATGCGATTTTCTTGAAAATGACAAGGCATTTTACAACAGAAACAATAAGAGATTTGCATTCTAAATCTTAAGTGACGGTAGAGATACACCAGAAGCAGCCCTTGACCATGATTATAGCCCTGTGGGGCCCTAATCTCCAGGAGCACCGAGTCTCCAGTGTGAAAGGTGGAACAAGTCCAGAATCCCCTGAGTGCAAGCTAAGCCACTTCAGTCATGTCCAACTCTATGCGACCTCAGACAGCAGCCGACCAGGCTCCTCTGTCCATGGAATTCTCTAGACAAGAATAAAGAATACTGGAGTGGGTTGGCATTTCCTACTCCAGGGGATCTTGCTGACTCAGGGATCAAACCTGCATCTCTTATGTCTCCTCAACTGGCAAGCAGGTTCTTTACTACTAGCGACACCTGCATGATGTGCCTGCGTGCTCAATCACTTGTCATGTCCAACTCTTTGCAACCCTATGGACACAGACCTCCAGGTGCCTTTCTGTCCATGGGATTCTCCAGGCAAGAATACTGGAATGGATTGTCATGCCCTTTACCAAGGGTTCTTCCAGACACGGGGATCGAACCTGCGACTCCTGCGTCTCCTACGTTGCAGGCAGGTTCTTTACCCACTGAGTCACCTGGGAAGCACCTGGGGGTGATTCAAATGAAAGGAACTGCCTTTCAGGGATGCCTTTTCTGGCTGGAATGTGTGGGATCTCTCAGGCACTTGGAAGACAATTAACATGGTCCTGACCCTCAGCTCTGCAACACAGGTCAGCACAGCAGAACAGATACAGAAATTATAATATCAGGAGGATCCGTTCTAGACTATTTTCACATGTTCTGGGAGATCCCAAACCTTTATATTTCTTTTGTTTTTTTTTTAATTTATTTTTTAATTGGGGGAAAACTGCTTTACAGCGTTGTGTTGGTTTCTGTATTTCTTAACTATAAAATTTCAAAAGTAAAACTAGGGAACTGAGAAAGGCTTGTCAACATTTTACACAAGGATATTAAAATAAATATTCCTATAGGCAATAATGACAGGACTTTTAAAAACATTCATGCACAAATAGATTTAAAAATAGATCTATTTAAGAATTCCACAAAAGAATAAATGTCATTTTACGAGAAGTTCTCTACATTGTCTTTATTTCACCATGCACCAGAATTTGGGAACCAAAGTACTAGGTTATTAGTTAACAGAACAGTGATTTGTAAACTAAATTTTATCAACGAACTTTTTCAAACAAAATACTATATAATGGCCAATATATATTACAACCCCCCCCCGCCCATCCCCCGGCCAAACGAAAAAC
The DNA here is from genome assembly GCF_019320065.1 of Cervus canadensis. Lineage (NCBI taxonomy): Eukaryota > Metazoa > Chordata > Mammalia > Artiodactyla > Cervidae > Cervus > Cervus canadensis. The sequence goes on along the minus strand of NC_057397.1, from coordinate 2,421,100 downwards.
ATGATAAAAAACAAATGGGACTATTCAGGTTAAAGCAAGAGAGACAGATCTCTGAGCCGTATCTGCTTTCATGTCACGAAAAGCCCCATAATGCAGAGTGGTTTCTTCAGTGTGCTAAATATCTGATTTTTCTGGCAAAAAAAAAAAAAAGAGGCTATCCCTGAGACTCTCCATGGAAACCCCAGGCTTTGAATAAACCATGAACATTTGGTGTGGGGGTGGAAGTAGATTAAGGAGTCTCTGGTTATGGTTTGGTTTGGTTTTGTACAATTCTGAAAAAGAAAAAAAAAAAAAATCGAAAACTACCCTAAAACAAAAAGGCTTTCAGAAAATAAACGTGACGTTGGCATAAGATGCTGGACTAACCATCAAACATTTAAGATGCCTGCACAGCACCAGGCACAGGCAACTCAGCCACAGTTCAGTCTGATTGTTGGCCCATCCTTTCATACACTGAGCTTCCAGATTTTAACTCCTTAAAGAGGTTAGAGTAATTCAGTAACTGTCATACAGACATCCAGGAGATAAATAAGAAAACCAGCTAACATTCCCAGTTAGTGACAGAACTAATAATAACAGAACTAAGACTCTATCCTTACCTAAAACTGATGGACTGTAAGATAAAGCATTCTGAAGATAAAATAAAAACAACGGTACCAAGTTTTACAAGGACACCAATGACTGTTTTTGTTGTAATGTGGACAGCAATGTATTCTTAACCTTGTTTAGTCATATTGCAAGCATGTTTCCCAGCAGAACAATGTAGAGGATTAGTGCAAGTTCATTATCTCTACTAGAAAAATAAGTAAAAGCAAGTGTTAACCTATTGAGAATTGGTGTATATAGTAACTGCATAATCTGCATAATATCATCAGTTCTTTATCTTGACTGCTAAACTCAGCAGTGAGAACAGAATCTCTCACAGGAAAAAGTAAAACTCTGTTAAACTATTCCACAGTTAAGGACTAATATCCTCAGTCATTCTAAATACTCCAAGAATTTCAATTTTAAAAAAATCCCAGAAAATGTCTTTGATACAAGCTCTGGGAAATAATGTTTTCTACAGAAGTTTTAAAATTCAGCGCTAAGAAAACTTACTTTTATAATTAAGATGGAAATGAACCAAGTAAACATAAATTAAAAAAAAAAAGAAACAAAACAAAAACTCTTGGAACTTTGACTTCAGATGGAAGAAAACTTGGGGTGCAGAGAGAAGGCCTACAAACACGGTAAACCAGTTCTGAGAGAGTAGCTAACAAAAATGTTAAGAGAAAAAAAGCACGCAGACCACTGAGAATTTCCATGCAAGTCAGACAGGTTCACAAAGTTTTAATCAAAAGGTGTCCAATTAGAACACGACTTGAATTCTACTACTTCCCTCAAAAAATAAAAAATTAAAAGAGGTTAAGAGAAATAATCCCTCCCAACCCCACATTCAAATGCGTTGTGACTCTGTTCAACCCTAATAAACAAGACTTTCAGTTAATTAACATTTAAAACCACGCATTTCCTTGATTTAAGCAATTAAAGTTGCCAGTCATCACCATACTTAAAAGGGTCCTCACTCTTCAACGAACTTACAAATTCATCACATTATAAAACCAAACTCCTCTACTTTTCACTTTCCCAAAAAACTACCTTGCTATTTGGACTTTCTCAAATAGTTATTTCTAATACTTAAATGAGAAAAAAAAAGCATGCCTTCCCTCTACCCCAGTGCATCTTAACCATTACGAGAAACAAGAACCACACCTCAATGATAATTAACTACATCTCCATAAATATGCTAGAAATTCTGGAAACAACAACAACAACACTAGGCTAGTACTGTGATTAGACACAAAATCACTGGAATCATGGATTTCCATGCACAATCACTACTTTGACATTTTAGGATACATCATCCAGTAAGCATAACTTGACTATAAGATACACCATTTACACTGGTCTATCTTTCAGTCTTGTTACTATTAGAAAAAAATACATATATAAAAGAAAATACAAATATTTTCAAATGCACAACTATAAATAATCTCCCCAATGAATATATATTTTAACTTCAACATATTTTTATATATTCAGTACAGCAACAAATTCCGTATTATCAAGGCACTCTTAAGAACTTCACTTTTTGAGGAAAAGTATCTCAAAGGTTAAGGGTAATTCAAAAATCTTGTGAAAACAGGGGAAAGAAAAATCAATTATCCACAGATAGAACGGACTTTTAGAAAGTGTCCAAAGACAATGGATAAGATTTGGGAAATGACAAGAAATGCTTCAAAGCCTACAAATCTTCAAATTTGGGCACTGATTTTTTTTTTTTTAAATCAAGATATGGAAACACTATCACATATAAAATAACTTCAATCTTTTTTGATTAATGGACTTGTAGAAAACTGTATACTTACTATTGGTTACATTTTTACTTTGAAAGAAGGAACAAGAAGGTAAGGGCAGTAATGTAAAAAGCATGTTTCTTAAGTTACTTCAATCGTTTTATTTTAATATCCACCAACAGCCACCAAAAAAGAGCAAGCTCTATTTCATACTTCACCCAAGGATTTGATAAAATGACTTCAGGGAAGAAGCTATTAAAATCAATTATCCCCAATGCTCTTTGGCTGCAAATCAAAAACAGTTTTATGTTTTTTTCCCATTTCAGAACTGACTCAGTACAGATCTCCTTCATCCATCCAATTCTAAATTAGTAACTTACTGGAAAGGTGTTAGTATTTGCCTTTATTTTTGAATTGCACGTACTCTATGCTTGAGGTTAAAATCTTATAAAATTCCAAATAAAATGATGTAAACATATAATGGAAATACAAATTAATATTGTTACATTAAAATACCAACTTGATAAAATACCTCAAAAAGGTTTCAAATAATTACAAGTATCATAAAATAATCAAAAAATGTCTTATAGAGTATGGTTGGTTTTACACATGAAACTCCCAAAATAACATTATAATCAATTATGGTTAAATTTGGGAGATTCTGCTCCAAAATATGGGACTATATTTAAGATAAAGGTATATCGTTAACTTACGCTAAGTGTTTCTTAAACATTAAGTTCTGTTACAATCACTGGAAAAGACCTCAATGCTGGGAAAGATTGAGGGCAGGAGGAGGAGGTGACAGAGGATGAGATGGTTAGATGGTATCACCGACTCAATGGACAGGAGTTCCAGCAAACTCCGGGAGATGGAGAAGGACAGGGAAGCCTGGAGTGCTCCGGTCCAGGGAGTCATAAAGAGTTGGACACAACTTAGCGACTTAACAACATACAGTTAACTTAAGCCAAGTGTTTCTTAAATTCTATTAAAATTCTTAAACCTATAAAGTACTGATCCTGTTAAGTATTTTCTGGCTTCAAAACCAAGAACTTCTGTGATTATATTTAACTCTAGTAATTCCTACTTAGTAGAAACGGGATATAAGAAAAAAGTAGGGAGAAGCAAGTAAAGTGACAAAAATAACAATGATGTCCAGGAAAAATGGTAGAAAATGGTCACACAAAATGACTTTAAACCCCATCTTCCACAGCTGTTACATAAAAGCTATTTATGAAGAGGAATAACATATTAAAAAATGTAATTTATACATCAAACTGGTTTTACCATAGAAATGCAAGCCTTGCTAATTTTGTAAAAATGAATCTCCTTTACCTGAGGCTGCTGGAGCTCCTCTTACATCAGTCACTGCTTTGGAAGAAAGATTTGTAAGCATCTGTGTATCTTCCTTTTCTGCTCTGAGGCATTCATTATGGTAAGAGGGATCTGGGGCTAGCGGTGTTGTGACTTCCGAACCACGACTTAAGTCAAGAGGGAGACAGGGTCCCAGTGACAAATGTGCAACGTCAGGTACTACACAGAATAAAGAACGCAGTATGTTAACACAGGTACACTGTCTCAGTTAATATCAATGTGGATTAAAATGCTACATAAATTAAACAGTGCCTGGCAATCAACAAAGGCGGCACTGAACGAACATTTGTAGAATCAAATGAAGTGCTTATCTACAAAGTCCAGAGATCTTAAGAAGGAAAAAAGCAGAAATCTCTTAATATTTTAATAATCTTTATCTCTTAAGTGTTTTCTTTGTCTTCTTTTATGTTTGGTTCTATAGGAAATCAATATACATTACCCTCTGGTCCTGAAGACTCTTGCTGATTTTGAGAACTGATGGAGAATACTTTCCCATCAGTGGCTGGAGAGGGAGGAGAAACCTTTTCTACAGAATCATCAGGCATGGGCAAGGTGGCTAAACGCTGCGATCTTCTTCTCCGCTCACTATGCTTGAAAGGTCTAGGGGGGTTCACAGGCTGTGGAGGACCTAGAAAAAGATCTTCAATGTTCACGAAGCAGATACATGCCAGGATCATCTTATCATATTTAAGGAGAAAAAATGGGAAAAATGATTCAAATTCTGCCCTCTGATGTTGTTAAGGTATCCACAAGGAACAGCACATGTTCCAAAAGGAATCAAAGGCAAAAGCTGCCCTCATTCACAAGGGTTAATCAAAACTTTTAAAATCTAAAGCCTACTAGAACCAAAAGAAAATAACATGGAACATTCATCTCAGGTAGTTTCCCATGGAAAAGACTACAGTTTATTCTCTAATTGCAGATTGTTGTTAGTTGCCATTCTTCCTTTGGGAAAATTATCTCTGTACAGCCAAAGATTTCTTAAAAAAAAAAAAAAAATATATATATATATATTCCTTTTGCTATATTACAAATCTAGAATCTCTAAGGAAAAAAAAAGACAGGGGCATAGGTAACAAAAATCTGACATGCATTGTAGAGTTAGTGCTTTACTTGCTAAAGTAAAAATAATGTAAATAATTTTATCCCACCCTCATTCCCCCAAATGGATTTTTGTAAACATATGTTTGGGCCTGATTCATTAAAAAAAAATAAATTGAACACAAATAACTTTAAGTACTCACTATGGGCAAAAAATGATAATTTTTTAAAAATATGACAGTTCTTGCCCTCACATGTTTTTTATTTGGAAAAACTCACTGAGTCACTTAAGAATCTTCTAGCTATATATCACACAAAAGCTTAGAAATACTTAACCTCTCATTTTCTTTCTACATAGCACATAAACATTTTTGATTATTTAGAACAGGCAGGTCTACACAAGCCAGTATATTTATGTTAATTTAGAACGAGAAAATAGGCAAGGTCTAAAAAAGTTGGGTATTTAAAAGTACTTTTACAAAAATCAAAATAAAAAAGACATGGTGATAACTGAAAGAAAAAAAAAGGATAAAATTCAACTGCCGTGACACTGTGGTTATAATACTAAAATATAAAACAATTCAAAATAAAATACATATCAATGTCATCTGACATTTTAGTGACTACTAATGACATTATTTAATGATAAATGCCATAAAGAAGTGAAGCTTAGGATGAAACTGAGTTTTTCTGTTCCCATCCTTTCAAGTCATTTATTAAACAGAACCAAATCAAAACAAAAAAGTGCCAAAACCTAATCGAAAAATGAAAAATACAGTTGAGCAAAAAAATACAGTAACTGCATGGAAGAGAAATTTAATATATTTGACTGATAGAAGTCTTCTCAATGCCACCATTTTTAACTGTAGAAGATATGATATGGAGGAGTTCATAAGGAAAACTGTCATATTCATTTAATAATCAGGTTACTAATTCATTTGCTGTTATAAACAGCAAAATTACCTTTTACCCAGTGAATTTAGGTAATTATTTTTCATTGTCTCTAACTCAGAATACTAAAATATGAGAAACACAGGATCAACACAAATCTTGTCTTAAATATATCCAAACCCATGTTGAAAGGTTATGTTAAAAAGGCTAAGTAAATGCTTCAAAGATTGGTGGTACTGAAACAGTAAAATCTTTAAAAATAAGATCAAGGAAGCAGTTTTCTTCTTTCATTAGTAAAATTAATCTGAAGTCTGCGCTCTAAATCCTAGAAGAACTAAATAAAATGTATTGGGGGTGGGGTATAGACAACTGGGGACAATGACTAAATCGATCCATAAGAACAGTCTTAGGAGTTCAGGAAAATATCCACATATCGACCATGGGTCTTTCTGTATCCCATAATAGGTTTTTTTTTTTTTGTAATGAATCAGGCCTCTAACTGTGCTTGGATCATTAGTTGAGGAGAGTCAAACTACAGTGGAATTATGGTTACTAAATGCTGAGGTTTCTTAACCAGCAGTATAGTCACTGTCCCTCTGTACAATACATCAGTCAGAAATGTATATGGATTTTGCCCCTGAGAGAGTTTCAAGCCTTCCCTGTCATATCCACTTAAGTTTGAATTTTTAAAATGCAATTTCATAAAAATACAATATAACTACAACCAAACTGTTTTTAATGTATCTTATAGGATAAGTAACTATTTTTTAAAAATCTGTGCTCACTAGTTTTATTTATCATTGAAGAAGAAAGCTGAGATACAAGCGTCAAATCCTCGACTTGTATTAATTCTGGGGAAAGTGGTGATTTAGGGGGTTTTATACACCCAGAAGAATCTCCAGATTCATGTTTGCATTTCTTGCTGCGAGCCTTCCCTGAAGACAAAGTTGAGGATAACAGTGCAGGTTTCTGAGTGTTGGCAGAACTGCTAATGTCAGCTTCATTTTTTTTCTGACTTTGAGGTTTAGGTGAAATCGCCTGAATAAATAATAAAAAATTGATATTTTTATTTTGGTTTCTTCATTTTTGTTCTTGTTTTCTATTTTTGATTGTTAAGCAACTTTAGTATCCAAAAACATTGTTAAGCAACATATAACATTTCTATTACAAATGAAAAACCAAAAAGAACCCCACAAATTATTAACTAAAAGTTGAATAGGCTGTCTTTAAAGGGATGCTGTCGACCTGTCTAAACTGGGGTTTTTTTAAAAATGCATTATTTATAATATTCTCAGAATATAAAATGTTACCTTACTGGACAAATATGTTTGGTGTTAAGTTAAAACATACCTCTTTGGAAATCATAATTACCAATGACAATAATAATTAGGTAAATAAACAAATTTCTGTTTTAGAGCATTAAAGGAATACATGTAAGCTGCTGATTTTCAGATTTAAAAAAAAAAGTCTTTGAGTTCATTGCAGAGGTTTAAGTAGACAATTTCCCTTTAAAGAAAGATCTCAACAGGAAAACAATGACCAAATTAACAAAACATTATCTTTAACTCATTTTAGTGCTGAAAGCTAGAGTTTCATAAGCATAATGCATCATGAAATCGAAGCCACCAGCAATACAGAGTTAAAAGACTAAAAAACAATACAAAACAAGCAACAACAGAAAAAAAAAAACAAGGAGTAAAACCAAGTGTAAGTTAAAAACATTGGATTTAAAAACAAAATACGTCGCATTCTTAGATGAGAATTTTTACCTTCTTCCTGCCAACTGATACTTTTAAAAAAAAATTAGAACTTTGTCAGTTCTTTCATAAAGAATACCTTAATTCATTTGGCAGTAAAATGTCCTACATTTGTAAAATTACACGTGAATGTGTCCAAAGACTACAGAGAACAGCCACATTGGATGGACTTGCACTCTACTGTGTTGGAATGCCTATACTGTATCTCTTTTTGACATATGTATCTGAGAGCAAAGTATGAGATACACTTCAAAAAAAAACAAACCCTATACTAAGATAGGCCTCTATATAGAATCAAACTGTTAGCTCTATGAACAATATGCTGGTCCCCAAGGAAACTTTTTTACTTCCCTATCTTTTGTGAGGAATGACCAACAGGTCTGCAGGCTGCAGTTCTCTGGAATATGAAAGGTCACTGTCTGGGGACCAAATAGCTTTCTGTTCCCTGAAAATCCAAGGTATTCATTTTTGGTAGAAAAACAGTGACTATCTGGTATTAAGCAGGGCACCTTTGACTGTGCTACAGATGGCATGTTGGACATACCACATTAAAGGGTGGGTGTCAAGCGTCTCATTTACTCAACTGTCATCATTTCTATTCTTGAATTTACTCATTACACACGTGTATAAATGCAGATTCATCACTTGAAAAAAAAAAAACTCCATATATAGAAAGGATTCCTAAGCTTATCATAAAGTGTTGCCAGAAAAGTAATTAGAGCCATTACTTGTAAATAAACAATTTTATTGTTCATCTTCACATATGTGAGACATCACTACAGCATCCATTACTCTCAAGTTACAAAGTTATAAAACAAGATTTTAATACTTAAATTAATATCTTGATAAGGTGCTTAACTTCTAAACAAGGACAAATTAACATTCTTTAAAATTTACTGAATTATGCATCTAATGCAGGTTTTATCCAAAAGTAAAATATAACATAACAATTCCCTAATACAATTAAGTAATCTATAATTAATAATCTGAGAACTGGGGTTCAAGACCACAGAGTTTGAACTTTCTTAAAGTAAATAAATAAATTCCTTAGCACAGTAAGTTTTGGCCTTAGGCCTGTTATAAATCTACGTCATGAGTGAAATTATTTTACTCGTTAGGGCAACATAGGTTAGTGACAATACCTCTTCTTCAAGTCATACCAACTGAGATGTAATTAAGAATTTTATAACTCGGCTTTTTAACTCTGAAGCAGGGCAAACAGTATAAGAATTAAGAGTTTGGTTACAAAACAGTTCACATAGAAATCAACCTGAATGACAAAAAAGGGGGCAACAGTATTATTATGTTCCTTAAAAATCTAAAATAATTTACAAAATTTTCATTATTAATCACTGGTCTCTTTGTTACAAAACTGGCAAGGACTCTCAAAATTTTCTTAATTATGTGAATAAAAACAGCCGAGTTACTCAATTTTTCTCCTTTTTAAGCTCAGTTTCAAAATGTTGTTTTCTATACTTGTCTCTGAAAAGGGCACTGCCCTCTACACTAACTTCCACACATAATAAATAATTTTCACAATCACATTCATCTCAGTAGGATTGTGCATAATGAAAGATTGACATTGTAATGAATTTTCCAGAAACATTTTATTACCCAAGTCCCTGACTTATTGCATTCTGAGAATACCATAAACAGTGGTGATACAAAATATTATATCTGGGACGTTGAATATAATAATACACAGTAAAAAAAAGTCATTTAAAATTTGGTTGATATACTGACAATAACGGCAGACTTAACCGTTTGATGACCACAGAAAATCAGAAGGCATGATTCACTGACATATTAATCAATTTAAAAGATCATTGATTTAATACAACATTAATGGAGGCACCAAAACAATGCACTATGATCAAATCAGGCCTAAAATAACCCTGAAAAACTCAATACAATATCAATTAAATTTGGACTGTTTCTTAAAACGCATATAGAGAAGAGCAAAAGGTATTCATTTTAAAGTCTTCTTTATTAGGCTACTAATAAAGAAAATTAAAATAATACAAAAAGGATATAGTAAAACTACATTAAGGCTCAGATTTTAAAACAGGAGAACCAAGGAAATCCAGTTATGGCTATTACTGTGTTCTTATAGTCTTACAGTGCCCAAAAAGGTAAGCCCTTAGAGAATGGAAAAGCATGCACAGTCCATTATATACAGGTATTGTGGGAATCTGAAGGTAGCCAAGGCAAAATCTAGCAACTGCAACCTTCATTTTCAAATTCCTCTATTAGGTGGTTTAAAGACAGACCCTTAATAGCTTTTTAAATTTTTTTTGTAGTTATTAAAATATACATCCTAGCAAAAATGTATGGCTCATTGATCAATTCATAAAACACATAGTCTAACAACACCAACTGTTACAATATAAAAGAAACTTCTTACAAAAGAAGCTTTATAAGATGTCAAAAAACCCTGTTTTAACTCACAAATGAAAAGTATTTGTGTAAGGGTCTTTTAGTAAGCTAGTCAAAGGTGATCCAGCTGGAAGCCTGTATCCAGCTGGGAGGCCCATCTCCTGGCTTTCCACCATTGGGAGACAAAGGCTTTAATGCCAGCCTACTGAAAATAAACACTAATTAAGTCTGTAGTTTATCTGCATACCTTGGAGAAGGCAGAGTTAAAAATGTATCACCCATTATTTTCCTATCCCCATATCTGATCAAAAGGGTGATTTCAGTTATGTGGATACTATAGCTCCGTGATAATTCCAGCGGGGAACCTTGAAAACAATCAAATGCTACCATTTCATACCTGCTCCAGCATTGGAGCCGTTTCATTGTAGTCTTCCTTTTTTTCAGCACCATCCACCCCAACAGCTTTGGATGCCAACAAACCTTGAGAAAAATCGTACAGAAATTGCTTATTAGAAAAGATATTGGCTTTCACACTAATTCTCCAAAACTTTAGCAGCTGAATCCCCTATACTTTTTTTATAGGAAGTATACTCTCAGATGGTTACTTGTCAAATATACAAACATCCTTAATAACAACTCAAAGGGCTAAATTAAAACTTGAGAGTAGCTAATGTAACAGTCTTCAAAATAAAAAAAATTACCTTAAAATATCCTTTAAAAACAAAAATCACACACATACACATTTATTCTGTACAAATTTAAATTTCTATGGATTAATATCTAAAAACTTGAGACTGCTTAGATCATTAATACCTTAGGCTTTGTCCATACAACTGAAATAAGATATGGAATTAATATGAAGATATAAGAAATCCTTTCAAACATCTAGAATATAAAATGACTGCTGTTGTTATATTGTTAGCTAAAAAAGTACTCCCAATTTTTTTATTTCACTTGGATTCTTTAACCTAAGCTTCACAAGTGTGTTTCTATACCCAGTTGTAGCCAATCATTTACAAAAGTGGTGAGAACATGGAGGGATTCCTTTTATGTTAATGGAAAAGAGTATAGATACTTCCTACGTTTGGGCTTCATATGATAGCCTCATTATACAACTGATGAAATAAACTGGGAGTTCCAGTTTTTTCCCATGTACACCTTTAATTTTCAATTTTAGAAGACAGAATATTTTATCCAGAGTATAGTTAACTTTAAGAGACATTAAAACTCGGCTTTAATTTAGAAATTAAAGGCATTTACTCAGTCAAGAGTCTTTGGTAAGCACCAGATAGGTGCCCTCAATGGAGGCAAAGGTATTAACATAACCCTTGTACACGTTTATTTCTTCTTATGGCCACCACACACGTAAAAGGTCACCCAAAACCATTTCTGTGTCACTTCAAAAGTCAGGCACACAAAACTCTGGCTTCCAAGGAAGCATGTTTAACAATCAACAACTTAATAGTAAATTTACTTCAGCAATTATACCACTTGCAGTATTAAAGCTATCTACAGCATTTTTAACAGGAGAAAAAAAGGGCCCCAAAATGCCACATAACTTTGAGTTATCCCTGTGCCAACACACCTTGATTCTTTCAGGTAACACTCTCTAAGAATTAAGTAATGTAGGTAGAAATTCAAATATTAAAATTGCATTCTCAAGGTAATACTAGAATCAAGTGTTCAATCAGGCAAAAAGCACCTTTCTATTGTTAGATAATGAAGCTGAATATCTATCACTCAGAATTGTAATTCAAAATAGGAAACACTGAGTATAAAACAATTATTTTGATATAGCAATGACTGGCATTAAAACTGCTATTGGTGCACTTTGACATAATCCATATTGTTCAAGTCCCATACAGTTTTAAGTGTATATTCAAATGAAGGACTCAATGTATAAGTAATTTCATAAAAATAGCTTATATATCATAAATTCAATTCTAGCTGTAGTAAAGTAACTTCTGAACACATTTTTAGATGACTAAAAAAGATGTAAGCAGAGAATTTATTTAACAAAACTGCATTCACTAGGTATTTCTTCTCTAGCTAAAATACTACTGAAAGTAAAATGAAAAATAATTAGGAAAATTAGCTTCTTCTTTTGCAGGAAAATGAGTAGAGGCCCTACTTCTATGGGCATTCAAAGAGAACAAATATTTGCTATTCAATCTACTGACTATGCTTTTTTTTGTTTCCCTTCATAAAGGTGGTGGAAATACTTCCAAATCACATAATAGATAAAATAGATCACAAACTAAAATTAAAACTAAAGTACTAGAAGTTTAAAAGAAACAAAATAATTTAGCCATACTAAGTGAATTTACATTTGGATATTACAGACCCAAATAATTAAAAGCAATTCTCACTTACTGGTTTGTGAAAGTAAAATAAAGCTTTGTAATGTTCTAATAAAAGCAATGGGGCATTTAAAAAAACTTTAAATTAGGTTAGAAGATGTAATACTTGGTAGCCAGTTAACTGAAAAGCTTCAAATATGATCAATAAAAAGGTTTTCATACTTTACATGCAAACCATCTTATACAAGAGTTAACAAATATAAACAAGGGACAAGAAACTTTTAAATGCCCTTGAGGAGGACGCTGAATACTGCTGCCTTAAGAAGCAGTCTAAAATCTATCATCATGACCAACTAACATTCTGGGGAGAAATTCAATAACCTTCCAAAGTGACAAGAATTGGAGGGAAATAAAAAACAATTGATTTTTAGTTATTTCCAAATATGTATTAATTATCAATATATTACTAACAAGTCATCATCCAAATAAGATACCTATAGAGTAAATACCTTAACAGAATGCATTATGCAGTTTCAAGAAATTATTTATTATCAGGTAGAAGTAGAATACAGATTTTTATGAGTCCCATCTACAAAAAGTGATACTTTCTCAATATTCTACTTCAGCTATAAAACATAGAGTTGGTCTCTCACTGCCAATAGGAACAAACAGAACAGAGGCCAAAGTATCTTAGAATGATAACGGGGAGGAAAGAAAGAACAAAGCAGTTAAATTCATGCTCTGCTTTTCGGTCAGGGATTCCAAAATACAATGTTCTTGTTGAGATTAAGAACCAAACATCCTGAATAGTCTTATCAATAACATTACTGGCCAATTCAAACCTCTGGATTTTAAAATTATTTTTTACATTCCTTAAGCTGTACAAATGTATCTAAACTGGCTTAAGGCCCAGAAACTCCTAGAACTATTCTACATATGCCACGCACCAACTGCTAATGTTTCTTCTTCTACTCTCTACCAATACGTATTTTAAACTCTACTCAAATTGCTTGCAGTTCTCTTGCAACTCTGTCCCAAAGTATAAACTCCTGAGTATCTTTGTAAAATTGTTTTTTCTAAATCAGCACGCACAAAGTATATAATTATCAATAAGTTTATGACATAATGAAAACTAAGATTCTGGAAGAATATATACACTCTGCAACAATAATCTCCATGTCTACTTATTCAAAATTTTTGAAGTCATCCTATACCATTCCCTATATAGAAATCAGATTTGGAATCTCTGTAGAGTGTATATATGGTTAAAAAACAGAAAGAGAGTGAATAAATACATGAACTAAACTTATCCGGCAGCTGGTTCACTTATTTCCTGTAAGAACTACTTAAAAATAAATTAAAAAGTGTGGTAGGGAAACACTCAGAGCAGGCTGAGATGCTGCTGTGTTACCAGGCTATTTCTCTCAGAAGTAAAGGGACAAAAAGGCACATATAAGTGAGCCTGATAAATTTAAAATATACCATTATTCCAAAACAAAACTGCTACTTCCTATTAGTTCTCATCTCTCTTTTATGGTCTACAAACAAAATTTACCGTACAGAGGCAAGTCTGCGACTCAACCATCAGAGACAATCTTAAAACATCTATTATCTTTTTGCATGATACAGTTGTAACATGAAATCAGAAACAGACTCAGAGATGAAAAACTATTAAAAAATTAACACGTAACTTGAGTAAATAAAGGGAAAAGATCAGAACAGTTTCACACTTGTAAAACGTATGCCTTTCTACTGCTGCCAGAACTATTACTTATTGATTTAAGATTCCCAAGAAGTGAAGAAAAAGTTCCCCCACTACTATTTTTTTCAAGGCCATCGGAGATACTGCATCACTGTGAATTAAGCTGCTTTCTTACTTTACTTCTTTAAATAGTGAGCCTGAATTTCTTAGTGAGACACATGTTAGTGTATACTGACTGAAACTGCAAGCATCCAGATTTCAGGGGAAAACATGAGGCTGATAAGCTGGCAGATGTGCCGCCAGTGTCACTTCCATCTTCCTTGATCTTGGCTCTCCCAATAAGGCGTTTCAACCTGGGTGTCACAGCAGTGAGAAGTACTATCCCACAGAAGAGAGCTCTGGATCCCATTACTCTAAGACAAAACTGAGGTCTCAAGCTGCCAGCATAATAATCACTAGGATAACATTCATTGGCTTTCTCCAACATTAATAGTTTCTAAGGAAAAGGTGGAATGGGAATGAGTCAACTGATTTGAAATATTGCCTGTCCTAGGGCCAAATATATCTTTTATCAGAGAAAGGCACAAAAACGATATTAACAAATGGAAAGACTAAATACTCTCACCCATTGAAACCAATTATAATTACTTAGATGAGTGGGCTTACACTCTTTAGATAATGGTCAAAATGTTTAATTTACATTTATTCCTGGATCTGATGATGAAACCAACTTTTTCCAATTTTTTAAAAGAATGTCAACAAAGATTTACATAGCTTTATTATGCCAAAGACACTAAAATCATTATCCTTAAAATTAAGAGCATGTGACTGATTATTAATTAAAATATTTTAGCACCCCCTTTATAATATTTGTGCTTCCCTGGTGCCTCTGGCAGTAAAGAATCTGCCTACAATGTGGGAGACCCCAGTTTGACCCCTGGATTGGGAAGATCTCCTGGAGAAGGGAATGGCTATCCACTCCAGTATTCTTGTCTGGAGGATTTCATGGACAGACGAGCCTGGCGAGCTACAGTCCATGGGGTCACAAAGAATCGGACACGACTGAGCCACTACACTTTATAATACACACACAAAATATTAAATATATTAACAATCTCTTTTAAAGATGAGAATCATTAGGCCTTGGAAGTGTGGGACTTAAATATGACTGGTCCCTTCATCTGTGAACACTAACCAGGCTGGAATTTCCTGTGTTTTTCATCATTCTAGCATTCTACTTCCTAAACTACAACACAGCAGAGAGAAATAAGCCCAAATTCTAGAGACCAACATGAAGGTCGGGATAGAAATTTTTAAAAGTTATAGAAGTATTTTTATATTGAGAATTAACAGATTCGGGAGCTGAATTTAAGTCAGTACTCATCTTTCCAACCATCCCTAATGAGACCAGTCAAGAATAACAATGTTTGTATAATATTTAGAACCTTGGACATTATGTCTCCACAAGTTGACAAAAGCAGATGATTCAGTTTTTAGAGAACTACTCCTGCCACCAAAGTGATTTTAAAACTAAGGAATTTTGCAACATATGATCCATGCATCCTCACAACATCCCTGTGAGGTAGGCAGAAGACAGGTGATACTGTTTCCATTTCACAAGAGAAAAAACCCATGGTGTCTGAAGGGTGATGACCTTAAAGAAACAAAGCAACTGTTTTTCTTATTAATCAGCTACACTAAACCAAAAGATGTATTTTCCTTTATTAAAAACAAACTACTGTAAAATCAAACCCTCCATTCCCCCCACAAAAAGAATCATTGTAGTTTACCAGTAATCTTGTTAAGCCGAGCTCTCTTTGCCTGAAATGAGTTGCCTTGATTATTTTTCCTCTTGTTTGTTAATGTGCTCTCTGGCTGTGGAAAGACCATCTTTGGAACGTTCTCTACATGAAGTCCTACTTTTAATAGAATACATATATGAGAGTTTATCTAGAATCCAAAGTTAAAACACATGAATTATTTTAAGTAGCAAAACACTAAGATAAGCTTTGCACTTAAGTTTTTTTAATCTAGTACTTAAACACAGAACTTTAAAAGCCACAAATTTCTCCCAACAAATGTATTAGGAAAAAAAGAAAACTACCAAAGGCAGTTGTGCTTCAGGAATGACTTACAGCTTTTTCTGTATTATATATTGAAATACATGCAAAAGCATTTTAAAAGTTAAAGAAAACAAAACAAACAAAAAATCCCACACAAAAAGAATCTCAATACCCACTACCAAGAAGTTACAAATCAAAATCACAACTCAATTTCTATTCAAGAATACTGAGGGTATCCATTGTCAAGTACCCATATTAGACCATTAATCTTCAGAGCTGTTAAAAAAGTTAACTGTCATTATTATGCTAGGGAAAAAAGCCCAGTAATTCAACTGTATGTTCAAACTACAGGTAGCCAAAAGATCTAACTATTCACTACGTGAGTTTACCACTGCCATGGGGAGTGAACATAAAAACATATTTTGTACCAAAAGTTTCACTAGATGTAGGCAGATCTTCCTTCTTCTCAACTTCTGGTGTGGTTATAGAAGTTGAAGTTTCTTCCTTTTTTGAAGGTACTTTAAACCATTTTCTCTCATCTTTCTCTTTATCTTTATTGCTGTTAGCGCTGGTTCGAGGTTTGTTCCCTGTTTTATTCTTGGCTGCAGCTGCAGCAGCTGCTTTGACTAAAGCTATCCAATCCTCCAAAGGAAAAACACAAAACATGTGAAGCATTAAAAACTTAATTAAAATTACACTAATGAATAAAAACATGTATCACATTTTCAAAGCTACTTTCACAGGCACACAAATATGAAAATCAGATTAACTATATTTACAAGGTAGATCATCAATGTGTTAGATTATCAAATTTAATAATCTAATCAGTTATATGACCTCACATAAAATGGGAAAATATTCAACTTTATATTGATATTCAATAACAAATATCTTTTGATGGAATAAAATTTAAAATATAAGAAAACCTATGACAAATGTGGAATATCTCATGACACTCTACCTTAGTATTTTAGGGTTTAAATGCCGAATTATGTTTCTTTTCTGTGATGCAATGTATTACAAAAATAATATGAAAAAAATGCTTATGTTTCAATTCTGCAAATATTAAAAGAAATGTACAGTCAGCCAGCACTATCTTTGGGTTCTGCATCCAGGGATTCAACCAACTGCAGAACAAAAATACTTGGGGGAAAAAAATTTCCAAAGTTCCAAAGTGCAGAACTTGAATTTGCCATGCTCCAGCCGCTGTTTACATAGCTTTTATATTGTGGTAGGTGCTGTAAGTAACCCAGAGATGATTTGGGAGGATGTGAGTAGGTTATATGCAATACGATGCCATTTTATATAAGAGACTTGAGCATCTACAGATTTTGGTATCCATGAGGGTCCTGGAAACAATTCCCTGCAGATAATGAGAAACGACTGTGTTCCCACAGAGCAAATGACTCCTCTTCATTAGGAAGAATGTATCACTCAAAGTAAGGTCAATTTCACAAAGGTCAAACTATGATTTTATTATTTTTCAAAGTTTTTAAAGTTTGCATAATGATTAATCACAAGAGCTTACCGTATCACCAGTAAAGAGAAAAAAAAGCTACTTGACTTGACCAAGGTAAAGTACACACTGTCAGGCTCTAGTTTAATTTCCCTCCCTCTACAACTTTCTCAATCTATATCAGCTGCCATTCTTCTGAGATGCAAATATTTATATTCCTGTGTTTATTTTTTTTAGTTTGTGACTAAATAATTTCTACTCTTTTACTTTGAACTAAAAACACTTATTCTTAGTCCAAGCAACTAAAAACAATTTCACAACATCAACTGTATTTTAATTCATGGGTTGTATTAACAAACGTAGGCTATTAAGCAAATCAAGTTGATGGCTGTTCAGTATAAAAAATATACGGTAAAGATAATAAGCCATTAAAGGGAAACAAACAAAATAAAAGCCTCTCTCTACCCCATGACTGAAATGAACTGAAAACATCATGCGATTGCACCTATCACATTCTCACTGACCAATTTCCTACTGAATACCCTATTGATGTGCCAAGAAACATGCTAAGTTAATAGAAGATGCTAGCTGAAAACCTCAGGAACCCACTGGCCTGGAGTGACGACATTTTTGCTCCTGCCTGGAAGACACCCAGTATGTAACTTCCCCACATTTTAAACAATGTCCCCAAAGCATGTCTTATTAGAAAGTGAATTATGACAAGGTTGTGAAATAAAATTTTATATCTCTAGTTTGTAAAAACAAACTAACAAAGAAAACCAGATACACCAGTACTATCCACCCCAGGTTTTACTCAGAACCACCTCTTTAGTCCTTCCCATAATGAACTGACAGGCAGATAAAATTAACTATAAGACAATGTAACAGAACAGATTAAGTAGAGAATAAACAAAATACTATGGGAGAACAACAAAATTTTGCCTGAACAAAAATACTAGTGGGAGGCTTCAGGGGAAATGATAAATGATTTGAACCCTCAAAGAGGAATCTGCTGGGGAAAAAGGCAAAGAAAGAAAAATGGACACTCCAAGCAAAAGGAAAACCATTAAACAAAGGTGTGGCAAAGTGTATACTAATAGAAAAGAGGGGTTTAAGGTCAAGGAGCAATCTGGGTGACTTAAGTATTATGGCTAAGTTGAGCCTTGAGACTAACATTTAAGTAGAAGGAAAAAAACACCACCAACGCAAATAACTTACAGAGCTCCATCAACAAAGCAGAAAGAAAAAACAAGATTACATACAACAGACAAGCAAAGGAAAGTGCTAAATTCAGTCTTACTAAGAACAGGGCATTTAATTCTAGGTTTTGCATTGTAGGGACAAGTTTAAGTTATTAAGAGAAATGCCAAAAGATGCTAAGGGTAAAAATTCCACGCCCAAATGTTTTCTCTCTCCAATAAAAAGAAAAATAGAAGAGATTAACATTGTACTCTTCAAAAGTGAAATCAGATAAAACAGTTCTTTATCATATGACGTGTTAATCATGAGGATCACTGTAGTTGTGATTGAAGAGTTCTTCAATTATTTCACGCTTCCATTTTTTAACTGGAAAGATTCAACATCAAAAATAACTGATGTGCTTCTTCCATGAATGAGAACTAAAGATGAGAACACAAACACCTCACTAGAATGAACACTGTCTGAAATCAGGTAGAAGTTCAGAGCTACTCTGCACACTATGGTTGAGTGAAATTTTAGGTAAGTCACTGAATTCTTTAAGTTCTGAATTTCTCAACAGTGAAACAGAAATATCAGCTATACCTATGTCAAATGATTTGCTATGAGAATCCAATAAAGCAACGTATTAAAAAAAAAAAAGTTCTGAAAATAGTAAAGGACCTTATGAACATGCTAAGTCGCTCAGTCGTGTTTGACTCTTTGCGACCCCATGGACTGTAGTCCACCAGGCTCCTTTGTCTGGGATTCTCCAGTCAAGAATACTGCAGTGGTTGCCTTTCCTTCTCCAGGGGATCTTCCTGACCCAGGTATCAACCCACATCTCTTACGTCTCCTACATTGCAGGTGGGTTCTTTACTACTAATGCCACCTGGCCAGTCTCTAACACTAGTGAGTTACAGTGTAAATTTTATATAGACATCCTCAAAAAGAAAAAGAATAGGTAAGAAAAAGCTACAGAAATTTAAGAGAAAAACATTCCCATAGTGCATTTATTTGATTCCTTATCCTTTGCTGGTTTAGCAAAAGAAATGTTACTGTATATCTTTACAAAGAAATTCTCAAAGGACTCAAAATTTAGAAGATAGTATGCAAGGTTGGATTCTCTTACTACTGTCCAAACAACACCTGATTTATTATATGACCTAGGTGAAAACAAATCAAAAACTTGAGGAAAATGATACTCAAAATATAAGAATATTTTATAAAAAACAATTCTATACATGTCTTTAATGTGCTTGTAATTAAAAAATATGAAAAAAAAACAAAATTAAAAGAAATATACTAATATTTTCTTCTAGGAGTTTGTATTTTGATATTGATTTTAATGTTACCACACATCATGATGTGACCAGAATACTCATTAAAAATAAACATCCACTATGTCCAAAAAATTAGTTTTTATAACTTATTTTACCACAAACCAAACTGGTTCAGTGTTACTTCAGAAAAAAGAGTTTTACAGTTAGTGCCATCACATAAATATTTGAATGAACAAAATAACACTTTTAAAGCAAAAAAAAAAAAATTGAGAATTTTAAACAGTATATATTAAACTAAGTTGCCAATGTCTCAATCAATCTTTCTGTGTAGTAACCAAGGAATCACACCATTGAATGCTTGAGAACATTTTATTTATATATACAAGTAGAAAGACACAAAGCAATTTCCTGATCAAAAGTATTTCCATTTTAAATTTCATTTCCATATTAATTGAAGAAAAAAACTCTACTTGATTTCAAAACTAAATTTTTGAAAACCATGTAATTTAAAACACTCCAACTTCTCATAAAACAAAAATAATGTTTCAACTGTGGTAATCTACATCCCAAATATAACAGCAGGTAGTCTGCTAAATGTATACACTTGACTGGAACTGACCACGTGATTTCAACACAGTTCAGGATGACATTTTTCACCACCGCATGATATGCAACAAATATGTAGCAAATTTCCATATTAGACATTTTTACAGATCACTTTCAATTTCTTAAAATTAATTGTAGGTCCAGGTGCTGAAAATCCCAAATAACAGCAGAACATAAAAGAAAACATTTTAAATTTCTATTGGCACCTTTTCTTTCCAGTATTTCAGGAAACATATTCAATCAATAGAATTATGGTTTTAACTTCATCCCAGATTCTCTTTCAAATGCTTACCGTTCATTCTTGCTTTGAGCAGTGACAGAGCATGTAATGCACTGCTTACATCATATAACTCAGAAAGCCCTACCTGAAACAGCCTACAGAGTGTCAGGTAAGCGCCTTTTGAAGGAAAATTAATGACTATGATTTACAGAAGAAAAGAAGATAAGAGACTCAATATAAAATTTTATATTAAAAATTAACTTCCTAAATGATAACCATATACCAGGAAAAACGAAACAGAATTAACAAAAAAGGCACTCACCTCACTTCCCATAGACTGGTTACACGATCCAGCTGGGTCGCTAGGACAACACCAGCTTAGTGGATGCTGGGCTTTCACCTGGAACAGAAACTAGTGACCTGTAACTTGGGCAGGTCTAAAACCAAAGAAGCAAAAATCAAGTGTATAACTGATTGTACATTCTAAGCTTCTCTTTCTTGCTGCTATTTGGGGCTATCAGCACATAATCCTACAATTAGTCCACTTTAAAATATATATATATATGGAAGTATATATATATTTTATTAATCACCATTCAAGAAGACATCCGTTTGGGAAGCTAGGAACGCTAAACACTCTTACCTGCCCTTTAGCATCCTCGGGCATGGCTTTAATGTGCATTCGTTTTAAACAACGAATTACTCCATCATAAAATTGAACTGTGAACGTTCCTGAAATAGGAGTGAGTCAGGATCATTAGAAAATATAATTCAGTCTTACAGCAACACCTGACATCAAACAAGTAATGCCCCGACACAAGTAAACACCCTGTGACTGCAGTAACTGCAAACACACATCAAGTGTACCAAGTTTATGGCCTCTTTCGATGTAAAAACAACGCCTGATTTCCCTTAAGGAATATACAAACTCCATCTTGATAAGTTAGCTGCATATAATTCTGATTTTTACTGGAGGATTTTAAAATTAATAACAAATATATGTTTAAATAACATATCAGTTATAATATACCTGAAGAAAATAAAATTAGTATTTACAAAAGTGTATAATATTTCTAAGAATCATCATTTGCTGTCTTTGAAAGTTTCTTTCTAAATAACAGAAAAATCTGGGAGAAAAATCTCAGGAAAGGATTATTCCTTTTCTCAGGGAAGGATTATTTCTTTGCAATATTAGTTAACTGGCAAACAAGAATTACAGATTCCCCGGCTTTTAAGCTACACACCATTTTACATATCACTGGCACGACAGTCTTCCTGTGCAGATGAGAACACTGACCTCCAGTGAAATGAAATGCCGCACGCAGTGACAGTTTATCAGCAGCACAGCCATTCCCTAAAACCCCTGATTCCCGTGTCTTTCCCACTAAACCATCCTGCTGTTAGGATTCCTGATCCTATTTACATGACTATTTCAAAGGACACTCACTTTTCGTTACAGACTCCATGTTTTCATGCTTGTCAGTACTATCAGAAAACATATAAATTATACAGATTTTATATTTATGGAAATCCCAGTGTTGTTCTATCATTTCCTGTACCAAACCAACGTGGGCTGAGTGACACTTGATGTAAACAGATATCTGACCTTTACAAAAGAGATATAAACAATTGGCACCAAAGCCAATAAATCAATGTACAAAGATTTTCATTTCTTTATAATTTGAATAACACCAACTGATTTCATCTTTCTATGATTAGCATGACATACAAATCATGGACATAAAGAATTAAACCCAAATTATGAAAGAAACTGAGCAGCTGAAGAGCAAGAATGTGAAGAATTCGAGAAGACCGTGAGACTGAAAAACCACTTGTGCCCCTTACGTTAACCCCCATCCATGCCCCTTCCTCCTCCTTCCTCACGTGGCACTGCAGATGAGGGCAAACTCTGTGCCACGCTGACCATGCACTCACCCCGCTGCCTCTGAGGACAGTCTCCCCTGCTGTGACGCCTTTTCCCTTCCCAACTTCAACCCACTCTTCAAGGATCAGCTCTTTAAATCCCACCCGTCGTATGAAAACCTCCCTGATCACTCCAGGCTAAAGTGATTCGCCCCTTCTCTTCAACTCCTCCAAGACATATTGCTGCTGCTGCTGCTAAGTCCCTTCAGTCGTGTCCGACTCTGTGCGACCCCATAGACGGAAGCCCACCAGGCTCCCCCGTCCCTGGGATTCTCCAGGCAAGAACACTGGAGTGGGTTGCCACTGCTTTCTCCAATGCATGAAAGTGAAAAGTGAAAGGGAAGTCACTCAGTCGTGTCTGACTCTTAGCGATCCCATGGACTGCAGCCCACCAGGCTCCTCTATCCATGGGATCTTCCAGGCAAGAGTACTGGAGTGGGGTGCCATTGCCTTCTCCACCAAGACATATTATGTATACCTAAATGTCTACATTTGTTAGTTTTATTTAGCTTTTGCAATGAACAGAAAGTGCTCTGAGAGCTTCCTTTTTTAAGGGGGGAGAGGGAGGATGGTGGCAGGAGACAAAGTGAGGCTCATTCACCTTGTGGGACACACAGAAAAACCACCAAATTAATACCTCCCACAGAAAATGTTTAAAAAAACAAGTTATATCTGCCAATATTTCACTAAGGGATTCTTCAAACTGCTCTTGAAACGGCAGAGGTTGCAGTGAGTAACATCATTCTTCCACTGATGTAAGTTTAAATTTCTGTATTACATGCCCATGGACAAATGGGATATGATAAAAAATGAGGGTGGCTTGATTCTGAGTGTGTCGTACACGTGCATATGCAAAAGAAGCTTCACACTTGAAAGAAAGGTCTCAAAGCTCTGCACATTTAAAGAAATTTCTCATAATGAAAACAGAGAGCACTGCTTAATTTTGTTCTGTTTTGGGTTGTTGTTGTTCAGGCGCTAGGATCAAGTCTGACTCTCTGCAACCCCATGGACTGCAGCATGCCAGGCTTCCTGGTCCTTCACGATCTCCTAGTGCTTACTCAAGCTCATGTCCACTGAGTAGGTGATGCAATCCAACCATTTCATCCTCTGTTGCCCCCTTCTCCTTATGCCCTCAATCGTTCCCAGCAACAGGGTCTTATCCATTGAGTCAGTTCTTCGCATCAGGTGGCCAAAGAATTGCAGTTTTAGCTTCAGCATCCATCCTTCTAATGAACATTCAGGGTTGATTTCCTTTAGGACTGACTGGTTTGATCTTGCTGTCCAAGGGACTCTCAACAGTCTTCTCCAGCACCACAATTTGAAAGCATCAATTCTTCAGCACTCAGCTTTCTTTACAGTCGAACTCTTACATCCATACATGACTACTGGAAAACCATAGCTTTGTCTAGATGGACCTTTTGTTGGCAAAATGATGTCTCCACTTTTTAACAGGCTGTCTAGGTCTGTCATAGCTTTTCTTCCAAGGAGCAAGTCATAGTCATAGTTTTTCTTCTGTTTTGGGAAGATCCTATTATCTAATGAAATGGACTCATTACTTCTTTTCCTTTCAACAATTGTTACTGACTCCCTAACTCTGTGCTAGTCTCTGAACTAGACGCCTGGGGAGCCAATATAAGACATGGGAACATGAGCTCTGAAATATAGCTTTCCAGAAGTTTAAGTAAACAATGATTTAAAGGCCCCACTAGGAAAGAAGTAACCTAAAAACTTAACAACTGAGATGTCCCTCAGGTGACTAGTAATAAGCTCATAGCCATATTTGTTCAATTAACTAAACCAAGAAATTAGACTAAGGCTTTTGTAAAGTTACATCATCAATTCTAACCAGACAACTGTAACTTACTTTTTCACACTTAACATTTTTTACTGTATTTCTTTTTAAATGTTTTCTTCTTCTATTTTCTCTTACCTCTTAATTCTCTTACCTCTTAATTTTTCTCAAGTTTTTTTGTTAAATTTTCAGCTTAAATCCTTAGCTAAATTCTTTAGCAAGACTACAAGACACTTCATATACTAATTCTTCTTTCCTCCACCTCTTCTGTTATTCTACAAACCTGAAAGGAATCCTTCACTCCAGTCACATCAAAGACTTGCAGTTCCTTAAAAATGGCATGTCTCTCTTCTATTCTTTTGCAAACACCATTTCTTCTGCCAGAAAACCTCTTCAACCCTCCTTTTCTAGCTAATTTGTTTGGCTTTCAAGATACAACATAAAGTAAGCATCCCTTTACTTAAGTTAAATGCTCTTCTTGCAAAAAACACATCAGTGTGGGTTTTTTGGGTTTTTTTTGGTCCTGCTGCACGGCTTATGGGATCTTAAAATTCCCCACCAGGGACTGAACCCAGGCCCTCAGCAGTGAAAGTGCTGAGTCCTCACCACTGGACTGCCGGAGAATTCTCTCAATGTGTTTCTTTAGTCAAAAGAATGAATGAATGGTTTGAGAAATCACTGTAATAGAAAAACAACGTACTATTGACTTGGAAAATATAAGTATTTCACAATTATTATTTAAATGAGATTTGAAGTCAGAAATTTAAATTTTTCCAATAATAATTTAAATATTAATTATAATCCGTTTCCAAACTAGTCAGTCTACAAGTTTTAAAATTAATTATCTGTGCAACAGATTCTCTTGTTTTATGCCACACCAGCACACCTGATTTCTGTGTTATTTTCAGTATATCTGGTAAATTCAGTAACTTTTCTTCTGTATTAATGTTAGATATCACAAAAGGCTAATAGCAAAATCAATTATCTACAAAAATTAATTAAAAGGGGGCAGGGGAAAAGATGCAAGAAAGGAAATCCTCATATTGATAAAGTTCCATACTCCTTCCTCAGAAAACATTGTACTGTGTTTTACTTCCAACCTGAACTGATTTAAATTTTCCTGTATGTTTAGCACTCAGGTAGAGATGTTCATAAAAATAATTTAGCCAGCAAACTGGAAACAGAGAAGAAGAAATAAAATGTATATAATATAAGCCTGTCAACTGAAAGCTGAAAAAGCTGAAAAACTGTAACCAACTACTAACCTAAATACTCTTCTTAGGCAGCATATTACATATCATCTTATTCTATACAATACATAATGAATTAAATATATAACAAATTAAATTTTTATCCTAAAAAAAGAATATTAGAAGACTAAAGTATAAAACAAAGAGAAGTAACAGCTACATGTAACAACTACATGCATTAATTAAAATTAGAAATATAGTTAAATTTTACTATAAATCCCATGTTAATTCTCAGATCATTTCAAATACGTACCTTCTTTGTTAATCGCCTCAATCTTGGCAGGGTAATAGCGACAGTCTGTCCAACGAGCCAGAACTTCTTCTCCGGCTTTAAAATCCTATTTTAAAGAACTTTTAAGATCAATACCATGTATAATAAATATGCATTTTCTTAATTAAAAAAAACAAGCTTTTTTTTTCTTAAAAAAAAAGCTTTTGTAAAATTTAACAATTCCTTTAAAAAAATACATCATTACATATCTAGCAAACAGAAAGGCTTGCTACTTACAAAGAAATCTTCCTCATCTTTTAGCCCTTCTTTTCTTAATGCAGGTCTCTCAAGGGGGCGCAACCTATTGCTATCCCAGTAAATCCACTCATCATAACGATGACTCCAGCGCTCAAAATGGACCAACATCTTGCCCTCTTCATAGTCAATTTTTTCAATTCGTGAGGGATACCTCAAAAATAAAAAAAGCCATCATATCAGGAGAAAATTCTTACGTTTGTTTACACAAAGTATGAACTGAAATACTGTTTACTATTATACCCATAAACAATATGGATCCATATTTTAAACTACTGACCAACAAAGTCTGCTTTAGTCTTTGTCTTTTCTTTTTAATGACTGCTCTCAAGATCTACTGAAATATTAACAGTTCAATCCCAGTGGACATATAAATTATATTATTTATAATATAAATTATGCTGTCTTGGGAAATAATTTGATAACATGCATCAAAAGCTTTAAACATATTCTTACTTTTGACTCAATAATTCCAATTGTGGAACTATATACACAAAACATGTATAACAAAAAAATAAAAACCATATGGTTAAAAAATACCTGAAAACTGTCCATAACTATATAAACTATGGCATATCTACTGAATGGAATATCATACAGACTTTAAATGTAATGCTTACAAAGAATTTATAATGTAGCAAAATGTAAAAAAGCAGTACTGTGTTCACCAGAATTATAAATATATAAAATGTTAAATAGTAACATTGGTCGAGCAAACAATTACATACATTTGTCTACGACAATAAAGTACTTTCTCTATTTTTCATACTTTCCAATATTTTATAATGAGTATTAATGACAGTACGGAAATCTTGGTTATAACTTCAGTTTAAGATTATAAAAACGGTATCACATGTTCTGTCCTCATTGTGCTGATTCTCCCAGGATTAATTCCAAAATAAAAACTAGTTACCTGAAACTTTTAACATAAAAAAGCTTCATAATTCTTAATGTATACTATATGTAATCTTCACAGAGACTCAAAGATTTTTCAAAACTAACATTAGATAACATTAAGTATTCAACAGCAACACACAGTAGATTATTTAGCCATATGATTTATTTCATACTTGTACTAGCTATATCAGTTTTTTATTTCCCCTGTAGAATAAATATAAATTTGTATTATTAACATAAATTTAAATATAAAGCAAAACAGCCCTCACATAACTTTTAAACTAGGAACTGAGTACTACCTGCTTCACACACTCACGCTATTCAAGGCTTTTTATACATTTCAAGGGCCCCGAATAGTTCTCTGGTATAGCTTCTTACCTCCCTTGAGTCTAATGACACTGAACTATTTGGCATTTCCTTAAACATACCATGCTCTGTCAGACACCTATGCTTTTTGTCCGTCCTGCTCCTTCTGCTCTTCCCTTCCTCTGCACACTCATCATCCAAGACCTGATTTACCATGGACTCACCCGTGTCGAGACCCCCAGCTCCCCACCCCCGAGTGCTCTCACTGCAGCCATCCCGTCACAATCACGTGCGCAGGATCCTGAACTGCAGGCTGTGGAGCACTTACATCCCTTAAGACATTCACACATGTGACACAAAGAAAGGGGTCCCATGGTCAAATAAGGTAGGAAAATGCTAGATTAAATAAACCATTTTCTTTATTGAAGACTTCTTGGTTTTGTCAACAAGACAGAAATAAGGCATTCACTACTACCAAAGCATGTAACCCTTTCATCACAAAGTATTCACTAACACTTCGAGAGAGAGTAGACATCTCAGAAACAGAATGTTAGCAATTAAAAGGGCCTGTGAGTTTCGGGGACTGAGTCATGGCCATCTGTGTACCCCCAGCACTTTCACAGTGACAGACACACACTGGCTACTGTGGGAATGCTCAGGGTGAACAAGTGATGTTAAAGAAAATCTGTACATCTCTCCTGAGCTGAGATAGCAGTCTCACTCTTCAGAGGGCACAGTTGTGAGTAAGGAAACATTCTATTAAAGAGAAGCACAAACAGAGGAAACCCTAGGGGCTCAGCACACTCACTCCCTGAGCTGGACATGCTGATTCCACTGTTTAGAATCAAAAATGCTTGTCTTCTGCAGTTTTGCTGATTTGTTTCTGCTGCTCTGGTTTTCAAAACAAAACAAAAAATGTCAATAGCATTAAGGGAAGCCTACAGATAACGTTCTTCTTTATTTTTCAACATTCACTAGCCACTTAACTACTACAAAAGGTGTTCTATCAATTATAAAAACTAAGTTTCTAATTTATGTGTTTATATCTTTTTTATTTTGAACAAGAAAATAAGAGGTTTATTCTACAGGTTCCTTCAAATTCTAAATGTATACAATTAAATGTACACAAACAAATGGCAGGTTAAAAGGAAACATAACTAACTCTTATCTTCAAGGAGCTTAGCTTAGAGTCAGATGAGGAGACAGAAGCAGCATGATATTTCTGAGAGTCATAAATCTGCCAGGCCCTATGTTCTTCCTTTATTGAGCATCAGCTGATTTTTATACACCTTATCGCATTAGATCCTGGAAACCATCCAAGGTACAGATAACACAGTCACCATTCAACAGATGAAGACTGTCCAAGGACACACATGGTAAGAATATTCAAAGTCAGAGCTAGCTGGTACAAAGAGCCTACAGGAGAAATGCGTAAGGCCTGTATCAAAGTAATTATACCATACATGGTAAACTGTTAAGTTTATAAAACATTTTTTTCTCCTTTACATCAAGCTTTTACTTTTGAAAAACCATGAATTTTTCAGAGTTAATTTGCTCATTAACATATTTCCTCACAAGTTAAGTTTTCCCTGAAGATAGTGAGCAGTAGTAAATACTAATTTGAAAGTAATTTCAACTTTGATTTCTCTTTGCCATTATTTTTTTGGTAATTTGAATATACTTTGCTTTTTTCACTGAAGTATAGTTGACTTTACAAAAATTCTACATAAGATGCAATAATTAATATTTCAGAGAAAACTGGTGCCCTGGCAACCATTCTTAGAAGTTACCTACGTTGGTCTTGGTGGGGGACTTTAGGGATTCAGACTTAATCAACATGGTACAAAGGTAAAGTGTAAACAAAGCATTACTCATTTATTCAATCAATGTTCATTTACTTAAAACCATCATGTGATTCAGGGTTGAGCATCAGCTGGACAAGGAGGATTCAGACAAACAGAATGTGGTTTCTGTCTTCAAGGACCTCAGGACCAGAGACTGGAGGGGCACTTCCAAGAAAGAGTTCCCTTTGGCTAGACTATATGGTAAGTAATAAAGTGAGTAAAGAAGAGTGAGAGCTCAGACTGGACTAGGTTCAAACTAATGGGCCCTGAAATAGTGAACCAGTGAAACGCATCTTCATTCATTATATACAAACAGGGAATCCTGTAAAGTCTGTACTTAATTTGGTTATCAGTTAACCTTAGGAAAAAACCCTAACATCAAGATCTTTGCTATACATAGAAAATACACAAAATGGTAATTTAACATACAGCTCTATTATTTTATTCTATACAGTGAAATGATTTCCCTATTCAAGATGACCCATAGTAATGCCTTGATACTCAGTGAATAAAAAATACTTCTGAACAAATGTAGTCACAAATGCCTCTACATCTTGAACCACAGCAATTATTTTGATGCACAATGTATGCTTTATTATAACTGAGTATGAATGGAATGTAAGATTTTTCTTACTGAATTTGGAAGATGTAATGATAGTGTTTTTGTTTTTGCTTTTCAAAGGATGAATCATGGAAAGCTGCTAAGAGTAATGAACAGTGACTAGGCTGAGTCCCAAATATTTGTAAATGATTGGGAAAAAAAATCTGAAAAGTGAGAGACTGGAATTTCAGAGTTAAAATAATTAGGGATAAGAAGAAAACAAAAACAAATAACATAGTTGGCACCTCTCCAGGGTTCAAAAGAAACAGATGGAGAGAAGGCAACTAGGGTTATGATTCTTCAATGCCCAAATTCTACACAAAGCTCTACTATTCCTTATGATGATACAACAATATCATAAAATTTCCACATCTGTCTTCTCTATCATATCCCACTTTAAACTACTTACACTGTTTAAATGATATTAACCAGTGTAGAAATTAAGGGACTGCCTCCATTGCTCTGGGCCTATCTTGCCCTCGTATGTCTTTTGCACTTAAATCTTAAGAGAACAGAGTTTACTCTGGGCAAAGTTAGCAAGAAAAAATAATCCATCCTAAATTGTTTATTAGGTTTAATGGAAACAAACAGCATTCAAAAACACTGAGAATGATCCTTGCTGAATTTAACAGAATTTTCATATGTGCAATTCTGAGAAGGAAATGGCAACCCACTCCAGTGTTCCTGCCAGGAGAATCCCATGGGCAGAGGAGCCTGGCAGGCCATGGACCATGCGGTCGCAGAGATTCAGACACAACTGCAATGACTTGACTAAGCACACAATCCCTCAACTGAATCCTCAGGACTCTTTCTGAATCAGTGTGGTCAAAATTCTCTAATGGTCAAGTTCAACCTTGGCTGTAATAGCAGGGTAAAGTAAAGTGAAGTGAAAGTCGCTCAGTCACGTCCAACTCTTTGTGACCCCATGGACTACCCAGTCCATGGAATTCTCTAGGCCCGAATACTGGAGTAGGCAGCCTTTTTCTTCTTCAGGAGACCTTCCCAACCCAGGGATTGAATCCAGGTATCCCGCATTGCAGGCAAATTCTTTACTGGCTGAGTCACAAGGGAAGTCCGACTAAAGCAAGGCCATTGCCAAAAACAAAAATTACTTTCACCTTTCACTTTATTGCCTCATCCGATAATACCAGCATTTTAACACTGTCACTGATGCCTCCCACTTACACAAGATGGGCCAGAGAGTAGCAAGCTTTATGGATTCTGAACTAACTCTGTAATTTATTAAAAACCAGACACTGAGCAAAAAGACTAGGTACACACTGTATTGGTTCCCTATAACATTAACTCAAGTCTATTGTCAAAACACAAAGGAAATAAGAAACCTACAATGGGAATTACCATTACAGATGAATTACTACACTGGCTCATGTTATTAACTATTTTACATAGCAAGTCCTGACTGACAGCTAGATCAGGAGACCATGATTCCCTGAGAATATGTGTAAAAAAAACATTTGGCACATAAGTGTATGAGTATTCTCTTGAGAGAAGGGTTCCCAACTTTGATCAGATTTCCACGGGGTTCATGATTCCAAAAAAAAAAAAGTCCTCTGGAAACCAAGATCATCTGTTAACACTCAAACCATAGGTGTTCCATGTCCTTGGGAGCAAGAAAACAATGATGGGCATGCAGCTATGCCAGAACTATAATCTGACAGATTAAAGCACTTAAGCCAAAGGACATGGCTGTTAACTACTAATCAGGAGGTTACCACCCACTGAGCACTACCAAATATCCCAAAGACCATCAGAATTCACTCTGAGATTTCATTCATCATCTGAACAAGTGTTAATCAAAAAGGCAACCGACCCAATAAATTACAAATTATGTATTTTAAATAACAACCCTTTTCTTGTTTATATTGGTAAAACAGTAAAATTTCTAATTTACACAAGTTCCTCATCCATTTAATTCAGCACTGAGTCTCTAATTCACTGAATGTCAGACACTAAAGTAGGAATAAAACTACAAACAATCAAAAAATTCAGGAGGGAGAAGAGAAGAAAAGGGAATCAAATGAGGTGATACAATTACAATATAATGTAATAGCTAGTAAAGGTATATTGCAGTAGCACACAAAGAGAATACCTAAATTAGATGCTCCCTTGGATAAAGTAGTTCTTCAATTTTTAAAGGATGAAATACACTTGAAAAATGACTTAAATGTAATTTAAATGTTAGCAGGATCTCCAGGAGTTAGAATTAACAATTCAGAACAGTCTTGTGGATAGGAGCTGCATTAGCAAGAAACTCAATGTGTCATAAAAAATGACTAAAACATATTATAAGAAATAGAAATAGAGACCTTCCTTACATATAATTGTCAGAAAAGGTTATCTGCCAAATAATAAAAATTAATGTAGAATGAAGTCAAACACAAACCTAAGATTCTTATAACCTGCTAACCTTTCAAAATTTTTAGTTTCTTGGAAATACTTTAAATTTAATTATGCTTTGTAATTTTCAAGTGTTTTCTCACCCATTTGCTGATTATAACTACAATAATATCACCTATTAGAACAGTATTTTTAGATGACATGCTTCTAGGTATTGCATGGTAATTTATTTCACACTTGAACAATATGCTGAAAACAAAACCCTTTTGATTAATTCAACCTTGATATTCCAAAATGAAGCATAAATCCAAAGAATCTAAATTTTAAGAACACCCAGAGGAGAGTTATATACATCAAAACTGCATCTGTTCCAACACTGAATTCTAAGGATCTCACCACATTATCCCTCAGGTCTTTTCAGAGCCATTCATCCTGAAGACACACATACAACATAAAACAGATCACCCTACTTCCTACCTGTTTGTAATCTTTGCAGCAAAGAACGGGTAAGACCAGAGTTAGCTATGTATTTTCCCCTAGTGACTTGTGGCAGCCGCTTTTCAAATCAAGGTTTCATTTCAGATCACTTCAAGGTTTCATTTCAGATCACTGGATTTAAACTCCTGCTGCTCTACGTCCTCAGTATCTGAATCTCCTGCTGTGCCTACGTTCACTCATGCCATTGGTTCTGACCAAATCAAAATGCCTACAACACAATCTTTATGCTCATTACCATCTCCTACCATAAGAATCAATCAGACTATCAAAAATCAATTAGACTATTTCCCACTCCACCAAAAATGCCACCAATATTCTACTGCAAGTTTATGTGCTTCATATAATTTGTTCAAGCCAACATGATCAAACTCTGTTATAAAACTCTAAACACTAACCTTAGCAGGTTGCAGTCAACCGTTTCTATTTCTTAACATTCAGCACTTAAAAATTAACTTAATATACTACACAGTCATATATGCTTATACACCTATGATTAAAATTTTAGGAATTTACAATGACTTCTCTCCTATCAGGGTCTATTTTCTTAGAATAACTAACGTTCATGCTATTATTATCATTAAAGCTAACACTTATTAAGTGGTTACCATGTGGCAGAGACCATGAAAAGTTCTTAAAGTGCACTCTCTTGCTAAATCTTCAAACAACCCTTTGAGTTAGGTACTACTATTATTTCCAGTTATTTAAGGAGGTCATAGAGCCTCTGGAAGTCAAGTAACTTCCTCAAGTCAAAACAGTAAGTGGTAGATCCCTGAATGGAGGTTTGTCTATCATTAAAGAATACGCTTTTGTTGATCATCATATATTCTGCATCTTACAACTGATCATTTTCAGCTCTTGTCAACCTTACTGCAGTACTTACAATACAGGGGGCTCTTTCTCAAGAGGTACTGAAAACAAAAACAATATGAAATCAAGTTATATGTTTATTTTTTCTTGCAAATTTAATCTTGTTTCTGATACAAATAAAATGCAAAAAGTTTCTGTTAGCCAGAAAGAATGGAAAATAGCTTTTATTATACTGTACAAAATAAACATTCCTCCCATCCCATATAAAAAGATTAAGCAAACAGACTCTGTTTTATTATTAAAAATTCTCAAAAAAAAAGGCAAATTCCATCTCAACTATGTCTAAGTATGAAACATTACATTATGATGATAAAAGAATGCTAAGGGAAAAAAGTAGCTTAACTTATATGCTTGATTCTGTCATAACTTACATTTAAAAATTAAGATAGGAAGGTTGGGATATGAGTTGTTAGGGACCTAAGAAAAACACTGCTGCTGCTGCTGCTGCTAAGTCGCTTCAGTCATGTCCGACTGTGTGTGACCCCATAGATGGCAGCCCACCAGGCTCCCCAGTCCCTGGGCTTCTCCAGGCAAGAGTACTGGAGCGGGGTGCCATTGCCTTCTCTGAAGAAAAACACTAGGTGACTTTAAAAATGAAATGATATGAAATTCCTTAATAGTTCGATAAATATCATTCTTATCATTTTATGCTTAGTTTTCAACAAGTCATAATTCATTTGCAGTAGTGTTTTATAGTGGTAACCAGATTTCAAGATATCCCCAAAACTTTCAGGTTCATTTTTGACTAACCCACTAAAATTCAATGAAATTTCCTGGGCACCTTTTTATGAGTAAATGGGATAGGGCTTGCATATAATTTATTTCACATTAGTAAATTATTTTTTAGTACCTTACCTACCCATGATATACTAGAAACATACTCATTTTTCACTGAAGAGGGTTGGGTTTTTGGCAATGAAAAGAGACTTTTAATATACACTGAATATTAAACATCCACATTCTTTCCTCAATTTTATTGCAGTAATTCTCTCCAATTTGAGTTAATTTTAATGACAGAAATAACACAGTACCTTATATACCAGCTTCTACTTTAATAAAAAGAAAATTTGTATATGCTGATTGATGATTTGCATAAGGTGGTAGGTAATAGTTCTTCAATACAAAGTCATATAAAAACACCAAAACACTGGGACCCTTCAGGTGATTCTGATGCAGGCTCAAGTTTGAGAACCACTCTTTTGGACTTCACCTGAATCACTTTAAAATATAGTTACTAACATCAATGAACTTAGTAAGAGAATCAATTTGTTAGTTAATGGGTACAACAGAAAGTTAAAGTATCCTACTGAATAACTACTGGCTTCTTAAAGCCTTTAGTTATAATTCTAAGTAATTTCAAAATTAAAGTTAATAAGAAAGCATTTAAATGAGCAACAGCAGGATGGAGAAAGAGTAACTACCTTCCCAACACCACTATAATACAAGTACTTTAAAATTCTAAATATTTGTTTCCAATTATATTCACCGTTCTCCATCTTTTTCAATTAATTTTCTCTTCTTTTAGAGTCTGGCAGTTTTGAGCACACTACATGTGACTTCCAGTCTTTACCTACTTTACTTCTGCCTCAAGTCATTTATTACCTATCTAAAAGTGAGACTAAAATACCTGTCCCTGCTGAACAGGTAAAAAGTAGATAAAAGAATTTGTTTCCAGTTCAGCAGACCTAAAAGATTACTGAATATGTCACACCTTCATTTTAGGGACATTAAAGCAAAGAACTCTCCAAAGTCCCATAGTTCATGGCAGAACAGCACCTAAAGCCACGTTTTCTGACTTTAGTTATATCTACCTTTTTCAATACTCCTTTTCTCCTGCCTTTCAAGAGAACTAGGATAAACAAAAATTTGAGCAAGCAAGAAAAAGCTAAAGAAAAAAAAAAAAAAAGAACCAACATAATGAAAGAATGTGAGAGAAAAGACCACAAGAACAAAGCAGGCATATTTTAAAATAAATATGTCTACTCTACACCTATTTCTAATACTGCTTTCAACATTTTTTTGTGGGGAGGAACAGGGGAGGGAAAAGGAGAACTGTATCTTTGAAAGTTCATAGAGGAACTTCCCTTACAGTCTAGTGGTTAAGACTTCACCTTCCAGTGCAGGAGACATGGGTTCCAATCCTGGACCAGTAGCTAAGCTCCCACATGCCTCACAGCCAAAAAACCAAAACATTAAACAAAAGAAATATTGTAACAAACTCAATATAAGACTTTTTAAAAAAACACTCCACATCAAAAAACTATTTAAAAAAAAAAGTTCAGAGCTTTCTTAAGTGGAAATTTTAAAAATTAAAGAACTAAAATGTTTGTACACTGGTGTAGACCTGTTTGATTATTAAACTGGGGGTTCACTTAGATCTTAGGATTCAAAACTTGTGACTTTCTGACTGTAAAGAATCTCAGAATTTGTAAGTCTTACGAATTTCAATTTGAAATTCTTTACAAGCAGGATCCTTAGTCTGGAGTTCCCCATTAAGCTTCCTACCACCACCTATAATAGATTACTCAATTATTTTGGTGTATAAATATGATTGTACATTCTTCTGAGTCTACAGATTAAATTAGGTTTTCAAAGGTAGTTAGTGACCCAAAATTAGAATCAATATCTTCTAAGCACAAAGAGATTTAGGGAAGTTCTATGTACAAAAGGACATATTTTATTCACATTAGCAAAAGAATATTTTACAAGTATTCACCCATGGTTTCTACAAATTCCAAACTCACCTAATGTAATTTAAGTATGTTTTCAGCTTTTAAATTTGATCTTGTTGTTGTTCAGTCGCTAAGTCGTGTCTGACTCTTGGCGACCCCAAGAACTGCAGCACTCCAGGCTTCTCTGTCCATCACTATCTCCCTGAGTTTGCTCAAACTCATGTCCATTGAGTCAGTGATGCCATCCAACCACCTTATCCTCTGTCGCCCCCTTCTCCTCTTGCCCTCAATTTCTCCCAGCAAAATTTGATCTACACACTCCTTTTCAGGAACATTCCTCTTCTGTTTCAAATACAGACCACACAGCTTCCAAGACAACCTCTTTTAATTCAGATAATACAAAATTTAATTTAAATTATAAAGTATGTGTACTTGCTACAATCTGAATTTATTCAATTTTCCCACTCTACAAAATTCTGTTCATGAACATTTTAAAAACTCACATTTGCAAATGTTCCATACAGTTCAAAAAACTCCAAATGTGTGGAAACAGCATTTGCCAATTCAAATTTATACTGTTCTATCAAACTCTGACACTTGGAGACATCTCCACTTTTTTTTAATCTTTCATTTTCCTTTCCTTTAGATCTAGAAGAGAATTAAATAGAAATATTCCAAAAAAGGTCAGAAGAGCATAACTCATCTGAATGTTTTAAACTAACTTTATAATTTCAATTTTAAGAGTAATACCAGAGCACACTTACTTTATTTGTTGTGTTTTCACAACTAAATCATTTGCTAGAGAATATTTTAATTTCAATCTAAAAGTTAAATCAGTAGTCAAACTGGTATGATTTTATCACTTTTCTTATTGAATAATACTCAGAACGATTAGATACTTGAATGTCTTAAGGGTGCTTTGTAAATTATAAAACTCTTCAAAAACAAAGATTTTTAGCATCACCTCAAAAAGATGGTTTATAGCATGTTGCAATGACATGATATTCCTTCTACATCTTAGATCATTCTCCTGTCAAGACTAAGGCTACATTTAAAAACTTACACACCTGAGGCTTCAGATCCCCAAAGATTTTTCAACTCTTCCTCTTTCCTTGCATTTACCTCAGTGCTTTATAATCATGTATTATTTCATATAATTTGAAGCAAGTTTAAATACATTATTTTATTTGATCCTTAAAGTAAGTTAACACTGCTTTCATTTTACTGCTACACCAACCAAATTCAAGGACTTACCCGTATTTACAAGATCAGAAAGTGACAACCTGACTCTTTCCTCTTTAGAATTCACTGATGGTGTGTCAAATATAACTTCAACTCTGAACTTTTTTCCCCAAACACAACCTGTATCAACAACCTGTATCTATTTTCATCCTTATGATGTTACTGCATCCAAGAGATTATACAGCCAATATGTTCAGGTTAGGACATAAAGATAAGAGAGAAAATGGTTGATTGTCTTAACTGTAAACATTAGCATTTTTAAAGACTTTTAAATTAAAAGACTGTTGAGGAAAAAAACAAAATGTTTTCAGTAAGACTATAAATTTTTTAAAAAATTAAAGCAACCCACACTTTTCAGTAAGAATTAGGTTTAGTCAACAAAGAATAGATCCAGGTATCTAAAAGCACACACTGGGATAAAAGGTGAGTGGCCTCTCTCTGGCTTCTCAGACCCTGCATTCATTAGTACTGGTAAATAATCAAACCACCAGGATTTTCTGATGTAGCTGGAAAATTACTCTGAAAGCAAAAAAATAATAAATTGCTACTTAAAAATGTGAAATGTATTTCCAAGGATGAAATTATCTTTCTGAACTCCAAAGAGTATGTGATATGATTTGCTCAAGGAATAATAAAGTATTTTACGAAAGAAAAATAGGTTCAGTCTTCCTATTAAATCAACTCTACCCCAAGCCTAAATGTAGGCACTTAACTTTATTTCTGTCCACTAAATTTAGAGTTTATCCTTTTATTTCTAGGGCACATACTAAAGAAATATTTTCCTTTACCTTTTTTGATATAGGAAAAACCTGCTACATATAAGAGAGACTGGCATTCAGGTGCCTCACTGTCACAACTTTTTCTCAGTGCTTCTCTTTAAGAGCTAAATGTACCAACCTGTGAGAAGTCATTTTCTTAAAAATAGCTACACTGCTCATTGTTAAATGTCTTGAGTACAAAGAGAGTAAGTAATATTTGCATTCCTGCATGTCCCTCCCTTTCTAATGCCTACAATTCAAAAGACATTTATGTCAAGTAGGGCTTCACTACTATTCCAGCTTAATGAATAAATGTGGAAGACTAACTATGGATGCATTCAATGTGGATGCAACCCGAAGAGAATATGAAAGAAAGAAGAGGGGGAAGGATGAAAGTTCAGTATATTTTCAGTGATTAACTGCTTTGCCCTTATAACAATATCAAAGTTTTTAAACACTTAAATAACCCTTCAATAGTTTTACTTGATATTAAAGCAAAAATGTACAGAATTTATATGGAATACAGAATGGTCCTTAACAAATAAAACATAAAGTTTATCTCATTTAGAAATAAAATATTAAGAGCACCATGTCTCACACAATTTCTTTCTGCCCCACAAAAAATTTAATGAACCTTAGCAGTTAATTAGTTGTCCTACAAATTAAAGGGCCACCCAAGCCTAAACAGTTCTTGAGACTATTGACATTAATAAAGTCACAACAAGAAAATTATTTCTTTCAATTACCTAGAATATGTTTATACAATACTATTAATTTGTTTTTACTTAAAGCACCACTATAGCAGAACGCTAAAATCTTCATATAAATGAGTGCATAAAATCAAACTGACAAGTGTCAGTGATTATCATATGTGATTATTTTGGTTAATGTTTACTCACTTTAAAGAGACCATTATTACTGGGGTCATTTAAATTAAATCTAAATATTATGAATGAGTACATCTGCATGATATCACACTATCTAAGCACTTGAAATTTTTTGATGAGAATCATAAAACAGTGAAAAAACTAAGCTACAACTTTCATTTGTTTTCTGAAATTCCACATACTCTAAAAGCAAACTCAGACTTAATTTTTAAAGTAGTCCTTTTTTATAATCTTTTTCTTTTAACTACTGAATCACTGATTTAACAGCTAATGAATTAGGAAGCATTTCACCATAAGTGAATTTCATACAAATATCAAAATTAATTATGTCAATATCCCTGAAGGCCACTGGAAGGACTAATAAACTATGTACTTTTTCAAAACTGGAAGCTAATTCAATTGCAATTCGGTCAGTTTGGAAGCCTAAGAAAGAATCTTATGAATTAAACCAGAAATTAAAAAAGCTAGTAACTTTAACAAAAGAAAAGAAAGTAAGGGTTAACATCAAAGAAGTAGCATTTCTCATCCTCTTCTATCACAGAGAGATTCAACTGTGAGTGCCTTCAAAGTAAAAAGCTTCCTTTGGTCAAAATCAAAAGCAAAGAGAGTTAATTATGGACTAAGACAGCATCTTTCCTTGTACAGTCTAATGCAGAGGCTCTCCATCAGGGGCACAGAGAGTCCCCAACCCCAGAACACCTGGCAAGACTTGGAGGCACTGTTTACCATCACAACTAGGAGGGGATGCTAAAATGCCTGGTTCCCATTTTCCAAGCGCCTCCTGAGAACACTGTAGACATTTTCCACCTTATGAAAGTAAGTAAGCCACCTAAAAAGAAACATTCACTGAGATGCAGCTTGGTAGCATGAGGCCAAATAACTGCCTTCCCACCACAAACTGTATATTTGAATGGTCCCAAAAAGACCCATCAAGCTGGGGGTCACGGATGTGTGCAGATTTCCAACACCGGATGCTAACAGACAAAAACCCCAGGCTGGTCTAAAGTCAAACATCATGACTAAACAAGATTTCTCTGCCTGCCATTGCCAACTCAGGAAGTTGACTTAATACGAATCAATCAAAGACAAATCTACAACATGCCAACTACATCTTTAAGAGAATTGTAGAAAATGTCCAAAAGTCTGGTATAGTTGCTGAACTGCTAGAGCCTTCATCAGAATAAATGGGCTTCAAGCAGAGCTGAGGCTGAACCACTTCCAGGAGAGAAGGCTCTCCAATGCCCATCTCTGAGTAGGGGGCTGAGAATGGCACCAAGAGACACCCACCCAGACAGTAGAGCTAGAGACCAGCTACGGAGAATGAGGGAGGCATTCCCGAGGAGAAAGAGAGGATTATTCCTATTGTGGTCCAGCCATCCTGGTGTATGCTATTTTCCTTTCTCTCCTTTCTGGGCAGTGATTTTACACCAGGTAACCAACTTCTCCTACACCACTGTGTATGTAGGGGTATGCTGAAACTATCCGAATTCACCACTTATCACAGGCAGAGGTAGAGATGGCGGGTAGAGGAGAAGAAATGAGAAGGCCTGAAAGGATTACTCATTGAAAACTGGAAACAGTGAAAACTCGCCTTTAGGTCACCACACTCTGGGGAGGAAAGAGATATATTGGGTTTTGGTCTCAGGTGGAACAGCCAATGATGAATATGCTAACCATCAACATATTCTGTAGTTTGAAAGACCAGCTATGAAACAGGCCCCCAAAAAATAGATTTACATCAAGTTTTATACAAACCTTAAGAACCGAGTTATTTAATCCTCTCTCTCCCCCACCACCCATAGATCTCATATTAAGTACACAAGAGTGTTGATAACTGCAAAATCTGTTGAAGAGTAGGAAAACTAAAAAACAATGTATATGCTTATTCAAAATGTGAACAAGGTTAATGTTTCTGCCACTTGTCAGGAAAAGAGCAATTAACCAACCCATGTAGATTACAGATACTGGGCTTTACTTCAGGGGCTCCGTATTTTCCATACCATTTTTGTAAGTAGTCCAGTGCCTCCAAACGAGCACCGATCTCAAAAGTGATTCCAGGACGATTTGGGGGCTTTTTACTCATCTTGAGATCCTATTCTTCAGGATTCTCTTTTCACTACCTCAAGAGAGAAAAAAAAATGTTAGCTTCTGATACATAAAAGGCACAAGTGATTAAACAGAATTTTTTAAACATTACATGACAAGTTAAAATAACCACCAAATTTTTAAGAAACTTGAATGATGATTGCCAATAAAAGTACTGTGCAACTTTCAGGCAATCTTACTAATATATTAAGAAAAATGACATTAAAAAGGTAGTTACTTTAAAAGAATGAACAAATGAGGATTAACACTAATGGTTAAAGTGCTTTAAATTTTAACTTGAAAATATCCAAGAAAATTCTTCAAGATAACAATTGAAAATGTTTTGCTATCTTTGAAAAATCAAGACAACTGAGTGATCTGGCACATGACTACTGAAATTCTTAAGAGAACAAATTAACCAAGTTTTTCAACTAATATTTATTGAGTGCCTTATAATATAAAGCACTTGGTAAGTCACTAAAGATCATAAAGATGAAAGAAACAGTACACACACTTCTAGTAAAGATTTTAGTAATTCCTCTAGTGATTAGGATTTTTCACTACCTATGATCTCCCACCTGGTAGCACATGATTCAATAATTTTAGCTAACATAAAGTTACAGAGGAAACCTCATTTTCTTCACATTCAGTAAGCAACAGTGACACAGAGTTTTAACTCTGAGAATTTCTACTATATTTCTATATAGACAGTACCCACATTGGCAATAAAAGGCTGTAGTTCAAACAAACAAAAAACTACAAAGGAATACCTATTCCTCTTTAGACCATGGACATGTAGAATATTCACTATCGTTTTGGCCAGTGGATGTTCAGCACACTTGGTAGTCTCTTTTTCACAAACTAGCACCTGAGGAACATGGATGCATTTTGAGACAGCTCAATCAAAATATATTTAATCAGGAATAGAAACCTACTGCTAATGTGGGAGAGGAAAAATCCTTAAAACCTTTCTGAAATTAAGAATTACAAATACGACTATGCTCCCTCCTAGTTTAAAAAAGAAAACACACAACTGTACCATGCTTTTGCAATGGTTTTGTCACAACTGAAAAGGGACAAAACATAACAGCAAGCATAAAAACCAACTGCCTTTTTCTCTTAGAATCTACTAGGTAAGGCAACGTACATGCCATATATGCCAAATATAACAATACATGCCATTAAAAAAATGTAAAAATCAAACTTAAATACTCATGGAGTGGTAAGTAGGGGGGAGAATGGGGCGGGGGT
Source organism: Cervus canadensis (assembly GCF_019320065.1). NCBI lineage: Eukaryota > Metazoa > Chordata > Mammalia > Artiodactyla > Cervidae > Cervus > Cervus canadensis. Next base: position 2,378,765 of record NC_057397.1, on the reverse strand, counting down.
GATATCCTCCTGCCGGCCATGGCAGCAGCAAAGATTAGTGCATTAAAGTTAACAGCAAGCTCAGCCAGAGGGCATTCTGTATAAAAGAAACAATAGTATGAATACTTTTAATAACGGTCTGGTCAGTGTGCAACATGCAAGGCGGTTACTTAAACGTTTTGCGTAGAAATCGAATCCACTTTTCCTACTGCTCTTCACAAGGAAAACTTAGGAAGGGTAACCGACCAGTTACACTAACATTTTCTAGGCTCAAACTTAGAACCCACAAGAAGTGATCAAGTTAGGACATACAATCCTCTCAGAGGTGCTTCTGGATGAGGTTTCAGAAAAAGCAAGATTTCCTTTTCTTGAGTGGAGAGGGGCAGATGGGGAGCGATGTGAATTAAGGAAAAGTAAGACCAAGTAAACAGTTCTATTGAGGGGTAAAACTTGAAGCAAAAGAGAAAGGGGGACAGAGAGAACGAAGAGGGGGGAAAAAACTGGAAAGGAAAATGAACAAGAAAGCATAAGAAGACTGTGAAACTTGTGGACCTGACAAACGGCGAGAAAAGAAAATTTAGCAAGACACACAACAGTGGGAGAGTGAAGCCGGGGTCAGGGAATGGCCGCGGGGCCAAAGAAACGGTGGTGGTTGGTGATGCGGGACGGGAGGGAGGTGACCAGAGACCGACAGGAAAAGCTCAGACCCGGCTCGCAGGGTGTAGGAGACGCCTCCGGGTTTGACAGCCGTCCGGCCCCCGGCGAGAGGCGGAGGGGGAAGGAAGGGAGGGGGAGACAGAGCGGCGGCGCCCAGACAATAGGGGCGGCGAGTTATGGGGAGGGACGCGGGCCAGAGACAGACACCAGCGCGGGGGTGTCCCGGTCGGCCAGGCGGGGGACCCGGCGGGCTCCAAGCCCTGCCGCCGCCGCTGTCTCTTACCGACTCGGCCTCCTCTTTTTTGCACAGGTGTCGGGCTGTCCCGGGCCGAGCCGGGGCGCGAACAGGACGGCCAGCCCGGGCCTCCGCCACCGGCCTCCGCCCAGGCAGCGGTAGCGGAGGGAGCAGGATCGGAGCGAGCCGGGGCCGCAGCGCGGGGTCGGGCCCGAGGTCGCGCCGGGGAGGGAGCAGGTCCGAGCGCTCAAGCCCGCTCGGTGTCCGCTGCCATCGCCTCCTCAGCCGCCGCCGCCGCCGGCCAGCCCTGACGCGACGCCGGGCCCGGCGACGTCAGCCGTCCGCGACGCGCCGGAAGCGGGCCTGGGCGCGTCACGTGACGCAAGAGGGTTGGGCGCGAACCGCGCGGCCGATTGGAGGGCCGCCCTGGGAGGCGGGGCTTTGCGGCAGTTGGCTGACCGCTGGCTGCAGGGGCTCTGGTTAGCAACTGAGGAACGCGGCCCGGGCGCTTCTTTGGCAGTTGGGAAGTGTTTGACCTTTGGAAGATGAGGCCTAAGCCCACTGAATGTAAATGCTGTTAATTTGTTGTTAACCGGGCTCTCAAAATTTCCTCAATCCCTGCATCCTGGGCAAACTTTTGTACAGATGTGTGCACACTGCACCCCCATTCCACGTAAAGAATAGAGCAAGTGGTTACTGTTATAAAAGTGAATAAACGTCTATTGAATGCCTTCTTTATGGCAGGCCCCGTGCTGTGAGTGCATCACATGACAACTACAATCGCACAATTGTATTCTATATAGGAGATCCTTACAACACAAAAGGCAAATATTACTAAGACATTTTGTGTGGGGTTGCCCGTGGAGGACGAGTACAGCTGAAGAACCTATGGCTAAACTGAAGTGACTTTCCTAAGAATAGGGCTGTCTTGATGGCTCAGATGCTAAAGAATCTGCCTGCAATGCGGGAAATCCAGGTTCAGTCCCTGGTTTGGAAGATCCCTTGGAGAAGGACATGGCAACCTAAGAATAAATGAAGAATGGTAGCAAAACTTTTTTTCTTAAACACGTACCGTAACCCAAACTCTGTATTGTCACAGAAGAAAGCATCCCCACTGTAAGGGAAACCAACAAGTGAACATATTAAAAGAATTTCGAGATAAACATCTTTTTTCTCTTTCCAGGTTGCCACTCTGAGTCTCAAGCTTTCTATATGCAACATTGCATACAAACAACACAATACTTTTATCACACTTTACAGAGTAGAGTTAAAATAGCAAAGTATCACTCTTTAAGCTTCCAGTATAGTGAGATTCAGTAATTTAAATAACTACATCCATATCCTTTATTCAACAGACATTCAATCAGCTCTTACTATGTTATTTATAGCTACTGAATTACACTGAAAGATGGCAATATACAGAAATATATAGATAAGACAATCTCTGGGGACATTTGTCTTGGTTTTTCTGTTGACCAGTATCTGAAATCCCTCTCCATGTGTGGGAAATTTCCCATTGCGGTTGTCATTAGTACAGGACACCACATGTTCCCAGAATCTTATGTACACGTGACAGGTTTATACTTTGCACCCTCCTCAGGATTATGTGTGACCGTTCGATTTGCTCTGGCTAATAAAATGAAATTGGAAGTTTTGTCACAGCCAGTTGGTAATTTAAAAAGCCAATTCACCAAGCTGTCTGTGTCTGGCACAGTGAAATGCAATTTCTGAGATGGTTACTGTTCTAACAACCCATATTCTAAAGAGATTATGATGACGCTGATCCACAACTGATACATAGTATAAGGAAAAAATAATTGTTGGTTTAAGCTATTGAAATTTTGAAAGTTGTTTGTTACCTAATGAAAACTGACATACACACCCACCTTCTGAGTCTTAGGGTGAAGACTTCCAACCTTGCACTCAATAAGATGAAAGTATAGGAAACTCATGTTCTCAGTTTCCCTTGCAGCTAAAGTTCCATTCTCATCTACACCAATTAGCCTCTCACACTGAGAACTGTGTATCAGAAGCTGCTAGTGATGCTCAAAATGAGAAAAAAAAAATTTCCAGCAACACTGGCAATACCAGTAATCACATTTCTAATTTCAGCCCAGAGCTAACTAACTGAACCCTGGCAAAATCCCTGCTGACCCACAAACCAGTAGGTGAGAAGAAATATGTATATTCATTGTTTTACATCACTGAAAATTTGAGGTTGTAATTTAAATAGAATATGTACATAAAGGATAGCAGAGATTCTATCCAGTCTCCACAGTTGGCTGACAATCTACCGATTTACCCTGAACAGATGATTCTTCCATTTTAATTGGGATTTAACAAGAGATCCCTCCAATAACGTAATTTGAAAGAAAATATATGGAAACTAGGTCGAATGTAAATGATTCCTTGCTTGAGTGGATTGTATGGGTGAGGTTTCTCAATGGAGTCAATACTTTTCTTTAGAGGGCACCTTGGAAATGGATGGGGCTTGAGAAATCTGTATGCAGGTCAGGAAGCAACAGTTAGAACTGGACATGGAACAATAGACTGGTTCCAAATAGGAAAAGGAGTACGTCAAGGCTGTATATTGTCACCCTGCTTATTTAACTTATATGCAGAGTACATCATGAGAAATGCTGGGCTGGATGAAGCACAAGCTGGAATCAAGATTGCCAGGAGAAATATCAATAACCTCAGATATGCAGATGACACCACCCTTATGGCAGAAAGTGAAGAAGAACTAAAGAGCCTCTTGATGAAAGTGAAAGAGGAGAATGCAAAAGTTGGCTTAAAGCTCAACATTCAGAAAACTGAGTTCATGGCATCCAGTCCCATCACTTCATGGGAAATAGATGGGAAAACAGTGGAAACAGTGTCAGACTTTATTTTTTTGGGCTCCAAAATCCCTGCAGATGGTGATTGTAGCCATGAAATTAAAAGACACTTACTCCTTGGAAGGAAAGTTATGACCAACCTACACAGCACACTATAAAGCAGAGACATTACTTTGCCAACAAAAGCCCATCTAGTCAAGGCTATGGTTTTTTCAGTGGTCATGTATGGATGTGAGAGTTGGACTATAAAGAAAGCTGAGCACTGAAGAATTGATGCTTTTGAACTGTGGTGTTGGAGAAGACTCTTGAGAGTCCCTTGGACTGCTAGGAGATCCAACCAGTCCATCCTAAAGGAGATCAGTCCTGGGTGTTCATTGGAAGGACTAATGTTAAAGCTGAAACTCCAATACTTTGGCCTCCTGATGTGAAGAGCTGACTCATTGGAAAAAACCCTGATACTGGGAAAGATTGAGGGCAGGAGGAGAAGGGGACGACAGAGGATGAGATGGCTGGATGGCATCACAGACTCAATGGACATGGGTTTGGGTTGGACTCCGGGAGTTGGTGACGGACAGGGAGGCCTGGCATGCTGAGGGTCATAGGGTCACAAAGAGTTGGACAGTACTGAGTGATTGAACTGAACTGAACTGGGGGGGGGGGGCGGTGTGAGTGTGTGTAATTTTAATTGTCACATGATTGGGTTAAGGCACTGCCGCAGCTGAGTGGGGAGGGACCCCACCTTCAGGGGGAGAGCTACAAACCTCCAGGAATGCATGTTACTCCCATACCTCGAAGAATTGCCATAGGTCATACATGACTTTTGAATGGTCCTCCAAACATTCATGTAGGTAAAAAAAAATTTTTTTAATTAGAAAAAGAAACTGTTCACCATTTTCACAGCATAGAACTGTCTTATACATAAGCACACAATATTTTTGCAAGGTTATAATGTACACTCAATTTTCAAGGACTGAAACCACTATATAACATGAGAGAAGTTGTCCTCTTTGTATATTACCAAGGGTTTACTGCACCTTGGAGAAGGCAATGGCAACCCACTCCAGTACTCTTGCCTGGAAAATCCCATGGATGAAGGAGCCTGGTGGGCTGCAGTCCATGGGGTTGCTAAGAGTCGGACACAACTGAGCGAATTCACTTTCACTTTCCTGCATTGGAGAAGGCAATGGCAACCCACTCCAGTGTTCCTGCCTGGAGAATCCCAGGGAATGGGGAGCCTGGTGGGCTGCCATCTATGGGGTCAAACAGAGTTGGACACGACTGAAGCGACTTAGCAGCAGCAGCAGCAGCAACTGCACCTTTAAAATCGTGTCACCAGTAGCAGGGCCAGTCATAATAGTTGAAGCACTGATAGAACACATCTGTGTCACTCTGCATTTTACAGCTGTTACATTCAGGATAAACCAAAATTACTGTGCTAGCACTTGACCACCTCATTGTGGCTCTGTGGGTCAAGGCTGAACACCTATGTACTGTGATGTATATTATTTTTATTGAGTTATTTTCATAAATAGTGTATTTTTAACTTATCATATGGCATTATATTGATATTTTTAAAAAATCAATGTGGAATTTTTTATGTGGAGTTTGATTATTTCATTTATGGATTTAATTTCAGAGAAGTACAGAAGGTCTTAACATAGTATTAACTCTAAAAAGGGGACATTAAGTCCTATGAGATTGATAGAAAGCTCACATAGGCTATCATTGCTGCTTTTGACTCTAGAAAGTCTAAAGTCAGTACCAGGAAAGGGATACAAGATATAGAAAAGTCTAGAGCTGACTCCCCAGCTATACAGTAAGCTATGCATCGCCCTGTACTCTCTGTTCTCTCCCACCCCTCATCCAGATGGTAAGTGTTAGCCATCAGTCACTTCATCTCCAAATTTAGATAGAAAGAATTTACAGCTGTGTTTGAGTGGAACCAAACAAGCAGTGGGCAAATTATCTTGAAACAAGGGTCCTTAGGCAGAAATCACTGAACTAAATTCCTGCAATATTAAAAATATGCATATGGAACCATAATATCTCCTGGAATAGTCAAGAACTGTATATACCTATCTTAAGAGAAGAAGTCATTACTAAACACCAGGTATTCCTTAATTACGTGTAAAACACAAGAAGGCTATTTTGTGTGTATTGCTTTAATACATATAATTAGCATCAGTGAAGAAAGTTGAAGCAATTTAAATTTTTAAAAAATAGACTGGTAGAAACTTAACCTACTGCAAGAAATATCCTTTGCACATTATCTATTCCACTTACAAATCTTTGAAAATGACACTAATGTCACATTCTTCACCTGCCAAAGAATTTGGTTCTCTTGTCTCTCTAGCACCGTATCCTTTAATCAATTGACCAGAAGTGATAATTGTTCCAGAATTAATCTCTGGAAGTTTGGCCCCTAGACCCAGTATGAACCTGCCAGAGAGATATCATCTCTCCCGTATATTCACACACAGCATTCTACTCACATTCCTAATGCATTTCCCATTGGGATTCTGGGTTCATAGGCTGCTTTCCTAGAATGAGTCAGCCCTGAGAACGATGGGACATTCTAGACAACTTTATTTTACTGGAAGTTTATATGCTATTCCAAGGTTACCCGGGTTTCTGAGATTTTTGAGAATTTTAGACTTGGCAGTAATTAATGATTTCAGTCTCTGCTAGTAAAGGTCATAATAGAAAAAAAAAAAGTTTGGCTCAGGAAAAAACTTGGAAAAACGCAGTAAGAGACCTGAATGACAAAGAACTTGTGTAGGTTGCCCTGAAGCAATGGAGTGGCCATAACATTTATCATCCAAACCAGGGACAATTTTAAGAATGGGAAGAAGTGCTATTAATAATTATACCAGAGCAACAGGTGGGTATCTGTGCAGTCCTGGACAAACTGGGACAAATGATCATGCTACATAAAGCAGGGGGGGAAAAAAAGGAGAGAAATCAGAGACTTCCTAAACGGAAAAAAAAAATTGAATATTAAATAAACTCCTGATTCCTCAATGAATTTTCCCATTTTTGATAACTAAACAAAGGATGAGGTCTTTACTTCCAGGTACGATGTCAATGGGCTTCCCAGGAGGCGCTAGTGGTAAAGAACCTGCCAGCCAATGCAGGAGACATAAAAGCCATGAGTTCAATCCCTGGGTCAGGAAGATCCCCTGGAGGAGGGCATGTCAACCCACCCCACTATTCCTGCCTGGAGAATCCCATGGACAGAGGAGCTTGGCAGGCTATAGTCCATGGAGTCACGAAGAGTCTGACGCGACTGAAATGACTTGCCACACATGCATGTACCATGTTAATACTTTGAAATTCCTCTGATTCTGGTTATTGCTGTTTACTGTTATCACTTCCACGAACTCTCTCAGTGTTTCTCTAGCATTGGTCCATCAATCATTGGCAATAGACCCACCCAAGCTGTTTGTTAAAATGCAAGTTCATGGGCCCTAACCTATATCTTGGCCATAGAGACTGAAAATCTGCATTTTTAAAAGCCTTCCTAAAGGATTCTTATGTACATGGAAGTTTCATACCTGCGGTGTGTTAAGAGTCTTGTAGTTGCATGAGACAGAAATTCAATACAAACAGACCTAAGCATAAATGGAATTTCTGTCTGTGGAATTAAAAAGGGAGATGGGATATTTTGCTTTCTGGGGTGGTTTGAATTAGGGATCAAATGATAATACCTTGCACTCTGCTTCCTATGGATTAGCTTGATTCTTGGGATCCACATCCAGGTCCCCAACAGCTTCCAACTTGTCACTGAAACATCCTAAAGAACATAAAAATGTGTCCTAGACATCATTTTCTCATTGGTCTAAATTGAATCAGGTGCCCAATTCTGAGCCAAATGTAGTGGCCTTGGAAATGACTTACACTGATTTGTCACGAACCTGGGTCCAATCCCCAACCAAGCTGGTAGAAATGGAGCCCAGCCCCAACCTCAGGAACTGAGAGATGTGGATAAGTGGGTCCTTTAAAGAAAGTAGAGTTGCTGTTACTGGAAAGAAAATGGGAAACAGACAACAAAAACAACTAATATTCATTGCTGCTGACTCATATGGACTCTAACTCCAAATGACAACTTACAGGCGCTAACTTGCTCTCTACCTCTGTGAGTAGTCTGCTTCTTTTTTGTCATGTTCACTAGTCTCTTGTATTTTTTGGATTCCACATGTACGTGATATCATACAGTATTTGTCTTTCTGTCTAACTTGTTTCACTTAGCATAATGCCAAGTCCATCCGTGTTGCTGCAGATGGCAAAATTTTCATCCTTTCTTTACGGCTGAGTTGGTATTCCATTATATTCTGTTATATTCCATTCCCCATATACCACATCATCTTTATCCACTCATCTGTTGATGCATACTCTTTCTAGTTTTGATTCAAACTCTGACAAATGAAAAACAGCAAGCCACTTCCAATTCTTCCACAGCAGTTATTGAACATTGGCAATGTGCCAGGTTCAGCACTAGGCCCAAGAAGCATAAGGATGAATAAGCTTAATTCTTGCTCAAAGGCATTAACAGTGTAGTCCAGTAGACCAACACACTAATAGGTCATCTTGATACAGCGTGAAGGCATATTCAGGGTCAAAATATGTGCTCAACTGGTCACTTGCAATTTGACTAAGTATCTGTCCTATTGGTCAGGACCAGAAAACAATATCAATATCTCCAAGGTAACTGTCAAGACACTCAGACAAAAGAGAGTGGGGGATGGGAGAGGGCTGGACCAGTGCAGAGAACTTGTTAGGACATGTGTTGCCACAGTCCACAGTTTTGTCTTAGTAAAAAAACACTGAGGCAATCCAACCTTGTGGTCAGGTATTGGATTACTTCCTCTTTTGCAGTTTGCAAAACATTCAACAGAGCCAGTATCCCTAAGAAAAAGGTAAACAGCCTTTGATTTCATTTATTTTCTTTCCTTTTTATTTATTTATTTTTGAGAATTACAAGTACCATGAAGATCATAGGAGACTATATATTTGAAGGAAATCAATCCATTAAAGTATTTCTTGCTGTTGTTTTTTAATAGCAACTTAAAATAAGAAAGCGTGTGAAAATCAGAGATTAAGAATACCAGAAATTGTATGTTAGACCTGACACTATTACCAGAGTGGTTGGGGTCTAGACACTTCTGTGATTTTCCTTTCCTCACACGTACGTGAGAATCTTAAGTCTACTTCACGGAGTTGTAATGAGAATTAAATTAGAAGGAACCAGCCTTATATGTTTTCCAAATGATAATTGATACACAAATGCCAGGTGTTTCCAAACGTTCCTTTCTCACCTTTCGTGGGGACCCTTATATCTAATCACTGTCATCTCTTGTGGTTCTCTAGTTTCTTCTCTGAGATTCTATGAAAACACACATTTTCTGAAGACTCACTTTGCTTCAAGTCCTCTATTTGCTGCTGGAGATGATGGAGATGAGTAAGGCACTGTTCTTGCTGCCAAGAATGCAAGCTTTTATTAAGACTTTATTACAGGCCTTTCACTAACTAATCAGTCTCTCTCTATCTTCCTCCTCTATAAACTCCCCACCCCCCAATTCCTCAGTCTGTTTCTTGTCTCTCTCCAGCTCTCCCTTTAAAAATTACTCCCATGACAATTAGAAACTGCAAGAAATATTATGTAAATTCTAAAAAGACACATTAGTAACAAAGGCAGTTTGAGAACATCAGTTTTAAGATCTAATGTAGGACCCTGATGCTGGGAGGGATTGGGGGCAGGAGGAGAAGGGGACGACAGAGGATGAGATGGTTGTGTTAGGGGAAGCACACTGATTGAAACCGCCCACCCTGGCCAGGCACCATAGTAACCATTTGCATGAGTTGTTTTATGGCAGGAGATCCTGATAAGGAATACGGAACTAATAGGCCACCACCAGCGGGAAGAGTTAGGGAAAGATCGGAAGAGTTCGGGAAAGATGGAGAGGAGACACTACCTGTCCGTCCACTTCCCAGAATCCCTCTTGCTAGCATCCATCTTGGCTGAGCGATGTGTGCGCCACCAGGAAAGACTGTGAATTAGAATGATTGGCCAAAGACCACCCGGAAACTAATCCCATCACCATAAAACCCAAGACTGCGAGCCACGCGGCAGAGCAGTTCTCCTGGGTTCCCTTACCTACTGCTCTCCACCCGGGTGCCCTTTCCCAGTAAAATCTCTTGCTTTGTCAGCACATGTGTCTCCTCAGACAATTCATTTCTGAGTGTTTCCAGTTTCGGGCCCTGGAAGGGGTCCCCCTTCCTGCAACAGTTGGATGGCATCACAGACTCAATGGGCATGAGTTTGAGTAAACCCCGGGAGTTGGTGATGGACAGGGAGGCCTGGCCTGCTGCGATTCATGGGGTCACAAAGAGTCGGACACAGCTGAGCGACTGAACTGAACTGAACTGAATGTAGGACTTCCCTAGTGGTTCATTGGTTAAGAATTCGCCTGCCAATGCAGGGTCGGTGGATTCAATCCCTGGTCCGGGAAGATTCCACACGTTGTGGAGAAACTAAGCCAAACACCACACCTATTGAGCCTGCACTCGAAAGCCCGGAGCCACAGTTACTGGAGCCTGCGCGCCCTAGAGCACTGTGCTCTGCAACAAGAGAAGGCTCCCAGTGAGAAGCCCGCTCACCGCAACTAGAAAGTAGCCCCACCCCCACCTTGTTGCAACTAGAGAAAAGCCCAACCTGCAACGAAGACCCAGCACAGCCAAAAATAAATAAATTTTTTTAAGTGGTTGACTATGTTTTTGACAGAATGTACAGCCAAAGAGGTACTGGCTTGGTATCAAAGACATTATAACAATTCAAGATTTCAGAGGACTTCTCCCCCTTTCCTACTCCTAGGAACAGAAAGTGGGCTGAGAAATTTGCTCTGTTCCCAAAGAAGGCATATTACCTAATCTTCAGAGGTGGTCAAGGAGAGTAAGGAAAAGGAGTGACCTACTTTCCAGAGGGTAAAACCAAGAGCCACAAATAATTGCCTGGGTTGCCACACCTCGGGAGTAGAATTAGGGTCTTATCAGAAGCATCTTCCATCCTCTGGGTGTAGGGCTTTTGCAGTGTCTGACCACTCAGTTATAGAATTTCTATGGAACAGCCATTGCCGTGTGTCTTCCATTAATCCCCTTTCTAAAGGGGAAAGTTTAGGGGGGAAATATCCTGTCCTTCTTCCAGTATTGAATGTTGGGCGTAGGGGGCAAGATGGTTCAGAAATCTCCATATAAAAGGAACCAATATAGAAATATTAGAAGATTCTAGACTTGAAATTTGTGGCCATGATTGAATGGGATTTGTGGGTGTTCTCTGTGGAGATACATCCTCTCAGCATTTTTGAAAGTTAGAGAGGAGGTAAATATTTGTGACTGAGATGAGGGCTATAAATTACATAATCATTTCAAGCTATTCCCTTTCTTCCCTACTTTATCTACTCCAGTCCCCATTCATTGCCCTGTGACTTGCAACACTTCTCATGGAGATGTGTACTTGCCCCATTGACACTGAGACTGACTGCATGATCTGCTTTGACCAATAAAATACAAGTGGAAATTTCAAGTGGGGACTCAAGACATGTCCTCCCCACCCCACCCCCAAGGGCTGATCCTTCAGCCTGGTTCGTGGAATAAAGGCCTGAGGGGCAGAGCTACAGCCAACTTGCAGCCGACATAGGGCAAGATGTGTTGGTCAGATTCACGCTAAGAAGCAGAATCATCAGGAATGATGGAAAGTATGCATTTTTTTTTGTAAGCATTGAATCGTAAGACAACTTTATTTTATTTTTGCAGATATGATTATTATTACTATTTAAGAGACTTGTTTTTAGAAGAGAATTTTCTTTTGGTGACAATACAAAGTCTGTGAAAATGCAAGGTAATTAAATATATTGAAAAAAAAATCTGTTGCCCTTGTTTACCACTAATCACACAGTTGGCTGGTAGAAAGATGTGAGTTACTGAAATGAACAGTGTAAACATGTGTGATTGATCATCCACACAATAGGAAAAAAAATTGGGCTCCTTACCGTTTGCTTATAAAGATGCTACAAGGAAAAGTGTGGTTATTGGAGGAGGTCGTGGACAGAATGTGGCCAAAGGGTGACCTGTGGGCTGGATCCAACCAGAGGAAGGTTACTCACCCTTCCTACCCCCAAACCCCCACCCTCTGTCTTTGGAATATTGGTTCTGCCCACTGTTCCTGCCAAGCGAGTCACTTTTAGTGAAGCAGCTTTGAGAGAGTAAGTTGTTATTGGGACAACCTGGACTGAATATATGACTAAATCTAGTTAAAACCTCTATATAACCTTTGGAGATTCAGTTGGGTGGGTACAGAGATCTACTCATCTTGTGGTGCTCAAGACAAATCTTGGAGGTAAGTTCCATTGTTTATTCGGTCTGCCGACTACCAGTCTGGAGTTCTCTGCCTCTTTCTTTGGTGTGTCCTTGCTTTCTGTGTATGGGGGCCAGGTTGTGAACCAAGAGTGTGGTCCAGACAATCTGAGATTATGTTAGGTATACATGTTCTGTTTTTACAGTTTCTTTGCATTCCGTTTTTGAGGAAGAAGGGAATAATTTTAGACACTGGTAAGAAAGTTTCCATTTATTTTTTTGTTGCAGGGATGCCGAACAGGAAGTTATAAGGGGATTGGTCAGAATCAAAAGGTTGCCAGGGAGTAGGGTGAGTGGGGACCACTGGAATCCCTGGAGAACCAGCTGGAACATGACTCCATCTATCACTGAAACCCACTTTGGCCTTTTCCCATCTCTACGCCTCCAACTTCATTGCCATAATTGCCCTGCTACAGAGCCATGCTCACTCCTGGACCAGGATTTGGGAAGCTGAAGGAAGCCATCCCTCAGGGATCGGAGCTTTGGGTCCAGTCCATGCAGTGGGCCAGCAGGTAGGTCTGTGAAATTTTGCATGAGCAACAATGAGGCCTGAGCCACATGGACCTTCCAAGGAATACCATGGCTCCTGCTGAATCCCCACCTTCCAACTCTTGTACTAATGGCAATTCTGGCCCATCCTAGCTAGGGACATACAGCGAAAGAATTCTGAGACATATGGTCAGTTTAACCATATTGACACATAAAGCCACTATGTGGGACAATACATGATAATTGCTACAAGCCACAAAGATCTGGGCTTTGACTTTTACTATGTATGCTCAGTCACTCCATTGTGTCCAACTCTTTGAGACCCCATGGACTATAACCCACCATGCTCTTCTGAACATGGGATTCTCCAGGCAAGAGTACTGGAGTGGGTTGTCATTTCCTACACCAAGGAATCTTCCCAACCCATGGATCAAACTGGCATTTCTTATGTCTCCTGCATTGGTAGGTGGATTCTTTACCACTGTGCCACCTGGAAAGCTATAGCTCTGCTCTGAGAAAGAACTATTTGCATCTAAAAGATGAGTAGGAGAGACAGTGGCTGGGGAAGGAGATGGCCAGGGGCAAGGGAAATAGTGTGTTCAAAGAGTTTAAGGTGGGACTAAGCTGGAGAACCTGAAAAAACAAAAAGCCACCATGATTGAATTCTAGAAAGATTGGGTCTGGCGGGGGAAAGAGAGGCTGGAAAATAGGCAGTACTGGACCTCCCAGGACCTTGTAGATACTGGAAGGAACTTTGAACTTGATCTGAGAGAGGAGCAATGACAAGGCACTGAAGTATTTAATTAGAAGAACAACGTCATCAGATATTTACATTGCAAAGATCACTCTGGCTATGGCTTAGAGCAGCAGTCCCCAACATTTTTAGCACCAGGGACTGGTTTCGTGGAAGAAAGTTTTTCCACATATAAGGGTGGGGTGGGGCTTATTTTCCAGATGATTCAAGCACATTACATTTATTGTGTACTTCATTTCTATTATTATTACATCAGCTCCAGCCTCAGATCATCAGGCATTACATCCCAAGGGTTGGGGACCCACATTTGGGGAATGTATTCGGAAGAGGCAGGTGACAGAAAGTTGCTACTGAAGTCCAGATGAGGGAAGGTGGCCTCTGGAGCTCCAGAACTGACAGTGGAGATGGAGAGAGTCTCATTCAAGGGCTACAGAGGGAATACTGTTGACTGCTCCTAGTCTCCTGACCTGAGCAAGTGAATGGAAGGTGATGCCATTCAATGAGACACAGAAATCCAGAGGCGGGTGAGGCTTAGGTAGGAAGGGAAATCATGAGTACTTGAAGGAGTTAAGCAAGCACACACATGTGTTTATTTATTGCTTATAGTATTTTAAAATTAATTCATGACATGCACCAAGTAATATTAGCATTTCCCAAAGTGTACTCACTAGCATCCTGCTCACCAAAAACCAGTGTATGAACTACAGTGTTTTCACCAGGAGCTGGTTGTGAGTGTGTGTGCTTAGTCATTCAGTCATGTCCAACTCTTTGCAACCCCATAAACGGTAGCCCGCGAAGTTCTTTTCTCAATGGTGATTCTCCAGGCAAGAATACTAGAGTGGGTTGCCATGCCCTTCTCCAGGACATCTTCCCAACCCAGGGGTCAAACCCAGGTCTCCCACATTGAAGGCAGATTCTTCACTGTCTGAACCAACAGGGAAGCCCAGGAACTGCTTACAAACACAGAATCTATATTGCTACTTTAGACCTACCACTTCTACAAAATCCCCAAGTGATTCACAGTACATTAAAGTTTCTGAGACACTTAGGACCAAGTTTTATGAGATGTTATGTGACCAAAATGTTTCCAAGCAATATTATTTTCATAAATGATGAGAACAGGTGTCTTTGGAGTAGTTGCAAAGCCCATGATTCCTTAAAGAATTTATAATGATTTCTATTTTGAAAACTTATTTTTTTTAGAAGCTTTTTTAAAAAACTACTTTTAAAAAAATTACTTTACAATCATACTGAGGCATGACTGACATAGAAAAAAGCTGAACATATTTAATGTACACAATCTAAGTTTAGAGATAAATATACACCCACGAAACCACCACTAAAATCAATGTGAATAAATATATATCCATCACCTTCAAAAATTTCCTCCTGCTCTATCTATCTACTACCCATCAATCTATCATCTGTTTTGTGACAGGTCACTTAACATAAGATCTGCCTTCTTAGCAAGTTTTTAAGTATGCAATGCAATATTGTTAATTGTAGGTATTATACTGTCCAGTAGATCTCTAGGACTTATTTATCTTTGCATAAACTCTGCATCTTTTGACCAACATTCCCCTGTTTTCTCCTCCTCCCAGTCCCGGGCAACCACCATTCCACTTTTATAAAGCACACTGACATGGTTGTTGGCTGCATTCTTGGCTCATGGACTCAGGACAACTTTTGAGACAATTTTCAGATCCTTGCCATGTGCGCTTCTCCAACATGACAGCTTGCTCCACCCAAGTGTGTAAGACAAGGTGGTAAGACAGATGCGTCCAACTTTTATAATCTAATCATAGTAGTGGCAACTCATCACTTTTGTCTTGTTCTATTTCACTTCAGTTCAGTTCAGTTCAGTTGCTCAGTCGTATCTGACTCTTTGCGACCCCATGAACCGCAGCACGCTAGGCCTCACTGTCCATCACCAACTCCCAGGGTTTACTCAAACTCAGGTCCATCAAGTTGGCGATGCCATCCAACCATCTCATCCTCTGTTGTCCCCTATTCCTCCTGCTCCCAATCCCTCCCAGCATCAGGGCCTTCTCCAATGAGTCAACTCTTCGCATGAGGTGGCCAAAGTATTGGAGTTTGAGCTTCAGCATCAGTCCTTCCAATGAACACCCAGGACTGATTTCCTTTAGGATGGACTGGCTGGGTCTCCTTGCAGTTCAAGAGACCCTCAAGAGACTTCTCCAACACCACAGTTCAAAAAGCATCACTTTTTCAGTGCTCAGCTTTCTTCACAGTCCAACTCTCACATCCATACATGACCACTGGAAAAACCATAGCCTTGACTAGACAGACCTTTGTTGGCAAAGTAATGTCTCTGCTTTTTAATATGCTATTAAGGTTGGTCATAACTTTCCTTCCAAGGAGTAAGTGTCTTTTAATTTCATGGCTGCAATCACCATCTGCAGTGATTTTGGAGCCCAGAAAAATAAAGTCTGACACTGTTTCCACCGTTTCCCCATCTCCATCTATTTCCCATGAAGTGATGAGATCAGATGCCATGATCTTAGTTTTCTGAATGTTGAGCTTTAAGCCAACTTTTTCACTCTCCTCTTTCACTTTCATCAAGAGGCTTTTTAGTTCCTCTTCACTTTCTGCCATAAGGGTGGTGTCATTTGCTTATCTGAGGTTATTGATATTTCTCCCGGCAATCTTGATTCCAGCTTGTGCTTCATCTAGCCCAGCGTTTCTCATGATGTACTCTGCATATAAGTTAAATAAGCAGGGTGACAATATACAGCCTTGACGTACTCCTTTTCCTATTTGGAACCAGTCTGTTGTTCCATGTCCAGTTCTAACTGTTGCTTCCTGACCTGCATACAGGTTTCTCAAGAGGCAGGTAAGGTGGTCTGGTATTCCCATCTCTTTCAGAATTGTCCACAGTTTATTGTGATCCACACAGTCGAAGGCTTTGGCATAGCCAATAAAGCAGAAATAGATGTTTTTCTGGAACTCTCTTGCTTTTTCGATGATCCAGCAGATGTTGGAAATTTGATCTCTGGTTCCTCTGCCTTTTCTAAAACCAGCTTGAACATCTGGAAGGTCATGGTTCATATATTGCTGAAGCCTGGCTTAGAGAATTTTGAGCATTATTTTACTAGTGTGTGAGATGAGTGCAATTGTGTGGCAGTTTGAGTGTTCTTTGGGATTGCCTTTCTTTGGGATTAGAATGAAAACGGACCTTTTCCAGTCCTGTGGCCACTGCTGAGTTTTCCAAATTTGCTGGCATATTGAGTACAGCACTTTCACAGCATCATCTTTCAGGATGTGAAATAGCTCAACTGGAATTCCATCACCTCCACTAGCTTTGTTTGTAGTGATGCTTTCGAAGGCCCACTTGACTTCACATTCCAGGATGTCTGGCTCTAGGTGAGTGATCATACCATCTTGATTATCTGGGTCGTGAAGATCTTTTTTGTACAGTTCTTCTGTGTATTTTTGCCACCTTTTCTTCATATCTTCTGCTTCTGTTAGGTCTATACCATTTCTGTCCTTTATCGAACCCATCTTTGCATGAAATGTTCCCTTGGTATCTCTAATTTTCTTGAAGAGATCTCTAGTCTTTCCCATTCTGTTGTTTTCCTCTATTTTTTTGCACTGATCACTGAGAAAGGCTTTCTTATCTTTCCTTGCTCTTTTTTGGAACTCTGAATTCAAATGGGAATATCTTTCCTTTTCTCCTTTGCTTTTTTCACTTCTCTTCTTTTCACAGATATTTGTAAGGCCTCCTCAGACAACCGTTTTGCCTTTTTGCATTTCTTTACCATGGGCATAGTCTTGATCCCTGTTTCCTGTACAATGTCACGAACCTCCGTCCATAGTTCATCAGGCACTCTGTCTATCAGATCTAGTCCCTTAAATCTATTTCTCACTTCCACTGTATAGTTATAAAGGATTTGATTTAGGTCATACCTGAATGGTCTAGTGGTTTTCCCTACTTTCTTCAATATAGGTCTGAATTTGGCGTATAATAAGGAGTTCATGGTCTGAGCCACAGTCAGCTCCCGGTCTTGTTTTTGCTGACTGTATAGAGCCGTAACAACGCAGGAGTGGCCGAGAGGAGCTACCCCACACCCTTGGTCAGGAGCAGCGCCAAAAGGAGCAACCCCACCTCCAAGGAGCAGCGGCTGTGCAGGCGCAGGATGGCGGAGAGGAGCTACTCCACATTCGAGGTCAGGAGGGGCGGCCGGGAGGAGATACCCCTCATCCAAGATAAGAGAAACCCAGGTGAGACAGTAGGTGTTTCGAGAGGGCATCAGAGGGCAGACACACTAAAACCATAATCACAGAAACTAGCCAATCTGATCACAGGACCAGAGTCTTGTCTAACTCAATGACACTAAGCCAGGCTGTATGGGGCCACCCAAGATGGACAGGTCATGGTGGAGAGGTCTGACAGAATGTGGTCCACTGGAGAAGGGAATGGCAAACCACTTCAGTATTC
The DNA here is from genome assembly GCF_019320065.1 of Cervus canadensis. Taxonomy (NCBI): domain Eukaryota; kingdom Metazoa; phylum Chordata; class Mammalia; order Artiodactyla; family Cervidae; genus Cervus; species Cervus canadensis. The sequence continues at coordinate 2,360,946 of NC_057397.1, read as the reverse complement.
CTGCCTTGAGAATCCCATGAACAGTATGAAAAGGCAAAATGATAGGATACTGAAAGAGGAACTCCCCAGGTCGGTGGGTGCCCTATATGCTACTGGAGATCAATGGAGAAATAACTCCAGAAAGAATGAAGGGATGGAGCCAAAGCAAAAACAATACCCAGTTGTGGATGTGACTGGTGATAGAAGCAAGGTCCGATGATGTAAAGAGCAATATTGCATAGGAACCGGGAATGTTAGGTTCATGAATCAAGGCAAATTGGAGGTGGTCAGACAGGAGATGGCAAGAGTGAATGTCGACATTCTAGGAATCAGCGAACTAAGATGGACTGAAATGGGTGAATTTAACTCAGATGACCATTATATCTACTACTATGAGCAGGAATCCCTTAGAAGAAATGGAGTAGCCATCATGGTCAACAAAAGAGTCCAAAATGCAGTACTTGGATGCAATCTCAAAAACGACAGAATGATCTCTGTTCATTTCCAAGGCAAACCATTCAACATCACGGTAATCCAAGCCTATGCCCCAACCAGTAACGCTGAAGAAGCTGAAGTTGAACGGTTCTATGAAGATCTACAAGACATTTTGGAACTAACACCCAAAAAAGATGTCCTTTTCATTATAGGGGACTGGAATGCAAAAGTAGGAAGTCAAGAAACACCTGGAATAACAGGCAAATTTGGCCTTGGAGTACGGAATGAAGCAGGGCAAAGGCTAATAGAGTTTTGCCAACAGAACGCACTGGTCATAGCAAACACCCTCTTCCAACAACACAAGAGAAGACTCTACACATGGACATCACCAGATGGTCAACACAAAATCAGACTGATTATATTCTTTGTTCTATTTAGAAGAGGCAAATTATTAGCCTCAGCCCCCACTATATGGGAGGGGATTTTGCAAAGGATTCTTGGGGGTCAGCTTTGAAAGCTGCCGACCACGGACTAGATGGGCTTGCCTCCTAAAAGCTTCTCCTGCCTGGGGGTGTTCTACAGAAGACTCTGCCTTTGGCATAACCTCAAGGGGAAAGGAAACCCCTAAGAAAGAATGAGATCAACTTTTCTGCAGCCTGGTGACTGGTGCCTCAGAAGGGAAGCTGATTTACAGAAAACAAACAAGGAATTCATCTCGGACATCTGAGCTGAGGACTCACTTAATTCTCATTTTTTTAAATCTCATTTAATGCTCCAAGCCATCCAGTAACATACATTTTATTACATTTTTAAACTTAATGAGAAAGTTACAACTCAGAGGTGAAGTCATAAATTGGGGACACAGCTAGTGTGGCAGACAGAGTTTGACTGTCTATGTGACTCTCCATTACCCTATGCCCCTCAGTATTGCTGGAAGGTCTATTTCTTTTATCACTGACAACTGCAGGCTTTGTAGGGACCCTACAATAGCATCTGGTGCTTCCCTGGTAGCTCAGATAGTAAAGAATCTGCCTGCAGGTCAGGAGACCTGGGTTCAATCCCTGGGCCAGGAAGATCCCCTGGAGAAGGGAATGGCAACCCATTCCAGTATTCTTGCCTGGAGAATCCCATGGACAGAGGAGCATGGTGGGGTACAGTCCATGGAGTTGCAGAGAGTTAGACACGACTGAGTGACTAACACTTTCATTTACCATAGCATAAGAAGTTTTATAATAGCTGAAGAGTTTTCAGCTCTAGAAACATTTAAATATAAAGTTTAAAATGCCACTCACAGAGTTTCTTGAAAAGTCCAACCTTTGATGGATAAACATATTGGCACTGCAGACATTTTCAGATCAAGCTCTGGTATTTGATAGTCTTCTGAATTGAATAGCATCAATGCCTGATCACCAATAACAATTTTGGCCAAGTATTACTAGGCACTAAATGCATGCATACTGAGTCACTTCAGTTGTGTCCAACCCTTTGCATCCCTATGGGCTGTAGCCCATCAGGCTCCTCTATCCTTGAGATTCTCCAGGCAAGAATACTGGAGTGGGTTGCCATGCCCTGCTCCAGGTAATTTTTCCAACCACGCACTACTCACACTGAAAATGTCCAGAATATGATAAGTGAGTGGTGCTGCTTCTCTGAAAGTTTTTCTTATGTTCTCGCAGCGGGGGTGACGAGTTGGCACAGAAGAGCATCCCTGGTGTGCCCGTGATGCGTCCGGCTGGTCTGATTCATCCCCCACTGCCGGTCCAGGAGACTGCATTCATCTTCACCATGTTCCTCAGCGTGAGCGCCACTGATGTGAGTTGCACAGGAAGTGTGACCTCACTGTGCCTCTCAGCCTCTGGTTACGCAGGCTGTTTTTAAAAGAAAACAAGAGCAGTTGTAGGCTGCTTTCCAGAGAACTACATGCTCTTCTATTCTCGGAAACAGCCAAAAGAACAAGTGGCTGCTGAAGACAAAAGTTCTCTGCAAAAGCCTGCACAGGGCGATGTGTGCAGCTATCTGTTAGGAGGAGGGAAAGACGGGTTTCCCTTTGTGAAAAGACTTCTGCACCTGTTGGTACGCTCTCATTATTTTCAGCTGAAGACCTGCTAAGTCCTGGATCTCTCTGCTGACTCTCAACCGCAGAAAGCGTCATATTTCAGTAACTATTTTGTTATTTATCAATTGGAAGAAGAGGCTGGGAACTTTCTTTGGAAGGAAGACAGACACATTTTCAGGACAGATGAGTTGCTTTCATGGAACTGATAGATAGGGTCTGTTTTCTTGAAAAGTTTTAGAGCTGCACCGGAAGTCTTTCTCAGTGTTACTAATATTTGATTAACTGTTAGTTAACTGTAGCCTGTTGTATTTCAATTAATAAGATGTAGCAGTAAGACCTTACTTTCTGCTGTGCAACTTGTTGGCTTAAAATTAAACTTGATGATTGGGGGAAATTAACATAGGGTAATTTGGGTTGGACAAAAATGGAAAGGACTACTGACATACTATTGTACAGTATTGTAGAGCAAACAGTATTATTTTATATTCCAAACCATTGAAATCTATGCATATGCTTTGATTTAGAGATCTTTCAAGGAATGCCAGAAAGTTCTCCTGATTTCTCTTAAGGTCCCTGTAAGGCAGGATCTATATTGTCTGGCAGGTTTTGTGTCTAGTTTATTGAAAGAATCAATTTGAATCTATAGAATTATTTGGGTTTGTTTTAATTGTGTGACAGCTACAGAAACAATCTTAGTTATCACATTTGAAAAAATGTGGATAGAGGTGATGAATCAGAGAAGAATTCTGTCTTACCTTACTATGCTGCTAGAATAAAAATGTATACAAAATTGAAAGATCAGTGGAAAGCAGATCCATGCAATGAGTGATAAGTGATGGAAGTTTACATAATATACACAACTTGTATATGTGTTTAATTTGTAACTGAGAAAGTAAATTATATGTTCATAAAAGGTGAGTTTTGAAATCTGCCCAGCAATATACTATTTTTAGTGCAATGCTTCTCATGCTACTTGGAAATGTCCAGACTGATAGTAACGATAAAGACCCCCAGCCCTGTCTGTAACTACCTGTCAGTGGTTTGAGGTGTTAAGCAAAAGACAGTCCCCACTCTTCTAGCATTGTTTGAACTTGATAATGAGGTTGAAGTGTGTTGGATGATAAACATACGAATACATCTATTTAGAGAATTCTAAAACCAATCTTTTTTTTTTCCGGATTTCTTGACCAAATAATTAATTTTCATTATTTTATTTTGAATACAAGTCAACCTTTGTAAGTTTTGCTTTCCCAAATGAAATGTTATCCTTATTTACAGAAAAAGATTATTTAGAGGCACTGAGTGAGACAATGGAAAATGAAATATAAAATCATCGAGGCAGACACAAGCTCAGTGGTCCTTCAACTCTGCCTTCAGCCCCATTTATCTCTGTATTCTTTCAGTAAACAAATCTGACTGGTGCCATGAGTAGATGCCATCTGTTTTGGCATCATCTTTCTATTTTTACTACATAATCCACCTTTTCTTTTAATGTCTTCTGCAGAAAATCTGTGAAGTTTGAACAAGCAGCCATCCCAAGATGTACCAAATATCTCAACTGATGTCAACACCAGTAGCAAGTAAATGTAAGAGAACTGCTCTACGCAATTATCTTTTGAATGATTAGACTCCTTTTAGCAATCTCCCTGCTTTGATTTTGCTGATACACATACCATTAACCATCTGTCAGTAGCTTGTGCTTCTTAAATGCCAGCATTCACTTTGGCAATGATTTTGACTTCATTTCTTTCCTTGAGAGAAATGTGGTATTTTTCCTTTTAGTAGGAAAAAAAAAATCACTTTTTTTTAGATGCCTGTGCATAAACGTGAAAGAAGATTGTTTATCAGCTACCATTAAGATGCAAAATGGTTTGTCTATTAAAAAAAAAATACTGAATGATTTTGATAGCTACTTACAGAAAATATGGGCGTTGTTAAAACGGTAGTGGTTTCAAATTTCTTCCTTCCTCTTGTCGTTTGTTTTTTTCCCCAAACCCTGCTTCTAACCCTCCCTCACACACCTACAGTTTTCTCCTTCAAATCAGCCAACTCAATCTGAAAGTCTAAGCTCCTTTCTTTGTCTTAGATATTAATTATCAGTAATGGAACCGAGTTTCACTGAGGCTGTCTGTTACAAGTATTCACACCATTTCTATACAATATAAAATGCTGCAATAGCATTTAGAATATTAATCAACTGCAGCTTTTCCCAACTGAAATCTGTTGCCAGCCTTTTAGTTAAACCGGGATGAATGAATGCACAATCTTTTTTAAAAATTAAGAATATTCACAGGTGTCATACATTGGAAAATCATTTATAGAAAACAGACATTTTTTTCCTCCAACAGTGTCTTCTGCTCATTATTTTGTAACAGAAGTGCCTTCAGATGCACTAATGAGAGAGAATCTAGACAGATGATTGAATTCCTCAAATGACTGAGTAAGCTAAACTAACCAGCACGTTGGGTAATTGATTTGGGTTTTCAACAGCTTCCCACAAGACGTTTTCTTCCTCCTTTTCATGAGTCAGTTTGATGCTAATGGTTTATTACTTTTGTTGTTGTTCAGTTAATAAGTCATGTCTAACTCTGCAGCCTCATGGATTGTAGCCCCCCTCCCCGGCTCCTCTGTCCCTGAGATTTTCCAGGCAAGAATACTGGAGTGGGTTGCCATTTCCTTCTCCAGGGGATCTTCGCAACCCAGGGACTGAACCTGGAGTTTCCTGCCTTGGCAGGTGGATTCTTTACCGCTGAGTCACCAGGGAAGCCTGGTTTATTATTGCCTCGTCCAGACTAAGGAGTCTCTCAAAGAGTGTTGAAGGAGAGATGAGACAGAATATGGAAACCCCTGAATGAGCTCTTGCTCCCGTAGAGTCCTGAGAACGAGTTATGTTAGTCATGAGTCACTGGAGGGTTGCTCCTGTTGAAATCTGCCGAGGCTGGGACAGCAGCTGGTCACACCCTCCACTGTGTGCAATCATGCATGTTGATACAGTGTGATAAATTTGTATTTCTCTCTCATTTGCTTATGCAGATTCTTCCCAGTCGGAGAAATATGCTGTAGAGCCATCTTCCCAATGCATTCTCCCAAGGTATTCCGGGGGACTTTTCTCATGAAGCATCAGTCAGATTTTTTTCTGTATGCATTATTTTGTTGTATTCTTGACTTGGTGATCCAGCAGCTAAGACTGCACCCCCAGTGCAGGGGGCCCAGGTTACATCCGTGGTAGGGGAACTAGATACCACATGCCACAACTGAAAGATCCTGCATACGGCAACTAAGACTTGGCACAGCCAAATAAATAAGTAAACAAATAAATACTTAAAATACTGGAAATTCCCTCTCAGTCTAGTGGTTAGGACACTGTGCTTTCACTGCCATGGCCTTGGGTTCAATCCCTGGTCAGGAAACTAAGATTCTACAAGCTGTGTGGTGAAACCACACAAAGTATATATATATATATATATATATATATATATATATATATATATATATATACTGGTTTTAGCTTTCATTCAATTTGTATATGGAAATATATTTCCAGTCTTACGCACATATGAACTGAAAACTTGCCTAACCTAATAATGGAGGTTGGAAGGGAGAGGAGTGTGTGGGCAAATGAGAATTGCTTTTGTTTGGTGCGTATCAAATACTGATGTATTGTTACTTTTTCTCTTAAATTGATATTCTCTTAAATATACTTTAAATAACCCTAACCCTAACAGCCTCATTTTATAAGAGCCATGAAAGTCTATACCAAAGCACAAGCCAGCCAAATCTCATGTTCCTCAAAGACATGCTGAATCTGCCATTATGTTCAAATTCTGCAAAGAAGTCTCTATCTTTTCCTTTCTTTTCTTTTCTCCCTCTCTATCTTTTATTTCTTACACAGGCATCAGTTGATGTTTCCTCTAGCATTTTGTGAATCATGACAGTGGTATAAAGGAATCATGCACTGATATTAGAACCTGCCCCCTTTTATAAATTCCGGGCCTCCTGCTACTATCAAATGAATCAGCCAGAGGAACAAGCAGCTCTTATGGAAAAAGCGCATGCTTTAGAATCAGACAGACCCAGATTCAAAATCTTAACTCTGACACTTAGTAGATATGTCAAATACCCAATATATTTGCCGTTCTCCATCTCTCTCTCTCTCTTTTTTTTTTTTTTTTTTTTGGTTGTTTTCTGCTGTACTATGAAGATACTAATTAACTTTTAGGGAGGGGTGTGAAAAGCAGATAAAGTATGAAGTAGGGGCCAGGCTTATAGTAAGTTTTCCATAAATTAACATCCATTTAAAATAGTGCTTTGCTAACTTTAGTGCATGTAACTGTGAGTAGTCTTTTTTCTTTGATGGCACCAGTTTATTTTTCTAAGTTTTTAAATTTTTTTATTGAAGTATAGTTGATTTACAATGTTGTGATAATTTCAGATGTACAAGCAAGTGATTGAGTTATATATAATCTGAATATATATATGTGTATATTCAGAATATATGTATATTGTTTTTCAGATTCTTTTCCCATAGAGGTTATTACAAAATATATTTTGCTCAGTGTATTACACAGTACAACCTTTTTGGTTATCTATCTTGTATATAACATGAATAAGCTCTAAACTTAAATTTTTTTTCAGAATTTCAGTAAAGGGTGAGGCATGAAGTTGCATTTCAACCATATAGACATGTGATTGTTTTTCAAACCTAAGGCAGGTACAGATGAGCGCGACCAAGTAGAGGACTTCCCTCAATAGCAGATCAGGGAAGGTAACTGTGTGATCATGTATGCAGCTGATCTGAGGGAAATTGGCAACCCCCCCAAAAAAAAACCAAAAACCTCTTTTAAAAAAAATATTTGTGTATTTATTTGGCTGCATCAGATCTTAGTCACAGCTGCCAGATCTTTCCTTGCAGTGGTCGGACTCTCTATTGCAGCACACAGGCTTAGTTGCATGTGGGATCTTAATTCCCCAACCAGGGATGGAGCCTATAACCCCTGCCTCACAAGGCAGATTTTTTTTTTCTTTTTTTGCAAAGCAGTCTTGACCACTGGACCACAGAGAAATCCCCCCAAAGATCTCTTTGACTGCATGTTCTCCTATAACTCATTAGTGTCTGGTGGCTGTGTGGTTGCAATTTCCCTATTACAGTGACAAGGGTAAGGATGTAGCAGTTGGAGGGCTCTTCAAAGAAAGGGTGAGGAGTGAAAGATGCTCTGAGCTTCCAGCATCCCAGGTAGGCTGTTTTGCAATTTCTTCCAGCCAAGAAAATGGACCATGTCAAGGACGGGGTGGAGGGGGCATCATATGGTGAAGAAACCAATTCGCCCTAAGTTTTCATCAAAGTGTTTAAAACAGAAAGAAGCACTAAACGTGCTGTAGTTCAGTAGTCTCACAGGTGAAGCGATGAAGCTCAGAGGATTAAGAGAGACACCGTCAGAATTGCAGAAGTAGTTGGTCATCAGGAAGGCAAAGAGGTGGTTTTCCTTCACAGTCACTACACGTGTGGTTTGTATGTGGCTGGATGAACCAGATGTAGACTGAAAGGGCTTATCTCATCCCCCCTGTAGCTCTGTCTGTGATTTCCTCAATGGTGACAGTCCCTTTGAGGGCCGCTCTGGAGATCCCCTGACAGGCTCCCCGTTCACCTGTCGACGAAGTCCCAGACTACTCACCAACGGCTACTACATCTGGACCGAAGACAGTTTTATCTGCGACGAAGCTGGCAACATAACCCTGAGCCCCTCCCAGACCAGGGTTCTCTACAAGGAGAACTTAGTCAGGTAAGTAGAGGAGGTTAGGTCAAAGGATCTGCATTCCAAACCATCTGTCAATTATTCATTCATTCGTTCATTGGTTCATTCAACATTGTTCATAAGCAGCCTATTTCTGCTCCAGATCATGGAAGTACATGGGCTCATAAGAAGCACGGGTGGCTGATACACGAAAACGAACAAAAGTAATGAACTGGGATGCCCCTGGTGGTCCAGTGGTTAAGACTCCCTGCTTCCATGGCAGGGGGTGCAGGCTTGATCTCTGGCCAGGGAACTAAGATCTTGCATACTGTAACATGTGATCAACTAGAGAGAAGGCCGAACAGCAATGACGACCCTGCACAACCAAAAATAAGTAAAGTAATTAAAAGAATGAACTAGTTTTTTTTTTTTTTTTAAGTAATGAAGCAATAGAAGTGCTGGGATAGAAGCCTGGATGGAGGGTAGCGGAGGGGAGAAGGAAGAGAGGCCCATTTTCTTTGGCAGGATAGATTAAAACCAGCTTCCTAGAGATGAGGATGGTTGATTCAAGGCTTAAGATAAGTAGGATGTAGGAAAGAGGACTTCCTGAGAGAGGGTACCGGCATGAAGGCCCAAGAGATCCTGATACAGTGTAAGGAATGGCAAGTCGTTTGGGAGAAATACAGCTTAGGGTGGAAAGACAGCTCTCCACGAGAAGAGATTAAACCCAGAAGCAGGGCTCAATGGAGGGGGTTACGTTTCAGCCTGAGGAATCCGGGCTTTATTCTGTAGATTGACAGGAGCCCTTGACAAACTGTCAGATTCATCCTTAGCAAGATAATACTGCTTATAAGGTAGAGGATGGATTGTTGGGTTGTTGGGAGCGGGGACATGTGGAGAACCAAAATCTTTTGGAAATGCAAACCCAATTAGGTCACCGCCATCTGTGCCCTTTATGTTAAATTCCAGCTCCTTCACGTAACAGTCAAGGTCATTCATTATTTTCCCTCTTTTTACCTTTCCTGCCTCAGTTCCTAGCATGACTCAATATGAGACTATTTGTTTGTTTACCTCAGAAAGCCTTCCTTATCTCCAAATTAGCAATACTTCTCCTGGTGCTCTCAAAGCAGCCCCAGTTGACACTGTCAGAACACATATGCGCACAGCACAGTCACCAGGGGCAGAAAAGATGGAGCCAGACTGCCTGGGTTTGCAGCCCAGCTATGTCAGCTACTAGCTGTATGACTTCAGACAAGTTATTTAACTTCTTTGTGCCTCAGTTTCCTGACCTGAGATATGGGGTAGCAGTAGCACCTACCTCACAGGGCTATTTCAAGGATAATGTGAATCACTAAGAAAGACACCAGACACAGGATGAGGTCGATCAAAGTGTTCAGCATGAGGTCAATGAAAGTGTTCGCTGTGTCTGCATTACTTTTGTCTTTCGACCCGAGGTTTTGTCTCTTATCTCAATATCCTTGACACTGATGCAAGCACTTGACACATATAGGAATTTAAGAAACTTCTCTGGAATTAATAGAGGAAAAAAATGCAATGAGCTTCAGGGACCTGGGCGATAGACACGTGCCCCGTGTGCCTGCTTTCACTGAATTCTATGCTTTGACCGTGAGTTGACTGCTATTTGTTATTCACCTTACTACTTTCTTTTCTCTCCAGAATATTTAGAAAGAAAAGGAGAATCCGCCGTTCTTTTTCTTCTCTCTTCAACCTCAGTGCCTCTGATTCCTGGCTGCATGAAAGCATCTTTGATGATGTTGACTCTTCCCCCAGTGAGGATGTCTGGTTGGAGGGGGTCAGGAGGTTGGAAACAAATCACTGCAAAGAAAATGGTGAGTTTGAACCTCTTTCTTCCATGGTAAGGTAGCATTTCCAAATGGGGAGTAGCAACCACATGGTTCTGGACCAATGCCAAATCCAGAGACAATGGTCGTTTTGATATAGAGGATGAGCCACTTTTTAAATATTCACTTTAAGTTCTCTCCACACTACTTATGTTATCCAAATGCATTTATCTCCATCTCATGCAAAATAGCTTAATTTAAATGTACACATTATTAAGCTGATAATACTTGGAACATATCTGCACGTCTCCAATCGATCTTTTTTTTTTTTTTTCCAATCGATCTTTTCTGTACAGGACATGGGTAGACAAAGGATACCAGGATCAGAATTCAAGTCCTAGTTTGGGCACACTGTGATAGTTACTTAACTTTGCTAAGTCTCAATTTCCTCATTTGTAAAACAAGATATACATACATACTATAACACATATACATACTCCTATTGAAATTTATGCTACATGTATAATTAAATATATATATATTATGTAGTACCCATTATATGATATTAATGTATCTAAAGATGTATGTGTAGATACATATCTACACATATATATATATATATAAAACTATAGTGATAGGAACTCAAAGCATATCTTTTTTCTGATGGTTATATATTTTTATTTAATCAAGAAAATATAATAAAATGGTTATATACACATACAAGTATTTTCAATACTAATTCACACCATACACAAAACCCAATTTGGGGTGGATATTAGACCTAGATGCAAAAACAGGGTCTATGAATCTTCTTGAAGAAAATTTAGAGGATTATCATCACAACCTTTACCAAGCAGATTTTTTTTGGCTAGGACCCAGAAAGCACTAATCAGAAAAGGGAAAAAGAAAAGTAAGATAAGCTTAAAATTATTTTCTGAAGACCCAGTTCAGAAAATGAATACAGACAAAAACCATTTTACACAGCATATTAAAGAGTGGTAATGAATGGAAGGAAAGTTATGACCAATCTAGACAGCATATTAAAAAGCAGAGGCGTTACTTTGCCAACAAAGGTCCGTCTAGTCAAGGCTATGGTTTTTCCAGTGGTCGTGTATGGATGTGAGAGTTGGACTGTGAAGAAAGCTGAGCGCTGAAAAAGTGATGCTTTTGAACTGTGGTGTTGGAGAAGACTCTTGAGGGTCCCTTGGACTGCACAGAGATCCAACCAGTCCATCCTAAAGGAAATCAGTCCTGGGTGTTCACTGGAAGGACTGATGCTGAAGCTGAAACTCCAGTACTTTGGCCACCTCGTGCGAAGAGTTGACTCGTTGGAAAAGACCCTGATGCTGGGAGGGATTGGGGGCAGGAGGAGAAGGGGACGACAGAGGATGAGATGGCTGGATGGCATCACCGACTTGATGGGCATGAGTTTGAGTAAACTCTGGGAGTTGGTGATGGACAGGAAGAACTGGCGTGCTACGATTCATGGGGTCGCAGAGAGTCGGACACGACTGAGCGACTGAACTGAACTGAACTGAATGAATTGAGGGAGTAGCTTTGACATATACACTCTATCTTGTGTGAAAAAATGGGAAAGGCTAGTAGGAAGCTGCTGCGTAACACAGGGAGCTCAGCTCGGTGCTCTGTGATGACCTAGATGGGGCCTGGGGGAGGTGAGAGGGAGGCTCAGAGGAAAGGAATACATGAACACACATAGCTGATTCGCGTGGCTGCACAGCAGTGGGAGCACGGAGACCGAGCCACGGGCAGTTCCATTACTCTCTTTTAATAAAAAACAGGCTAGGAGCGTTCCCCTACAAAAATATTTAGTGCAAATTAAATAAGGTCTCGTGTTCATTGTACTTGTTCTTACATTTACTTTTTCTTTAGGGCATTTAAATGAGTGATATAAAGTTTCCTTTAAAGTAAAAGACAAAGGTGAAACAATCCAAGAAAATATGAAATGGCTAGGAGTTAAGAAGGCTCTGGGAGGTGGCAAAAATCAGGTGAACTATCCATGGATGTTTAAAATTTGGGAATCGCCACGCTAAAGGCAGAGTTTCACATATTTGGAAATTCACATGTTGTTTTCTCACTGCTGCTTCTTCAAAATATAAGCAATCGGACCACAGCAGTGCTGCACGTGCATGAGGTATCTTGTTAAAACTCTCATGGTTTCCAAATCTCTTCTAAATATAACAAAATCAACTCCCCCCACCCCCAATCAGTAATTAGTCAATCCGGGTGCACATGGGGCTTTGAAAGCGCTCATCTCTGCTGTCAACTGTAATCAAATCTTCCCCAGACTTCTTGCTTTCCGGATTTACCCAAAGCCCCGTGACTTTTATCAGCAATTCCTTTTTCTCTGGAAACATCGACAAGTTAGAAGACTCGAGAGAAGAATTCAAAATTAAATTGTTTTGCCATTTTCTCTCTGGGCATGGATGCAATCAAAACTTACTTCCTCTGATTTTCTTTTCCTTCATTTTCCAGGCTAAAATGGGCTTTTTTGTGTTGTTGTTGTTGTTGCCTATTTTGTTTATCCTCAGCTCACCCCTTCCACAGCTGCATCCAGACACCTTTCCTCATTAGCTGCAATTCATTCTCTAGCTCTGGTGTCTCGTGGCTGCCCAGAACCAATGCTGCAATTTGGACTGCATCCTCAGAGTCCATGAGTCATATTGATAGAGGATCCAGGATCTAGACAGGGAGGATTCTTCAGGACTTCCAGCTCTATTTCTGCCAGTCCCAAGAAAGAAAAACATGATGACCTCAGAGAAGACCCCCATCTGAGGTTCACAGTTTTCTCTTGATCTAGTGCCTCCTCCATAAATGTCTTTGATGGCAACATCTGTACATGGCTTTGTGTTTCCCTCTATAGAAAATGATAATGCCTATTTTGTATGTAAGGATAGGGAACTTGCTTGGGAGAAATAGATTCATCCTTTTAAAACAGAAGCCAAAAAAAAAAAAAAAAATCAGAAGCCAACCACACAATTTAAATAAACCAAGAGAAACAGAATGAAATTAATATCTTCAAATATAATCCCAAAGAACTATTTATTGATATGTTCTCTGAATTATGCAGGGCTTCCCTCGTAACTCAGATGGTAAAGAATCTGCCTACAGTGCAGGAGACCCAGGTTTGATCTTTGGGTAGGGAAGATCCTCTGGAGAAAAAAACGGCAACCCACTCCAGTATTCTTGCCTGGAGAATCCCATGGACAGAGGAGCCTGCTGGACTACAATTCATAGGGTCCCACAGAATCAGAGGTGGCTGAGCAACTTTCACTTACTTACTGCATGATGATTCTTTCATTTATTATTTTTAACATGTTTTTCTATTTAATTTTTGCTGTGCTGGATCTTTGTTGCTGCACACGGGCTTTTCTCTAGTTGCAGCAAGCTGGAGGCTACTCTAGGGGCAGTTCGTGGGCTTCTCATTGTGGTGACTTCTCTTGTGTTGGGGCACGGGCTCTAGAGTATGAGGGCTTCAGTAGTTTCGGCATGTGTGCTCCATAGTTGCCGCTTCTGGACTCCAGAGCACAGTCTCAATTGTTGCGGCACACTGGCTTAGTTCCTCTGCAGAGTGTGGGATCTTCCTGGGTCAGGGATCGAGCCTGTGTCTCCTGCACTGACAGGTGGATTCTTCACCACTGAGCCCCCTAGGAAAGCCCCTTTCATTTATTATTAAGGTTAGAGGGGGAAAAAAATGTCAGTGAAGGGAAGTGTGAATTGGGGGAAAACTATGTCTTTTCAGAGATGAAAATTCCTTGATCATTTTTTGTTAAGACTCTTTTGTCTGTAAGAATTTTTTATCATTTTTTCTCCTTTTAATGCCATTTCTTCTTTTAGAATTTTCTTTTAGAAATTTCTGTGCAATATTTCCAGAATTCTACATGAGATACATTTTTATCTCATCTAACTCTCAGCGGCAAAGCCTAAGTTCAACAGAGCGGCTTTGGGCAACGGCACAGGAATATTTTTAGTGTTGTCACATCCTCATCACGTCTCCCCAGATCTTAGTTCAATGCCACTCTTGAATACATAATCAGCCACCAAAGGTACCAGTTCCTCCTCACTTCCATGTAAATATGACCACACAGCTTCCTCTCTTTTTTAAGAACAGCTTTATGGAGATATAGTTGAGATATATATATATGTAGACTTCCCTGGTGGCTCAGATGGTAAAGAATGCACTTGCAAAGTAGGAGACCTGGGTTTGATCTCTGGGTGGGGAAGATACCCTGGAGAAGGAAGTGGCAACCCATTCCAGTATTGTTGCCTGGAGAATCCCAAGGACTGAGGAGCCTAGAAGGCTGCAGTTCACGGGGTCACAAAGAGTCAGACAGGAGTGAGCGACTAACGCATGCCACACCACACACATTTTATACAACTCTACCAATTGGACATTTACATGAGGTTTTCAAGGTCAGTATTGGCTGTATATGATCTTTACTCAAGATATCAGAGCCTAACGTCCCTCCAACACTGCGAGATTCAGAGTGAGAATAATACAGTCCATGGGGTCACACAGAGTCGGACGTGACTCAGTGACTAAGCACAGCGCAGTTGACATACGCAAATGTACATGTTTAATATGGACACTGTGATGATGTGGGATATTTGCAAACCCCCTGTAATATCATCACCACAGTCAAGGAACAGACATCCAACACCTCCCAGAGTTTCTTTGTGTCCCTTTGTGGAGTTTTCTGTCTTTTGTAGAGTTTGTTTGTGGTTTTTGTGTGTGTGTGTGTGTGTGTGTGTGTGTGCTAAGAAAAAAAAATCTACCTTCTCAACACATTTTGAAGTACATAAAATACTACATTGATATCTATAGCCACATGTGTAGCCGAGCTCTAGAACTTATTCATCTAGCATCACTGACACCTTATATCTGTTGAACAATTCCCCTTAGCTCCCCCCCCCTCACCCCCAGCAGCCACCCTTTTATTCTCTGCTTCTCTGATTTTGACTATTTTAGATACCTCGTGTATGAGTGTAATCATGTGGTGTTTGTCTTTCTATGACTGGCTTATTTCACTTAGATGAACCTCCTAGTTCATCTGGGATGATGCAAATGGCAGGATTTTCTTTATCCGTTCACCTATTGATGAACACTTGGGTTCTTTCCGTGTCTTAGCCGTTGTGACTAGTGCTGCAGTAAACAAGGTCCTGGACCTCCTCTGCGGCCTGGGAATTACTGGGTACTCTGCATGGTTCACTTCCTACCATTTCCTTTTTCTGTGACAACCGGCAAAGATGCTTCTGCAGACTGCTTTATCAAGAGGCAGCAAGTTGTGGGCGGGAGGGTAGGAAGGAACCTGCAGGGTTGGCAGGAATTCCCATGTCCAAAAGCATCAGTTCACTGGTTCAGTAACCAGACCTGTCCTGTGTATTAAATATGGTTTCACAACATCCCTGGGCTTTATTCCTTTAGATACCAGTGGCACCCTATCCCTTCTCCCCTGCTGAAATTGTGACCATCCAAAATGACTCCAGACATTGTCAGATGTCCTCTGGAGAGAGAAATGACTTCTGGTTAAGAAACACTGCTATATGAGGACCCCCAAGAGTCTCTTGGAGCTCCACAGTCACTCCCAGCTTCCAGAACAGGGCTGGACTCTCTCCACCTCTCACTGCTGAGTGAGCTCCTCAACACACAAAGCACCTCACAGCACTCCCATCCTCCAAGTTGCCCACAGGATAAATCTGATAAAAGTGAGCATGACCCATGAGTCCCTTCATGATTTTGATCCCCGCTTAGCAATTCTAAGTAACTCAGCTGGTAAAGAATCAGCCTGAAATGCAAGAGACTTCAGTTCGATTCCCGGGTTGGGAAGATCCCCTGCAGAAGGGATAGGTTACCCACTCCAGTATTCTTGCCTGGAGAATCCCCATGGACCAAAGAGCCTGGCGGGCTACAGTCCATGGGGTCGCAAAGAGTCGGACATGACTGACTGAATGATTAAGCACAGCACTAGCCATCCAGCCAGATCCATCCTCCAGGACTGCCCACACTCAGGGGCTCCTGTCTGGCCAAATAGCAGAGCTCATTTTTCTGGGAGCCCGCCACATTCTGCCTGGGGGCTGATGTCTTTCTTTCTTCTTTCCCTTCTTTCTGCCCCTCCCCCCCTCCTCCCCCTCCCTCCTCCCCCTCCCTCCTCCCCCTCCCTCCTTCCCCCTTCCCCCTCCCCCCTCTCCCCTCCCCCTCTGTCTGTCTGTCTCTTCCTGGCCTTCACTCTTCCTTCTGTCTCTCTGGAAGTACTGCTCCTCGGCCTTCAGGTTTCCGCTCAAGCACTCAGACACTCCCTCCTGGGCTCCATCTGGACACCTTCTGCCGGGTTTCCACGCAGTGATGACCTCTTTGCTCCTAACTGTGGGCCAGTGTGCCTGTCCCTGCCCAGCCATGCTGGCTCACAGCACTGTCTACTCTGACTTCCGACTCCCAGCCTCCCGAACTGCATCGTGTACGCAGTTATACAATATTCTGCAGTGAACGATTCCATGGCTCTGCCTGCCCCAGGCCCATGAAGCTCTGGCCTTCCCCTCGACCTTGGCTCCCCTTCCCAAACGTCTCGGGCTTGGCGCCTTCTTGGGAGGCTGTCGCCTGTGGGCTGCCTCTGGCTCTCTCTCTGCTGTCATCTCCCCTTTGTCACTTTATGCTCCATGGAAATAGAGGTTAGGAAAAAATGTTTCTGCTCATTCATTTCCAATTCTCTGTGCTTCTTGAGACTATTGCTACAATCATTAGAGCCACAGAAATCACACACACACACACACACACATACACACACTCTGAACCCCTCTGCTCTTCCAGGAGGTGATTTTGACTGTTCTCTGACTGATGACTGGGAGTCACAGAAGCTGAACGCAGAGTCTGTGAAAGCCTCCTTTTCTGGCCCCGTTGCCTCTCGGAGACCCAGAGAAAACTCCTATGGCTCGTCTCCTCAGTCCCAGTGGACGGCTTCTGAACGTTTCCAGGAAGACACGTTGGATCATCCAAGTGAGTTTTTTTAAACCTTTGCTGCACCCACATAATTCCTCCTTTCAGGGCCCGGAAGTGATTAACGTCTCCTTAGGTGCTGGCATTAGCCTGCATCCAGGTGATGCATCCGCAGAGGAGGTGACTGGCCTGGAGGAGTCATCTTAGAGGTCCCAGAAGGACTGGATTTGCAGTGTTTTCTTTGTTTTTTAAGAACCCTGAAGACATTTGGCAAAATGCTAAACATGACTAAAGCTGAGTCGTGCGTACATAGGTGTCTGTGATCATCGTCTTCATATCTAGCTGTGTGTTTGATATATGCTTAGAAAGATGGTAACGATAACCCTATATGCAAAACAGAAAAAGAGACACAGAAATACAGAACAGACTTTTGAACTCTGTGGGAGAAGGTGAGGGTGGGATGTTTCAAAAGAACAGCATGTATACTATCTATGGTGAAACAGATCACCAGCCCAGGTGGGATGCATGAGACAAGTGCTCCGGCCTGGTGCACTGGGAAGACCCAGAGGAATCGGGTGGAGAGGGAGGTGGGAGGGGGGATCGGGATGGGGAATAAATGTAAATCTATGGCTGATTCATATCAATGTATGACAAAACCCACTGAAATGTTGTGAAGTAATTAGCCTCCAAATAATAAAAAAATTTAAAAAAAAAAAAAAAAGAAAATAAACAAGAGACAGAACATTCTTTCTTGCTATGCCCCTGACAACGAAAGTCAAAAGATATCAAGGCCTTGATGCTTGCTGTCAGTAGTAAATCTGAAATAAATTCAGCAAGCATCTTCCTTAATCTCTATGCTAATATTGGATGGACCAGGTTTGCACACAGTGTTGCCTCAAGGTGCTGTCTTGTCCCCAGCTTGCCAAGTTTCAAAGCCCGGCTCCCACTTCAGTTTACCCAACTCTCCAAAACGTCACCTTTTCATCTGTAAAGGGAGATAATCATAGTTCCTACCCTGTATCAATAAATGATTGAAATAATCCTCATCCAGCACTTAGCATCATGAGCCATGTATACGAAGTGCTCCAAACATGTGATGTTATGATTACCTAAGATGGAGGTTAAATGAAAAAATAATGTCTTCTCTTTCTTCACCTTCCTCAAATCCTGAATATTTATCTCACTGACCACTTCCACTCCCAAAGACCAACATGCCCTGCTTCATTTTCTTCCCAGTGCAGCTATTAGGTAGATGTTGAGGAACTTTTTTATTCCCTTTCCAGGAGTCAGGATGACCAGGCAGCAGTGTTTATTGTTTAGACAGTTTCCTGCTGACAGTTTCGTGTCCCACCTCCTCCAGGGAGTCACCCTGTTTTCTGGGGACGAGGTCTTCAATGACCCCTTTTTGTATTCCTCCAGGTCTCAGGACTCCCCTCTCTCTTGCCATTTCTTGTACTGTTCTTGAATGTTTACTTTCGTATCTCCCCCATCAGGCCGTCAGCCCTTTCAGGATGGTGGTGACCATACCTTAGGCATCTGCAGAGTCCCAACTGCCCATGTAGTGCCTGGCACAGAACAGGGCCTCCAAGAGAGTGGTGGACCAGTTAAATGAGCTGTCTCCATTTTACAGAATAGAATACTCAACTTCCGGTAGGCCAAGTCAGCCTTTGTACCAGTTCTTTGTTGTGTCTGGACTGTCTCCCACGGCTATATACCCGGAAGACCCCCGCTCTTCCTTCAAGGTCCTGTTCAGAGGAGGCCGCCTCTGTGGGGCCTTCTCTGCCCCCTGCTGGCGGTTGGAGGTAGCACTTGGCTTCCCGGAGATGCTGTAGCCCCCAGCACCGTGTATCTCTCTCAGCGCCATCTTCCTTTGCTTCACTTGGCTGTGAAGCCCTGAGTGGATGAGGTCTCCATTTGATGTCATTTTATCTCCTTCATGTAGGTTTTGAGTGTGCAGACTGTTTGAGGTACTGATCCATATGCTAAAGGTGTAAGTGTGCCTGGCATCATTTTATCAGTCAGGGTTTTTTGAGTTCCAGAGGAGGAGAACCCAACTCAAAATGGATTGATCAGTCATTGAATGTATTGGTTCATATTAATAAACATTCCAGGCAAAAATTCCAGGTCTCTGCCAGTCTCTTCAAGTCTCTTTTCCTCTGTCCACTTTACTTTTTGAAATGCTCTTTATTACTCCATGGTAGTTCTGCTGGCTCTGTGCCTGCAACTTCCCCCATTCAAAGTCAGCAGAAACAGACTCTAGACTTAGGAAAAGAGGGCTGGCTACCTTGGTTCTGGAAGGGTCCCAATTACATGACAAAACCTATCCCTTTGTCAGTAAGTATATGAAGATCCAGGGGCTTGCCAGGTGATGCTAGTGGTAAAAAGCCTGCCTGCCACTGCAGGAGATATAAGAGATGTGGATTCGATCCCTGGGTGGGGAAGATCCCCTGGAGGAGGGCATGGCAACCCACTCCAGTATTCTTGCCTGGAGAATCCCATGGACAGAGGAGCCTGGCGGGCCTATGGTCCAGAGGGCTGCAAAGAGCTGGACATGACAGAAGTGACAGCATACATGCGTGCATGTGAAGCTCCAAGTGGACTGGAGTGCATCAAAGGCTGGGAGGGAAATCAGTCTGTCCACTGGAACCATGCACTAGGAGGCAGGGAAAAGGGACTTCTCAAGGAAAATATGGGCACTGCTGCTGAAGAACAGCAAATAGATGCCAGCTGTTCTCAATAGTCTGATGGGGAAACAGAGAGAAAGAGAACAATAATTTTAATTCATTGTGGAAAATTTGTTGATGGAGACATGCATGAGGTATAATGGGATTTCAAAGACAGAGCAACTAAGGGCCGATGGGGAGGTGAAGACATCCAAGAAGACTTCCTGAAGGAGTTTACACTTGAGCTAAGCCAAAATTAATGCTAAGAGAATGGCTACTGATGGAGTGAATCAATGAACACCTTGTCCACAATCACAACGTATGTCTTTATAGAACATGAATTTAAACCCAGTCTTCCTTCAGTATTCAAGTCTAGGGATCTTTGCAGTTTGTCAACCTACACTTATTTCTGGGAGAAAATATGTTTCAAATTCCACATGAGATCAGAGGAGGCTAAGAATAGAAACACACTTTAGAAGGATGGTTGAGCATTCTATTGAACCCATAATAACTTATTTAAATCTCTGTATATATTAATATGAAATACTATATATGTGCAGTGATGTCATTCACAACTGCTATATTTTGCATTTGCCTATCTTCAGTGTCTTGCCCATATTATGGACTAAGTAGGTTCTTGTAAGCTGACTCAGTCTCAATTCAGAACGTAAATAGCAAAAATAAGTACATGCAGAGCTCGAAGTCCTTACAAGTTTTAAACAACTTGCAAAATTGGGCTTTTGAAGCATTTGGCAAAAACGAAGCTGAGATCTGTTCTATTTTCCTTTAGATCTTTACGTGGTCATCTTTAAAGCAGCTCTGATTCCTTTTAGGTGGTTAAAATAAGACTCAGAGTCACAATTGGTTTAACTCTTCCTTTTATAACTGCTGGATGATTTGCAGTCATTTCCACCATGGCTCAGTAGCACTGAAGTATTTTAAGATAGTGAAGAGTTTTGCAAGGACAAATAGTTCAGACTATTTATTCTCTTTTTTAGTCCTTTAGAGACTCCCACTATGCCAAGTTGCCATTCTCTTACCCACCCTATTTTGGATGAAACATGATGTTCTGGCTAGATGTGGTTTTTCAATCTTGGCTCTGGCAACACAGCTCCGTGACCTTGGATAAATTTCATCACTTGAAATTTGGTCTTCTCCTTTGCAGAACTGTGATCATGGTTCCTGCCTCCCAATCTGGTAGTATTGATGACATGAACTGATGTATGAAAGCTCTTTGTGAGTTATAAGGCACTCTATACATTTTAGACTTTAATATTATAATCATCATCCCAGTTAGATTTCTGACATTAGCATCAATTCTACAAAGCCTTTTGCCAACATTGAGGTAAAAGGCAAGCCCCAAACTGTCTATGTAGTGCAGTTGCTTATGTTTTAAGTGTTAGGTAGAAACTGATACTTTTCAGAAAATTTCTAATGAAAGGCCCTATAACAGCATTTGATAATTTGATCTTATTGCCGTGCCATGCCATGTCACTTCAGTGGTATCCAACTCTTTGTGACCTTGTGGACTGTAGCCCACCAGGCACCTCTGTCCATGGGATTCTCCAGGCAAGAATGCTGGAGTGGGTTGCCATGCCCTCCTCCAGGGGATCTTCCAGAACCAGGGCTCAAACCCCCATCTCCTACGGCTCCCACATTGTACGCAGATTGTTTTCCACCGAGGCATGGGGGAAGCTCTTAATCATGTTACTTAGGACAAATTATTTGAAAACCTTTTTTTTTTTTTTGGTGTATCAAAAAAATAGTTTTAGTATGATTTTGTTGTTCCAAGATTACTTAATCAACGATGATTTCTAATTCATTTATTTTTTATTTTTCCTGTTAGAAACCAGTTTGTTACGAGAGGTCTCCTTTCAAGCAATTCTGCTTGCTGCATGCTTAATCATTTCTGCCTGTGCAAGGTAATTTAGCTTTTTATGTTCGTGCAGTGGTGTTTCATAATTAATGAAGCTGTAATTGATTGATGATTTCCTTGCCTTATTCCACAAAGCATTTTAGGTAGCTCTGTGGTTAAGATTTGTCCATTTTTCTGTCCATTGGCTTTTTATCTACTACCTCCCTCCTCCCATTATCTCACAAAACACACCAAAGGCGGTGGATCTTGCTAGAAATTGGATTTGTACCATGCATTATCCTTTGTTTAAATCCTCAGTGACTCCCAGTTACAGATATAATCTAGGTAACCCTACATGGAGTTCAAGGGCATATGACATCCCCACTAGGGCACTTGGAGTTCCCACTGGGACTCCATCTTTCCCATTATATTTTCATAACCTCACATAAAATGTCTTCTCAGCGTCTCAGAGGACATAATGTGCTTGCCTGATTATAGGCATGTTTCTGTTCTACCCTCTGTCCAGCGTGTCCTTCCTATTCTTTTCTTACCCAAGTCTCCGGGGCAGTCATCAAGTCCCTTCTGTGCTAAGCCCACTTGTGCCTCAAGGCCTTTGCACTTGCAATTTATTCTGTCTACTACAGTCTCTTTTCCCTGGAGAAACAATAACATGTGCCTTTACTTCTTTCTGGTTGTCTGTTCAAATGTCACATCGGTCGAGAGCCCTTCCCTGACAACCATATAGAGACAGAATACCATTCTCTGTCACACACATCTCACTTGGCTTTTCTCCAGAGCATTTATCACCACCTGACCTATTCTATGTTCATGTGTTTAAAAGTGAATGATCTAGGTCTCCCTACAAGATTGTAAGTTCCTTGAGAACAGAGATATTGTGCTAGGACCTCCTCGATATTTGTTGAACAAATGAAACAGGAATGAATGATACATCCTGGGGTCTTGTGGTCCTTGTACACTGGTTAGTACATGCTGCTTGTCCTCAAGTCCTTCCTCTTGATGGTCAAGTACCTCACATCACTTGGGAGAGTTGTATTTTTAAATACGAAGTCCTGGATCCCATCCCTGGAGATACCAATTTAGGTCTAGTGAGAATCCGTACTTTAAAACAGCTTCCCAGATAATTATGAGGTTTGGAAAGTATTTTTAGATCATAATGGGACCAAAAGAACAAAAAGGGGTTGGGGGGAGTCCTGTAGTTAAAAATAAAGTTGCAGAATTCTGCATTATATATCCCAAGTTGGGGGAATCACAGAGTGCATTAGCATAATAAAGGCGCAGTGAAATAACATGGTGAAGAAACCTGTTCAGCTTTACTTAACTTAGCTTTTCCCAAACTTAGCTGACCATGGAGACTTTTCTTTATTTCACAGGACTATTAATGGATTGTTCCTCTTGGGTTAATTTATGTAGAAACTTCCCCCTTAAGAGGAGAACTTGACTCCCTTTGGAAACTTGATTCCAACAAGTAGTGTTTGGAAAGAGGAGGCAAAGGAAACTTGACAGTTGAGAAGCCTGACAAACACCACCTTGATATGAGAAGAGTGGCATTTCACCTCGAGGGTCTTCTAAACCCCAGTCTAAACATGGTGGTGGTGGTGGTCTAGTAGCTAAGTCAGGTCTGACTCTTCCAACCCCAGGGACTGTAGCCTGCCAGGCTCCACTATGCATGTAATTTTCCAGGCAAGAATTCTGGAGTGGGTTGCCATTCCCTTCTCCAGGGGATCTTCCCAACCCAGGTATCTAACCTGTGTCTCCTGCACTGCAGGTGAATTCTTTACCACTGAGCCACCAGGGAAGCCCAGTCACAAGAAAAACCCACATTGAGGGACACTCCACATTATCTGACCAGTACTCCTCAAAACTGTCAAAGTCATCAAAACTATGGAGAGTCTGAGAAATTGTCACAGCCCAAACTAAGGACACAAAATGACTAAATGTCATGTAATATCCTATGTAAGATGCTGGAAAGTGGATCAATTAGGGAAAAGCTGTAAAGTTCAAATGAAGTGTGGAGTTGAGTTATTAGTGAAGCACCAGTGTTGGTTCCTTATAATTATGACAAAGGCACCATCTAAGATGCTGATGACAGGGGAAGATGGATGAGGGATATTTGAGGACCCTCTGTATTACTTTTTGCAACTTCTCTGTATATCTAGTTATTCTAAAGTAAAAAGTTTAGTTTTTGATTTTAGTTTAGTGATTTTTTTTTTTTTTTCAAAAAAAGAACTCTTCCTATGGGCAAAGCATGGATGAACCTCAGAACTATTATGTAAGTGAAAGATGACAGACACAAGTATATAAATAAAAAATTCAAGAAAAGGCAAAACCAATCAGTTCCTATAGATGTGGGAATAGTGGTTAACTTGGGAGAGTAAAGTAGGAAGAATCAGTAAAGGAAAACTTATGGGGTGTTAAAAATATTTTATTTCTTGATTTGGGTGATGGCAAGTTTTTTACTTTTAAAATAACACTAAAACTCTTTATATGCTTTAATGTACATTTGTTAAAGCTCATTTTTTTTCAGCAATAAAGTCTTTTTTAATTAAGGTATATGCATTTTTTAAGATATAATGCTATTGAACACTTTATAGTGTAAACATAATTTTTATATGCACTGGGAAACCAAATATACACACAATTTGCTTTATTATGATATTCACTTTATTTCAGTGGTCTTTGAAACTGCAATATCTTCAAGGTACACCTGTACTGATTTTTTTTTAAGCAGGCAGTTAACTTGTCTGAATTCAAACTAACTATTTCTCTTGCATAGGCAGGTAGCAATTAAAAATCTCTGATGAGTTATTTTAACCTTACCTGAGTGCCTGAAATTTCCCCATATATGTTTTGGTAGCAGGTCAGCAGTTTTGGAGTTAGGAGATTTTGGCAGTTTATATGTAGAAACCTCAATTTTTTAAGTTTTTAAAATGCCTATAAAAAGATGTCTGAAAGGATATTTGTCACACTTTAATAATGAATGCTTCAGGGTGGCGGGATTTTTTTCATGATATTTTCCTTTTGCCTTTATATTTATTTGTAATCTCTTCCACTATTCGTATTTTGAGCACAAAGCTATAAAGATATTATTCTTTAAAAAGAAAAAAAAAATCCACTCTGTGATAAATCACCCATTAGATTGACAAAAACCTGAAAGTTTAACACCCTCTTTTGTCAAGGTTATGAAACCTTAAGCATACAAATTTTCTCCTTTGTTTTTTTCTAGAAGTTTCACACTTTTGTGGTTTACATTTCAGTCTATGACTCATTTTGAGTTGAATTTTATGTTAAGGTGTGATGTCTATGTGTAGTTTCATGCTTCTGCACATCTAAACAACTCGACAGCATTTGTTGAAAAGAGTCTCCTTTCTCTATTGCATTGCTTTTGCACTTCTGTTAAAACTCACTTAACTCGGGCTTCTCTGGTGGTTTGGTGGTGAAGAAGCCACCTGCCAATGCAGGAAACACAAGTGTCATCCCTGGTCCAAGAAGGTCCCAGATGCCTCGGAGCACCTAAGCCCCTGGGCCACAGCTACTGAGTCTGTGCTCTAGAGAGAGGGGATCGGAACTACTGAACCCATGTGCCGCAACTCCCGAAGCCCCCTGCACGCCAGAGCCCATGCTCCACAGCAAGAAGCCTACAGCGCTGAGACACCCACAAACCACGATGAAGAGCAGACCCCACCCGCCACAACTAGAGAAAAACCCACAGAGTAATGAAGACCCAACACAGCCAAAAATAGATAAACAAAAATTTTAAACATTAAAAAAAATCGCTTAACTTGTATCTATTTCTGGGCTTTCTATTCTTTTCCATTCAGCTGTATTTCTATCCTTTTGCCAACACTACACTGTTTCGATTATTGTCATTCTATAGTATATCCTAAATCCATTCATCTATAGTAAGGCTAAAAGAACATCTCATGTGTTGGAAATATACAATCAGTTGCTAAGCCTGAGCAATTCTGCTGTTTCAGGTGGTTTCTGGGAGGAATCATAGCCAGTGTCTTCTCGTGTTCCTTGGTGATAATCATTGCTTGTAAGTAACTATTTCCCACGTTACTGCTCTGATTCCCATATTTTATCTGGATTTAAAAATATTTTCTCAAAATTAAAAAAAATAATAAAAATATTTTCTCTTTCTCCTCCAAGATGTTGTCAAGTCATCCTTTTTCAGCCTTGCCAGCTATTTCAAAGCCACCAGCTGCACTTGGTAAGTATCTCTTGTGTTAGCATTGTTTGTACAAAGATAACCATAATCTGCCATCTGAGAAAGCTTTCTGCTGAGCAGTGAATGGCAATGACTACATGCAGGAAAGGTCCTAACTCTTTGTCCTGAAGAATAATTTCTGTTACCAACCTGTCTCCTAAATACTTATACCAAAATAGATAGAATTAATTTTTAAGGCAGCAAAACTTAGGAAATAACGTGACTTAAAAAAAATTTTTAATAGTCTTTGAAGGGATTTTATAGATTATATAGCACTGTACTTCATAAACACCTCACATTAAAAGGGCTTTATCTTAAACTTTCCTAAAGAACTGGCAAACTGTCCATGAAATGATCTGTTACAAACTGTGATTTCTCCACCATCTCTCACCGACTTAACGATGCCCCTGTATTCTGACTGCATAGTTCAGCATATTTCAAAGGGTTACTGGGGTCTGGGTGAGATGCTCACAGAATCTCAAACAGTCTGCAAAGCGCCCTCCCCTTGCAAGACGGATTGTCTTATTTACTTTCACCTCAATATGGCTCTCAGAGGCAAAGTCCCAGAGCTTGGAGGCTGAGGTCTGTAATTCAAATTAGTTTACTGGCCTTTGCTCTTGACACTCCGTTGCCCTATTTATGAAATCCTTGTATTTAACTCTGAAATCACAGCGGGGCTTAGCAAAGATTTATTTTGTTTTGGACTCCAGCCAATATTGATTTACTGACACCCTGAGCAATGTTTTCCTTCATTTCCTGGCATTCCAGGTTTCTAGGGACAAGCGTTGGTAGAGCTAAGTTTTATCTAACCTGATAGGTAGAAAATTGGATCCTGAGGTCACCAGAGAAACCCTTATTCTTTAGTCCTTATAAATTAATGTTGTTGTTGTTCATTCACTAAGAGTTGTGTCTGACTCTTTGCGATCCCCTGGACTGAAGCCTGCAGGCCTGCTCTGTCCTCCACTATCTCCCAGAGTTGGCTCAAGTTCATTAAATTAGTGACGTTTGTTTGAAATCCTCCTAAGAGGGACTTACCTGGCGGTCCAGTTGGGGAATTAAGATCCCACATGCCACATGGCATGGGCAAAAATGTTTTAAAAGTAAAATAAAGTAAAACCTTCCTGAGATACCCAATTTTCTCCCTCTAGCTGTGGGGCTGCACGCAGGCCTATCTCACACGAGGTTAACTGTAGATGAGCATGGGTGCTCAGCTTTTGGTGCAAGCTGGACTGGACTAACATATAATGTCTGAACAAAAGATTCAACGGCAGAGTTGTTTTGTAACCCAGCTCACAGAGATGTCAGTTGGTGTACATTGTATAAATCCATTTCTTTGGGTTTCAAGATGAATATGTACAATTAATCAGAACAAGTATCATCTTGTTAGAAAGCTCTGTAATGAGGGCAGAGTTTCTCAAAGCACAGCATTGGGGACATCTGCTCTAGAATCAACTGGGTAGTTCATTTGAAACCAGCTGTATGGATTCCAATTCCAGACTTCCAAATCCAAATTTGTGGGGGAGGGGCTCTTTATTTTTAATTACCTCTTCAGATAATCCTTTGCACATTAACTAAGAAAGTCTTGGAAAGATGGTTTGTAAGAACCTTTATGCCTTGATTTCTAAAGTGGCCTTGCTTAACCTAACGTTATCTTCATTTAGAACTCACAATGTATTCTGTTTTGGGTGTCCAGTAATGCTCAGCAGACGTTTATGAAGCCTCTGCCAGGGGTCAGACACCGTTGTTAAGTGCCAGGGTTACGATGCCAACGCCTCAAGATTTGAGTCTAATTAGAAGGACTTGTGAAGGGCAAGGTGAAGTTGTGTTTTTAAGGCAACAAGTGCAAGTACAGAGTTAGCACAGAGGCTATGGGACCATCAGGGTAGATGTTTGGCCAGACCAGGAGAGATGACGAGGGTGGGCAGGGAAGGCTGGTTGGATCAGCCAGTGTCTGAGCTGCAGGGGTTTTGTCATCTGTTGCTTTAAGGGCATCTCCCACTGTTCTGTGCTCCTCCTAAAAGAAATTATATCAAGGCCAGAATGATATTTCCATTTTAAACACTCTCATCTGTGTCTCATTTATGGAACAAGATCACTTCTTTGATTACTTGTATACATACTTCAACTTGTTTTTCTCTCATTCCCTCTGGTTTTTTTTAAACCTGTTTCCCACCCTTCTGACCTGATATACACACACTCTTGCAGTTAAGATCTGAAAACAAGGACTATTGACTTCATTTCTGTATCTGATGCCTTGAAAAGAGTAGGTACTGTACTCCATAAATATTCATTGAATATATTTGCTGCATCATTTCTTAAAGTACTTCCTTTAGAGCCAAGAGTTCTGAGCCTGTACATTAAAGATTTTGCAACCCTCTTCCTCACATATAAACATATCCAGAAACCAATAAGCCAAAGACATGATTATTAGCATCAGGAGTCAAGAGTGACTCATAAGTCTCCTCCAAGAACCAAGGATGAGAATCTAAGGGAGCTGAGGACAAGCACTGTATTTGGTTCAACATTGTGGAGCAGCCCTTCCGTACCTGTCCTGCACCGCACATAGATAGATAGCATGCTTGTTTTTTTAACATTTTATACTTCTCAAGTCACATCTCTTTTCATAACATCATGCAGTTCTTACTCAACTGCCTTCCTGGTTAAATTTAAAGTCTTCGAGTTTGGGGACTGTCTGTACTGCTCACCTTTGGCTCAAAGGCCCCTTTCCAATGATGGTCATCAGAGGTACCCCATGTCGCCAATAACAAGTTAGCATCAGAAGGGTCCATTCTGCATTTATGATGTCATAGTAGCAAAATGGGTAACATCTCTTTTTCTACTTTCCCATGCAGGAATGGATGTTTATATAGTTGGTGAATAGTGAATCAATTTTGTTGTTGTTGTTTAGCTGCGACCTCATAGATTACGGCTCATCAGCCTCCTGAGCTCATCAGGTTCATCAATTCTCCAGGCAAGAATACTGGAGTGGATTGCCATTTCCTACTCCAGGGGATCTTCCCCACCCAGGGATAGAACCCACATCTCCTGCATTAGCAGGGGGATTCTTTACCACTGATCTACCTGGGAGCCTCAAATCATGGGGAAAACTCACCCGTTACCCAGTATGGAATTCTATTCTAGAAGGGGTGGGGAGAAAAGGACAATATAAAATAGTAGTTAGCTAAGTACCAAGCTGGGTTTAGGGACCAAAAGCTCTGTAGCCTGTTCCAGAAAAGAGAGAGAACTAGTAGGTAGGAAAGACCTGGGGCTCCACTGTCCTAGTTCTGATTATTTAAGGTAGTTGTGTTTGTGTGTGTGTGTGTGTGTGTGTGTGTGTGTGTGTGCCATGAAGTAATTCAAGTAGATACTGCATTTCCTGTGTACGTGGATAAATGATGAATTTCTTTTCTCCTTTCTCTGATCAGGTTTGCCAAAATCTGACAACCGTTCATGAGTGCCTCTGATGAATGTCTTCAATCTGAATATACAGAAACTGTCTGATTTGTAGTCTGCTTGGAATCAACAACTGGAGAGAGTGAACAACTGGATAATTGAGTGGAAAAAAAGATTTTAATTTGGTTATGTCAGTTTTTTAAAAAAATCTCAGTTTTGCCCTCACAATGATAGTAGTATGCTCATGAAAATAATATTAATTTGCCTTTCCTTTGCAAACACTAACAGTTGGAAGGGAAAGGACTGGGAAATGAGACAGAGAACAAACCTCCTGGATGAATGGTCACCTATTATACCTTAGACCTTGAGGCAATGGTTCTCAAACGTTAGTTTCGTTAGAGAATTCTATGAGGAGCTTATAACAATGCGGGTTCCTGGGCCTGCCTGTCTATACCTACCCTTTGATGAACTGCTGCAGTTGAACAAAGAAAGGGAACTTACATAATCACCAACTTGAAAGTAAATAAATGTGGTCTGTACATAAAATACAATGTAGAAAAAGTTTGCAGTTCTCCCCAAGGAAATGGTGTAATTGCAGGTGGTGACAGTAGATAATGGTTGATGGAAAATGGGCAGGAGAGAGCCATTTTTTAGAAAGTTCTTCTTTTGAACCAATTTCTTTACCAAGTTTTCAATCATCTTGGGACTCATGACTACTTTTCACTCAAATTGAAATTCAAGCAAAGATACAATAACAAAAAAATCCTTTAGGGGCAAAATAAAGGCAAAGCACCGCAGTGCTTTAAAATGTGTAAAAAAAGGTA
The DNA here is from genome assembly GCF_019320065.1 of Cervus canadensis. Classification (NCBI taxonomy): domain Eukaryota; kingdom Metazoa; phylum Chordata; class Mammalia; order Artiodactyla; family Cervidae; genus Cervus; species Cervus canadensis. The sequence continues at coordinate 2,331,030 of NC_057397.1, read as the reverse complement.
TGGTTACACATGCATTATAGGAGATGCTCCCTCTCCATCCCTCTTACTTCATATATACTCCCAAAGCAAACGTGGCCTGCAATTCAAATTTACTTTGTATGGTATTCTTTAACTAGAAATTTGTATGGAGAAAATTGTCTGTGTTTAAAATGGTAAGGTCAAAATATCACTTTTCTATTGATTGTACTTAGGGCATTTTTTTGTTGAAAAGGTATTATACTAATAAATAAAAGGAGTCATCACTGACTTGGTTTGATCAAATACTGGTTGATATATTGCTCTGAAGATGTTTTTTGGATGTAATTAACATTTACAATCAATTAACTTTAAGTAAATTACCCTCCATCATGTGGGTGGGCCTTGTGCAATCAGTTGAAGGCTTTAAAAGAAAAGCCTGGAGTTTCCTGAGGAAAAAAGAATTCTGCCTACAGATTGCAACAAACAAATGCTGCCTGCATTTCCAGGCTTTAGACTCAGGACCACAGTATCAACTCTTACTTGAATTTCAAGTTTGCTGGCTTGCCTTATAAATTCTGGACTTGTCAGACCCCACAACTGCATAAGATAATTCCTTAAAAGCTCTCTAGATAGATGGCTATTTCTATCTACATATATCTATAGATGTCATACCATATGTATTAATATGCCATATTGGTTCTGTTTCTCTGGAGAATCTTGGCTAATACAGCAGGTGTTATAACGAACATTTGATCGATAACCTTAGAAAAGTTTGATAACTTTCCCCAAGGACACAAAGAGTAGGTCAAACTTGGGTCTGTATGATTTCACAGCCCTCACTCTTCCCACCGCTGATTGCTGCTGAGAAGGGTTATGGGGGAGAGACATGCACGTTGAAGATCAAATATTGCCTGAATCACTCTCTCTGGAAATTCTAACCCAGGAAAATGTTTTCCATGAGTCGAAAGATTAAATGGAAAGAGTTATCTTTCAGGGACAGCTGTGACCTTTACCTTTTTTTCCCCACATGATATGGCTTGTATAGCATTTTATTTATAATTTTTTGGAATTATTCAACCTCTTGCTTTACTTTTTTTAAAATTAAGGGTATAGTTTACAGTGCTGTGTTAGTGCCTGAAGTACAACAAAGTGGATCAGCCATGTATATATCCCCTCCCTCTTTGTGTGTATGCGTGTTTGTCTTTGGATCTTATATCTTAAATCTAGCCCCGCAAAGATTTGGTGTGAATGAGATGACAGAGAAATCATCTAATGCTGTCCGGTTTGCTTTAGGACCTCTGCTTGTAGAGGTTTCTGCAGCTGCAGTCAGCTCACGCTGCAGCCTTTACTTTGTGCAAGATGTCTTATCTTAGTTACCTGTAATCCTTACCATAGTCCATAGTTGGGTTTCAATTGTTACAATAGGCAAATCCATGTAATTCCTGATGTGGTCCAGGCAGCCCTCCTTCTGCTTATAACCATGCCATTGGCCATCTCTGACCTCCAAGCGTGCCTAGTTACCTGCCTCAGGCTGGCGAGTGACTCGTGCCAGGAGTGAGGGACATCACATGATCCCACCAGTGGGGGTAGCTGGGGAATGCAGGGAACCATTTGGACCTTTGGTGAGCTCTAGCAGACCCTGCGAGACCCTCATTTTAAAGACGAGGCCGGTAAATTTCAGAGAGAATGCGTGACTTGTGCACCCCAGGTCTTTAAGGCTCCTGTGTAAAATCTCCCGCCAAGTAAAATCTACTGTAGTTACTTCAGAGCAACTCAAAGCGATCCGCATATGCTATAGTGGATGCCAACCATCTCCCCCTCCTCGCCAAAAGGAATCCCACTATTGCTCATACAATACAGCAGAGCAGACACCTGCTAAGTTGGCATACTTTGCCTCAATGCCACATTTCCCTACCAAGCCTTGATGAAGGTCTGATCATGTATTAAAAAATATCTATCCCGCAGTGATGGTTGTATCCCCTCCATCTGTCCCATGCTGGGTAAAATCTGCTACAGCTGCAAGCAACACCTGCTAGAGAACCAGACGGGGTACCTCGGGGGTTGGAGGGTGCAACTTAGCAGGTGGGTGCGAAGAGCTGGCAACCACTCTACCAAAATTTTCTACCGTCCTTTTGTAGCCTTAAAGGAGAGAAACACAAAGAAAATGCAAGGCAGGGTGAGAGATAAAGGCTGGTACACCAGGATTTTGATTTTCAATGCAAATACTTCATATTAGTGTGGTGAAGAGAGAGTGACCCGCCCGCCACCCTAACCTGAATTGCATTAGCATATTTCTGTGTGGGTGAAACTGACATTCAGGCTGCAAATGATCTGCTGTGAGGGAGGTGGCGGAAGCTCTATGCCAGGGGCTCCCTTTTTCTCCCCCCGCCTTTTTTTTTCAGTGAAAGGAAAAATCAAGGACCACATGCTAGATCTTTCCACCTTCCCCATTTCATTGTTTCGTCCTCTGCTGAGTCACATCATTTGAAAATCAGCAAAATAGTTAACAGCACGTTATGGCTGTTCTGGAGTCAGGCTGGACCTGGGGCTGAGTTCTGACCGGGCTGCTTACCTGCTATGTCACTTTGGACAAGGTGTTTCATCTTTCTAAGGCTGAATTTCCTCATCCATAAAACAGGATAAAGTATTATTTAATTCCTAGCATTTGTATGAGAAGTAAATGATTCCATGCCAGCAAGGCTCTTAAAACTTGACACAGAGCTTGGGTACACGCCGAGCTCTTCCCAAGCAGGGTCTGCCATTGTTAGCAACAGAAGGAGTAACATTAGTGGTAGGGGCAACAGTTTTTCTGATTTCTGGAACCATGTGAGTTTTTCAGTTAGTAGATGAGATGGTATAAGAATCGGGTGAGATGTGGGCTGAAGCTTGGCCAAGGACATGTCAATCTGGCTGAATAAATACTTCTTCCAATATTTAACACAAGGTGGAGTGATTATAAAGCCAATATGTCTTTAACTTTTTTTTTAATATTTATTTTTATTTATTTGACTGTGCTGGGTCTTAGTTGCAATATGCAGAATCTAGTTCCCTGACCAGGGATCGAACCTGGCCCCCCTTCTTTGGAAGCAAGAATCTTAGCCACTGGACCACCAGGGAAGTCCCAACAATTAGGTTTTGCAGTTAGACAGAGATAGGTTGGACTTGGCTGCTGTCATTTATGACCTTGTGACATTGGGCCTATACTTCAGCTTCTCTGAACTCCAGCCGTAAAACAGATATGTTCATGTCTTGCAGTTGTACAGTTTAGGGGTGGGTGGTGGTGGTGGTATCACTTTAATGACAAACAGGAGACAGAAGAGAAAATGAGCTTATATCCTGGCATGAGAAAGGATTCACTTTAAAAATAACCAGCTAAATTTTCTTCATTTGGTAAGCGCTTCACCCTCATTTCATTTCAATAAAAAAAGAGAAAATTCAAATATGCAAAAGAGAAAAGGCAACCCGGGATTCCTCAACCCAAAGACAGCCACCGCCAACATCTTGGTGTTGAGCCAAGAAAACTGTCTTGATGGCAAGGTTGATGAGACATGGAAACAGGCACCCCAGAGAGGAGGACTTTGGACATGGAAGCAGCCACCATCTGGGGTCAGTCGTGCGGCCCTGGCCCTGATGGAAGCAGGGAGCTCCAGCGATGACAGGCCCAGCCCCCCGCTGTGCTTTCGTGTAAGGGCCATGCCATCAGCTGTCACCCCGCAGGAAAGTTATCTCTCCCCTCCCCCAACGTGGGGGCCAAGATGGCCACATAACAAAAGTGAGTTTTGAAGACCCTTTATCAAAAGGGAAGCAGGAATAAACTAAAATCTAGTGTATCCAGGATGCCACTGTGTCCTCACTCCCTTTCTCACTCCCTTTTTTCAAATCTTAACCCCAGTGGCAGTTCTGAGCTCCATAGAGCTCAGGGCTTACAGTTCAATGGGTGAGGCAGACAAACAGGCAGTGACATCATCAGCCTGATGGGCAATAAGACAGAGGGGACTCCAAGTAGCCATGGGGCCCTAAGAGGGTGGGATGCTCCTACCTCCGCCTGTATCATAGAGTCTCCCAGGTGTCCTCTATACCCCCCGCACAGTGCTTAGTCCCGCATAAGTCCAGCATCTGTCATTCCTCATAAATATAATCTCCAGTAGCGCAGGGACCATTTCTTTCCCCAGGGCCCAGCCAGTGCAACTAGGGAGGTGCTCAGTGAATACTGAACAGACAGATGCTGTTGAAAGAACACGTGTCCTGAGGGGTGTCTATAGTGGGCACCAGCTGTCTTGTTCTGTCCACTATCCCTTCTTTCCCTTGTCTGGTTCCTATAGCATCTTTCTTAGTCACCCCTACCCCAACTCATGGGTTTTAGTGGGGCTGCTAATCCCAAGCCCTGAAGGACGTGGAGGTACAGGATACAGTTTGGCCAATCAGATTCTCCTTCTCCCAGGGAAAGAGGTGATTAGAGGCAGGCTGTGAGAGAGCCTGGAAGGAGGGCCACACTCATCCTGTGGCTGGGTCTCCCCACTCTGGTTGCCCAGCTCTTTCCTAGAGTCTCTGAGAAATCTTTTAGCTGAAGTTAGTCCAAGTACATTTTAAAAAAAAACCTAATATAGTCTTTTTTTCTTTAAAAATTTTAATTGAGATGAAATTCACAACATAAAATAAATCACATGAAGCATCTTTCCAAATCACTATCTTTCTACTCCTTCAGTGCCATCAGAGTCAAATTATATCAAGCCTGTCAGCTTCTCTGCCTCTCATCTTGTATCATGTCATTTTTGTTCTCCTCCACCTGAGGTTCCATGCGTACATGCTCAGTCACGTCTGGCTCTTTGTGACCCCACGGACTATAGCCCACCAGGTTCCTCTGTCCATGGGATTTCCCAGGCAAGAATACTGGAGTAGGTTTCCAATTCCTCCTCCAGAGGATCTTTCCAACCCAGGGATCAGACCCACGTGTCCTGTGTGTTCTGCATTGGCAGGCAGATTCTTTACCACTGAACCATCTGGTAAGGCCAAGATTCCATGAGTCATCATTAAAGTCATTCATTTGGACTTATTTACGCTCCTTGTGCTTTCCTGGTAAAACCGCATCTTTGGTTACATCCAAGGCGACATCTGTTATGCATCTTTGCCCACACACTGAACATGACTTGAGAAAGACCAGGCAACCAGGCCTTTCTTTAAATTCGTGATCACAACCCTTGAAGTGCGTTTGGTGGTGCCTGGCAATCACCATACCACAGCCTGTGTACGGCTCTCCTACTCTACTGGGGACTATTTCATACCTTATCCTTTCCCTCATATCTTCAGGACATCTTTCTGAGTCTCATTCTTGGCTGATGTCCTTGCTTCCTATTTTGCTGAGAAAATAGAAACAATTATGAAGACACAGCTAACCATATCTATCCACCTACCAGCATCTGTTCCTGCTCTCTTCCTTCCTGTTCTCTGGATGGAAAGTCCTTGCTGCTATCTAAGGCCAACTCACTGCTCATGTACTGAAACCCACCCCCTCTTATCTGTTCATAGAAATTGCTCCAGGAATTGTTCTCCCTTCTGCAGTAGCAGCCTTGATTATGCTATCATAACTCCTGCCTTAATTAAGCCTTTGATTGACTCCACACCCCTTACAACTCTCTTCTTCCATTTCTCTGCTCCTAGTAGTAGAACAATTCCTTGGTAGGAGGAACAAGGACAATTCCTTGTCTTCTGTACTCATTTGTCTCTAATTCACCTCCTCCGAGTCTTTCTTGAACTCAATCAAGATTTCACTCTAACCATCCATCACAGCAGCTCCTGTCAAAGCTGCGAGGATCTTCAATGTTGCTAAATCCAGTGTAGGTCTCACTTGACTTGACCTATAGCAGCATTTCACATAGTCGCTCCCTCCTTCTCAAAGCACGTTTCTTACTTGGCTTTACCTCCTACCTCACTGGTTTTGTGTCTCCCATTGAGGCAGTCTGAGCACAGGTTGGAAGAGAATTTCCAGACACAGGGCATTTCAGAAGGCAGTGAATTTACTGAGAGCAAAGAGCAGAGGTAATGTGGGCCCTGCGAGCACAGCAGGGTGACACCTCCTGACAGGCCAGGGAGAGTTGACGCTTTTCGTGGGTTAGTAGCCAATTTTTATAACCTCAAGACAAAGAAAACTTCTGCCAGAAGGTTGGCATTAGGTGATCAGTTAGGGTGCTATAGGGTGACTACTGAGGTGGGCATTCTTGCCTAATTTGGGGTCAAGAAGCTGGCTGGTGATGATCAGGGGGCCTTTTGGCAATGGTTACAAAGGGGTTCAGTCAGCTTTGGGGTGACCTTGATTCTGGGCTCTGCTTCTGTGGCCTTAGTACCAGGCCTCGCACCTGTGGCCTTGGGACAGGACTCCACATCTCCTTTGCTAATTCTCCCACATACACCAACTTTCAAGTTTTAGAGTATCTTCGGCTTTGTCCCGGGACCTCTTCTGTGTCTAAACTCCTTTCCGGAGTGTCTCATCCACGCATGTGAGTGTAAACACCGCTGCAAACCATAGCCTCTCCAACTCTGTCTCCAGCTGGGACCTCTGCTCCACATTCACATACTCACTTGACCTCTCACAATTTCCACCTGGATGTCTAAAATATACCTCAATTTTAACACGTGCAAAACAGAGCTTCTGAATCCTACCTCCTCCAAATCTTCCCTATCCACTGACCTCACCGTGTCAGTTCATGGCAATTCCATTTTTTGGCTTTCCTAGTAAAAAATTCAACAGTCCACCTTGACTCCGATATGACTTTGCTGGGGTTGATGTAATGACGTGTTACAAACTGGGAGGCTTAAAGGATAGAAAAATATCTCCTCAATTGCTCTGGAGGCTGTAGGTCCAGAATCAGAGTGTCAGTAGGCTCGGTTCCCTCTAAGGGCAGCGAGGGAAGGATCTGACCCTAGTTTGTAAACAGTCATTTCATCCTTGGGTCTTCACATGCTCTCCCTCTACGTGTGTCTATGTCCATCACATTGGGAATAAAAGCCTTACAAGATCCTACATGGTTACCCCTACATGATTATCCTCCTTCCTACCCCTTAACCCTTGTTCTTCGCTCAGCTGTTCCATCACACCAGTCACCTTTCTCTATTCTTTTAGCAGGGCAGGGTTCTCGCCATCTGAGAGCTTTACCTCTTCTCTCTCCCTGGGAAAATTCTTCCCTGAGTTCTTCATGGAACTGACTCCTTCTCATATTCAGGTCTCTTCCCAAATGTGACCTAGGTGACTGCCCAAGTAGCCCTCCTCTGAACTCATTCCATCTTCCATTTTTCCTTCATAATCCATATTATCATATCAACATGTCTTATGTAGTCTGTTTACTTGCTTCCTGTCTGTCTTCCCCTACGTGTATGTAAGTTTCCAAACGGCCAAAACCTTTAAATCTCAGTCATCACTGTATCCCCAGCCCAAGGAACTCAGTATATGCTTGTTAAAAGATAAATAAATAAATGAGTTGATGGGACCGTTTAATGCCCACCCAGATGAAAAATTTTTACACCAACTACATCATATTCTTGAAACAATTATTTGAGTACACACAGGCACGCACGCGCACACACACACACACACACACACACACACACACATTCAGGTAGGCAAGAGGGGACAGAGCAAATAAAAGGTTATATTAAGATCAGAATTTGGAATAGACAGTGGTCAGTCCTCTGTTCATGTAACCAAAGCCTTTGAACATATTCTTTTCTCTAAGCTGAAATTTTCTCTAAGCTTTTCTCTAAGCTATAAATTCTAGATGATTTTGTGGGCAAGGCCTCTTTCTGCCTTAGGACAAATGGTGCCTATGTGATAAGGAAGGTGAGATCATTTCTAGCAGCTGCCACCCAACTTGAAAAGGGTTGATTGATATGACAAAGTCTTTTCAAAGAACATACATCAAAGAAGATGACTGACAGTGAAGTAAACATTTTAGAACTAGAGTAATTAGGAATATATTAGCAATTAAAATAAACTTATTATCATTAGCAAAATTGGCAGTTACTTGCAGTTTCCCCAGGGGCCTCATTTCAAGTTTATCCTTGTAGATTATATTAAGGCAGGATTAATGTTTTTTGGGATGCAATTTTAATTTTAGAGGATTTCATTTTTTTCATATCCCTGTCCATAGCTAATAGAGCTCAATGGTTCTCAAATAAAGGTCTTATTGATCTTGGGGCTTCTATGAGCTGAACCCAGGTGTGCTAACACCAAACTGAACAAAGCTGTTGTTTACCCAGTTCTCAGAGAAAATTAAATATTGTATTTAATCAATATTTTTATTAAAATAATATTAATAAATTTATTAATAAAGTAAAATGAATAAAAACCAAAATTTTATATTTTCCTCTGCTATACAATTTTTTAGGCCTTCACCCCCTACTACTGCAAGTCTTCTAGGAGGTACTAGAAAATGACAGAACTCCTGAGCCTGAAGGAAATAAATAAACTAATCAGGGAAAAACCTTGGTCACCAGCCTTCTGAGATCAATGTATCTTCCTTCTACGGACATATATATTGATGGTTTGGACTCTTTGGATGGTAACAGAGGCAGGATTGAACCCTCTATCTTCTTTATCTTTTGGTTTCTGTTCATTATCCCAGTTAGTTGAAGGGTATCTATTAGCATCATAATCATCAAAATTGTATCAGTTAGGGTTCTTTGTTGACAGTCATGAAAACTGACCCTGGCAATAGAACAAAAGGGTAGTGTGGGTAACTCTGGCTTCTATATCAGGAACCTGGCACCTGGAATTGCCCTCCAACAAGATCCAGAAGAATAAATATGGAGACAAAACAAATGTCCACTTCAAACATAAGGTTAGGAGTGACAGTCAATGTGAGCAAGATTGTGAGCAAGATCTACTCTGTGTTAGAGATGCTTTACTCGAAAGAATCTGGAAGACTTAGTCTCCTCCCACTGAGGCTGGAGAGGGTCCAGAAACAACTAATGTCCATGGGGCATGGCAGGATGGAGCTGGGAGGCAGTGGAGAAAGATTGGGCTGAGGGGCAAGTAAGGAAACATTTCAGGAGATCAGAAAGGGAGAGGGTATGCCAATGACCATCCAAGAAGGGCCAGCCTCATGGGAAATGAAGAAAATATTTTATTCTATCTTTCAGACTCTGAGCTCAATTGTGACCTGCCACTAGTAAGACCGTGCTCTTCACGGCAATGACTAGCTGAGTCTGAACCCTTTCCCATGGGTGCTGTAGGATGTAATAGAAGGATTACCCAAACAGCTGTATACTCATCTGCTCTGACAGTGAAGGGTTTCAGTTTAATTAATGGGCTTTAAAGCACACATCAATGTTTTATACTGCTTTCCTTTTCAGGTGAGAATTAATTATTGGTCTAGTTAAGCAGGAAGAGAACTCAGGTGTGGAATTTTATACTCTGGAGACCACCTAATGGGACTGAGGAAAGTGGGCTGATCTGGGCACAAAGAAGATGGACGGCACACAGTCTTGGAGGAGTCAGGGGGAGACTTGAGCTCTGTGGTGTTTCAAACCCTACTTCTGGGAGTTTCCCACGGGCTGGGCCTCTAAGAGCAAACAGAATCAAACGCTGTTTTTTTTTTGCCCAGACTTACCGATGGCTCAGTGGTAAAGAATTCACCTGCAATGCAGGAGATGAAAGAGACACAGGTTCAGTCCCTGGGTCAGGAAGATCTCCTGGAAAAGGAAATGGCAACCCATTTCAGTATTCTTGCTTGGGAAATCCCATGGACAGAGGAGCCTGGCGGGCCACAGTCCATACGATTGCAAAGAGTCAGACATGACTGAGCACATGAGCAGCACAGACAACCTATTGAATTGTCTCAGTTTGTATCAGATTAGTTCTCAAGAACACTGAAACCTACTTTAAAGAGAAAAAGCCTCAGAGGACTGAAGCTGCTCAAATGATGCTTAGAAACCACTGAGCCCAGATTCCTGCCTAAATGAGGCATCTTCTACAGAATTCTGCACAGATCAATCAAACATATTCCGATCAAGTAAATGCAACTAACAAACTGCATTTATTTGGACATCATTAAACCATTCCAAAAACATGCAGTGGAAGGGGCCTCTCCACCCTCTGAATCCAGGTGTGTTTCCCCCCACTTTGACTGATAAGAGTACAAGGGAAGAGACTTGTCCACATCCCACAGCAGTCATGACCACCGTTTCAGTTGTCTCCTGCTGTATGAAAACTACTCTCAAAGTTATCTCATGATTTTGTGGGTGAGGAATTCATGCAGGGATCAGCTGGGTGATTCTCCTATACCATGTGGCATTGATAGAGAGCAGTCACTCAGTTACAGTCAGAGATGGATGGGCTGACTTACAAGGTCCAAGACAGCATCACTCAATATCTGCCATGTGGACAGGGAGAGCTGAAAGGCTGGGGCTTGGCTGGTGGGGATACCTATTCTTGGCTTCTCAAGCATGATGGCCTTGGGGTAGTCAGACTTCTTATGGGACAGCTTAGGACGCCATAAGTCAGTGTTTGGCAAAGTGGAAGCTTCATAGATTTTTATGAACTAACTCTGCAAATCACATAGCACCTCTTTCTCTGTGCCCTACTGGTTCAAGTGGGCAGAAGCATGCCCAGATTCAAGGTGAGGGGCATTGACACTGCCTTTCAGTGGGAGGAATGTAGACTAATTTCTACCCATCCATGTGTGCTTTATTGATGAGTCATCTCTAACTCTTTGTGACCCCATGGACTGCAGCCCACCAGGCTCCTCTGTCCAGGGGAATTTTCAGATGAGAATACTGGAGTGGGTTGCCATTTCCTCCTCCAGGGGATCTTCCTGACTTAGAGATTGAACCTGCATCTCCTTTGTCTCCTGCATTGCAGGCAGATTCTTTACCTGCTGAGCCGTTGGGGAAGCCCAACTTCTATTCATGTATGTTTAAATCTTTCCATCCACCAATGGGAAATTCTGGATTAAAGAAGGAAGAAAGGAAGAACGTGAAACTGTAAGTGCTGGTAAGCATGGAAGATTGGTTTACTTGTTATAAAGCTGCAATGAGGAAATTCTTCAGAAGGAAAATTAGTGCAAAGTTAATTAATGCAATGGAGTTGTAACCAAAGTATTAGTTACACATCATAAAAATACTGAATTATATAATAAGAACCCAATAACTTTCTAGGTCAATATCCTTGGAATTTAGCCAGCACAAAAGAAGTAGGAGGCCTGTTTTGCTGTTACCGGAATTTTTTAAAACTCTCTTTAAAATTTATTTCTACTTAAATATAGAATATGTTGCAGCAGTTTTCTCAGGAAGTCCCGCTCATCTTGTTACACTTCCAAGAGCCAAAGAAACAAGTCTATTTTGAATAATGGTTTGCATAAGTAGACACATACCAAGGCTTTTTAAACTACCACGTTCAGTTGGAATGAAAGGAACTTGACTTCACTTGGAGCTGTCACACTGTGATTTATTTCCCAATTTCCCTTCCCATCAGTGAACTGTAACAATGGGAGCACACTGTACACCTGTCCTGCGTGGCCCATGGGTCCTCTGATTCTAAGAAACACAGCGTCTTGTGATGCTGGGTGGAGAAAGGACACCGCATAACCACCCCAGCCTGGCCCATAACAAATTATGAAGTAAATATTCCTGGTTTCCCTGTTTTATCAGCCACATCTCTTCTCTAGTCCACCAGAATGTCAAAAAGTCTAAGACCTTCCTCTTATCAGAAGGATCGCTTACCCTAGATTTCCATAAAAACGTACCAAGATGAAGAAGTTGTCTCAGAGTATGGGGCACCTTACCTTACCTGAGTAGCCTGCTCGACCCCCTAAATACTGAGTCGGCTGTTGTTTGTTTTTTTTTTTTTTTAATTTTAAGTCTCTTTCATTCACTTAAATTATTTCATTAAAGCTTCACAATGATCCTTGGAGGTTACTATCAGTCCTCATCTAACAGGTGGAAATTAAGGTTAACAAATTTTAAGGTCACACCTCTGGGAAACTGGAGTGTGGGCCGATTCCAGGGTGGAAGGCCTTAAATCAAATACAAAGAGAAAATAGCAAAGGGCAGGCCAAGGGGACTCAGAAGGCAGCTCCCCTCAGGAAACAGAGCGTCCTGTGATTCTGTGTTTAGTTTGGCCAGCTGATCTGGGGTCAGGGAAGCAGTCTGCCGAGGTGGAGGGTGGGGCCGTGGAGGAGGACTAGGTCTGGGTTGCGGGGCACCTCGGTCTTCTCGGGTAGACCCTCCTCCCAGCCCCTCCAGAGTCGGGAAACGCGGCCCCGCCTGGCCCCGCGCGGCCTCCGTAGAGTCCCCGTTGCCATGGCTCCCAGGTTCGGACGCGCGGAGGAGAGATTGCAAGGAGGCCGGGGAGTCCTGGCGGGTCCTGGTGGAGTTTCCCGGGCCCGCGACCCTCGAAGGGCGACATGGGACGGAGTAAGCGCCCCCTCCCACCTTCTGCCCTCGATCGTACCCATTCTGGGCTTCGTTCCGGGCCTCTCGGGACCCTCGGCGCCCCTTTTGCCCGCGGACCCCAGCCCTTCGGCCCTTGGCCCTCAGCAGACCGGGCTGGGGCAGGCCCAGCGCCGACTGGCTGGGCTGCTTGGCCCCGGCGAGGCCCAGGTTCCCGATCTGTAAAGTGGGGCAGGAGTGGGCCTGGGGGAGAAAGGCATGGGACTTGATGGAAGGGCTCGTGGAAAGTCTAAGCGTCTTGGCGTCAGACACGCCCGGTTCGAGCCCGCGCGTCCCCTTGCCTGCAGTCTCTGAGCCGCATTGGGAGCAAAGTGTGGCCTCGTGGCTGAGGGACCCGGCCCCAGAGCCTTACCTCCTCCACCTTCCTGCCACCAGCTGTGAGACTTCTTCACCTCCAAAATGAAGGCAATAATAGTATCTGTTTACGGTCAGTCTTGTAAATATGATTATTAATATACCAAGAGACTGTGAAGTGTCAGGATTAGCAGTTAATTATATTTTAGATTGTACCAATTATTTCAGATTGAACTGTTCCAATACACTATCTTTGACCTTTCCAAATTGCACTTTTATACAGTTACCCTGAATTTATCACTTACTGTAGGAGTGTCATAGTGAATACTTTTAAATCAAGAGACTGGGGTAGATGGTGGGTTATTTTCCCTGGAAGAGCTGACAGTCTGGTGGTGGAAAGGGGATGGTGATTTTAAATGTTCACACCGTCCCAAATCTTGAGAGTGTTATTTCCTCTCCCCTTATCCCCATCCCATGGTTTTCTTTTTTGCTTATCAACATTTTTTACTTTTCCATGGATTATCCTTTGCCTTCTGCCTTTGAATCCTGTCCACTTTCATTTGTTAAATTATTAACATACCAAACTCATATTGGAGTTCCTACCCTGTGGCTCAGATGGTAAAAAAATCTGCCTGCAATGTGGGAGACCTGAGTTTGATCCCTGGGTCAGGAAGATCCCCTGGAGTAAGGAAATGGCAACCCACTCCAGTATTCTTGCCAGGAGAATTCTATGGACAGAGGAGCCTGGCGGGCTGCAGTTCATGGGGTCGCAAAGAGTGGGACACGACTGAGCGACTAACACACACACACACTGTGTCAGATGTTAGGGTGCAGTGGTGAACAAACAGAGGCGGGCCAGCCCTCCTGGAGCTCCTCCCTTTGAGGAAGAAAGCCAACACTTATTTTATTTTATTTTATTTTTTCCATTTATTTTTATTAGTTGGAGGCTAATTACAATATTGTAGTGGTTTTTTCCATACATTGACGTGAATCAGCCATGGATTTACATGTGTTCCCCATCCCGATCCCCTCTCCCACCTCCCTCCCCATCCCATCCCTCTGGGTCTTCCCAGTGCACCAGCCCCGAGCACTGGTCTCATGCACCAACCTGGGCTGGTGATCTGTTTCACACTTGATAGTATACATGTTTTGATGCTGTTCTCTCAGATCATCCCACCCTCACCTTCTCCCACAGAGTCCAAAAGTCTGTTCTATACATCTGTGTCTCTTTTTCTGTCTTGCATATAGGGTTATCGTTACCATGTTTCTAAATTCCATATATATGCGTTAGTATACTGTATTGGTGTTTATCTTTCTGGCTTACTTCACTCTGTATAATGGGCTCCAGTTTTATCCATCTCATTAGAATTAATTCAAATGAATTCTTTTTAATGGCTGAGTAATATTCCATGGTGTATATGTACCACAGCTTCCTTATCCATTCATCTGCTGATGGGCATCTAGGTTACTTCCATGTCCTGGCTATTATAAACAGTGCTGTGATGAACGTTGGGGTGCACGTGTCTCTTTCAGATCTGGTTTCCTCAGTGTGTATGCCCAGGAGTGGGATTGCTGGGTCATATGGCAGTTCTGTTTCCAGTTTTTTAAGGAATCTCCACACTGTTCTCCACAGTGGCTATACTAGTTTGCATTCTTACCAACAGCCAACACTTATTTTAAAATATCGGTCACAGTGGAATAAAAAACTAACATACAAGATCCTTGGCTTTTACTGCTCTTTTCACAGTTCTGAACTCACTACATCAGAAGAAAAAACTTGAGCTTCCAAGAGAAGATGGTAATAAGGGCTTAGGATTGTCATGTTCTTGCTGCCTTCTAGGCACTGTTCTGAGCGGTATCTCAGTGTTAACTCCTTGAGTTCTCACAAAAATCTTGTGAGACAGACAACCTCCATTTTGCAGTTGAGGAATCTGAAGAACAGAGAGTTTAAGCAACCTGCCGATTGTCACACAGTCAGCAGTGTATCTGGGATGTGAACTTGAACAGAGCTGTCTTTCTTTAATCTGTTGCTACACTGTCTCCTAAGAGTAAGGGGAGGTCTGGTGAGGAAAAGAGAGGCCGTGGTGTAAGCTCTCATGTTGAAAGTCAAAGAAACTACTTTTAGTGTTGATGTCTGCCCAGAGAGAGCAAGGTCAAGCCTGGGAGCAGTGGGTAGGGGAAAATGAAAGAATTAGTGCCTCTCTGCACTTTTAATCTAGTACAGATTATGACTTAGAGGAAAAAAAGAGCTCCTTTCTTAAAATTAATATTGAATTCATTTTGTCCTGATACTACTGTGAGTATCAAATTAGGGTGGCTAGTCTCTAAGATGTGATCTGTGTATGCATTTGCCAGGGGAAGTTTAGTTCAGTTCAGTCGCTCAGTCATGTCTGACTCCTTGCGACCCCATGAATCACAGCACGCCGGGCCTCCCTGTCCATCACCAACTCCCGGAGCTTACTCAAACTCATGCCCATCGAGTCGGTGATGCCATCCAGCCATCTCATCCTCTGTCGTCCCCTTCTCCTCCTGCCCCCAAACCCTCCCAGCATCAGGGTCTTTTCCAATGAGTCAGCTCTTCACATGAGGTGGCTAAAGTACCAGGGGAAGTTAAGTACCCTCAAAGCCATAGGATGTTATTGCTGGAAGGATGCTCAGTGGTCTCTAGTTCACACCATCTTTAAAACTATATGGATGGACTCTGTTATGCAGAAGGTTTAAGCATCTGGTCTCAAATTTTATACTTCTTATGTGATAGGTTAGCATTCAATTTGAAGTCCAGCTCAGTGGCCTTTCATAGTGTCTGCATTTTCTTAAAGGCACATAGAGGAAAAATCAGTTTTATATTAATTCCTCTGAGTTCACCTTGAATAGGAAACTCCAATTAGAATCATCCTCCTAATGCATTGCCTGTTATATTGTAGACTTCATCAGCTGCTTATAACAAATCCTTTAAATCGTGTTTCCTACTTTTAGTCCTACTTCATTTGGTGGACAGTATAGTTTACCATTAATTTCGAGCTCTATTTTTTCTTTCTTTTTTTTTTTTTTTTTACCACACCTAGCAGCGTGTAGGATCTTATTTTCCCAAGCAGGGATTGAACCCAAGCCCCCAGCACTGGAAGCTCAGAGTCTTAAGCACTGGACTACCAGGGTAATCCCAGTTTGAAGCTGAGATACGTTGTTGATGTCATATGGATTGTTCATCACACACCTATGAATAATTGAGAAATACTTCTTGTAAACATTTTAGCTACACCAGAAAAAGTTTTTTCATGAAAGATGGGCTTCCAAGAAAAGCATCCTTTAAAGAAATTGTATAGATTTACATCAGTCAGTTCAGTTTAGTTGCTCAGACATGTCCAACTCTTTGTGAACCCATGGACTGCAGCATACCAAGCATCCCTTGTCCATCACAAACTCCTGGAGTTCACTCAAACTCATGTCCACTGAGTCGGTGATGCCATCCAACCATCTCATCCTCTGTCGTCCCCTTCTCTCACCTTCAATCTTTCCCAGCATCAGGGTCTTTTCAAATGAGTCAATTCTTTGCATCAGGTGGCCAAAGTATTGGAGCTTCAACATCAGTCCTTCCAATGAATATTCAGGACTAATTTTCTGTAGAATGGACTGGTTGAATCTCCTTGCAGTCCAAGGGACTCTCAAGAGTCTTCTCCAACACCACAGTTCAAAAGCATCAATTCTTCGGCTTTACATACTAAGCACATAAACAAAGTTTCAGAAATAAGAAAAAAACAATTATGGATAAATGCAGGGTTTTTAGTTTGTTTTATTTTTTATGGAGTGAGTGAAAATCACTTACTCAAGTCTGACTCTTTGTGACCTCATGGACTATATAGTCCATGGAATTATCCAGGCCAGAATTCTGGAATGGGTAGCCTTTCCCTTCAGGAAATCTTACCAATGCAGGGATCAAACCCAGGTCTCCCACATTGCAGGCGGATTCTTTACCAGCTAAGCCACAAGGGAAGCCCAAGAATACTGGAGTGGGTAGCCTATCCCTTCTCCAGCAGATCTTCCCGCCCCAGGAATCAAATTGTGGTCTCGTGCATTGCAGGCAGGTTCTTTACCAATTGAGCTATCAGTATCAGTATCAGTTCAGTGGCTCAGTCGTGTCCAACTCTTTGTGAGCCCATGAACTGCAGCACGCCAGGCCTCCCTGTCCATCACCAACTGCCGGAGTCTAACCAAACCCATGTCCATTGAGTTGGTGATGCCATCCAACCATCTCATCCTCTGTCATCCCCTTTTCTTCCTGCCCTCAATCTTTCCCAGCATCAGGGTCTTTTCAGCTCTTCGCATCAGGTGGCCAAAGTATTGGAGTTTCAGCTTCAACATCAGTCCTTCCAGTGAACACCCAGGTCTGATGTCCTTTAGGATGGACTGGTTGGATCTCTCAATTCTCAAGAGTCTTCTCCAACACCACAATTCAAAAGCATCAATTCTTCTGCACTTAGTTTTCTTTATAGTCCAACTCTAAGTTGGTGTCATTTGCATATCTGAGGTTATTAATATTTCTCCCAGCAATCTTATTCAGCTTGTGCTTCTTCCAGCCCAGCGTTTCTCATGATGTACTCTGCATATAAGTTAAATAAGCAGGGTGACAATATACAGCCTTGAGTACTCCTTTTCCTATTTGGAACCAGTCTGTTGTTCCATGTCCAGTTCTAACTGTTGCTTCCTGACCTGCATACAGGTTTCTCAAGAGGCAGGTCAATGGTCTGGTATTCCCATCTCTTTCAGAATTGTCCACAGTTTATTGTGATTCAACACACAGTCAAGGCTTTGGCATAGTCAATAAAGCAGAAATAGATGTTTTTCTGGATCTCTCTGCTTTTTGATCCAGAGATGTTGGCAATTTGATCTCTGGTTCCTCTCCTTTTCTAAAACCAGTTGAACATCTGGAAGTTCACAGTTCACGTATTGCTGAAGCCTGGCTTGGAGATTTTTGAGCGTTACTTTACCAGCGTGTCATGATGAGTGCAATTGTGCGGTAGTTTGAGCATTCTTTGGCATTGCCTTTCTTTGGGATTGGAATGAAAACTGACCTTTTCCAGTCCTGTGGCCACTGCTGAGTTTTCCAAATTTGCTGGCATATTGAGTGCAGCACTCTCACAGCATCATCTTTTAGGGTTTGAAATATTTCAACTGGAAATCCATCACCTCCATTAGCTTTGTTTGTAGTGATGCTTCCTAAGGCCCACTTGACTTCATATTCCAGGATGTCTGGCTCTAGGTGAGTGTGAGTGATCATACCATCGTGATTATGTGGGTCGTGAAGATCTTTTTAGTACAGTTCTTCTGTGTATTCTTGCTATCAGGGAAGCCCTTATTTTTTATGGAAGGCCTAATTTAATTTTCAGACTGAACTTTGTACTAAAGACTGTGCTGATTTGCTTAACTTTGTTTTTAACTTAATTTATTTGACAATATATTGCTTTACGACTGGAACAGCTATTTCCTTTCTGTAATTATTCATTAATGTAACTGAAAGAGGAATGGTTTGGCATGTGTTTTCTGCCTTA
The DNA here is from genome assembly GCF_019320065.1 of Cervus canadensis. Taxonomy (NCBI): domain Eukaryota; kingdom Metazoa; phylum Chordata; class Mammalia; order Artiodactyla; family Cervidae; genus Cervus; species Cervus canadensis. The sequence goes on along the minus strand of NC_057397.1, from coordinate 2,312,791 downwards.
GAAAATTAAAATACTTTGACTATTATATTCATTTAAGTTTATATGAGTGGTCACAGTGAAATTGCTCAGACATCAGACAGCGCACTTGAACATTGAAGATTTAAACTTGTGCATAATTCATCTTTATCCAGTCCTCCTTGGAGAGTGTTCCATAACCCTGCTGAATGCTTTACATGCATAGGACACTTAATCCTCCCTGTAACAGTCTGAAATAAGTACCACAGAAGCTCTCTTGAGACAGGCCATTGGAAAAACTTGGTTGAAGTGCTTAGTCATAAAAATGAGGCGTTTTCGGGCTTCCTTCTGCAGCGCTGATAGAGTAACTGGTGTGGGAGTTAACCTTCCTCCGTAAACAACTGTGAAATTGGGCCACATGAATAAGGTAGCTGTTCTCAGGAACAATCGGTGGGACATACTTGTGCTCCTTGTGAGAAGGGAAATGCAAAAGTTGTGCCTCACTGTTACCCCACTTTTCTGTCTAGAAAACTAGTTTTTTTTCTAGAGGCACTTTCCTGCTGCAGTAAAGGGAGATAGAATTCAAGCGAACTTCTTGAGCTGGGGAGGCAGAAACTTCTGAGCTGCTGAAGTTGCTGTAATCTGGGGGGCTTTCAGCTGAGAATCAGCAATAAAATGAGGAACTGAGTCATGTTACTGTAAGGAACCAAATTCTGCCAACAACTCAAATAAGCAAGAAAACAGGTCCTCCCCTGAAACCTCCAGAAAGGAATGTAATCCCCCTGACACCCTGATATCAGGTAGGCGAGACCCATATCTGACTTCTGACCTGCGGAACTGTCAACAGCTAAGTTGGTGATAATTTGTTCCTGCAGCTGTAGGAAACCAGCAGAGCTGCCTGAAGGTTCTCGTGTGCTCATTCCAGCATCTCTGTCATCTTGGGATCTGTTTCTCAAAGAGGAGGTGGATATTTGGGACCTCTTTTCTTTCTTGCTATAGGCATTTAGTGCTCTAAATCTCTTCCAAGCTAGGTTTTAGCTGTACCCCACAGATTTTGATATACTGGTTATCTTTTTCACATTATATTCTGTTCAAAATACTTTTTTCCTTTTGACTTCTCAGTGACAAGTTTGAAAAAACAACATTATTTTCCTGTATTTTGTCTTGGTTTTTAGTTATCATAGGCTGGAGGCTAAATCCTGTGCCTATGACCCCAGCGTGTCTGGAACCTGAAGGCTCTGCTTCTGTAATGATTCAGTCCCCATCCTGGTTCTCAGCTCTCTCTGTTCTTCATTTTCCGGGAGAAAACCTCTTTATTTGCTACCAATATAGTAGTTTGGTGTTCACAATTAACTTTTAATGTTCCATTCACTCTCAGCCGTACCTCGTCAATTATGTTTTTAGTGGTAGCCACCTCAATACAATCTTCCTTTAAGTTACAATTTCCCCTGTATTTCTCTAATGCCTGATTGCACCAATCTTATCAGTACGTTCCCTTCCTCTAGTATCCATTTGCAGTAGACCAAATGTTTGTTTCCCACCGAAATTCCTAAGTTGAAACCTTGACCCTCACGGTGATGTTATTAGGAGATGAGGCCTTTGGGAAGTGTTTAGGTCACGAGCGCAGAACCCTCCTATTGGGCTGATGGTCCTTAGGAAAGGGACTGGCTCACACCTTCCACCGCGTGTGGTTACTGTCAGTGGGGAACAGGCGCTGAGTGCTCTGTGTAAGGCAGCGGCTGCTCCTGTGTACCACCTGGGGTGTCTGCTCTTCCCGATTGGGGTCCCCAGGAGACAGACTTCTCAATGGAGGCTAGTGTGCAGGAAGCGTTTGAGGAAGTGTCATTGGAGAAAATAACCAGGTCAGGCACAGAGGGAAATTGGGTTGGGGTGCATTTTAACAAAGGCCTTAGCTAACCAGCCTGGGGCTTATGAAAGGAGCTCTGAATTTGGACGGACCTCTGTTTTTCCCCAAGTTGGGGTGAGAGGGCTGGGCCTTTATAGCCCACACCAATCAGATCCTGGATGTGGGCCCTCCTGGGAAGGGGAGCATGATTTCGGTTGAGATGTCTCTGCAGCTGGGGTGACTTCAAAGAAGGTGGGCGGCTGAGGGCTGCCCTCCCAGCAGCAGGAAGTCATCTTCAGGCCGGAAGCGGGGAGCTGGCCTTCATAGCATCTGTCCCGGCCTGTGGTATGCTTTCCTTACTGGTGCTTGTGTTTCAGGATTCAGCCCAGGCTTCTCCTCCATAATGCCCCATTTGACCTTCTTCTGTCACTCAGTCACGTGGGTCACTCCCTCCTTGGAACTCACGGTACTTTCTGGATCCTTCTGTCCTTGCCCCGTACACTCTGTCCATGTTTGTAATTGAACACTCTGTGTCAGTGCCCCTAAAGGTATGGAGGGGGGGTCACTGCGACCACCAGCACTCAGATAACCCGAGTCAGTAAGAAGAGGCAGGGCCAGTGACTGAGAAATCCTGTTTCTAAAAATTTCCATGGAAAACAAGGAAAGAGAAAAAGTTTAGATGCTGCAAGATGAAATCTTTACCTATTTGTAACCCCTTCTTCTGGGTTTCCCTGGTGGCCCAGTGGTAAAGAATCCGCCTGCTAATGCAGGAGACCTGGGTTTGGTCTTTAGGTCAGGAAGATCCCCTGGAGGAGGAAATGGCAACCCACTCCAGTATGCTTGCCTGGGAAATCCCATGGACAGAGGAGCCTGGTGGGCTACGTCCGTGGAGCTGCAAAGAGACGGGCACGACTGAGCGACTAAACAACAGCAACAACCGCTTTCTGTGTATTTATGTTAAGTCTCTGTTTCATGTTTGTATCCGCTGGTTTTTCAAGATGTTTAAAAATTCTGCAGAATCTGCCTTAAGCATACATTACCGATTTTACTCTACCCTGGCAAGAGAGGGTGAGTTGTTTACAAAACATGATACAAAGCCTGAAGGACAAACACTGCATTGTTGGCTTTGTGAGTTTCTGGAATCTTGTTCAATACACTGAAAAGCTCTGTCATAGCAAACACAGCCTGACAACCTCTGATATTCCTGAAAACCTCTCCTCCTGCCCTCTGCCCTGCCCCCACCCTGTAGGCTCTTTTCATGGATGCTCTCTCGAGATATCGAGAACCCAGTCATATTAAGGAATTGAAAAGAAGCCTCTGCATGAGTTTCCATTAAACCTTTTTCTTTTAGGGAAATGAGTATGAATCTGTGGTTATAACTGTCAGTATCCTTCATCAACCGCCCATTCAGATATTGGTTATGGCCTTCTCTAGGTGAGATACTTCTCCATGTCTATCTGAGTCCTGTATTTTACTGTTTGAATTTTCTCCAAAAAGGAAGTGAAAGCAATATGTTTTATATAGGAAGTGCCTTGGCATGTTCTCCTATACCATATGATCATTGTTGTTCAGGCACCAAGTCGTATCCGACTCTTTGTGACCCCATGGCCTTCCTGTCCATGGGGCAGGCTTCCCTGTCCTTCACTGTCTACTAGAGACAGGCATTGTATTACTATCTGTCTTGAGATAGTCTTATGGGGACACATTAATGCTTCCAAAGCCTTTTAAAGAGCCTCAAGTGATTTATCATAAATGCAGGGCTGTGTTATTTGGAGTAGGGCTTTCTAAAGGTGCACAGTACTGCTTGGGAGTAAAGAATGTTTGGTCTAAACTATACATAAAACTGCAAAATGTTTTCTCCTTTAAAAGTCTGAGGCACTATAATCTCCATGCACCAGGTGGATACTCTGACTCATTGCTTCTCAGGGACCCTGGTTTTTTCCCTGATGTTTACCATTGCAGGCGAGGCAGTATTGTGGGACAATTTCCTGAGGGCTATGAAACCATGTGCTGCCCGGCGGTTTGCTTAATACAGAGGAGTTCAAACAAGGGCCGCTGGGAAACTCCTGACCTTCACAGTTCCACCTTCCTCTGTGATTCTCCATTTTCTTTTAATCTATCCTGCTGCTGCTGCTGCTGCTAAGTCGCTTCAGTCGTGTCCGACTCTGTGCGACCCCATAGACGGAAGCCTACCAGGCTCCCCCGTCCCTGGGATTCTCCAGGCAAGAACACTGGAGTGGGTTGCCACTGCTTTCTCCAATGCATGAAAGTGAAAAGTGAAAGGGAAGTCACTCAGTCGTGTCTGACTCTTAGCGACCCCATGGACTGCAGCCCACCAGGCTCCTCCATCCATGGGATTTTCCAGGCAAGAGTACTGGAGTGGGGTGCCGTTGCCTTCTCCATTAATCTGTCCTAGTTGTGTATAATTGTTGCCGTTGGGCAAAACTACCCAGTTATGCTGAATGAACCTTAGCCCCTCCTCTCCCGTGTGTGTGTGTGTGTGTACAAATTTGTATTTATGCCAGCTCCTCCACCCCTCCACACCACTTTCAACTAGGAGTGATTTTTATCATCTTAATTCTCATGATTAGAAGATACGGATCAACATAATTCCTTACTAATGTCTACATGCCTCTGAAAGGGAAGATTTGATAATTGCATGCAAATGATCCCATTCACACACATAATAGCATAGTAAAAAGGATCTCTTAGATTTTTAAGACACGGGCAGCAAGAGAACACAGGAAGAACATTTGACACCAGTGGGAACTCAGTCAGCAGCAGTTGGAGGGGCCGGCACGTCTCCAGAGTTGGACAGATCAGAAAAGCCTGCACAACTGTACAGCATGAGAAACCTGTGCACCTTTTGTATCCCCAGGAGGCCCCACGTGGCCTGGGCAGATGCTGGTGTAGCTGCCTCAGGCCAGAGACCAGGTGAGGCTTCACAAGATGCAATCAGAATGCCCTGCACACGTTCACCTTAACCATACCCTTGGATGACAGCTCTTGCAGGGTTCGAGTTAGGCTGTGTCTTCAAGCTGGGCACCCAACCAAGCCTTCAGCCAGGGCAACTGGGGAACTGGGGCAGGAATATAAGTGGAGGCCCATGTATCAAGTTATACATCAAACTGCTAAATAAAATGCATCTCCTTTCCTTGATGAGTATATCTTCATAACAACCCAGAAGGCTACATTCAGTATAAGTTTCCCAAGCTCATTGGGTTCTGTGCCAGCTCCCTTGCCCACACCTCCCTCCTCTTCCCATCTCTGGCTCTAGCCTGGTCCTTCCTGCCGATGTATGAAGGCAGACACTTCAGCCAACACTTCCAAGCCATCCATGTCCCCAGAAAGCAGCCACTCCTTGGACACCTCTGGGTGAAGGAGTGCGTGCCCGATGGTGTGGCCTGCAGAAGCAGCCAGTGTAGGACTTGGAGGCAGAGGGTTTCCTCGCTTTGCCTGGGGGCAATGGTCTGCAGGGGAGGGCATGGGCTCTGGAAGGGCTTATCCTCCTGGCCCATTGACTCCAGGTCTAATAGCCGCAAAGCTTCTTCCCGCCCCTGGATTTGTGTCATTTAAGTCACGTACACACCGTTAGTCATCGAGGGTCTGTCTGCATCATCACAGTGCATCACGTCCGCATCTCATCAAGTTAGCTGACATAACATCGGTAGTGTCATCCCAACCCCTGAACCCATGTTGCATCCTTGGGAAGAGCATTCTGGGAGATCAACTGCAGAGGCAGGTGATACGGTTGACTTCACACAGCAGCTTTGATGTGTCCTCAACTTGGCTGTCCCCATTTGTGCCCAGTTGATTCAAGCTGTTAGAACCAGCTTTGGTAGTGGGAGGTGGGGAGAGTAGTTTTAACTCCCTTCTCTTAAAAATTTGGTTTTCAGAACATGTATTGTCTTTCTTTTCCTTGACTAGAGCGGTCTTTTTAAGCCAGTTTAATGACAGCAGTGGTGGCCAGAGACGGCAGAGTGCAGCCCGCAGTAGGGATCCCAGAGAGCGGGGCTGCAGAGGCTGCCCCATTAGCCTCCTACCTGCCTCTCTGGCCTGCCCCCCACCAGCACCTAGCTCGCAGCCAGCTCTGCTGTCGCGTGCTCAGTCGCTCAGTCGTGTCTGGACTGTAGCCCACCAGGCTCCTCTGTCCATGGGATTTCCCAGGCAAGAATACTGGAGTGGGTTGCCATTTCCTTCTCCAGGGGATCTTCCCAACCCAGGGATCGGACCTATGTCTCCTGCTTGGCAGACGAGTTCTTTACCACGGCACCACCTGGGAAACCCATCTCTGCTGTTAGTTGAGCCAAAAAGCTTAGAGCAGCAGGCACATCTCCCGGGTATGGTGTTTGAATCTCTCAGCCTCTGCATTGCCCTGGTCTTTCTTCCAAAGAACCGTTATTACATGCAACCCCGCCTCCCACCGCTGGATGTAGCAGGGGGTTCAGCTAACTTCACGCAAATGAAGGAGTTCGTACACGTTTTCACATTGTTTAAAAAAGGCAGACTTCACTGGTAAGAATGTGGCGCAGTAGAGGGGCAGCTGGAGAGCTCTGTCTCCACTAGAGAAGCTTGTGTATTCAGGAGGCCTGAGACTTTTTGAGAGGCTCTTTTTTGCTCACACTTGGGGCAGTGGAGTGTGGTGGTTCAGAGCACACAGTCAGTTGGCTCAAGCACTTATTATAATAGCTGGACCCTGGGCAAGTTACCTAAACTCTCTGAGCCTCAAGTCATCATCTAACAAATGTAAATGACAATGGTCCCTACTCACATGTTCATACACACGAAGCATTTAGGACAACTCTTAGCACCCTGTAAATGGCAAGAGGAGAATCTTTATTATTTTGTGGGATGAATGTGATTATTTCCACATTCCACCTAAAATGTGAGGATTCAAATGGATTCATAGTTTTTTAATTGCACTGGAAAATACAAGTATTCTCCATTGTGATTGCCTCCTTGTTTTTATTACCTAGTGGGTTGGCCAGGAAGTTCATTTGGGTTTTCCATGTTTCAGAAAAAGCTGAACAAACTTTTTGGCCAACCCAAATACTTTAAAGAGGATTCGTATCCTGTTCTTGGCTCCCACTGTGGGCCCAAGTGTTGTCTGCAGTCCCTTGGTACCCCCATCATCATATGTTCCTGGCCTGTGGCATCAGGCCAGCCCAGTACAATGCATCACTCTTGTCAGGGGGGAGTGGGCCTCTTGTAACCCCTCCCTCTGCGATCAGCGTCTTTCATTCCTCCTGGAAACAGATCAAGTGGTGGTTGCTTTATAAGATTGCCGTGTAAAATCTGGGGTTATTTCTCTTCTGTCTCTTCCACTCTAGTTAAATAAATACCAGGTGAATGAATGAATGAGTGAGTGACCCTTTCCTTACGGAATGGTTGTGGCTACTGAATGGAGATGCTTTCCTGTTTTTGCCCTCTGTCAGCCATGCCATGCCTCTGTCTTGGCAGAGACATAACTTAGTGGGTCTTACCCAGTTTGATGTGATACCACCTCAGGATCCCAATCCTCATGGTCGTTACCAATCAACTTGATCTCCATCCATCCAGTGAAATGTAAGTAGATTCCAGCATAAGACAAAACGTATCATTGCCTCTCTGCCGAGTCATGCTAGTGTCATAAAAACTCCCAACAGGAGGCAGCACTTCTCTGATCTCTTTCCTTTAGAAAAATGACTTGGGCCTGGAGAATTCACATCTCACTGGAAGGAAAAACCAGTGCGTTAACAGCTTAATATTAATGGGGATGGAGATGTAATACATAATGCATTTTCTTTCAGTCACAGAAGATCTCATTAGACGGAATGCCGAGCACAATGACTGTGTAATTTTTTCCCTGGAGGAACTCTCCTTGCACCAGCAAGAAATAGAAAGACTGGAGCATATTGACAAGTGGTGCCGGGATTTAAAAATCCTCTATCTTCAAAATAACCTCATTGGAAAAATCGGTAAGTCTTCAGGACTCTGTTCTCATGGTTTCTTTAACATTTTGAATGGCAGAATGTTGGCAAATGCAGTGTTATTTCTTAGAGGAAGAAAGAGAGTTGCATGGAGGGATAGCTGCAACCATCTCTCAGTGGTTGTTTATGGAACTGTTTCCCTGAACCTTTCTGGGCCCGGTCCATCTCCTTTGCCCCGGAGATCTCCATCAAGGAGTCAGGAGGACCTGTTGATGGCTAGGAACACATTAGTTGACCTGTACCTTTAAAACCTGATTTTTTAAAAAGTGTCATAGAGAGGAATCCAGGCATTTGTCATGGACCTGAAAGGATTATGTGAGAGCTGACTAAGTCCTTGTCAGATCCCAGCCTGGGATAGCCAGGTCTATGTATCGAGAATGCACGTGTGCCAGACATCATGCTCAGGATTGGGTACTGAGAGGGGTTCACAATGACAGCTCTGTTTACTGTTCCAGCTTGGAATGAAATGAGAGGTAAAAATAAACCGGTAGGTGAAGAACCAAAAATCAGCAATATAACTAGTAAAAACTCTGGAGAGTATGGCTTACGCTTGCAGTGCCCCCAGAATTAAACATACGCACCACCCAGCTGCATGCAGAACTCAACCACCGCAGGCTTCCCTACCGTGACTTGTGGCAGGAAGGGGTGGAGACCCCAGACCCAGGAGAGAGTGGGACGGGCATGCCCAGTTCCTTCTCCTAGTTCACTCGTCAGGTGAGTCGAGTGACTCAGCTCCCCATCCAATTGCCACCCCCACCCCTGGGAAGAATGAGTTAAGGGAACAGAGAGAAGCGAAGCCCGTGGAGTTACAATAACGGGGGGGTCCTGCCACATGGAAACAGCAGGAGCACCCCCACCCCAACTCTCAGAAAAGCCACAGAGAAGCTTAGTGGTGTGAGCACGTAGATCCAGGTTTGAACTCTGCCTCCGCCGCTAAAAAACCGTGCCATTAGGCAAGTCAGTTAACTGTTGATCTGTGTCTTAGTCTTGAATCTGTAAAACAAGTCAACAGCCTCTGACACACGGACGTGTGCGGTATCAGAGCTGCACGGAACAATGTGCTTAGCTCTCTGCCCGGACCCCCTCGCCACCTACAAGGAAGAAGTGTCTGGCCCCCAGTGGTAGCATCGCTGTGGTTAGAAGCTCTGGTGATGTAGTCAGTCGCCTGAAGCTTAGTGGATAACCAAAAATGGGCTCTAGGGAAACAAAAAGTCTAGAATTTGCATACTTTTTGAAGGTTTATTAAAATTCATTATATTCCTTCAGATACTTATTTTTGGCATCTTGTACTTTACCAGAAATTAGAAACTCTGGCATTGTCCCATTGAAAAGGCTGTTACAGAAAACCACCCGCTTTTATCACGAGGGCATTAGAGAGTTGTCCTCATTGTGCCTCTCCAAAAGAGTTCCCGAAATCTTCATCTCCACAGCTGGGTCCGTCACAATTACTAATTAGCAGCATAGTATTTCAGTCCTTTTCAGAGCTGTGAGAAAGCTTGAATTTTTGCTTCCAAAGTATTCTTAAATTAAACACGCTTTTAAATCCTAATAATGGGATTTTTCAGCACAACTCCACCCATAGGCGTTTAGGTGCTTATTTAGCAAGTAAAACTGTTTCTGGAGGATTCAGACATGCTCTTGGGCCCTAGAGGGAGCAGTTTGCAAAACACTTGCCTTTGCTGAAGCGCTGTTCTTCCCGGGGAGCTCCAGGCGGGCTGGCGGTGGGGTGGGGGGTAGGTTCTGCTTGATGTGGCTCCAGGGGTCACCTGAGGACTGTCCAGGGTCTGTTAAAATGGGGCCAGGGCCTCACCCCAGACTTACTGACTCAGAGCCTGAGAGGATGCGCTCCCAGAATCTCCATTGGTCACAGGTTCCCCATGAGCCTCAGCCCTGGCCAGAAGTTGACCTCAGGGCGGCCTGAAATGTGGGGTGGGTTTGTTCAGTTTAGTCGCTCAGTCGTGTCTGACTCTTTGTGACCCCATAGACCGCAGCACACCAGGCTTCCCTGTCCATCACCAACTCCTGGAGTTTGCTCAGACTCATGTCCATCGAGTAAGTGATGCCGTCCAACCATCTCATCCTCTGTCATCCCCTACTCCTCCTGCCTTCAGACTTTCCCAGAGTTAGGGTCTTTTCCAGTGAGTCAGTTCTTCGCATCTGGTGGCCAGAGTACTGGAGTTTCAGCTTCAGCATCAGTCCTTCCAATGAACATTCAGAACTGATTTCTTTTAGAATTGACTGTCTTGATCTCCTTGAAGTTCAAGGGACTCTTGAGAGTCTTCTCCAACACCACAGTTCAAAAGCATCAGTTCTTTGGCACTCAGCTTTCTTTATGGTCCAACTCTCACATCCATACATGACTACTGGAAAAACCATAGTTTTGACTACATGGATCTTTGTTGGTAAAGTATGTCCCTGCTTTTTACTATGCTATCTAGGTTTGTCATAACTTTACTTCCAAGGAGCAAGCTTCTTTTAATTTCATGGGTGCAGTCACCATTTGCAGTGATTTTGGACTCCAAGAAAATAAAATCTGCCACTGTTTCCATTGGTTCCCCATCTATTTGCCATGAAGTGATGGGACCAGATGCCATGATCTTAGTTTTTTGAATGTTGAGTTTTAAGTCAGCTTTTTCACTCTCGTCTTTCACTTTCATCACTTTCATCCTCCTTGCTTTCTTCCATAAGGGTGGCATCATCTGCTTATCTGAGGTTATTGATATTTCTCCTGGCAATCTTGATTCCAGCTTGTGCTTCATCCAGCCCGGCATTTCACATGATGTACTCTGCATATAAGTTAAATAAGCATTACTTTGCCAACAAAGGTCAGTCTAGTCAAGGCTATGGTTTTTCCAATAGTCGTGTATAGATGTGAGAGTTGGACTATAAAGAAAGCTGAGCACCAAAGAATTGATGCTTTTGAACTGTGGTGTTGGAGAAGACTCTTGAGAGTCCCTCGGACTACAAGGAGATCCAACCAGTCCATTCTAAAGGAGATCAATCCTGGGTGTTCATTGGAAGGACTGATGTTGAAGCTGAAACTCCCAATACTTTGGCCACCAGACATGAAGAGCTGACTCATTTGAAAAGACCCTGATGCTGGGAAAGATTGAAGATGGGAGAAAAGGGGACGACAAAGGATGAGATGGTTGGATGGCATCACTGACTCAATTGACTTGAGTTTGGATAAACTCCAGGAGTTGGTGATGGACAGGGAGGCCTAGCGTGCTGCAGCCCATGGGGTCACAAAGAGTCAGACATGACTGAGCAACTGAACTGAACTGAAATCTGCATGTAAGTTAAGTAAGCAAGGTGACAATATACAGCCTTGACATACTCCTTTCTCAATTTGGAACCAGTCTGTTGTTCCATGTCCAGTTCTAACTGTTACTTCTTGACCTGCATACATATTTCTCAGGAGGCAGATCAGGTGGTCTGGTATTCCCATCTCTTGAAGAATTTTACACAGTTTGTTGTGATCCACACACTCAAAGACTTTAGCATAGTCAATGAAACAGAAGTAGATCTTTTTCTGGAATTTTCTTGCCTTTTCTATGATCCAGTGGATGTTGGCAATTTGATCTCTGGTTCCTCTGACTTTTCTAAATCCAGCTTGAACATCTGGAAATTCTCAGTTCACGTACTGTTGAAGCCTCACTTGGAGAATTTTGAGCATTATTTTGCTAGCATGTGAGATGAGTGCAATTGTGCAGTATTTTGAACATTCTTTGGCATTGCATTTCTTTGGGACTGGAATAGGAACTAACCTTTTGTAGTCCTGTAGCTACTGCTGAGTTTTCTGAATCTGCTGGCATATTGAGTGTAGCACTTTCACAGCATCATTTTTTAGGACTTGGAATGGCTCAGCTGGAATTCCATCACTCTACTAGCTTTGTTTGTAGTGATGCTTCTTAAGACCCACTTGATTTTGGATTCCAGGATGTCTAACTCTAGGTGAGTGATCACACCATCATGGTTATCTGGGTCATGAAGATCTTTTTTGTATAGTTCTTCTGTGTATTCTTGCCACCTCTTCTTAATATCTTCTGCTTCTGTTAAGTCCATTCTGTTTCTGTCCTTTATTGTGCCCATCTTTGCATGAAATGTTCCCTTGGTATCTCTGATTTATTTGAAGAGATGTCTAGTCTTTCCCATTCTATTGTTTTCCTCTATTTCTTTGCATTGATCACTGAGGAAGGCTTTCTTATCTCTCCTTGCTATTCTTTGGAACTCTTCATTCAAATGGGTATATCTTTCCTTTCCTCCTTTGCCTTTCACTTCTCTTCTTTTCTCAGCTATTTGTAAGGCTTCCTCAGACAACCATTTTGCCTTTTTGCATTTCTTCTTCTTGGGGATGGTTTTAATCACTACCTCCTGTGCATTCTTATGAACCTCTGTTCATAGTTCCTCAGGCTCTCTGTCAGATCTAATCCTTCGAATCTGTCACTTCCACTGTATGGTCATAAGGGATTTGATTTAGATTTTACATGAATGGTCCAGTGGTGGTTGTCCATACTTTCTTCAATTTAAATCTGAATTTTGCAATAAGGAGTTCATGATCTGAGCCACAGTCAGCTCCTGGGGATGGGTTTGTAGGTCTGGTTTTATATAGCCTTTGCGTGGGAACTGATCCCAGGGTGGTTTGGTCTAGAACACTAACCCCCTGTTCCAGGTACCCAGGAAGCTCTGTATATTTTTCGTTATAGAGATTTGTTTTGTTTTTTTTTTTCTGACCAATTTGGCCCATTGTCCTTGATTTAATTAGGAAACCCTTACAAAACAAATCTTAACTTTTCTTCTACCAGTTAGCATTTAGAGGTTATATAGTTTAGCATTTAGAGGGTTATACATATAACAAAAATGGAGAAGGAAAGGTATTTTATTGTGCAGTTTTAACAATGATAACTATATGTATTTCTGTTTGGGGTATGGACTAGACACTCTATTATAACCTTTGGCACCTAGAGCTCTACAAATCTCTGATGATCAAATACTCGGATATTGGTTTGGAACTCTTGTCAGCATCAGTATCGCTTAGAATGGTATAATTGCTGAGAGAAGCTTATTGTTCAAAAATCCTCATTTAAAAAGATGAGTAAACTGAGGCTCAGGTAAATTTTTATTCTCAGGTCTATGGAAGCAAATATATGATATTTATAAATTTTAGATGAATATTGATGATGATAAAGGTGCTGGTTATAAATCATCATATTTGACTGTCACAATATCCCTGGAAAATGGTGCAGAGGAAGTGTTAAGTGAGCCTGCCCTGATGCATGTTTCTTAGCAGGGTTTTCTGTATTCATGTTGTCTTAGAAAGGACTCTCCTTTAAAAGTGCAATGTAATGATTTAGTGCCAGACTCTGCAGTCAGATTTCCTGGCTTTGCCACTTAACCTTGAATAACTGGATTAATTTTCTGCACCTTGATGTTCTCATTTGTATAAGGGAGACAGCAGTAGTTTTTACTTCATAGGGTTATTAGGAAGATTAAATGAGATAATATGCAGAATGCTTAGAAAATTGTATGGCTTGTAATAAGCACTCAGCAATGTAAGCTATGGTATTATTTAAGCTGTTTTTAAAGGGCCCCATCCTAGAATGATCCCTTGACTTATTTATGCTTTTGCTTTGCCTATCTGGGCTTGCATATTTATTTAAAACCATAATCCTGTATCAGAATGATTTTGACTTCAAGCAAAGGGAAACACAACTCAAGATGACTTAGCAGTGAGGAAATCTGTCCTGTAACCCAACTATTAACTCTAGAGACAGGCCAGTCTCCAGGGTTGGTTGGTCGGTTCCTTCTCTCTGCTGCACCAGGCACTGTGGGCTTCATCCTACAGCTGATTCCTTCAGCTTTGCAAGATGACTGGGAGTCAGTAAAGATAGTGTTTCCATTCTCGCCTGGAAAATCCCATGGACAGAGGAGCCTGGCAGGCTGCAGTCCAAAGGGTTGCAAAGAGTCAGACAAGACTGAGCAACTGAGCACACACACAGGAAAAAGAGAAAGGAAATTCACAAGCATGAAACACAGGCCGTCGCCTCTCATCTGATCAGGAGCACAGGCTACGCATGCCCTGCCTTGTACCACAGTTGCCAGGAGACTGCCCTGGGCAGGACGACTCGGCCTGGGCTCCCGAGCTGTCACTACCAAGGAACATGGGATTGCCATGCACTGGGCCTGCGTGGTTAAGCCTAACCCCAGAGTTAGGGCTGAGCAGAGACATGAGCAGAACTGGGTTCCCTCGGGAAGAAGCAAGGGAGAAACGGACGCTGAGTAGACAACCAGCCATGTCTGATGTACAGGTACAGGTTTGGAAAAGCAACATGATTTTGGATAACCATAACGATTCTTAGACTCTTGTTGTCATTTTCATAACAGATTATGTAAAAATGTCTTTTATCTTGAAAGTTAACTAATTCCATTATTTGTATGTTTCAGAAAATGTTAGCAAACTCAAGAAACTTGAATATTTGAATTTGGCTTTAAACAACATTGAAAAAATTGAAAATCTAGAAGGTAAGAACTTTCTTCTAATAATTTATTTATTAATTAAAATTGATATTTAAGATTAGACTTAAACAGTATTGCTTAAACAATAGGTAGACTTTTCAAATTAACATTTTACCTCAGTCTTATATTTGTCATTCTCGTTGGAAAAAGTCAGATGATAGTAAGATACATAAATTCAATAGTGGAAGTCCCCTTGGCCCCTTCCTAACCCAGCTTCCTTCCCTGAGTCAGTGGTATTAACCCTCTGGTGTATAGAAGGTGGTATTACTACATTTTGCTTTGTATCAATGGGATCATACTATGAATATTGTTTTCAAAATGAATTTCTTCCATGAAATTGCCTTGTTTTTCTGATATCCAGGAAAGGTGGGGAGCCCTGGATGATGGGATGATTGTAGACTGTTATCCAACCATTGATCTGCAGATGGACACTTGGATGGTTCCAGCGTTTTGCTCTAACAGATTGGCTGCAATTAGCATCTTTCTATATTGCACTCTGTGTACATGTGTAAATTTTTTTCTAGGGTAAATTCTTAGAATTCCTTGGTTTTAACATACATAGTTTTGGAAAATATTGTTCTCCAAGAAGGTTGCATTGATTTCCACTTGTATTGGTGGTCAATGTGAATACCCATTTTCCCCCCAGCTTCACTAATGCTTTTTATAAGCTATCTTTTCTTAGTGATCAGAAGACATTGTTTTCTAGCAAATTTTAAAATTTGTACTTCACATTATTATTGGTCTTCCATATAAGCTTTCAGATGTTTATTGAATATTTGTATTTTTTCTTATGTGAATAACTGTTTCATAACTTTTGGCTTTTTTTCCTACTGATTTTTCTTCATGTGCTCTTATACATTCCAGATATTAATACCTCGTTATATATGTTATAAATCTTTTCTCTTGAGCCTGCTATTTTGTTTCAATCAAGATGCTGGTATTGTTCAGAAGTCTTATTTTTGAAATGGGTATAGTCCAATTTATCAGTCTTTTTCTTCTTTATGATTTCTGAATACAGATATATTCCATCAAAGTTCTAAGTATAGTCATTTCATTCTTAACATTTAATCTCTCTAATGTACTTCAGATTTATCATGTAAATGTTTCCAAATGGAAATATTTGGACCATTTAGTACTTTGAAATTTGAGATATAATTTACGTAACAGTCTTTGGGGTCACAGAGGCAGACATGACTTAGCGGCTGAACAACAACATAAAATTCACTGTCTGAAAATACGTGATTCAGTGATTTTTAGTATATTTGCAAGGTTGTGGACCCATCATCACTATCTAATTCTGGAACATTTTCATCACCCCCAAAGAAATCCCCATATTCATTAGCATTCACTCCCCATTCACCTCCTATCCCAGCCTCTAACAACCCCTAATCTGCTTTCTGTCTCCATAGATTTTCCCATCCTGAACATGTCATGTAAGTGGAATCAAAGAATATATGGACAATATTTGGTCTTCTGACTTCTTAGCCTAATGTGTCCAAGGTCCATCCATATTGTAGGATGCATCAGTACTTAATCCTTTTAAGGGCTAAATAATATTCCAATAATGATAATAGTATTCCAAATAATAATAATAATGACATTCAATAATATTCCAATATGGATACACCTCATTTTGTTTACCTGTTCATTAGCCGATGCATGTTTGAGTTGTATCCACTTTTTGGTTATTGTGAGTATAGCCTCTGTGAACATTCATGTACAAGTTTTTGCATAAACTTATATTTTCTGTTAGTTTAGTATACCTAGGAATGTAATTCCTGGGTCACATGGTGACTCTGTGCTTAATTCTATTTTCAGGAACTGCCAAATGTTTTCCAAAGCAGTCACACCATTTGCCACTCCCACTAGCAATTTATGAGGGCTCCATCCTGACAAACACTTGTCATTTTCTGTTTTTATTTATTTATTTTTGTAGTAGTCATCCTAGTGGGTGTGGAGTGGTATCTCATTGTTGTTCTGATTTGCATTCGCCTAATGGCTAATGAGTTTGGGCATTTTTAAAAATGTGCTTAGTGGCCATTTGTGTATCTTCTTTGGAGAAATCTTCTTTATTCAAAATCTTTGCCCATTTTCTACCAGCTTATTTGTTGTTTGACTGTTGAATTGTAAGACTTATTTTTATGTTTTGAATGCTGGAGTCCAATCAAATAAATGATTTGTTGATATCTTCTCCCATTTTGTGGGTTTTCTTGTCAACTTCCTCATTGGTGTTCTTTGGAATCCAATGGGTTCTTTCTTCTTCAATAACTTTATTGAGGTTTAATCAATGTACAGAAACCTGCACATGTTTAATGTATACAGTTTGTTGAGTTTGGACCTATGCACACACACGTGAAACCATCACCACAACTGAGGTAACAGGCATGTCCATCCCCTGTTTTCTCTGATCTCCCCTAGAACTTCCTTTAATCTAATAGAACGTCCTACTAGGTTGATCTTCCATGTCACTTCCCCTGTGTTCCTTATTTAAACCACGTTGTCGTATTGTTCTACGTTCTGGGAGGTTTCCTGTTTTACACTTTGCAGGCTTCTCTTTTGTGCTGTTATTTTTCCCCCTCAGCATCCAGTACCACTCAGTGTCTGCTGAAGCCGCAAAGGCTTTGGTTGATTTAGGTGCCTGTGTGGGCTCACTCTGCAGTTGTGAGGCTGTGTTTACACATCCAGCCTCTTGCCTAGCTGGCAGCACCACGTGGACTCCGTGAGCGGGCAGGGGCGTGGAGCAGGCAAGCCGCTCTGCCCACCCCACTCCCACCTGCCAACGGCTAAAATTAGGAGGACATTACTTAGGTTGTGTTGGACTTTAGCCTATTTGTCTCACAGTGTCGACATTGGTATTTCAGTGGCCATCGAGGTTGTATATCAATAAAGACATAAATATTTGTCATACATTTTTAATGTTCATCCTCAAAACCTGCAGCGTCATCACTAAGAAAGCCCCCAAACCATCATCAGTGCTGGAGCTGAGATGGTTCTTTCCATCACTGGCATCTTTCTGCCTTAGCTCCCTCTCAGATACCACTCTCCAGCCTGGTTACCATAGTCTCATGTGAACGCATGAAATAACAAAATCTGCCTTATATCTATGTTCTGTAGTAGTGAAGTGTCAGTCTATGATGTCAGAGAAAGAATTTAAACTCTCCCTCTCAGTTGGCTTGTCCAGGGCTTGTTCTTTTTTCCTTAGCAAGGAATCCAAAAGGTGTGGAATTCTGGGTTTTGCGGTGTGTGTTGGCCACAGACCACTAGAGGGCAGCATTGTCACTGTTGTCTTTGAGCTTTGGGAGCTTGGTCTTCAGTGGACACGTCCTCATTTGGTGCTCTGCCTTCCAGCTCTAATGCAGATGCACTGGGCTCAGGATTGCCTGGGGAGCTGGGCAGTAGGGAGGGGTGGGTGCCTTGTCATTTGGCAAATGTGTACTTTTTGTTTGATTTAAATGTTTGATGTAGAGAGGAGGGTGTATATACTCAGCTCACCTACTTGAGTCAATCTCAGTGTAATCTTAAACGTAAGCTGGATTTTTGTTTGTTCGTTTTGCTGGATGGCAAACCATAACTGTATCCCTCTTTCTTTTTTTTCTTGTTGTGGATTCACCAGGATAGAATCAAGTAGGTATTTTTTTCCATCGCTCCTCCTCACCTACCCTAACCTGGGAAGACGGGAGGGGCTTCTGTGAGTGCCAGCTCTCCCCCTTCGGAAATCACCGTGTTGGTTTCAGTGACATTCAGACCCCTATGGGCCGCTAAACTGGATCTTCTCAGCACAGAGGATAAAGGGTGGGACACAGTTGAAGGCAGGGGTACCCTAACTCCAAAGAGGAGGTTTTCTCTGGCTGGCTAGTTCAGCAGGAATTGTTCTTTCAAATGGCAGATGTGGCTTAATTGCTTATGTGTAAGCCTAGCAGAAGAAAAATTAAGATTCATCACTTTGAAAAACATAATGAACATTTGGAGGGTTCTGCATCTACAAAATTACAGCAAAATCCAAAAATTATCTGAATCTTTTAGTTTGTTGGAGTCTTCCAAATGTCAGTCTTTTCTTATATGGAAGAAAATATAGTTAAAATATCTCTCAAGTGTCCCAAAGTAAACTTAAGAAATACCAGGCAACCTGTATCTTAAGTCAGACTCCCCCAGATATATCCTTTACACTTCACAAAATCCATCTAACATTTTTTTTTTGCTAATATAAAGAAACATACAGGCACAGAGATATAAACTTAATTATATTTATTTGTTTAGTTTCATATTTATTCTTCATATAGTGACTGAGTTCACATTATTATGATTTAATGACTGAATTATCAAGTATATTGATGTGTTTTAAATAACTGTTTATTGTTTGGCACTGGAGGTGTTTTTAATTATGTTTGCTCTTGTGAATAGAACTGTTCTGAACAGTTTTGTACAAATTACCTGTTCCCAGTTGATGTATTTGACCAGGACCTTTTCCTCCCCAATGAAATTCTGGATCAAGCGGAAAAAGAAACATTTAAGGGCCTGTTTTATGTATTGATAGGTAGAATGCTGAAAAAAAAAAAATTTATATGATAACCTTGCCAATATATTAAAAATTCAGTTTTGAAGATAAGAAGTTACTGAGTTTCCTTCACCTATGTAGCTGAATCTCAAATATATAAAAGTGTTGAGTTGTTCTTGTGTATTTTAGGTATTCGTCTTTTTAATAATTCATATTTTACCTTAGTAATACAACACACAGTTTCAAAAGTCAAAGTGATACAGTCAGATACAAACGGAAACAAATCATGTCTGATACAAAATGTTGATGACATCAATAACGTCTAGACATAAAGAAGGCAGAAAAGCTGTTTTGAGGAGTTGAAAGTGAGAGAAAATGTGGAGAATTCAGTCTGGACGTGTTGAATGTGGAATGTTTTGCAGACGTGTAGAAACAGGAGTGTGGTGTTCAGTTGGATGGTCAGATATGGGTTTCTTGTTTGGGAGTCATTGGAATCTGGGGTTAGTAAAACCAGTGAACATGACTATTGTCATAAGGACCATAAGGAGAGGGGAGTATTGGGTCATTGATGGAAATCTGGGTTATATCACCACTGATGGGGTGGAAAAGCCTGTGAAAGATCAAGAGGAATAGATGGCATTATAAAGGAAAACACGGAGAGAGTAGTATCCCTGTTTCAAGACAGTTGGGGGATTTAAGGGACAGTCCATGGTCAATCCCACCACATGCAGCAGACTCTTCGAGTGACATAGTGTGTTGAAGACGGTCTATTAGATCTGTCAGCAGGACGGTCTCTGGTCACCTTTAGAGGAGCAAGTCTACTA
Organism: Cervus canadensis; assembly: GCF_019320065.1. NCBI lineage: Eukaryota > Metazoa > Chordata > Mammalia > Artiodactyla > Cervidae > Cervus > Cervus canadensis. The sequence continues at coordinate 2,293,186 of NC_057397.1, read as the reverse complement.
GAAGAGTAGAGTGTTGGGGGTAGAGGCCAGCTACTATGGGTGGAGCCCATGGGGATTGAGATAGAAGAACAGTGAATGTAGAGTCAGGGTGACTTGTGATGTCTCAGTGGGCATTGCCTACCTCTGAGTTCTGCCTACCTCTCTAGATTCACTTCTTGGTGCCTTTGCATATTAAATTTTCTTTTCCTGCAATTCTCTTCTTTTTTTCCACACTGCACATAAGCTTAAAGTGAAATACCATGGGTATTTTTTATCACTTTATCCTGAAGACCTGGGTCAGCAACTTATACATAGGTACCCAGTAACTCCTGAATAGATGGATGGATGAATAGAGGGTAAGAACCTATATCTGGAAGCGCTAAGTTAGAACTAACTTATTTGGAAGAGACTGGCTTTGGGTATCACTAGAGAGGAGGGACACGTGGGATTCTAGACAGGGTGGAGACAGGTGCTAGGATCAGTAAGGGGGCGAGAACACTGTCATTCAGCGAGATTGGCTCCATCATCTAGCCTTTAGAAATGAGAAGCACCTTGCCATCGGCGACACGATTGCAGAGCTATGAACCAATCTGAATTCTGGTTGAGTTCAGAACCAATCTGGTTCATATTGGTGAAGTTAACATAAGATATCAGGAACCAAAGTTTGCCCTAAGTTATATAGCTGCAAAACAATGACAGAAAAGCAGTGTATAATCAGGAAGCCTATAGGAAAAGTGGAGCATGTAGAAGTTTGAAGAAATGAGCACAGAACAAGGTAGAACTGGGTTGTCAGCTGGCGATGGTTCTCTAGATACTGATGCCTACCACATCTGCCATATTAATCCAGCACCCGTGAGCCGGTCACGGGGGAGACAGCCTTATGTGAACCTCTCCCACAGGGCTGCCGTAGAAACAAGGTCAGCTCTTCTTTGGCTGGTAGTGAGAAATGGTAAACTCACTGCCCATGGAAACTAAGTGTCCCCGTTTCCCTGTAGGCACATGTGCTAAGAAGCCACGTGAGAACCAGACAGGTGCTCACTGGGCTGGTTCTCATCCTAGCTCATGGTTATCAAAGCTTCCTAAATGGCAGGCACTGTGCTAAGTACTTCACACGAATCATCTTTTATTGTCTTCACAAGCACCTCTGAGCCAGGTGCCAATACTATTATAACTGCAGATGAGAAGACTGAGGCTTGTGACTTTTGCAAAATCACACAGCAAGGACATGTCAGAGTTAGGACTTGAACTCAGGTCTGTCAAATTCCAAGGTCTACACTCCTAACTACCAAGTGCTCATGGAATTCAGGTGAGGGGAGTCAATTCAAACTTGGAATTGATTCAGATTTCTATATCATCTGGCTATCTCTGTAATAAAGTTGGGTGGGTCACATTTACTACAGAGTCTGCTCAGTGACTTGTCCTTTTTTCTGTCATCCCTCTGAGGACCGCACTCCTTTTTGTTGCATTTGTTGACATCTTCGGTTCAGTGCGTGGTGATCTTGGAGCCATTGTGTCTCTTTGGTGATTTTATAAAGATGAATTCTGAGGCTTGATTTTATGGAATGCCTTCTCTTTGGGGGAATTCCTGCCATCACCCTTTGCATTGAGATGAGTCCTAACCACTGTACCTGGTAAAATTCTCAGGACCACAGATTCCAGTGCCTTCCCTAAAGGGACCTTTGTTCTGATGCAGCATCCCCCACAGCAGCAGCTTATACCTGACCTTCTTCACCCCAGTTAGTAACTGAATCCAAATGTCAACAGCCCAGAGTTTGCAGATATGGGCACGAAGAGGATTTCCTTTGACCTGAGGGACTCAGGGATTGAAAGTAAAGGGAGACCCAGAAAAGTGAATCAAGACTAAGCCATTTTTTTTTAACATTAAAAATTATTATTTGTTTTAATTGGAGGATAATTACAACTTTGTGATAGTTTTTGCCGTGCATCAACATGAATCGGCCACAGTCATGCATATGTCCCCTCCCTCCTGAACGCCCCCCGCCCTGCCTCCCCACCCCATCCTTGGTCGCAGTGCAGTTAGTGAACAGACTTCCAGGACCTGCAGATGTTTCTTCTGTGATGTTTCTTCTGTGCACGTTTTACTACCGGGGTGACTTTCTGGGCTTTGTTTTCTTTTCCTTTCTCCCACCAGGCTGTGAAGGGCTGACAAAGCTTGACCTGACGGTGAATTTCATCGGGGAGCTGAGCAGTGTTAAAACCCTTCAAGGCAACATCCACCTGAAGGAGCTGTTCCTCATGGGAAACCCCTGTGCTGACTTTGACGGCTACAGACAGTTCGTGGTGGCAACTCTTCAGCAGCTAAAGGTACGCTTTATCTCCATGATATGAAATTCTTGGAAAAAATGAAAAGAAGCAACTACACAGTGATTCCTGATATATTCCCAGCATTTCCAGAGAATGTGTTGTTTTAGAGAATGGAATAGTCCAGAAAAATCAAAACGAATTCCTTGGCTCACTGAACTTTCAAAATTTTTTAATAACTCTAATAAAGTTTGGAAAAATAAATGGGCATATTTTTCTCCTTTCTCATTCAGAACACACAGAGCTGAATTGAACTTTCTTGATGGGTTCAAGTCATTGTTATAGAGGGCGTCCTTTATTACTAAGAGCTCACCAAAAGCTTAGGGCTTTTGAGGTGGATACGTGGGCTCCATCCCTGGGTCAGGAAGATCCCCTGGAGGAGGAAATAGCAACCCACTCCATTATTCTTGCCTGGAGAATCCCATGGACAGAGGAGCCTGGGTGGGCCACGGTCCATGTGGTTGCACAGAACTGGACACATCTGAGTGAGTTCATACTCTTGAACTCCTGTGCCTTTTTTTTTTTAGACTATTGCTTTTTATTAACTCACTTGCTATGTTAATTCTCAGGCTCTCATATGCTTTGGAATGCTTAGAGAGGGTTCATGTTCACTGCCCCCTCTCCGCCGCCATCCCCCTGCCTGAGTACCCCACTCAGTAGGTCTGATGGGCATCCAAGAGTTTGCATTCGGAACAGGCTCTCGAGTGACTCTGATGCCACCTGTCCAGGGACCTCATTTGAGAACTGCAACTCTACGTTTTAATTTCTTCTGCCGCATCTCCCCATATCTGATATTTTTGCAAACCAGGAAACAACACACGGTTTCTAGAGAAATCCTACACCCGAGAATATTTAAATAGCACTATTAATGCTCATGTGTTAATAACTCCAAGAGCTCCTGACCTGCATGTGTTGGTCTGAAACCTCGAGACTTCTCTGGTGAAGTGTGGAACAGGCCTCCATACACAGAGGGCAAGGAGAGGCCAGAGAAAGGGGCGGCCTCTCTGGAGACAGACTGGCAGGCGGCGGGTCTCATAAGCAAGGAAGCTTCCTTACCGAGCTTGTTCTGGGCAATAAGATGAGTAGGGGTCTGCACCCGCCAGCTAGAATCTCACAGGTTTGTAGAGAGGCCTTAACTGGGTTCAGTCCAGAGGGTCTCAACAGAACCTTCCACTCTCAAGGCTGCACCCCGAACAGCTCCTAGTGTGGGAACAATGGGCAGAGCGCACCTGCCAGGACAGGGGCGGGGTGAGGAGCCTGTGATCGCCCGGGTCCAGCTCTCAGTTGCATCCTCTCGGTGACCCGCGCCCCCAGCAGCGGGAGCAGCATTTTGCCTCTGCACAGAGAATGTGTGGAGGCCCTGGCTTTCTCCCAGGCCTTGTCCTCCATCCTCAGAGGGCATTTGTGTTTAGACTGCTGTCTTCTGTGTAGGCAAAATTGCTGGATTAATATAATACATTTTTTTCTAATGTAAAATGTCTTTGATTAAAAGAATGAACAACTCAGATAATTGAATATAGAACATATATTTAGAATGAGTGATATAGTAGCTCAGACATCGTCCAGGCCAGTCATCATTGTACGAGCACTTTCTGAAAAATGAACTGATAAGAAGCAGAATTTTAGAGACAGGGATGCTATGTGCCATGTCCCTGGAAGGGTGTGGGGTCGTCATCCCAGCTGGGCCTGGTCAGCCCGGCATTGCCGGGCTAGGGGCGTGTGGGCCCTCAGGCAGGAGCCTGAGTCACGGGTCAGGGCTGTTCCCGGGGTTTGGGACACAGCATCGCTGATGATCCTGCACCCTTGAGGGAGGTGATTAGAGGCATCCTGAGATGAGGATGCTGGCCTTGGAAAGCTGGGGCTCCTTGTTTAAGGTGACACACCTGGCAAGTGGCCCCAGAGGGATTTGAACCTAAAAGCCCACCATTCTCACAATAACCACACTCCCTGCTTCCCTCTGGGGTAATGTCCAGGTCTCAGGTCAAGTCTTTCCTTTCAGAAAGACTGTTGTGATTCAGCTGCTACAACAGGCAACAGCCTCTCTGAAGAATGGTACTCATAAATGTGTTTACTAGTATTTAAAAACAGGCTGATAAACTTCAGAATCGTTTTTTCTTTTAATTGGGGGGAAATTCCTTTACAACGTTGTGTTCCTTTCTGCCATACAAGCCCGTGAATCAGTCATATCCCCACCCTCGTGGGCCTCCCTGCCCCGGCCCTTCCCGCCCTCCTAGGTCATCACAGAGCTCTGAGCTGAGCTCCTGGTGCCCTTCAGCAGCTGCCCACTAGCTGCCTGTTTCACACGTGGTGTGTGTATACACACGGAAGTGTACAAGTGTCAATGCTACTCTCTCAGTCCATCCCACCCTTGCCTTCCCCCAGCGTGTCCGCAAGTACATTCTGTACATCTTTGCTGCAAATAGATTCTTCAGTACATACCATTTCACTGAAAGCTTGTTATCTACTTTGACCAGACTTGTCCTAACAGACGTCTTATTTCCTAGGGCTATGATAACAAAGTTCTGCAGACAGGGTAGCTTGAACATCAGGAATTTATCTCACTGTTCTGAAGGTGGCAAGTGGTAGATCAAGGTGTGGGTTGGTTCTGGGCCCATTTGCATTAGAGCTCAGTTTTGGGTAATACACAAGGCCCTTTCTCATAGAGAACATTTGGGACTTCACCTGAGATATTAAAATTCTTAACACAGTGAGCAGTTATAGAATTAATATACTTTGAGAGCTTGTCATCAATAATCAGTTTCCACAGAAGACCTATTTATTGTTATTACCAGTAAAGATGCTTTGTAAACTGTATTAATTGTGTGAAGTAAAACACTGATTTAGATCAAAGTTCATGATATTTCCCATTAATTACTTTGCTTTCAACTCCGTATCACTAAGGTGCATTATTTATTATTTTTAGTCTTGCAAGTAAAGTCCTCTTGGGGCTGATTCAAATTGAAACTTTGGGATAAATGCATTGGCTGGTTTTTTTTTGTTGTTGTTGTTCCAGTGGTTGGATGGTAAAGAAATCGAGCGTTCAGAAAGGATTCAGGCGTTGCAGAACTTCACAGCAGTTGAACAACGAATCAGAGAGCAGGAGAAAGCTTACTGTCTTAAGCGAGCCGAGGACAAGGAAGAGGCTCGGAGGAAACTCCAGGAGGAGGAAAACAAAGGCGAGATGGAGAGAAGTCACACCGGCTCTGATGGACACTGGGACACGGACATCAGTGCTCCCCTGTAGGTAAACGGAGGGTACTCTCTGGTTAACTTATGTTAAAAGCAAAACTTTTAACATAAAAGTTAAAAAGTTTTCTTCCCAAGGTGTTTACAGTGCCACTTAGAGTCCAGATGATTGATTTGAAAAATAAATTACGATGTGAATTTTGGGGAAGACCATGTATGATCATCTCATTGTTTGTGACCATTCTGTGAGGCTTTCTTCCCTTTTGCGGGGGGGGGGAACCTTTCTAAACTAGCAGCTTTAATTCTCATCTAAAATTATCCTCAGACAAATCTCCCTTGAAAGATGCACAGGAAAGCTGAATTAGCAGGTGTACTTTGATTTATAAAGTAGGAATATTTTAGAAAAGTTAAATGCAAATCACGTTATTATAAATTGAGCAATTTTGATTGCATAAGATGTTCTGTTTTGTGAATTATGTAATGAATGCATTTTTAATGTGATTAATACGCCCCTAATTGGTCGTTTTTACAAACATGAATTTTTCATGCTTGCTTATTTTAAGGGAATTGCAACTGTAGTCAGTTGATTTGATTCCATACAATGAAATCTTTCAATATTTTGATAACAGAATCTCTTAAACTTGGGAAAATAATAATTATGATGTATTTCAGATATACATAAGTGTTAAAAAAAATAAATAGGCAACTATAGCTATTGTGTGTGCCACCACCCACACATATTAAATGTCAATAGTTGGCATATGTTTACCTTTTTTTTTTTTAATAGAGTATCGGTAGAGAAGCTCCTTCAGTGTTTCTCCCCCATCCCTCTCCTCCTTTCATCCTGTGGTGTCCACCATTCTAAAGTCAGTACTTTAGTAGTGTTTGGTATCATGTCGATCCCACTGTATTGTCATATATTTACCACATAATTATGTAGTACTTAATACTGCTTAACCAGGAGTAGTTTTATGTTTTTTTCTTTTTTTTTTTTTAGCATGAATGATATCTTTCTACAGCTTTGTTTTTCATTCAGTATTATGTTCTTGTGATTTACGCATATGAAGACATGTAAGACAAGTTCATTCATTTTAGCTGTGGAATAATATTCCATCGACTGAGTAAGTCACAGTTTATCCCAGAGCGGGCATTCAAAATATTTGTCAGTGAGTAATTCTTTGGCCCCGACAGATCAGAGTAAGCACCAGCTTCAGCGATCTGTGTGGCCCTAGTTTGAGAACATAGGAAGGAAGGAGGGAGGAAGTGGAGGAGAGGAGGGAGGCAGGAGGAGGGTCAGCTGGAGATCAGCCCTGATGCAGCTATTCCTCTCTGGGTGGCTGTGTAAGTGGTTTTCCATTTCTCGTTTTTTCACACAATGGTGCACACGTCTCCTTGTGCAAGTACGGAAGTTTCTGTAGTATATATTCAGCAGTGACATTGCTGCATATTAATTATAAACATCTTTTCAACTTTGTATGCATTGCCCAATTGTTTTTTAAAGTGTACTAACTTAAACTCCTGTATCAGCAGTGTTGGAGTGTTCCTGATCTTTTGTCAACAGTAGATAATGTGGTTTTTAAAACATTGGCCAATCACGTTGGTTGTTAAATAGCATCTCATATTTTAATTTGCATTTCTAGAGTTAAAAGTAAGTTTCAGTATCTTAAATGTCTTCTTATGTTTATTAGCTATTTAGATTTCTTCTGTTCAAGACTTCCACCTATCTTAAATAAGTTGTAAGGTTTTTTCTTACTAATTTATAGCTCTTTTATATTCTAGATGCAGATTCTTTAGTGGTTATGAGGTTTGCAAATACCTTCTTGCAGTCTGTCTGTGACTTGTCTTTAATTTTGATAAGTGCTTTTGTTTTCTAGAATTTAGACATATTAATGTAGCTAAATTTATTTTATACATTTTGATCTTATTTATGAAAATTTTCAATACCCCAGTATCATATCTATCTATCCTGGGGTTAACTTTTGACAACAGTGTGGGGTAGGGTGCTAGTCATTCCCCCCACAGGATTGTCTGCTTCAGCCCCATTAATTAAAGTGCCATTCTTCTCCCATATTATATTCCCTCCTTTCGTGATTCATGGGCCCATTTCTGGGCTCCCTAGATTCTTCCATGGGAATACTACCACATGGTTTTAATTTCTATAAATCTTGATTTTTGCTGGGAGATACTTTCCTGTTTCAAAATCATCTCGATTCTTCTTGTCTCTTTTTACTCTTCTGTGAGAATTTGAGAGTCAGGCATTCAAACTTCCCCCATATTCCTAGTATAGTTTTGATTGAAATTGCATTGAATTTATATGTTCATAAGGGGAAAGTTGACATCTTCAGGACATTGATTCTTTCCTTGCTGAATTTTGGAATAGCTCTCTTTATTTAGACCTTCGGAGTCCTTCAGTAAGTTCATAATTTTCTCTATAAAGGTTTTACGCTATTTCTTATTAGATTTATTTATAAGTATCTTGTAGAATGGGATTTTAAAGATAGATTTGTTATTGGGTCTTTCTGATGGATATAGGGACAAATAGTATTAAGAAATCTTGGTGGCACTAGGGGTAAAGAATCCGCCTGCTAACACAGGAGGCATAAGAGGTGCAAATTCGGTCCCTGGGTCAGAAGATCCCCTGGAGAAGGGAACAGCTACCAACTCCAGTATTCTTGCCTGGAGAATCCCATGGACAGAGGAGCCTGAAAGGCTACAGTCTGCAGGGTCACACAGAGTTGGACACAACTGAATCAACTTAGCATGCATGCAATCTTGCTGAACTTTTTAAGAAGATGCAGTAGTTAGTCTGTAGATCATCCTGTATTTTCTATGTAGAAAAACACATTTTTAAAAAATAAATAGTAACTTGAAAAAAATTTCCAATCGTTCTACCTCTGCTTTTTTTTATTTATTTTTTTTATGGTACCTGCTAAGCCTCCAGTATGGAGTGGAATAGCAGCAGTAAGAATGGTTATCTGTATCTTGTTCCTGACTTTTAGAAGAATGTTCCCCATTCGTCATCATTAAGTATAGTGAGTCCTGTGAGGCTTTTGAAGAGTCGAGTTAGTTTCCTTTTATTCCAAGTTGATGAAAAGCTTTTATCATCATGGATACTAGATTTTTGTTAAATGCTTTTTCTGTGTCTATTGAGATAAGCATATTTTTCTGTTGATGTGTTGAATTAACATTGAGAGATTTTTTTAAAATTAAACCATCCTTGTATTTCTAGAATAAACTCACCTTGTCCATATTTTATTTTTGATTTTTTAATTGAAGTATAGCAGATTTACAATGTTGTGTTAGTTTTAGGTATACAGCAGAGTGATTCAATTTTATATATATATATATGTATATATATTCCTTTTCAGATTCTTTTCCATTAGAGGTTATTACCACATATTGAATATGGTTCCCTGTGCTACACAGTAGGTCCTTGTTGATCTGTGTTATATATAATAGTGTGTATATGTTAATCATGAACTCCTAATTTATCCCCTGCCCCACCTTTCCACTCTGGTTACCATAAGTTTGTTTTCTGTGTCTGTGAGTCTGTTTGCCAAACAAAATTTTTTAATGAGAATGAAAGTAATGATTTCAGTGATGGTTAACTAAAATCTTGTAGAATATTATAGATGCCCTTTTTTCTCAGTACCATAAAGAACCATGGCTATATGGCAAGCATTTATTTTCAGTAATTTGCACTATTTCGCTTATTAAACTGTCTGGCTGCATTTTATAATACATAGGGTGTTTCAGCAGAATTTTACTGTATATTCTGTTTGTACTCTTTAAATTTCATATTTTTGGTCTGTCCTTTTAAAAAGCATCTTATTTGAAGGTCAACTAAATGAGCGTTTTGTGTTATCTCATTTCAGTAACAAGAACAACAACAAAATCTAACAATTAATGAGTACTCACTATTTGCCATCCTGGTACTAAAGGCTTCCTGTCGATGTTTTCATTTGATATCATTTTGTAACAGTGCAAATTCTAGGGCGAGGTGAGGGGCGAGAGCCTATACCCGTTGTGTACTGCTCGAATGTCCTTTCTCTCTGCTAGAACAGTCTCCTGTCTCTTCTCTCTGCTGGAACGGTCTCCTATCTGGTGCCTGACACACAGAAAGACATTCAATAAATATTAGCTGAATCCTTGCTGAATGAATGTTGACCGTCATAGAATAATTTATTTGATGCCCTATGGAGACTCATTTAATTCTCTGATAGTCCATAAAACATGAATGAAAAAAAGAGCATTCCCATATTGATGTTGTTTAGTCACTCAATTGCATCTGACTCTTTGAACCCCATGAACTGTAGCCCACCAGGCTCTTCTGTCCATGGGATTTCCCAGGCAAGAATACTGGAGTGAGTTGCCATTTCTTTCTCCAGGGGATCTTCCCAACCCAGGGATCAAACCTGTGTCTCCTGCATTGGCAGGCGGATTCTTTACCACTAAGACACCAAGGAAGCCCATACCATATAAAGCTACAAAACCCAAAGTCAGCCATGAAAAATGGAGTAAATAGAGTCCATACCATGGGCCCACTGAAGAATTTTAGAGATAGAGAATCATTAAAGAATCTGGAACATGCTTAGTCACTCAGTCATGTCTGACTCTTTGAGCCAGGCTCCTCTGTCCACGGGAATTCTCCAGGCAAGAATACTGGAGTGGGTTGCCATGCCCTCCTCCAGGGGATCTTCCCAACCCAGGGATCGAACCCAGGTCTCCCACATTGCAGGCAGATTCTATACTGTCTGAGCCACCAGGGAAACCCCTAAAGAACCCGGAAGACATGATCAAATTTTTTAGAAAGACTCCTCTGGCAGCAGTGTGAAGGATGGAATTGAAGGGTGCAGGACTGAGAGTGGGTTGGTTACCAAGGCCCACCGGTCTCTGACCATCAGAACCTCCCATGACATTGTAAAGCAATGGTCCTAGGCACCCCTCCAAACTGACTGGATAGACTGGTGGGAGCCTAGAGATCCGTACTGTGTGTGAAGCTCCCCAGATGACTCATATCATCCCAGTCTCTGAGCCGTTGAATCTGATCACTGCAGCATTCCTGGTGGTGGGTAAGGTGGGCCTATTCCAGTGCCGTGGCACTAATTTCTCCAACTTGGCTCAGATAGGCTTTCTCTCAGACACATTTTTTTATTCAAAGCTAAGAAAATAATATATTGAAAAAAAAAAACACACAAGGTATTTCAGGGGCAGAGTTCAGGATGAGACTCAGATGTCCATTATTGGTCTTTATGTGTCCTGTGTTTGTCCCTAGCCCATCTTCTGAAGAGAGTAAAGACTATATCCAGGCACCAGAAATACAAGAAGGGCAATGTAAGGAAAAGAAATTAGATGACAGAGAAGATGACCTGGAATTCTGGAATAAGCCCTCTTTGTATACTCCTGAATCTAGATTGGAAACTCTGAGACATATGGAAAAACAACGGAGAGACCAAGAAAGATTAAGGTATTCCATTTTTTCCTATCATCAAGAGTGATAGAATATATTTTCGATTGCACATTGTTTTATCCATCATCTGTGTTAAATCTGTGCTAGCTGTCACACACAGACTTTGCTTTTCTTAATTTCAGCTTTTTGTTGACATGTATCTACTAACATTTATTAATAGTAGACTACCTAAAGAAGGTTGTTGTGAATCATGGCATTTTAGGTAGAGTTTTTTTTTTTTTTTTCTGCTCAAACTTACTTTATTTATTTTTTTTTTATTAGTTGGAGGCTAATTACTTCACAACATTTCAGTGGGTTTTGTCATACATTGATATGAATCAGCCATAGATTTACATGTATTCCCCATCCCGATACCCCCTCCCACCTCCCTCTCCACCCGATTCCTCTGGGTCTTCCCAGTGCACCAGGCCCGAGCACTTGTCTCATGCATCCCACCTGGGCTGGTGATCTGTTTCACCATAGATAGTATACATGCTGTTCTTTTGAAATATCCCACCCTCACATTCTCCCACAGAGTTCAAAAGTCTGTTCTGTATTTCTGTGTCTCTTTTTCTGTTTTGCATATAGGGTTATCGTTACCATCTTTCTAAATTCCATATATATGTGTTAGTATGCTGTAATGTTCTTTATCTTTCTGGCTTACTTCACTCTGTATAAGGGGCTCCAGTTTCATCCATCTCATTAGGACTGATTCAAATGAATTCTTTTTAATGGCTGAGTAATATTCCATGGTGTATATGTACCACAGCTTCCTTATCCATTCATCTGCTGATGGGCATCTAGGTTGCTTCCATGTCCTGGCTATTATAAACAGTGCTGTGATGAACATTGGGGTGCACATGTCTCTTTCAGATCTGGTTTCCTCAGTGTGTATGCCCAGGAGTGGGATTGCTGGGTCATATGGCAGTTCTGTTTGTATGTCCCTTGCTTTTTAACAACTTTAAACGTGTCAAATAGTATGGTCTGGTTTAGAGATACCAGTCCTCCAAGTCATTCAGTTCAGGTGCTGTGTCTACCCCATCTAATGACTTTCTGAGATGTTTGCCCTTAATAGTTGGAGAAGGCAATGGCACCCCACTCCAGTACTCTTGCCTGGAAAATCCCATGGACGGAGGAGCCTGGTGGGCTGCAGTCCATGGGGTCGCTAAGAGTCGGACACGACGGAGCGACTTCCCTTTCACTTTTCACTTTCATGCATTGGAGAAAGAAATGGCAACCCACTCCAGTGTTCTTGCCTGGAGAATCCCAGGGACGGGGCAGCCTGGTGGGCTGCCGTCTATGGGGTCGCACAGAGTCGGACACGACTGAGGCAACTTAGCAGCAGCAGCAGCAGCAGCCCTTAATTGTCCCGGGTCATGGAGAACAAGGGCTTCCCTGATAGCTCAGTTGGTAAAGAATCCGCCTGCAATGCAGGAGACCTGGGTTCGATCCCTAGGTTGGGAAGATCTCCTGGAGAAGAGAAGGGCTACCCACTCCAGTATTCTGGCCTGGAGAATTCAATGGACTACATACAGTCCATGGGGTCACAAGGATTCACAGACACGACATGGGGTCACAGACACGACTGAGCAACTTTCACTTCACTATGGAGAACAATGTAGTTCATGTAAACATGAACTTAATTGGACCTGGCAACCCAGTTACAGATGCAGAAAAATGTGAATAAATTTCTATTACAAAATAAAGTTAACTGACACAAAATCTATATTAAAAGAACAATAGAAGTATAAGACAAAGAATTGCCTGTAGTTCTGTCATTTTAACACATCTGTCCATCTGATCTTCTAGAACTTGTCCATATATGCCTTTTTAAAGTTTTTATGTATTTTTTGCAAGTGTTTTAAATAAATATAATTTGCATCCTACATTTTCTTTCATGTTATTCCATGAGTTTTTCCTCTTTACTCCATTCACCTTCCTCCTGTCTCTACCCTTTATGGTAATGAGAGTTAGTTAGCAGGCTTGGGTCCAGCCCACCTCTACAATCATATGAATGATTTCTGCAAATGTGGGATTGGGGATCTTTTTTAAGAACAAAAATGGACTTATATTTTATATGTTTGTTCTCACTAAATCATCATCAACACTTTTCTGTAACTTTTTAGACTGGTAGTAAAGAGTGAACACATTTTTTTTTTTAATAGATGCAAAATGTCTCATAGTGTGAATGTACCACAGTCAGTCCAATTATTCCTCCATTGATGGACATTCACAATGGTTCCAGCGTCTTGCCATTGCAGATGATGCTGTGATAGGCATCCTTTCACATAGATCTTTATGTACTGGTATTTTTATTTCTATAAAATAGATTCTGTTTGGCATTTTAAAAACTGTAATTTTAGCTAAAGTAGAAGCTGTATATACAAATGGAGAATTGATAGTTAGCTGAGTAAATCATGCATAAAATAGACTCATTTAAACATTCATGGCTATTTCATGAAAAGGAGTTTTCTCCCCCATTCGAATGATCTGGCAAATTGTCTTGGTCACATTTTCGCTTTACAGATATGGGTATAATCACACAGAAATCTGGCTCAATTGTCAGCTCCCAGCCATGGACCTCATCACAGTGAATTGATGTATTCACAAATACGCCATTAATTTTTCTGAAACTGTCTCACACATTAATTGCTTGTATATTATCTTTGTGTATTTTTTTTCCTCTCCTCTGCCCCTTGTTCCCACCCACCCCCAATACTAAGTGAAAAGAAGAAGAAAGTGAAGCCGCCAAGGATGTTGGTCACTGAGGACGGGAGAGCCCTGAACGTGAATGAACCCAAGTAAGTGGGATCAGGTGGAGACTTGAAGACTCAAAACGTGTGGCGTTGGTCATACCATGGCTTCAAGGACACGTTTGCCCAGATATCCGAACACTCTTAGCAAACCAGAAGGGCCTAATGAGAATGTCATTTTGTACGTATTTAAATGCAGAGCGTCGTTATGTTTTCAAGTACATAATGTTACGTTTCATTCTCTTGGCATACAAAAAGTGATCTAGACATAAGGAAATCTTAGTTATTTCTATATCCCCTGAAACTTTGGACCACATACAGTTTTTTTCCCCGAAAATTTCAAGTGCTCCATTGTTGTGTTTCTTAATTTTTTTTTTTTTCTTAATTTTTAAAACTCTGCCATGAACAAGCTAGCTGAGAATATTGATCACCTGTATACCTACTTCATACTCTGGAACTCATCTCCAGAACTTTTTAGAGCTAAGACAAGAAATTAAATTGCTCAACAGAGTTGATGAGAGGGAAAAATATTTCAACTAGAAATCTTCATGTATAATAGCATCTTTTGTTGTTGTTTAGTCACTCAGTCATGTCCATGTCTTTGTGACCCCATAGACTATAGCCCGCCAAGCTCCTCTGTCCTCCACTGTCTCCCAGAGTTTGCTGAAATTCACCTCCCTTGCGTAGGTGATGCTGTCTAACCATCTCATCTTCTGCCGCCCCCTTCTCCTTTTGCCTTCAATCTTTCCCGGCATTAGGGTCTTTCCTAATGAGTGGACTCTTCGCGTCAGGTGGCCAAAATATTGGAGAAGCCCATAGCAGTATCTAACTATTTTAAAATTAAAACTAGAAAGCAGGCAGAGAAGGCCTTTTGTAGTCAAAATAGATCAACAAGCCTGTGAACTCAATCTTGCTGGCTTCATTTCATTACTCAAAATGTCTACTTTGACCATTTCATTGTTGTGCCATTACCATGATAGAGGTGGTACGGTCCTGATCACTCTTGGGTGTCGTTAACTCATCTTCACAGCAGTCATATGTGACAGGTGATATTTCTTCTTCATAGGTCCGAAAGCTGAACTGAGAGGTGGATGACTCACACAAGGTCACATAGCTCATTGGTGGTGTGTCTGACTTGCCTGTGCTTGCCTAATTCTAGTGGTGTTTATGATCAACTTTGTAATCTCACCCCAACCCCACCACACACACACACACACACACACACATCTTCTTTATCCAGCAGGCATGAATACATGATACTAAGCCCTGGGGATGCAGAAGTGAATATGACAGATTTCTGCCTACAAGGAACTTAAAAATCTAGTGGGGAGACAGTCCCTCTTCAACCTACAGCAGGGCTTGAAGGAAACCCTTTGGGCTCTGTGTGCCCCTCGTAAGACCACTGAAACTTCTTCAGTCCCATCATTTTTATATTCTGCATTTACAACATTTCTATATTCAGTCACATCTTTTCAAATCTCAGCCATGTGCTCGATGTAACACATTTGACCCAAGTGATCATTACTTTGCTTCTCGAAGCGCCGTCTTCCCCTTGCTCCTGATTCTTTGACCCTCCTACCTTCTCATCGTCCTCTGCTTTGCGGGCTCCTTTCTGTCTTGTCTCCTAAATGCTCTGGGGTCAACTCCTCAGCTGTCTTCTCTTTCCACATCCACCCTCTAGAGATCTCACCAAACTCCATGGCTGGAAAGACTTTTTCCTTCCTCACAAGCAGAGCTGATCTCTTTCCCGAGCTCGGGACTTGTGTATTCAGTTCGCTGCTTGAGACCCTGTGTGGACGTGAGCTGGTCCTGACTAGAGCAGACGTCCTCGCTTCCACACCCACGACCACTTCCCATCAGCCTGCAAGCCCGTCGGCATCCTCTGACTTAGGAGTGAGCATCCACTGGGTGTCAAGAGCAATACCTCAGGTTCATCCTCCATCCTTTCTCCCTCATGTTATCAGGGAGCCCACGAGCTCTTCCTCCAGAATTGCCAGGATCCCACCCCTTCTCATTCACCCCCTCGCCGCCCGCTTGGAGGACATCAGCCTCCTCTTCCCTGGACAGTTGCAGTATGTCGTTGAGTGCTCTCCATGGTCATCTCTTGGCCACCTCCCACCTCTTCTACTCAGCGGAAGAGAGCGGGGAAAAGCGGGGATAGGGCACTCAGTCCCCCTCTTAAGGAAAGCTCCTAGAAAGATGAACGTTTTCCTTCAGAACTGAAGCACATGCTCTCACCCAGCAGCCAGGGAGGCTGGAGAATGTGGTCTTCACCCTGCAGAGGCGTATTCATCACTCAAATCAGGGGTCCTGTTACCATGAGTTAAGTGGGAGCAGACAGTGGGGAGTGTGTATACAGTTTCTGCCGTAGAAAAAGTGAAAGTCGCTCAGTCGTGTCTGACTCTGTGACTGACCCCATGGGCTATACAGAAAACCTCTCTGAAATTACCTTCCGAGAGATACATGAAGGGAGAGTTTAAGTTGGCGGCTGGGAAATGGAGCAATAAGCAATCAAGGCAGACGGGAAAACACCTATAATAAAAGTCCCAGAGAGAAGATCAGAAATGCATGGGTCATCTGTGCACCGAAGGAGTCCCGCCCCCGTCAGGGCTGCTGGAAGTAGTGAGAGCGACCGCCAGGAGCAGACCCCTGCCGGCAGCAAGTCTAGGGCTAGTGGTACATCTTCCCAAACAATTTACCCTGCATTCTTTAACATCGGTGAGTTATGTACTTTAGAGAATATTACGATAAGTGGATAAGTGCAGTACTCAGAATGAAATTGACCAGGTAGTTCTGAACAGTGCATTGGCGGTATGGAAATTACACCTAGGACTCAACCTCACGTCCAGCTAAAAGACTTGGGGCTTTGAGATCCTGCCTCCCAGACTCATGTGACCTCTTTCCCGGTTACGTCAGCCCTCGCTGAGCCTTTGTTTCTTCTTCTATAAAATGGAGGTGATGGGTCACAGGCAGCATTTCTGGGGCAATGGAAGGGTCGCCGATGAAAGAAGAAAAAAGAAGACAAGACTGTTTAAAAACGGAGGAATCATGTGCTGGATAATGGCAAGCAAATGCAACATGTGGTCCTCCAGCAATAATTCTGCATTTCAGTTTGCTTCTAGCAAACCCGAATGAAGAGGGAAAAGAAAACTTTAACCACCAGATGTCTCTGTCTCTGCACTGATGCTAATTTTTTGTATCTAGTTTAAGATTCTCATATGGAAACCATGTAAACAGAAATAATTTTTAAATATGTTGTAGGTTTCTATTGAAATTGTTAAACTCTCAGATGTTTTATTGACCAGTCACCAAAATAAGTGTGTCGTTGAAGATGAGGATATAGTTATTAGTAAATTTCCTTTTAATATTGGGATGGAGTTATCTATCAAGTATTGCTAAAGACATCCTTTTTTTTCCCCCCTAAATGGATTATTCCTTAGACTTGACTTCACTTTGAAAGATGATGAAAAGCGTAACCAGATCGTCCTGGACTTGGCCGTGTATAGGTAAAGACATTTTATCATGTGTTTATTGGATGGCGTTTCTTTCTGTTTTCCTTCTCAGTCACAGGCTCTTGAGTTCTGAAACATGAACAGCAGCCTCTTTATCGCGTCCTGAGTCCTGGCTGGTTTCACCCACCCCACTCCCTTCCCGCCCCTCGTCCCTGCATCCTGACTGCTGCTGTCCCCCCGCCCACCCCACCCCAGCTCTCCCTGGCTGTGACACTCGCTCCACCAGCCCGGGTCACCTTCCACCCCTCCTTGCTACAGTCACTTAAAGACACACGTCTTTACGTGTGCCTCAGTCCTCGAAGACGCCAGGAGGTTCTGGCTCACTCCCTCTATCCAGCTTTATATTCAGGATCCACATGCATGGTGTTTCTGCTTCTCCAGCCCTTTAGCCCATTAGTCCCAAGACCTTTGTCCAGGCGCCTCCCTCTGTCTGTGTCACTCCCAGGTCTGACAGCCCAGGACCTTTGCCCACACACCTCTCTCCCACTGCTTATATCACTGTCACCTTAGGTGTCCTCATGCCTTCAGACCTCCTTTCAGATGTCACCTTATCAGAGGCCTTTCTGTGTACGCCGACCATCCAGTCTAGACCAGCATCTGCCTTGTCCCAGCACTTCCTTCCACCTTGTCCTGCTTCTTGATTTCCACCTGACAAACTCTAAATATCCTTGTATTTTCAAAAATGTGCAGTTGAGGCAGAAACTTGTGTTTGTTTCCCTGTGTTTCTATCTCCAGCACCTAAAACAGTGCCTGACACCTGTTAGGATCTCAGTAATAACAGAACTGAATGAATGAATGATTGCTGATGATGCAGTCAGTGGACATTTACAGACACTGTAATAAAGGCACTTCCCTTTTTGAGGGATTTTGCTACATGCTCTGTCTTATTTAACCTCTCAGTAATCCAGTGACCTGGGAGGGATTGTTATCCTGGAATTACCCAAGGTGGGTTGGGGGGTGAGTCTTGTCAAAGTAGACACAGTAATTGCAGAAGTCAGAATGTGACCCCTTAGGCCCAGGCCCAACATTGCATTTTTTAACTGTGATAAAATACACGTAGCAATCTTAGGAAACAGGTGCTATTTCTATCCTCATTTTACAGGTGAGACTACAGAGGCTTAGAAAGATTAAGGCATGTGCTCCAAGATAATCAAGCAGGAGGGAGAAGGGGGACCTCACAAGTCTGTGTGGTCAGAGTCTGAGCCTGTCACCCTGTATTTGTCCTACCTGCCTTACTTAACGTTTGTGATTTTTGAGTTATTGCCATGTTATCAAACATTCACAATCAGTATTTTGACTTGTATAAAAATAATCATTTGGCCAGACTTCTCATTTGAATGAGTGGTGTGGAATCTAAACCTTTCCCCGACTTGTGGAGTCGAAAACAATGGCCCCTCGATCCTGGGGTCACTGTCATGGTTAGGGGGGAGGTGGGGTGCTGGGCTTTCTGGGAAGGACACACCTCACGGGGGAGAAGGTGAACCGGCCTTCCAGGATGGTCGTATAAGGGCAGCGGCACAACTGCTGGGGAAACAGAACAGAACAGAGCCCCGAGGAGCAGGAGCTTAGTGGATTCAGCATCCCTGGCTATTCACATCGGTCTTAGGGGCTTAAAATAAAATATTCATGAAAGAGCATGGCAAGCCGTTTTCTGCGAACCTCTGGTATTTCAGGCCACAGATATTTTGGGGTGAGGGGCAATCAATGCCAAGTGTACTTGTGGGTCTAAAAATGAAATTGCTGATATATTGGATTTCCCATGAGATTTGGGGATTGATTTAAGATGGATATTCTAAGACCTGTGTATCATGGAAACTGTGAACTTTCTTCAGTTAAAATGGCCCCATAAGTGCAACTTTGTATTTGCTGTTCTTTAAACTTAATGTCTTTGAAAAATTACAAGACTTGGTTGTTGAATTTTGAAGGTATATGGACACCTCTTTAATCGATGTTGACGTACAGCCAACTTACGTGCGAGTGATGGTCAAGGGAAAGGTAAGTGTGACCCTATAGGCTGTTACTATTGCAGAACTCAGCCTAAGACCAAACTAACTTGCCTCAAAAAAAATTTTTAAGCCGTTTTAAAATAGAAAAAGAGAAACTCAGTCAGTGCTATTTTTTTTTTTAGACACACGATTTTACAACAGGAGGGTATTTAGCAGAAACGGTTGCTGACCATGGTGTACCTTGATAAAATTAGTATTTTTAACCTGTATCTATTTAGTTAGAGTTTTCCCAGACCTGATAAGATGGTCTATATGGGTAGCCTGTGCTTAAAATTATATTTCAATATTATATGCATTTAAAATTGTTAATGATTTCATTCATGAAAGTGAAAGTCACTCAGTCGTGTCCAGCTCTTTGCAACCCCACGGACTATACAGTTCATGGAATTCTCCAGGCCACAATACTGAAGTGGGTAGCCTTTCCTACTGTAATTTTATCATTTTTGAAATAGTATGTTTTGCTGATTCTAAGTATTCATGTGAGTTAGCCTAAAGACTTTAAAAATGGAAATATGTTGATATTTTATGATAGGAAGTTTTATCTATAAATGCTTTATCAGCCATGTTATCATAATTGGACCAATCATGATTTGTGACTGATAATTGTTCTTTAGACCTCTCATTAAAATTGATAAAATAATTTGTGCCTATGGAGTATAGCCCCATATATTATTTTTTTCCTAATAAGTCTAATCAGATTTTTTTTTAACGATTGGTGAATTTTAAGTCTGTAACGAAAACGCCTCTTAAAGGAACTCCCAGATGTAACATGCACTCACTGCCCACGCCTCCTGTCTACTCCCAGCCGTTTCAGCTCGTCCTCCCTGCAGAAGTCAAACCTGACAGCAGTTTTGCTAAAAGGTCTCAGACCACAGGGCACCTGGTCGTCTGCATGCCCAAGGTAGGCAGCGTCATATTGATCCATCTCACGTCTGGAGATGTTTGTCCTTGAAGGAACCTGACCTACTAGGGCTCCTGATGACTTCTGCTCAAGGTCCTTTTGGCTGAGATAGCCAGAAAATCTCCTCACTCCAGGTCAGGTAGGAGAACAAAGGTCTGTGAGAACAAAGAGCTGAAACCGGCTGACTCCTCCTGCCAGCAGTTCTTATCTCTGCAGCCTTCAGTCTAGAATGGGGATAGAGTTGGGGGTGTAAATCACAGGAGCCACTGACCATGTCTGTCACACGGTACTTTCCTTACAAATAAGTAAGGATCAGTACTTTCCTTACAAGTAACTTTGAGAGGATATGTATTGGCCTACCTGACATAGGCCTTGGGTCCCTAAAAATTTTTTTAAAAATGACTGAATTTCCAGATATTGAGCTTACTGGTTTTGTGACTTTGGGCCACTTAGTAACCTAACTCTGGGCCTCTATTTCCTAACATTGCTCTTAAGAAAGATAATGATGCTAGGAAAGATTGAAGGCAAAAGGAGAAGGGGGCGTCAGAGAATGAGATGGTTAGAGAGCATCACTAACTCAATGGACAGGAATTTGTGCAAACTCTGGGAGATAATGGAGGACAGAGGAGCCTGGCATGCTGCAGTCATAGTATCACAAAGAGTCAGACATGCCTTAGTGACTGAATAACAACAACAAAGAAAGATAACACACATAAAATTCATAGCACTGTGAGCACTCAGTGAATATTGGTGTCATCATTATTATTTTTTTGTATTATTTTTATGAAACAGACTAGATAGTATTTTAACTAAAACTCTTTTTTTGTCTTTTGTTTGAAAGGAGAAGTGTATATGTATTTTTTCCAATTTTTTTAATTTGAAGTATAGTTGATTTATAATATTGCACTAGTTTCAGGTATAGAGCATTGATTCAGGTTTTTTCTTTTTTTTGAAAATTACTTTCTATTATAGGTTTTACAAAATGCTGAATATGACTCTCTGCTTTATAGTAAATCCCTGTTGCTTGTCTATTTTATGTATAGTAGTTTGTATCTATTAATGATATCCTCCTAATTTGTCCTTCTTCCTCCCTCTTCTGCTAAATGGCAGTTAGAGAGAAACAAACACTATATGATATCACTTACATATATAGAGTCTTGAAAAAAAAAGCAAAGGAATCTATATACAAAACAGGAACAGACTCACAGACATAGAGAACAGAAGTATGTGTCCTTTAAATATGGCTGACTTCTGAAGACTGACAGCTTCCCCTCACCTGGCTTTCAGACTCCTTAACCTTGATCTCAGAGCTGAATGTCTGAAACAGTAGCTCTTTGGAATCCAGAACAGGTTCAACAGGGACAGATGACAACCCTGAAAGAACTTAAGGAAATTAAACTTAAAATCATTTGTCTGTACAGAAAATTTTGATTCCTCAATACAGACTCTGTGAATGAGTTAGGATGTTTCATGCTGCAAGCTGCAGGAAACCCCAAACAAAACTGGCTTTCATCATAAAGAAGCATTCCTACATATGGAAGATAGAGAGGGTTCAGGCAAGGGAAGGTTAAGACCGTTTCTGATGTAGCTTTGTCCTCAAGCCAGCTTCCTTCCTGACCTAAGCACTAGCAGTAACTAAGGTGACTTGATTTCTTGTTCTTACCTTGCCTGAAGATAGAGAATCAGAGAAAGACACAGAGAAAGGCCCTCTCCTATCACCATGGAATAAAAACTCCACTGATTTGGTCAACTTAGCTGAAGAGTCCAACAAATCTTGATGAGCTTGACTGTGGACAGTGGAACATCTCTGGTCAAAGAGATGGTCATCCTTTCTTCATTCCTATTATTTTATCTTTGGTTACTATTATCTCATGCCATGGGCTTCCCTGGTGGCTCAGTGGTAAAGAATCCGCCTGCCAACGCAGGAGACATGGGTTTGATCCCTGGGTCGGGAAGATCCCCTGGAAAAAAAAATGGCAGCCCACTCCAATATTCTTGCTTGGGAAACCCCATGGACAGAGGAGCCTGGCAGGCTACAGTCCATGGGGTCACAAAAGGGTTAGACACTACTTAGCTACTTAACAACAAAGACAGTCTCCTGCCTTGAGCTGAGGGTGGGGACAGCTTTGCTCCAGTCACTCAAGTTTCACAGGGGGAAGAGGAGGTTCTTTTGAGGAAGAAAAGGGACCTGGGGGGCACGGAGATTATAAACTTGATTAATCAATAAGGTTTCTATAATGATTTACTAATCCTTCATTATCCCAAAGCCAGTTTTGTAACAGATTGATCCTGAGTAATCAATTACATATTTTTACTCTGAGGCCATAAAACAGCAAATACAATTTGTTGTCAAGCAATAAGACAACAAACACGACTGTAAGAATCTCATTGTCCTTGTTGACAACAACAAATGAAGGAAACGCTTCTGTGCTGATTAGAATATCCTGTAGGGAAATCTAAGAGATAACTCAATTACTTTGGTGTTTCGACAGAGACATTTGAATGACACTGTGATCAGCACTGTTCTTTCTTTTTTGTTTTGTTTTTTTTGGAAATTTCCATTGTGAGGAGCCACAGATTAAAAGGTAATCGTTGGTTTCCTAAAAGGAAATCAAGATGTGCAATTTGTGTACCTTTTACAGGGTGCCAGGCCATTGATCAGAAGACCTCTGCTCTCTTTTCCCATCAATCTTTTAAATAAATACAGCATTCTATTTCCATTATCCTGTTTTTATATCTGTTTAAAATTTTCAGGTTAAATATGTATGCAAAGCATAAAAAATGGCTTATTAGAGAAAAGCATTTTAGAAGTGCTTAGTTGAAGATGGATAATTTACACAGAAAGAATCAGAAGGCTTCTTTTTTTCTCAGTGATAAACTGAGTAGCATTTTTTCCTTTGAGATATATACTTTTTAAGATTTTAGGAACTTCCCCAGTGGTCTAGTTGTTGAGACTTGGCCTTCCAATGCGGGGAGTGTGGGTATGATCCCTGGTTGGGGAGCTAAGATCTCACATGCCTCTTGGCCAAAAATTCAAAACAAAAAAAGAAAAAAGAAAACAAACAAAAAACAGAAGCAGTGTTGTAACAAATTCAGTAAAGACTTTTAAAAAAAAATTTTAGACTACTGTGTTAAAGTAACATTGATGTCAAGCTGTCCCTATCGTTCAGTTCAGTTCAGTCACTCAGTCGTGTCCGACTCTTTGCGACCCATGAATTGCAGCACACCAGGCCTCCCTGTCCATCGCCAACTCTCGGAGTTTACTCAAACTCATGTCCATCTAGTTGGTGATGCCATCCAGCCGCCTCATCCTCTGTCATCCCGTTCTCCTCCTGCCCCCAATCCCTCCCAGCATCAGGGTCTTCTCCATGAGTCAGCTCTTCACATGAGGTGGCCAAAATATTGGAGTTTCAGCTTCAGCATCAGTCCTTCCAACGAACACCCAGAACTGATCTCCTTTAGAATGGACTGGTTGGATCTCCTTGCAGTCCAAGGGACTCTCAAGAGTCTTCTCCAACACCACAGTTCAAAAACATCAATTTTTCAGCGCTCAGCTTTCTTCACAGTCCAACTCTCACATCCATACATGACCACTGGAGAAACCATAGCCTTGACTAGATGGACCTTTGTTGGCAAAGTAATGTCTCTGCTTTTTAATATACTATCTGGGTTGGTCATAACTTTCCTTCCAAGGAGCAAGCGTCTTTTAATTTCATGGCTGCAATCACCATCTGCAGTGATTTGGGACCCCAAAAAAATAAAGTCTGACACTGTTTCCCCATCTATTTGCATTGAAGTGATGGGACCAGATGCCATGATCTTAGTTTTCTGAATGTTGAGCTTTAAGCCAACTTTTTCACATTAGTCCTCTGAAATTGTTATTAAATTATTAACTAATAATTATTACCTTTTATAATTTATTTTATATACTTCTGTCATTATTCCTCCTAAAAGGTAGCTAGTCAAAAATCAACCTTTGGAGAATACTTACTTGCCCAGAATTAGTTGTTTTTCATTTATGAGTTCGGCATTTGCAAGGGCTATAAAACTCAAAGAATGAAAGCTTTTTTCTTAAAAAATCATCAAAATTTAAAAATAAAAATTCTAACTTCACTTGTGGTTACTATTGAAAATAAGTGTTACTAAAAATTAGCATCTTTATAGTTCCTGTTGATTTAAACAGTTGATGTACTGAAGTTTGTGTGTCTAGGCTTACTGTGGAATTGTCGGTTTGACCCACATTACAATGACTGAGGCATCTTCTTAGAGTTTTAAAGCATAAAACTCAAGTAGACAATTAGGTATACTTTTGATTCATTCATAGGAAACAGTGTTGTCAATATGTTAAGTGATAAGTCAGTGCTTTAGGAAATATCTAAAATTGTCCTTGGTAGTTTATAATACTTGGATACTGTAAATTGATGAAAAGAAGATCAAATTTGCTGTTTAGTCATTCCTTCTTTGTGATAGTATTTGTAAAGATTATTTGTGAAGAGCTAATCTATTTGATGATATCTGTGCTGTGATGACTCCAACTGTGTTTGTGGAAATTCAGCGACAAACTTTGTATACACTTTTTCCAGGATGCAAAATTTTTAATGGAACCCACAAACTGTTCAACTATTTCTTATTAGCCACTTCACTCATCATTTTGTCATAGATGTCAAATGGATCTTTTTCCCTTTCCTGCTCCTGAATGAGGCTGGGTCTGTACAGACTGGGTGCTGATAAGCAGACAAGTTTCACGTCTGTTCTTTGTCACAGGGGTCGTGGCTGAATATTCCCTTGCTAACCTGCTGGTGGGTTGTCCCAGCTCAGCTCCACACCCAAATGTTCTTATCTCACGCTAGCTCCACCATACGAGATGCTTCCCAACATCTGGGAACATCTGTATCTGTGGGTTGGTATAATACCCAGACATCACAATCCCTACCATTCCCTGTCGAATTCCCGTCTCCACTGGCCATCATTGTAACTTAACTTGTGGGTCCTGCGTCTCCCAGAAGGCCATCTCCTCCACTATGATTTCAAGGGTTGATGCCTCAGCTGGAAGAGCTGGGTGGGGTTGTGGATGGAAAAGTACTCTGGCTTTCTCAGAAAGTGACATTAGGTGACTTCCCTGGTGGTCCAATGGTTAGGAATCTGCCTGCCAGGACAAGAGACATGGCTCCGATCCCTGGTCTGGGAAGATTCCACATGCTGCGGGGCCGCTAAACCCGTGGGCCACAGCTGAACCCATACTCTCCAGCCCAAGAGCTACAACTACTGAAGCCTGATTACCTAGAGCCCATGCTCCAAAACAAGAGAAGCCGCCGCGATGAGAAGCGCACGCACCGCAACGAAGAGTAGCCCCCGCTCACCGCAGCTAGAGAGAGCCTGGGCCGCAGTGAAGACCCAGCACAGCCAAAGATGAGTGAAATTTAAACAAAAAAAAAGAAGGAAAGTGACTTTAGGGAGTGGTAGGTCAACTGCCCAGGTAATAGGGCGGAGGAAACACTCTGCGCCTCGTGAGGTTTCTCTCAGTCCTGCTCCACACGCCAGTGGCATTTCCCACTCGTTTCCAGAACTGTTTTACTCCTTAGTCTTAGTTTTGGGTTCCATGTAGAGTCTCCATCTCCAGTGCCTGTTGCCGTTTATGCCATTAGGCATATCCATTCAGGAAACGTGGACCCACGGTGTCATCCGTCTACCAGAAATTCACTCTTCTTCTTTGGGGAAGAGTCGTTAATCCTTTTCTCAACACAGCAGCCAAATGATCATTTTACAGTGTGTGTAAATCAGACCAAGTCATGTTTTCTAGTCAGAGTTAAAAGCAAGCTCCCCGCAAGAATCTTCTCCTGCCACGATCCCTCTGACGTTATCTTCTGTCACTTTACCCTCTCATCATTCCAGCCACCTTGGCTTCCTTGCCACTTCACAAATATGACAAGCATCCTCCTGCCCCGGTCCTTAGTACTTGCTGTCCTCTCTGCTAGAATGCCATTCTCCCAGGTATCCTCATGGTCTGCTCTCCCCCTTCTTTTGGGTTTTGTTTTTTTTTTTTTCAAGTGTTATTTCACCATGAGTTCTTTCCTGATCCCAAGATTTAGAAAGCTTACCCTTCCCTACTTCTATTTCTGCTGTATTTTTCTTCAGAAGAATGTATCACCACTGGACAGTCATGAATTTAATTGTTTCTTTCTTTGTCTGTCTCCATCAACAAAAATTTAAGCTTCATGAGAATAGGGACTTTGGTCTGCTCTTATTACTACTATGTCACTGGTACCTAGAACTGAGCCAGACAAAGAGTAGGTGGTCAATAAACTTTTGTTGGGCAAGTAAATACATTAAATGCAACTTTAAAATACATTTTAATATTTACAACAAGAATCTCCCGTAATTACTCTTCTCCCTCCACAGTCATTTCCGCATCATTTTTCCATGCATGTTATTCCAGGTTAACTTTCAAATAATTTCATCCAATTCTGCCTCCAGGAATGCCATTTGAATTTTTATTGCTGTTACCATTTAGAGACAGTGAAAAGAGATGGTCTCTGGAGCTACAGAACCTGGGTTAAATCTTGATACTTCTACTCAACAGCTGCATGACCTTGAGCAAATTATTCATCCCTTTGTGTCTTAGACTCCTTGTCCATACAGTGATATTAATGATCAGTCACACCTCAAAAAGTTGTATTGAGGATTATATAAATGAATATGTAAAGCATCTAGGTGACCACTTGGGGCATAATACACTCTTGCGCTCATGTTACTGTTAATTAATATTATCCATTACCATGATAGCTCAGCTGGTGAAGAATCTGCCTGCAATGCAGGAGATCCCATTCGATTCCTGGGTCGGGAAGATCCGCTGGAGAAGGGATAGGCTACCCACTCCAGTATTCTTTGGCTTCCCTGGTGGCTCAGCTGGTAAAGAATCTGCCTGCAATGCGGGAGACCTGGGTTCGATCTCTGAGTGGGGAAGATCCCCTGGAAAAGGGAAAGGCTACCCACTCCAGTATTCCGGCCTGGAGAGTTCCATGAACTGTATAGTCCATGGGGTGGCAAAGAGTCGGACATGACTGAGTAACTTTCATTTTCACTGTGTGTATGATTTTAGTCCCTATTCTGAGTAGAATTACTCCCCGTCAGATTTTCTGAGAGCTTATGCTTGTCCTTCAATATATTTTCTTAAATGTGTGGTCAGACTCACTGGTATGTCCATGAACAGTCTTATCATCATCAGCCTGGGAGTATCTGGCACATGATCTCATCACAGTCCAACTTAACAAGATTTAACTGAGACTTTGCATTCACAGGGAAACTTGCATCGTCATTCAATTAAACTCCCATCTAGATTCTCGACTGACAAGTTCCAGGAGCACTCCAAGAATATGCTTCCTGATTTCCTTTGGGTGTTCTTTCAGAATAATTAACTGAGATTAAAGAAGGTGCCATTCGAACTGAACAGCAAGATATATTTACAGCTTCACTCAGTGAATATCCTGCTTGATTTTGCTTTATTGAGCACAGGAGACGAAGGTCACATATTAAAGGTCAATATTACAGACCATGATTCTAGAAAACAGTCTCAGATGCCCTTTCCCTTATTATTTTAACACATTTCTCAGTGCTTTATCTCTACTCAAATGTGCTTATGATATGCCCAACATAAACTCAGTTTTACTCTCTGAATGTTAATTTCAAGATGGTCTAGAGTTAGGGCCACCTGGTCATCTTGCTGGGTTTTTCTGTTCCACTCATACTTCTCTTATAGGACATTCTCTCTCTTCCTCAGCTCATTCCTAAAAGCTTGCAGTGCTGAAAAAATAGAAGCATCAAAGGATGATTTCCACATACCCCAAATATCATATCTTTTCCCACTTGGCCTCCCTGGCCATCCTTATCCTATGAATGAACTGTCTGTGATCTCTCTGAACTCTCCAGATATGTGTTAGCTCCTATTTCCACTTGCCTATGAAAGGCTATTTTCCCCCTCTTACAATTCTCTCTTCTACATCTTCACTGAATTTTCTCCACACACAACTTATATTAGGAAAACATGCTAAAACGTCTCCCTTCTCCAAAATAAAACAATACAAAATAAAAACATTCCCCTCTACTTAACTGATCTGACTTGCTTCACAGCAAAACTCTGAATGCAGACATCTATATTTTCTGTTCCAATTCTTTTTTCACAATTTCTAGAACTAACCCCAATGAGGTATTCATCTCTTCTCCAGTGTCCCCACCCATATCCATGAAACATCTCTTTTTGAGGTCTCCAGTCCTCTCGATGTGACTAGATCCAGCAGTCAGCCCCCTTCCTCCTCTTCTCTGACCTTTCAAGAGGTTTTTATGCCACTAATCAACCCCTCCATTTTAAACAGCTGTCACTTGGCCTTAGACACACCACTTTGATTTGCTTCTTTTCTTACATCCTGCTCACTCGATGGTCTGCCACTGGATGCTTCTTTGCTGCTTCTTTCTCCTGCCCAGGCCTCTGAAAGTTGGCATGTCCATCCTTCAATCCTGGAATCTCGTTTCTCTTCTCTACACTCACTCTGTACATAGGCTCATGACTTTCAGTAACATCTCTAGAGCTCCACCATCAGCCAGTTGCCAAGTAGGTCATTAAGAGTGACAGTCACATGAAGAAAATTTAGGAATATGGACTACATATTTTAAAAACATCTTGACAGTGATGAGATGATGAGCAATTACTGCCTGCTGATCAAGGAAAGACTGAGAGAATAAACCATGCTTTCAGTGACCACACAGGGGTGAGAGGAAAAAAGCCAAAGTCCAGAGCCTAGCATGGAAGCCACTCTCAGTGGGCTCTAGGAAGCCATGCCCACTTTGAGATGTGACTCCAAAGGACTGTAACCCAGAGGAACGTCAGTGAGAAGACAGCCAGGCCTGAGAAAGTCTCATCGCCTGTCTAAACGGCTATCAGCATGGCCCCCAAACTGGGCCGTGAACTTGAGTGAAAGTAGTGAATACCATCCACACATGCCTGGCAAAACCCAGGCATCTAGACATTAACATCATCTGTGGACTCAAATTATAGGTAGATAGGTAGTAGGTAGGTAGATTTTTTTTTTCAAGTAAGTATTCAGCCCACAGTGAAAATTACATGAGGTGTCCACAGAGACTTGAGTGGGATCCCAGTAGTAAGTTAGTCGGTGTTTTGGAATCTGACTACACCGGTTTGCTACTCTTCCTCCTTAAGGGAAACCTTAAGAGTTTGGGAGTCCTTTGAGAGTCCCAGAGTTAATTGTTGTTGCTGTTCAGTCGCTCAGTCGTGTCCACTCGTTGCAGCCCCGTGGACTGCAGCACACCAGGCTTCCCTGTCCTTCACCATCTCCCGGAGTTTGCTCAGACCCTTGTCCATTGAGTCGGTGATGCCATCCTACCGTCTCATCCTCTGTCGCCCCCTTCTCCTCCTGCCTTCAGTCTTTCCCAGCATCAGGGTCTTTCCCAATGAGACAGCTGTTCACATCAGGTGGCCAAAGTATTGGAGCTTCAGTTTCAGCCATCAGTTCTTCCAGTGAATATTCAGGGTTGATATCAGGATTGACTGATTTGATCTCCTTGCTGTCTATTAAATTGAGGGACACAGATTCACATCTGACCTGTAAAACACTTTTTAAATTTGTGGCCTCCCTGGAAGTGGAAGGTGAGAAGGTACAGCGGTTTATTTGAGAAGTTAGAGGGTGCTGATCAGAAAGTAGGGGAGGGAGGCAACCAGGAGAAGTGCCACAACCCCAGCGGGGAAGCTCGGGGAGACTGTGCAGAACACATCGTTCTCTTGAGCTGTGTCCGACTCTTTGCAGCCCTGTGTCCTGTAGCCCACCATGCTCCTCTGTCCTTGGGACTTCCCAGGCAAGAATTCTGGAGTGGGTTGCCATTTCCTTTTCCAAAAGATCTTCCCAACCCGGGGAGCGAACCCTTGTCTCCTGCGTCTCCTGCATTGGCAGGGGGATTCTTTACCACTGAGCCACCAAGGAAGCCCATCTGCTCTGTGAAAGTGTAAGTGTTAGGTGCTCAGTCATGTCTGACTCTTTGTGACCCCATGGACTGTAACCCACCAGGCTCCTCTTTCCATGAATTTCCCAGGCAAGAAAGCTGGAGTGAGTTGCCATTTCCTTCTCCAGGGGATCTTCCCGACCCAGGGATCGAACCTGAATCTCCTGTGTTGGCAGGTGGGTTCTTTCACCACTGAGCCCCCCGGGAAGACCGAGAAACACATACTTCAGAATAACTCTACCTAAGGGGTGATGGAACTGGGACAGTAGTAACCAGCCCCTGAGAATATTTGGTTGATGACTGTTCCCTGTTGTGGGAGGTGGGGAGTGGGATGATGTAAACTTGCCAGCACTTCTGAACTATCACTGGCCCAGAACAAACAAGAATAATCGTGAACTTGTCCAAGTAAATGTAGGATATTTCCCACTGAGACGACGTCTAGTAACATTACAAAAGGATATTTTCTTTTCTTTTAAAACATCGTTATCATTCTTGATGTTTGTCCTAACCTAATAAAATACCATTTTCAATTTTAGGTTGTGTGTGTGGATGATCCTCCATGGGGAACTGTCAGATAAGATTGCACTTTTCAAGTATGAAAGAATTTTGAAGGAACTGTTTGATATTTAGATTTGTTCTCCTTTTATTTCAAAGCCATGAAACTGTGTGCAACTGTCAGTGTTGATTGTACATATAAATATCAGTAATTACACCTTTAAAATTTTTCCTCAGATAGCTTGGGTATTTTTGGAATCAAAGTCAATATTCTTATTCTTCCTATTTTTCTGATCAGTTTTTCAAAAATCTAAATTTTCTTTGCTGCCAGTTGTTTTTATTTGAGATAGAAGGTACTTCAAAATATTTGACTTATACAGGTATTTTTATCTGTTCAAAGATTTTTAAATAATGTACCAATGGTAATTTATATATTTTCTAATTAGAATTAATGACCTTTTTAAAGAGAAAAAAAAAGTAGCTTGTTTTCTTTAAAGGAATCTTTTTTTAACAGGCTCAGTGAATTATGTGCCTTTCTTAGTGAAGTCAATCAGAACACAGTTAACAAATCATGAAGTTGTTAAAATGTCAACAGTAAATCTGGGTACATATATTATCTTCCTCTAATGCCAGAGGAGAATAAAAAAGTCTTATTGATCCTGAAGTATTAAGAATATTCCTTACTAGGAATTTGAACTTTGCATATTTAAATGTTCAACGCCAATATTATGGATAATTGATTAACATAAATGCCAGAAATATGTAAGAAAATGAACAATATACAAGCATCCATTTCTTCTAAAGTTGAGATAAGCTTTGCTAGATAATAATCTGTTTCAGTTGTGAGGGACCTCACCCAGTAACTGGCTCAACCCCCCAAATCAAACAACTGGCTTATGTCAAGGCAGGTTGGTATCTAATGGGCTTAGACGGTTTGGAAGTTTTATAAAGAAAAAAAAGTAGAGACATTTTTAGAAACTACTTATGTGGCATGGGTGAAGATGTTAAATGTGTGTACTGAAGCAAAATGATAGTGGAGGAAAAACATACTGCACCCATAAATAAATTATATGGAAGTTATTAATATCAGATGAGGGAATTATTTAGCATGTTTGGCTTGCCACAATGTGGAAATAAGGTGCTAGAACTCAGAAATGGAAAACGTTCTGCAAAATTCTGAAAAACTTTAGACAATGAATTTTTAATGAATCAATTAAAATATTTATTCAATGTATCAAAGATTTATTAAGCACTTAGTATAAAGCCAGGCCACCAGGCTCCTCTGTCCGTAGGATTTCCCAGGCAAGGATACTGGAGTGGGTTGCTATTTCTTTCTCCAAGGGATCTTCCCGACCCAAGGATCAAAGTCCATGGGGTCACAAAGAGTCGGACACAACTTAGTGACTAAAAAACAGCAAGATGAATCAAGTACGGTGTAAATTACTGTGGAGCAAAAAATAGATGAGAGGGCCTTCTTCCAGTCTCCTCCTTGTTGAAGCCACTGACCCAGACCGGCCCTTTGCCTCAGTTTCTAAGTCCCAGTTGCAAACAAGCTCAGATACTTGTTAAGTAACTTAGCTTCTCATTCTTCTGCTTAAACTTGAAATGATGTTACTAACTCAGAGACGACTGTCATAGTCATAACTCTTGGGGTCTTCTACGGTTCCATGAATCTCTCCTTCCCTTTTGGACCCAGCGCAACAGGAGCCAGCATGCAAGAAGCTGCAGCCCATGACACCCCTGCCTCTTCCTCATCTGTAGACGGAATAGGCAGGAATAAGCAGCTCCAGGGGTCTTTGCTCTTAGTTCTAACCTGTTGCCATTCGTTCATTCACTTATTCAAATATTCTGTACATGTTAATGAGTACCTACAGGTGGCCCAGTGGTAAAGAATCTGCCTGCCAATGCAGGAGACGCAGGGGACATTGTTTCGATCCCGGTTCGGGAGGATCCCCTGGAGAAGGAAATGGCAACCCACTCCAGTATTCTTGCCTGGAGAGTCCCACGGACAGAGGAGCATGACAGGCTAGAGCCCATGGAGTCGCAAAGAGCTGGACAAAACTGAGTGACCACACATGCACTGTGCGCTAGGCACCTAGGGTAGAGTCTTGGAAATGCAAAGAAGGGAGACGTGTGCTGAGTTAGATATGTCAGGGATATCTGGCGGAGTGAGGACCGGGGCTAGGGTATCTTCCTGCTGCGTCACGCTGAGCTGAGGACGTAGTGAGGGCACAGCGGAACCCGTTCCCCTGTACCCGTTACCTTCCCTCACCCACGGGTCAGTCCTGAGACACAGCCGTCTCTCTAAAGTATTATTCTCAAAGTCCATAATCTTATAGAAATAGCTTTAATTATTTTGAGTAATGTTTCAGAAGGATTCAAAAAGTCATTATTACCTTGAAAGAAGTGGTGTAGGTGATACAAAAAGGACAATTATTTGATTTATAAAGATTAGACTAAAACAAGAAAAGAGGAAAAGTGTGAGTGGGGAGAACCTACTAATAAATACTTTTTATTTCACAACCCCCAAATATATATATATGTTAGTTTATTCATGTTGATATTTAATATAAAATGTTTTTAGGGAAGTTGAGTAGAATTAAATAAAATTATGTAAGTTACAAAGCATTGCGGAAGTTAAGTGCAAACAAAAGTCAATACAGTTACATGGAATCAGAAAGCATGAGGAAGGAAACATTAAATGCAGAAAATCTGTAGGGAAGTTAATGGTTGTAAAGTTGGTTCTTCTATCTTGTTTATAAGACTCTAAAAGACAGGAAATATAAAGAAAAGATTGAGTAAAGCTGTGTTAGCTGAATGTTAGCAAAATTAGAGTAGTTATGACAAAATTAATATTGGATATGAGAAAATTTAAAGCACAAAAGCATTTAATGGAACAAAGATTATTCTGTAGTAAGAAAAAATAGTATAAAATAAAGATTTAACTATATTTATTAGACTATACATTATATAAAATACAAATTCTCCCTGGTGACTCAGTGGTAAAGAATTCACCTGCAATGCAGGAGACGCAGTTTTGATCCCTAGGTTGGGAAGATCCCCTAGAGAAGAAAGTGGCAACCCACTCCAGTATTCCTGCCTGGGAAATCCCATGGACAGAGGAGCCTGGCGGGCTACAGTCCATGGGGTCACAAAGAGTTGGACATGACTGAAGTGACTTAGCATGCACGCATGAGTTAAAATAGTATAACACTATTGGGACTTCCCTGTCCAGTGGTTAAGACTTTGCCTTCCAATGCAGGGGGCGAAAGTTTGATCCCTGGTTGGGAAGCTACGATCCCACATGCCTGGCTGCCAAAAAACCAAGACATAAAACAGAAGAAGTACTGTAACAAATTCATAAAGACTTTAAAAAATGGTCCATATCAAAAATCGTTTTTTAAAAAAATATGTAACACTATTAAAATGTTAATCTGTACCTTTGTGCGTGTCCCACAATTGAATTTTCAAGCTGTTGATTACATTTCCCTCTGTGGATTCAGGAAGCCAGTTGGCCCACATTATGTAATTTATTAGACATATTTTGGTTCTTACAGCTTTTCCATTAGTCATCCCTAAACACACTTTGTACAAATGAGTAAGAAGCTTGAAGTTAATGAGCATCATTTTCTAGAGAAGAAGTAGCACTAGGGCTGCAGATGGAGAAACCACACAACACTATTTCAGTACCTTGGACCTCTGAACCTATGGTCCTCTGCCGGGAAAAACTAGATCTCTTATCAGAAGAGTTTTTCCTGCATTCATATGAATATTGATGTTAAGATGAATGTTGGTATTAATATGAGTGTTGGTGTTGATATTCTTCTCACTGCTGATTTCTTAATTCCCCCTAATTTTTAAACTTAAAAGAACCTCTGAAACTAAATGAGCTGAAAATATCTTTTAAAAATAAGCAACACATTGAGATTCCTGTACACAGCAAACTCCCGTGAAGAAAAGTTCCAAATTTGTGATGCTATTTGCATTTCCATAAACACAGAGAATCTCTGTCTGAGCTTATTATTATGGGACAAATAACAGTGTTAGAAATGGGGTGCTTTAAGACTCTAATTATGCATATGCTCCCATTTTGATTAGTGCGTTTACAGCACAAAGCAATACAAAACCTGTGCTTTTGGCTCCAAAGCTTTTATTCTTAAAGTTGACATTTTCATGAATTTTAACTAACACTGGTTTCATTTGATGTAATTGAAAAAAAAAAAAAGTTTTTTTAAGTGCTCAGATACCACTGCTCCACAGGAAGCAGACCCTGAGACAGAGATTCTCATGCTAAATGTTTGTTAGGGAGCAGCCTAGGGATCCACACCTGTGGGAAGGGAGGAACCAGGATTGGGAAGAGGGAGAAGCTGAGGGGTGATGCTGGCCTGCCAGAGGCCCCAGCCGATGCCACAGTGAGCTCCGGGGCTCACGTGGTCCTTTGGAGTCGTCCTGAGTCAGGCTAAGGGAGCCACATTATACCCCACGTTGACCAGAGAGACTGAAACACAGGCTCCAGGCTCTCACACCCAGTGCCAGGAATGTCAAGGAAGGAGCAGGGAGTTCCAGAACTGAAAAGGCCATGTGGTCAAGGCCCGCAGATAAATGAGGGGTAACTGGTATGGGTGGATGCCCTTCACTCCTATAGAAGAGTCGAGCAGCCCACAGTTGGGTTTGGGGCTCACTCTGGTCACTTCCCTTCTCTCTGGCTTGGTCAGTAGAAATTAAACTTACTCTAAAGATGAAATAAAGTGAACACTTTAATGTCTCGGTTACACTCATCATATCTCAAGTACTCAAGCACTCCAGGGTCAGCCTGGAACATCCCCATTATTACAGGACGTTCTCCTGGGGAGCACTGCTCCCCCACACGCTTCCACCCTGCCTCTCAGAGGGAGGGTCTGCTGCACCCCCATCCCCAGGAAGAAGGTGCCGGTTCTCGTTACCCCAGCACCTACAGCCTCTCCTGTTCCCCTCAACTGGGAAGCATCTCTATTTAGTCTCCTCAACTCTTTCTTTGCCCTCTTACGTGACATTAATGTGACTCAATAAACCAGTGTATGTATGCTCAGTTGCCTCAGTCGTGTCCGACTCTTTACGACCCCATGGACTGTAGCCCACCAGGCTCCTCTGTCCATGGAGTTTTCCCAGGAGAGAACACTGAAGTGGGTTGCCATTTCCTTCTCCAGGGGATCTTCCTGACCCAGGGGTTGCACTGCGAGTCTCCTGCATTGGCAGGTGGATTCCTTACCACAGGGCCACCTGGGAAGCCCCTTAATAAACCAGAACTGGCATCAATAGAAACTGAAAAGTATTTCCATTTCTTTAAGGATCGGCCAGGAACACAGGGGAAATGTTTGTATCCATTACACTAATTCAATCAGAGAAAAGGAAAAAAAAGTTTTCACATTAAGATAGTGTAAACATGTCTACTCTGCCACATGAACATCTGAAAATATATCATGGGCCAGCAAGAAATGAATGGAAAACAATGAAATTGGCATGAAATAGACTTTAAAACATAACAAACACACCATTATAAGATTAGCTTCCTCCAAAACAAATCTCATTTGATGATAATAAAAACCTGCTGCATTGGGCAAACCTTTGCATGAGTCACCTCCTCTAATTATTCAGTGAACATTGCACTGGTGGCTTTTGTTGCTGGTTCTTCCATGGTTTTCTTCTACAGGTTTTTGCTATGCAGAATATACCTTTTTAAAAAAATCTTTCTGAACAAACTCTTCCAGCCTTGTAATTTCCTGTGTTTGGAACATGCAGCTCTTGTTATTGTTGTTCTTTTCCTCTCTTTTGAAGTCTCAGCAAAAGTCTGCCCATCACACAAACCATCGGTGATGCTTGAAGGTATATTTTCCCTAGTGGGATGTGCAATACATGTAATGAAAAGGTGGGGTTTAAGCAGATCTTTTATTTCTGCATTGCACATATGCCCTTCCATGAGGTCTATGGGAAGGGGGCCGAACTAAATCACACATACACAAATTGAATTTTTATAAAATATGATAGAAAAATATACAACTGCACTATCAAAAAAAGACTGGTCTATATACCACCATGAAATTAAAAGACACTTGATCCTTGGAAGAAAAACTATGACCAACCTAGACAGCATATTAAAAAGCAGAAATACTACTTTGCCAACAAAGGTCCTTCTAGTCAAACCTATGGTTTTTCCAGTTGTTATGTATGGGTGTGAGAGTTGGACCATAAGCTGAGCACCGAAGAATTGATGCTTTTGAACATCAAAAAAAAAAAGAAGTGTTGGATAATACTCTTGAGAGTCCCTTGGACTGCAAGGAGATCAAACCAGTCCATCCTAAAGGAAATAAGTCCTGAATATTCATTGGAAGGACTGATGCTGAAGCTGAAACTCCAATACTTTGGTCACCTGATGCAAAGAGCCAACTCATTGGAAAAGACCCTGATGCTGGGCAAGATTGAAGGCAGGAGGAGAAGGGGACGGCAGAGGATGAGATGGTTGGGCGGCATCACCAACTCAATGGACATGAATTTGAGCAAGCTCTGGGAGTTAGCGATGGACAGGGAGGCCTGGAGTGCTGCAGTTCATGGGGTCGCAAAGAGTCGGACACGACTGAGAGATTGAACTGAACTGAACCGTTATGCCACCACAAGGAGACGGATTGCCATCAAGGACAATAAGAACACTCACCTCCCTGAGCTTGATGCTACAGCCCCCAGACTGGGACGCATTGCTTCATTTGTTCTTTCATCATCCATGTATTGAAGCATACATATGATGAACAATGGGCTGGGCTTTCTGGGGTTCTGACCAATGGCTCATGCAGCCAAGAATCACTAGTCAGATGGGAAACACACGACCCTATCTGTCAGTTCGTTTCAGTGCTCAGCACACCAGTGCAAAGGTCTAGTAAGGATTGGATTGGAGAATCTGGTTGAGGGTTGAGGCTGACCCTGGGCTGCTAACTTCCTCCCCAAATACAGATAATTAGTCCAGCATGCCTGCCTGGCCAACAGATGGGGGCGGAGCTGGATCCTCAGAGTCCAAGCCTAGTGTTTTTCCTTCATCATCAGTTGCACGGATCTGATCACTGCTGTGTGGCAGGAAGTCTCAGGCAGGATGGAGAAAGGGTGGCTGGTGGCGCTCACCTTTCAGAGGAGTGACCCTGCCCGCCAGTGAGATGTGGCCAGTAAATGAAGCATCCCGTCATCTGAGAGAAGGAGCTGGTGAGGGTGGAGGAGAGAGGAATGTACACCCACTCCAGATCTCTCTATTCCTTGAAAAGAAAGAGCGGAAGTCCCCCACCTTGGTCAGTGGACCAAGGAGAGGAGTTTTGACTTGTTTCTTTTTTCCCTCTCTGCCTACCAGTAATCCCTGTCTCATAGGAAGATTGGCAGGTGGGGGCTAAATAAAACACATGCACACCCAGCTCAGGTGGGCATGGGCCCAGCAGGTAGCCTCCTCCTCTTCCCACCATCCCCCTACAACACTCTTCTGTCTCTGAGCTTCCTAAGGGAAGGTGCTGGGTCTGAATGCTCTCTGCTGGAAGTTTGTTGAATTAAGTCACTCAGTCATATTTATTGAGACCTTAACATGCTTAGCACTGAGCTTATTCAGTTTAAAAGATAATGGAACTACAGAATCTTTCAGATTGAGAAGAGGCCCTTGCGACTGATTTTAGCTAATCCCCTCACTTTACAGTGGAAGGAGGCGGGGTCCAGTGAGCTGGCAGTTTAGGGGCTTGAGCTTCCAGCTCAGACCATTTCCCCCTGCAGCACATTCACTGGGAACTCCTCAAAGGCAGTATCTCTGTCACCCCTGTGTCCTCAACACCCCCAAAAGTGTCTGGCAGGTATCAGGTTCACTCTCAGAAAACATTTGTTAAGTGAATGAATTCACTCTGTCCCCCTGCTTGGCCTTGGACAAATGAAGTGTAGCCTGTAGCTTTGCAAGACTAACATGAATAGTTACAATTTGTGGTCTAAGTAATTCCCCCCTTTTCCAAGGTTTCCCTGTCCTTGGTTTCAGTTATGCGCGGTCAACCATCTGAAAATATTAAATGGAAAATTCCATAAATAAACAATTTGTAAGTTTAAAATTGTGGGCCATTCTGAGCAGCATGATGAAATCTTGCACCTTCCTGCTCCGCCCCGCCCAGGATGTCAAAAATAATCCCACTCATTCCTGAGTCAGTATATGCCTTGGTTATCAGATCAGCTGTGCTTGGGGTCAGGCCACCCCTATTTTATGTAATAACGGTCTCAGAGTGCAAGACTAGTGAAGCTGGCAGCTCAGATATGCCAAAAGAAGCTTTCAAGTGCTTCCTTTAAGTGAAAAGGTAAAAGTTCCCGACTTAATAAGGAAAGGAAAAAAAGCCACATGCTGAGATTGCTAAGATGTAGGGTAAGAACGAGTCTTCTGTCCATGAAATTGTGAAGAAGGAAGAAGAACTCTGTGCTGGTTTTGCTGTTGTACCTCAAACTGCAAAAAGTATGGCCACCATGCCTGAGAGGTGCTTAGTTAAGATGGAAAAGGTGTTAAATTTCTACAATTGTGTAACATACAATATATCATTATAATTGTTCGATTTTATTACTGGTTATTGTTTTTAATATCTCACTGTGCCTAATTTATAAATTAAACTTCACCACAAGTATATCCATAAAGAAAGAAAAGAAGCATACTCTATGTAGGGTTCGGTGTGTGAGCATGTACGGGTGCATGCATGCTCTATCGTGCCTGACCCTTTGTGGACTGTAGCCCACCAGGCTCCTCCGTCCGTGGAATTCTCCAGGCAAGAATACCAGAGTGTGCTAGAGAGCGTTGCCATTTCCTCCGGCAGGGGATCTTACTATCTGTGCTCTCGGGCCTGCCCTGGGAGTCTTGTGATGTATCCCCAGGGGTGGGGGCACTAACGTACCTTTCTCATCCGCATGGAGGGGCTTAAAGTCAGACTCTTTCATGGGATCTGTAGTGATTAGCATTTGGGAAACATATAGTGTATACTTTTGAAGCTCTATCAGAAAGAATGTATCACGGACTGTGCTGTGCTTCTATTTTCAGGTGGGCGAAGTAATCATAGGCTGTCAACGAACGTCGAAGCCTGTGAAAAGCACGCCGGACAGCAGCAGAGGGCAGACAAGCCAGAGGTAGCATCCCCGCCCGCCCCCACTGCCCATCCTTAGCTTTGTTTAGAGTTCTCTCCATCATCTTTTGGTGGCTGGAATTCACCTGCCCACCTGGTACGGTGACTGAACCTTTAGAAAGGATTCATACCCTGAATATGTATTCCCCAAACTTCAACTCTTGATTTGTAGGGCTCAGACACAGATCTGTGCATGTCTAGGCCCCCATTTCCCAAGATACTAATAGAAGCGGCAACATCTACACCGCTGACAGCTACACTGACCAGGCACTTGCCTCCTATCAGGCCAGTCTGTGTGCTTTACCCATAGCAACACATTTAATCCTCACAAGTTTTATCCTCAGTTAAACAGACAAGGAATATGAGGGAGGGGGGCAGTGGACTGTCGGGAGGCCATGCAGCTGTGATTTTTCTCGAGGACTCTGCTGAGCTCTGGTCAGCACTCTGCTCATGTCGCCTCTCTTTTATGACCCCCGTGTCCCATCATAGCGTCCAAAACTCTCAGGGCTGCAAAGACTTAGAGACCCCGTGTGTGCCCTCCTGTCAATCATAGACCATCTTCCTGCCTTGGCTTAAGCTTCCTTCCCTACAGGACCCCTCACCCTCTCAGGAGAATTTCTAGTAGTCAGGTGAGAGTTGGACCATAAAGAAGGTTGGGTGGCCAAGAACTGATGCTTTCGAACTGCCGTGTTGGAGAGTCCCTTGGAGAGCCA
Source organism: Cervus canadensis (assembly GCF_019320065.1). Taxonomy (NCBI): domain Eukaryota; kingdom Metazoa; phylum Chordata; class Mammalia; order Artiodactyla; family Cervidae; genus Cervus; species Cervus canadensis. Next base: position 2,252,719 of record NC_057397.1, on the reverse strand, counting down.
GGAGATCAAACCAGTCAGTCCTAAAGGAAATCAACCCTGAATATTCATTGGAAGGACTGATGCTGAAGCTGAAACTCCAAGGCTTGGGCCACCTGATGAGAAGAGCCAACTCATTGGAAAAGACCCTGATGCCAGGAATGATTGAGGTCAGGAGGAGAAGGGGATGACAGAGGATGAGATGGTTGGACAGCATTATCAACTCAATGGACATGAGTTTGAGCAAGCTCCAAGAGATGGTGAAGGACAGGGAAGCCTGGCGTGCTACAGTCCATGGGGTCTGTTCTAGCTCTGCCCCTAGAGACCCTCAGAACAATGCCCACCCCCCACAAGCGGTGACAATCCTTAGAGCATTTCGAACAAAGCTCTCATTCCTTCTCAATTCATCCTTGGAATGAACATCTCAGCTCTTTCAACTTTCCTTCTCCTTTTCAAGATTTCCAGACTTGTACCATCCAGATGGCAAAGTCTATTTTGGACCCAGGCAAACTATCTTTGTGATACAAATGTATATGCCAGAATTATCACTATAAAAATACCTGAGCAGGAGCTGTATTTATGCCTTGCATAATACAAGCAGTCAGGCATTCTTATATTCAAAGACAACTGTCAAAGTTTTGTAGAGGTTTTCAAACATGCGGTTTGTTTAAACAACAGGTATGGAGCTGAATTCCTTCTGAAAAGCGGGTTGCTGTTTTTAACCTTGGGAAGCCACTCTCATGTTTCCCGGCTTATTAATTTCTGTTTCAGATCGTTGTTGTTCAGTTGCTAAGTCATGTCTGACTCTTTGTGACCCCATGGACTGCAGCACTCCAGGTTCCACTGTCCTCCACCGTCTCCCGGAGTTTGCTCAAATTCATTTTGAATCAGTGATGCTCTCTAACCACCTCATCACTTAAAGAGATTCAAGGGTATTAGGACTCCTGTGAATCTTCATGGTCATAATTAAGCCCCAGCAGCATCCATACTTGTAAAAAATCTGAATCTAATTTGTGAGGAATCGCAGGGATTGGAAACCAAGTCATTGTCAGCAGTTTGGAGCTGGTTTTCAAGACTCCAGGCTAACTGTCATCACCGTGATTATACTTGATGATTAGAGACATCTTAGCACAATTATTTATAGAGGGAACCCCTGCAGTGTTTTCACAAAGCCTTTCTTTTTCATTGCTGTCACTGAGAAAGGATCACCTCATGTCTGCTCAGGATACATCTATGGGAAGGTTGTTTGTGGTGCTCTTGAATCATTGACAGAATTCATTATTCCCATTATATCAGCTTCTGACTAGGCAATCCATGACCCAAACAGCCGCCTATAAAGGCTGCATGTGGGCATGAAGTCAGACAGCTTGTTGGTTTGGGGGAAAGGCCTACAAAGGGCAGGACACTGGGGGCTGGGGGTCAGAACAGGCCCCTCAATCCCCTCTCAGCCTGGGTGGTCCCTTCCTCATGCGGTGGAGACAGAGTGAGTGGAGGGAGTAGATCAAGGGGAGGAGGGTTTTGTTCATTGGACCGGATAGGATCATGTCTGAGGAGAAGGTCACAGACTCAGTGAACCCTTGTGGTCCTGTGACAACTTCCTCAAAGATGGGTTTATTGAGTACTGAGCGCCTGCCTGTGCTATATGATGCTGAGCGTTATCTTTAATCTCCAAAATATAAATAAATCCTCCTATTCCCAACATACCGAGGTTCATAGAGATGGGGTCATTTGCCCAAGATCGCAAAATTGGTAAGTGACTGGTGGATCTAGGATTATAAAATGTGGCCCATTCTCGGGCTTGCCTTCTTACTCTCCTCATGGTGTCTTTTTTTTTTTTTAATGGACTTTTAGCCCAGTCATAGATTCACAGCAAAATCGAGTAAAAGGCACAGAGATTTCCCAAATACCCCCTTCCCCTACAGGTGCATAGCCTCCTTCATTATCCACACCCTCTGCCAGAGGAGGTTTGTTACAATTGATGAAGCTGCCTTCCTGCATCATTATCACCCACATCCAGAATTTGCATAGGAGCTCAGTCTTGGTGCTGTGTGTTCTTTGGATTTCGACAAATGTGTAACAGCTTTCCAGGTGGCTCAGCAGTAGAGAATCCACCTGCCAGAGCAAGAGACGCAGGAGACGTGGGCTCAGCCCGTGGGCTGAGGCGCTCCCCTGGAGAAGGAAGTAGCATCCCACTCCAGTGTTCCTGCCTGGGAAATGCCATGGACAGAGGAGCCTGGAGGGCTGCAGTCTAGAGGGTCACAAAGAGTCAAACACGACTGAGCAACTGAACAACCACAGCAAATAATGACAGGCATCCGCTACTATAGTGTCACGCAGAGGAGTTTCACTGCCCTGAAAATCCTTTGTATTCTTTAATAGAGGAATCAATCTTCGATATATTTTACGCCTACTGATTTTAGACATTTTCTTTTTTTCTTGCATTCTCCCATAATTATAAATTTACTCATGCCGTCTTCCACCTGTTCTTATTAGGTGCCAGAGGTTCTGGTCTGACAGCCAGGTGACGGGTAAAACCTGCAGCGGGCATCTGTCTCTTCAGGCCTCGGATGTGAGGCAGGAAGCAGCAGGGGAAAAAAACTCCCTCTCCTCTTTATTTTGGGGATGAATGTGGTCCTCGAGTGCCCCAGGCCTAGCTGTTCACTGCTTATTACCCTCAGGGATTCGTGACTAATTAAAACCCTGCACACAAACTGTTCCTCAGAACATCTGAAGTTGGGGCGCTGCAGATAACTGAATACTGAGTTCACTGTTTATTACTGAGATCCAGAAACTATAGCCCAAGAGATATGCCCCGAATAGAGATGGGCTGCTTTTCTTCAAAGTCAAGGACAACATAATTATCATAGATGAATTTAGATATTTACTTAATTAAGCCATAGATATCACAGCCTGTTAAGTAAGAACAGAATAATTAAGAAGTAGAGCTATAGTTAATAACGACTGTGATGTAAGTTTTTGAAAACTGAAACTCCCTGCATAGTTTATAGTGTATATTCTGGGACTTCAGAAAGTGCCATTTTTAAATCCAAATTTGTGTTTTTCTTCAGCAGGTCCAGGTATATTAGTCAAAATATTTCTGACCCAGGGATTAAACCCAGGTCTCCTGCATTGCAGGCAGATTCTTTACTGTCTGAGCTACCAGGGAAGCCCAGTCAAAATACAAAGGAATCAAAAAGTCAGATCCTTTCAAGGGCTGAGCAGACTATAGACATGAGGGGGAATGGTTGCAAGAGCAAAAGAATTTACACTTTCCAAAGAAAATGGAACCTCCCTTCTCCACCAGATTGTGTCTGCTGCAGGAATTTGGCCGGAGGACATGGGTTTGGAACTCCTGGAGTAGATCGTGATTTTCCTTAACTGAAAGGGTTAGTTGCTCAGTCACGTCTGACTCTTCACAACCTCATGGACTGTAGTTGCCAGGCTCCTCTGTCCATGGAATTTTCTAGGCAAGAATACTGGAATGGGTAGTCATTCCCTTCCTCCAGGGGATCTTCCTGACCCAGGGATCAAACCTGGGTCTCCTGCATTGCAGACAGATTCTTTACAGTCTGAACCACATAGATCAGAGCTAATTGCCTATTTAATTTCAGTATTGCACAGTAGTGAATTTTTTCTATTTATTCAACAGCAATTTATTCAGTGAAGCTGTATGCCAAAGATATAAGGTGAAAGAGACAGAATCTTTGCTTCGAAGATGCCAGTCTGACGGGGGAACAGATGGACAGTGAGACAGTTACATGATGGCGAGATAATTTTTCTATTGAGCACTCCCCTGTGCCCCGAGATGGGCCCAGGAACCTTGTCTGTCTGCACAGACCGTGGTATTGCTAGTGTCTAGCACAGCTAGGGTGCAGTAGGCTCTTAATGTGTATCTGTCAAATAACTGAGTGAATGAATGATTGGTACTGTGATTCCAAAATTATTTCAAAATCATCCACATCCTGGGGAAAACTTTACATAACTACAGCATTCCAACTCCAAGCCTATGGAATGGAAATGGCCAGAAAAACAGCCCGGGGACTGTATCATTTAGAGTTTTCTATGTGACTGTGATCACGGGATTCCTTGGCCGGCAGAGGGGCTTCCTGGTTCCGTTTCACCCCAGCTATTGCCGCGAGCACTGGGTGCGGTTTCCCACAGGAGGGAAGGAACCGTGGGCTAAGCTTGGCATGCACCTGAACTTGTAGCATGAGTGTCCCTGCCGAACCACGGGCTTCCCCGACGGCTCAGCAGTAAAGAACCCGCCTGCACCCAAAGCTGGTGCGCTGGGGCAACCCTGAGGGGTGGGGCGGGGAGGAAGGTGGGAGGGCAGTTCAGGACAGGGGACACATGTACTCTCATGGCTGGGTCATGTCAGTGTATAGCAAAAACCACTACAGTATTGTAATTAGCCTTCAATTAAATTAAAAAAAAAAAAAAAGAACCACCTGAAATGCAGGAGATGTGGGAGACATGGGTTCAATCGCTGGATCCGGAAGATCCCCTGGAGGAGGAAATGGCAATCTACTCCAGTATTCTTGCCTGAAAAATCCCATGGACAGAGGAGCCTGGTGGGCTACAGTCCAAAGGGTTGCAAAGAGTCGGACACGACTGAGCACGCCAACCTCAGCAGGCTGGATTATCTCAAGCAGCAGGGTCTTAGGCGCCTGATTAGCTCCATTCAGGAGTGAAACCTGCCGGGTGTGATTCTATTATTGCTCCTGGCTGTGGGACTTGACCTGCTGTATCATTTCAGTTATCAAAAAAAGTCTTAGGTAAGCAGAGTCTGCCAACTGTCCTGTCCTCTGCCTGCCTGTGTGTTAGCATGGCCCTGCAGCACCCTTTAACTCTTTATTTCTCCGAAGGTCGACTCCTGCTTCTACAAGGCTCTAAGCCACTTGAATCCAGGACAGTCTCCTTTTTCTGCCCCCATGCTCCAGGGATGGTACTTGCCAATGTTTGCCAAACAAACGAATGAATGAATGGAATCTGCTTGAAATTTACTTCAAGATGATATCTCCATTTCCTTTGCCTTTTTTGTTGTTCTAGAAGCCAGCAAATGGAAAGACTAGAAGTGGATCCCAGCAAGCGTTCCATCCCTGATGTGGCCAACATAGTTCAGGAGAGAAAACACACGCCCAGAAGAGTGCGCGCTGAGCCCAAAATTATACCAAGTGAGGAAGAGCCCGACTTTGAAGATAATCCTGAAGTGCCTCCTTTGATTTGAAATCTCAGGCCACACTGCCTGTGACCTGCCAGACCCAGATTTGCTCCATACAGAGAGTGTATTATTTACGGGGTAGACACAGTTATTTTCAGTATTACTACTCCAGTGCGTTAGCTTCTACTTTGTACATTAATATTCTCAAACCAGTTTAAAATTAAAGCGTGTACCTTCAAAATGCTGTATCATTTGTTTGTAATAAAGCATTGGTTAGTTAAAATGTTTAGTAAATCGTAGAACGATTAAAGAAACACGCTGATTGTAAATCCCAGAACCACCTGCTTGTGCAGATAGATGAAATCATGGATTAAAGCACTCATCATTAAACCACTACCTCTGGTTTATCTAGAACATTATTAACTCAGTATTCCAGATACAGTATAGGAAAACTATCATTACTCTGATCATGACTTACTAGCATTTAAACCAGACTCCTCCCCCAACCCCTCCCCCACATGCACGCACACACAAATCAACAAATACATAAGCAGCTACTGAGTCCCAGACCTGCTCTGTTCCTCATGGAGTCAGTGGTAACAAGGCAGTAAAATATGCACACATGGACCATGTCAGGTGGTGACAGAGCCCACAGTCAAAAAGCACGTCTGTTTGTTCTCCAGTGGAAGTGCTCTTGCCTCCAGAACCAGTGCCTCTAGTTGCAGAAACAGGAGTAAAACTGGCCTGTTAATCATTAGGGGTGTTAGTGAGAGGAACCTCTCCCATTTCAATCCCTTGATCCCAGATCCATGCTCCTTGGCCCTGGGAGAAACAGCACCACATGTTGGATAGGAATTCAGAGTCTATACTTCATCCTTGGGAACATTATCTCACCCACACAAAGTGTTATCACCCGGTTGGCACTGTAGGGGAGTCTGCAAAAGGCCCCTTCAGTGTTCTAGCAGGCCAGCTGCTCCAGAGTGATGATGAACATGGTGAGTCCAGTCAGTTCCATAGACACGGCTCCGTGGGCATGGTTCATTGGCTGTAATGAGCCCCCTGGTCAGAGGCGGTGCTCCATGAAGTACTGCGGCAGCGAATATGGCTGCCATTACGTAAACCCACAGATGGTGGTTTTGGCAGAAGCACTATAGGGAAGGAAGGCAGATTCATATTCAGAGTAAGTGTATATTCCGGTGAGAACAAGGTACCGCTTCTTCCACGATGGATGGAAATGTTCCAGTGTAATCAACCTGCCAGCCAGCAGGTGATGGACGGTCCCCTGGGGTATAGTGCCATACATGGAGTTCGCTGTTGGTTTCTGCTACTGTCGGATTGGCCGCTGTGGATGTCTGCAAATTATATGACACTCCTCCCATCAAGAGGTGGGTTCTCTGATCTCTCGTCTTGAATATGGGCCAAGCTTAGTGACTTGCTTGCGACCTGTAGCATAATAATAAAATGATGTTACATGGTTGTCAAGGGTCTCCCAGGAGGCTCAGTGATAAAGAATCCACCTGCAAGGCAGGAGACATGGGTTTGATCCCTGGGTTGGGAAGATCCCCTGGAGAAGGAGATGGCAACCCACTCCAGTGTTCTTGCCTGGGAAATCCCATGGACAGAGGATTCTGGTGGGCTACAGTCCATGGGGTCACAAAGAGTTGGACACGACTTAGCGGCTAAACAATAGCAACGTGATTGTCAGGGCTGAATCAGAAAAGGCCATATCACTGCCGTTTGATTCTCGGGACATTCCCTCTGGGGGAATCCAGATGCCATGTAAGAAGTCCAACTTCCCTGGAGCTGCCATGCTGGAGATGCCACACAGCCCGAGAAGCACTCTCAGCTGATGGCGTCATCTACGAGACCTGTGAGTGCGCCATCTTTGACGTCCAGTCCTGGCCACCGTCTGGCTGTAACTGTGTGAGTCAAGCCAAAATAAGAACGGCCCAGATGTGCCTTCTTAATCTCTGACCCACAGCACTGTGAGCAAAATAAAATGGTTTTTGTCATCCTATAGACATAGGGAGAGTTTGTCCTGCAGCAATAGCTACCAGAACCAGATTTGGCACCTAGAAGTGTCGCGTTACTAACCAAAACCAAAGACGTGCAGTCATTGCTTGGGGCGGTCAGAAGCTAGAAGGGCCCTGAGGAGGTTTGTGACAGTTGGCTCCCTCCAGGAAGCAGACAGGAGAGAGTTAGAAGTGCGAGAGATTTATTGGGGGTAATGGCTCAGAATGATGAAGAGAGGGAGCTGGAGTAGGAGAGGCGTTAGACTTTAGGTTTTAGATACAGGCTTGACATCCATAAAACGAGGAAGGATGAGGGTGGAGGAGGATTGGCTAAACGGAGCCTCGGACTGCAGTGCAGCACTGAGAACGTCTCAGCCAACCCAGCTGGCAGCTCCAGGACAAGAGGGCCCGTGGAAGGAAGACAGGCATGTTGGACAGAAATGGCTGTGCCCAGCAGCCCCTGCCAAGTTTGGTGCTTGCAGGGAAGCCAGGGAGAGGGCCAGAGCTGGAGAACTGGAGTGGGTCCCGAAGGTGCTGCAGCTGGAGGCTGCAAGCTCTTCGGCTCCCTGCGTCTGGTTCTCTCTAGGAAGAGCTGAGCAGCGCCCCTCTGTAGCCGATGACAGAAACTCACCTCCAGGTGGCTGTCAGTGGAAACAGGAAAATGCGCTTTAGTGCTGGAACAAAGACCTTCCTTCCATAGAAAAAGTTTAGCAAAACTGTTGCCTGGGGGTAACATGGAAAAATGTCCCTGATGACTTATTGGGGTTAGTGAAAGATTTCCAAGTAGAATGCCGGAAGTATCATCAACTCGTACCTGTTAGCTGCAAAAGCTAAAGTCATACAAAGTCCGTTTTCAAGCAGAATTTAGAGGAAATATGAAGGAACTATACAGGCTTTGTTCAAAAATAACGAAACCTCGTATAAACCAAAGTGGTGTAAGGCGAAGAAGCAATGGCCTGACGTCGAGATAAAGCACAGATGCTCGCAGACCCGGTTCACAGCCCTGGCGGCTGGATGCAGAGATGCTGAGTGTGGGAAGAAGCTTGGTTGCAGAGCTCCTCTCACTGCCACTCTATACGGCAGATCTCTGGAAAAGAAACGCTGAACAGAGTGGTTGCTCTTCGCCTTTTCTCGTAAAAGCCAAAATCATCCTGATTTCTTTCATTTAGAGAGAACATACTACCATAGGGCTTTCATAAAAGCAAACTGGCGTAAAAGCGAGGGACATCTGTGTACTAGGAGACTGAATGAACACCTCGGCACTCACTCTCACGTTTTACAGTATTTTTAATTAATTAATTTATTTATTTTGGTTGCACTGGATCTTTGTTGCTGTGTGCAGGCTTCCTCTAGTTGCAGAGAGTGGGGGCTACTCCTGGTTGCAGTACGTGGGCTTCTAGGGGGTGACTTCTCACGGGTGGCTTCTCTTGTTGTGGGGCACAGGCTCTCGGGCGCATGGACTTCAGTAGTCATGGCCCATAGAGCTGGGGCTTGGAGTTATGGTGCATCGGCTTCGCTGCTTCCCAGCATGTGGAATCTTCCCAGACCAGGAATCGAACCTGTGTCTCCTGCAATGGCAGGCAGACTCTCACCCACTGCGCCACCAGGGAAGTCCCCATTTTACAGTTTTAACAACTGAGACTCCCAAAGGTCAAGGCCCTAAAATAGTGTAGCAAGTTGTTAAAATATGATTTTTTAAAAATCATTTTTGACCAAATTTCCAATATGAGTTTGTTTTTTTTTTTTCCCTACCAAAGTGAATGAAACAATTCACATGACAATATTTTCCAAGGAAATAGTCACAAACCTACTTTCTCCAGTCTTAAAACTGGTCCCTCCCTTTGGGAATGTTGAAAAGGGATCTCAGACTAGAGGGGGTTTGTGGAGGGTTAAAGCTTTGGGGATAAAGCTGGAAGGTTCTTGGGGTGGTGGTGTGTTCTCACTTCAGTCCTCCTGGGTGGGGGACTTTCAAGGGACTTCGAAGGTGATGGTAGACGAACACATGTCTTTGGAGAGCGCCGTTACCTCTTACATCCACTTTAGGGTCCTTTCTTGTAGTCCAGGCTCAGTGAGAAGTTCTCCAGGGAACCTCACTGGAGAGCTCCGAGGAGGGTTTCCCGAAGTTGGGGGCACACGGTTGCTACCTGACTCATGACTGAGAAACCCGAGGTTGGGGGCGGTGCTGTGGGAGACTTTCCTAAGGACCTGAGGTGGGAGATGACGGCAGCTCAGACTGCTGTCCGTCGGGGCTCCCTGGAGGGGTGAGAAGCCCCACGGCAGAGGCTCAGGCTATGCTGTTGCGTGCCGGGGGCTGAGGAGGAGGAGCCCAAGGCCAGGGCTGGGCATGCAGGGGATGGACGAACTGGGAACCTCTCCGGAGTCGATGAAAAGGCCTCCAGGGGTAGAAAAGTCAGTTTCAACCCTCTGCCCGGCCGACAGAGCAGGAAGCCTGATGGAGCTGTAAGGACTTATCTTATCCGCAGCCGTCAAGGTCCTGGCCACTTGGAGTTTGGGGCTCGAGTGGGAAGAGGAGGGAATGGTCACCAGGACCAGAGAGGGTGGCAGACAAGTGACAGGAGCCCCACCTTCTTCCCAGGATGCCCCACCTCCCTTCCCAGGGAGGGAGCAGGGAGTAAACATCTGGACCTTCCTTACTCCCCGGCTACAACTCCCCAGCGGCCAAGCTCAACTGAGGGCCAGGGCTCGGGGAGCCCGCTGGTGGATACACAGCGCGGTGGAGGGGCCGCGCTCCCCTCTGCCTGTCGTCCCTCACCCTGCCCCCCCAACCCCTCCAGGATGGGGCTAGAGCTCCTGGTGTCGGAGGTCGGGTCGGGGCGGGAGCCGGGGAGCAGGATGAGAGCACAGCCTTCCTGCCAGCTGCTGGTCTCCACCCTGATCAGCCTGAGAAGGCAGCAGGGGCGGGGTGGGGTGGGGGGAGAAGAGCTGATGTCATACTAGCATTTGGACCTTGATGGGGACAATCTCATTACTGAATGGAGACTGAAGATAAGATTCAAATGGCTGAAGGGTCACCTAGAAATACAAGGAAATATCACTCAGTTCAGTTCAGTTCAGTTCAGTCGCTCAATCGTGTCCGACTCTCTGCGACCCCATCAATCGCAGCACACCAGGCCTCCCTGTCCATCACAAACTCCTGGAGTCTACTCAAACTCATGCCCATCGAGTCGGTGATGCCATCCAGCCATCTCATCCTCTGTCATCCCCTTCTCCTCCTGCCCCCAATCCCTCCCAGCATCAGGTCTTTTTAATGAGTCAACTCTTGCATGAGTGGCCAAAGTATTGTCAGTTTCAGCTTCAGCATCAGTCCTTCCAATGAACACCCAGGACTTATCTCCTTCAGGTTGGACTGGTTGGATCTCCTTGCAGTCCAAGGGACTCTCGAGAGTCTTCTCCAACACCACAGTTCAAAAGCATCAATTTTTCAGCACTCAGCTTTCTTCACAGTCCAACTCTCACATCCATACATGACCACTGGAAAAACCATAGCCTTGACCAGATGGACATTTGTTGGCAAAGTAATGTCTCTGCTTTTTAATATGCTGTCTAGGTTGGTCATAACTTTCCTTCCAAGGAGTAAGCGTCTTTTAATTTCATGGCTGCAGTCACCATCTGCAGTGATTAGTCACTGGGTCCGCTTAAATTTTCATCCAGAGGCAGGGGAAAACCACCCACATTGAAGAAAGGAGAACCTATAGCATGTATTAATCACAGCTGCAAGGTGAGCACTCAGTGTTAAGTGTATACTAATTGGGGACTTCCTTGGTGGTCCAGTGGTCAAGAATCCACCTTCCAATGCATAGGAACTAAGATCCCACATGCCCCAGCGTAGCTAAACCCTCATGCCATAACCAAGACCCAGTATACTCCCAAAAAAAAAGTGTATACTGATAGTAACCCATAATGCCAGAATCGCTGCCCTGGCCATTTTTCCAAATTCCCTTTTCATCACCCTCCTCGCCCTCTGCCTTGGCTCATCTCTCTCTTCGAGAAGGCTCACTGCTTCAGCCTTGCATCAGCTCCCCCAGGGACAGCAGAGGCTGTCTGTTTTTCCTCCTCAGTCCCCAGGAGAAAGGACACTGCATGGCATGTAATGTCATCCTCTGTCCCCAGGACCCAAACACACCAGTCCCTGCATTTTTTTTCTCCCACTTTTTTTTCTCTTGAGCAGCACAAACCAGCCCTTCTGTATCCCTGGCCGTGACGTCCCACCGGCGCCAGCGCAGCGCAGTGATGTCTCTGCATCCTGTGCCCAGCTACCGTGACAAGTGCTGAGGCAGGAGTCCCCTGCATGTGAAAAGCCTGCCAACGTCGAGAGGAGGCCAGCAACCGTGACTCTGATGGGAGGTGTGTGAGCCGTGCAAGGCCCAGGTATGGTGCCCTGGTGCTCGCCCCTTCCCGGAAGGCTGCCCTCTGCCTGGCAGCTGGGGCTCCACACACAGCGAGCACCGGCCACCTTTCACGGTCTGTCGCAGCTTGCCTGACACGTTGGAGGGAAAGTGTCACTGCGTCTCCGGTTGACACACGTCAGGCTGACACGTCTGCGTTCTCACAGCAGACCTCAGCTCAACGACACGCCTGTTTCCTGTTGTTGCACCTTCCCTTGGGTCTGGTGTCTTTTCTGAGCCTCAGTTGGATATGCTCATGGGTCTCTTCAATGTACGCACATTTCCTGAGCACCTACTAAGTGCAGGGAACACATTAGGTGCCAGAGAAGGTTCTCCCGGTTCTCGCTCCCCTCCTGCTAGTGACCTATGGCTCCTCCTGCTTCATTGCGTCAGGCCGGTACCCACGTGACCCTTTGGCAAGTCATCTCCACGAACACACCCTGCCTCTCCGGGACACGTGGGCACATCCCTGTGGCTTGTGCTGCCAGTGCTCTGCCCCTGGCATCCCCATCTCAGGCCTCAGGTACAGTCCTCAAATTCAGCGACTCGTCTGGGCTAGCCAGAGTCTTCTCTCTCATCGTCTCCTCTCGTCTTTCCTGCCACTTTACTCATTCTGCTTCTTGTCTTCTGGCTTTTGTTTCATGGATTTACTCTCCAATCACCCAGCTGAGAAAACACCATCGCTGCTTCCTATGTTCAACCTTCTTGAGAGTCCCTTGGACTGTAAGGAGATCCAACCAGTCCATCCTCAAGGAAATCAGTCCTGATTCTTCATTGGAAGGACTGATGCTGAAGCTGAAACTCCAATACTTTGGCCACGTGATGTGAAGAACTGACTCACTGGAAAGACCCTGATGCTGGAAAAGATTGAAGGCAGGAGGAGAAGGGGATGACAGAGGATGAGATAGTTGGATGGCATCACCGACTCAATGGACATGAGTCTGAGCAAGCTCTGGGAGTTGGTGATGGACAGGGAAGCCTGGCGTGCTGCAGTCCATGGGGTCACAAAGAGTTGGACACAACTGAATAACTGAATGGAACTGATGTTCAACCTTCAGTTGGTAACTCAATCCCATCAATTCTCCTTCAAAAAGAGCTCCTCTAGTCTCCAAAACCACTGTCAGCATCTGTATGCCATCTCTCATCATCTACTGTGTTGGTGTGACCACCCCCCCCCCAATAGCCCATAACTGTTGCCTGGAGAACAAGTCTGAGCCCATCAGATGCAGGCCCCCACCTGCTATGAGCCCACATCTCCCACCACGTCCCCCCAGGCATCCAATCTGCCCTCCACACTGAAGTTGTCACCATTCCTGAGAGTTACATGCATGCTAAATCCCTTCAGTCCTGTCTAACTCTGCAACCTCAGAACTGTAGCCCACCAGGCTCCTCTGTCCATGGGATTCTCCAGGCAAGAATACTGGAGTGGGTTGCCATGACGTCTCCAGGGAATCTTTCCAACCCAGGGATCGAACCTGTATCTCCGGTGACTCCTGCATTGGCAGGCAGGTTCTCTACCACTAGCGCCACCTGGGAAGCCTCCTGAGAGTCACATGGGGCTTATATGCACACTGACCATCTGCCCGTGTCATCCCTGACCTGAGGTGGTGGGTGATGCGCTGGGTCCCAGGGCCCAGGTGAGCCCTCTCAGGGTTGGATGGGAGCAGGGTGGTGTTACCAAGGCCCAGAGACAGAGTGGAGGCCCTCCTGTGAAGGAGGAAGCAGGATCGAGTGCACAAGGCCCCTATTCCTGGCTAAGGCCATCAGGTGTTGGGATCATTATAAGCACATAGAGACTCTTCAGAGGGAAGTTAAATCCAACATGAAGGGCCATCATTTTGCATCATCTGTGCTGGGAAAGTGGATCAGTCCATGGTCCTGCAGGGACCACTGACCGCGGTGAGCGGCTCAGCTCTCTGGGTGGTGGAACACTGTTACTGAGTCTGCTGACTTCCACCATCAAAGGGAAAAAGAATGCCCGCTCTAGTTACCCTACACAATATAACCAATCATGCTTGGTGCCGTGGGACAACCATTTTAGCGTGCTCACAGTTTCTGTAGGTCAGAAATACACACCAACACGTTGGGCACAGTGTGTCTTTACTCCTTTGTGTATGGAGCCTCAACTTAAACCCCAAAACTGTGGATAACTTGAGATCCAGAGGCTGGATGAACCCGGAGATGACTTCACTCACATCTTTGGCAGCTGAGGCTGGCTCTTGGCCAGGACCTGAGCTGGCTGAAAGCCAGCCCCCCCACCCCCGCGTGGGTCTATGAGGTCTCTGGCTTCCTCAGAGCATGGCTGTGAGGGTCCGAGATTGAGCTTCTAGGGAGAAGGGTAACAAAGAGCCTGGTATTTCCATGGCCTAGTTTCAGAAGTGACTCAGCTCTCTTCTGCCACATGCTACTACTGATCAGGGCCATCCCAGAGGCCTGGCTAAGTCCAAGAAGAGAGGATTTGGTCTCACCATCTCATTGGAGGAGTCGCTGGCTTCTACACGAGTGTGTGAAATGACACATCTTGTTAGGAGACCTTGGGAAAATACGGTCTACCAACTGCCCTTCCTCCTCCATGAAACTCAAGTTCTTTTAGGCAACATTTCCTGCCCCTGAAGGAAAGAGGAGGTGATTCTTCTCCTGTTGTATGAATAAAAGATGTGGGCAATGGTGGGGGGCAGAGAGGCATACTTAATTTTACCTCAGGATCATTTTTATAACATATACCACTGCCTGCCTCTTCTCCTCTCCTTTTCTTGGAGGTTTCTATAAATAAAAATATTTACAAATCGATACAAGGCCAAATAAAGATCGTTGGAGGTGATCTAAGAGGCCTGTTCAGAGTTATGAATTGAATTCTACTTAATGTTCCTTAGGTTATGCAGATAAAAATAGAAGAGAATATTTTTTTAATTTCCTTTGGCCGTATTTTTTTGAGACCAGCACTGACATTGTACTTGCCTATCCACGAGTTAATGTTTTTTCTGGTGTTATCTCTGCATTCTATCTCATGTTGCCCAGGTTTCCCTGGGTCTCAGTAGGTGGGTTCACGGGCTGAAATCGCTGGCTATTGCTCCACCTACTGAGGACGGAGCTGCAGCTTTTGTTCCAGGCATTTCTGGGAATCATTCATGGTGCCAGGGCTCCTTTTCCCAGTGAGATAGAACCTTCTGGGGACCTCCTCTCTGCTGAGCTCCCATCTCTGCTGCTTTCCTGGGGTCACCACCCATGCCCCAGGGCCCTGACTCCACCAGCACCCCCAATAGCTGCATGTGACCCTTTACTAGAAGGGGACCCAGAGCCCTTCCTACTGGACTCCAGGACTGTACAGTCTTTTATTTTATTTTTCATTGGAGGATAATTACTTTGCAGTGTTGTGTTAGTTTCTGCCATACATCAACATGAATCAACCATAGGTATACATAGATCCCCTCCCTCTTAAAACTCCCTCCCATCCCCCCCACCCCACCCATCTAGGTTGTCACAGAACACCGGCTTTGGCTGAACCCCAAGACTTTAGATAATAAACTCTAGGCACTTTCTGTCTTATTGTACTTTATTTTATTGTACTTTGCAGATATTGCCTTTCTTTCTTTTTTTATTTTTTATTTTTTTTACAAATTCAGGTTGGTGACAACTCTGCATCAAGAACGCTCATTTATCAGCAGCATTTTTCCAACCGCATTTGCTCATTTAGTGTCCCTCTGTCACATTTTAGTGATTCTTGCACTATTTCAAGTGTTTTCATTACTGTCATGTTTGTTACAGTGATCTGTGATCAGTGATCTTTGATGTTGCTATTGTGATTGTTGTGGGATACCATGGACTGTGCCCATATAAACAACCTTAATTGGTAAATAGTGCATGTTCTGATTGTGCCCTTTCCCTCTCTTCAGGCCTCCCTATTCCCTAAGACACATGATATTGAAATTAGGCCAGTTAATAACCCGACAGTGGCCTCTAAGTATTTAAGTGAAAGGGAGCATCTTCTATCTCTTTCTTTAAATCAAAAGCTAAAAGTGATTAAGTTTAGTGAGGAAGGCATGTTGAAAGTCAGGGTGGGTTGAAGACCAGATGTCTTGAGCCAATCAACCAAGTTGTGAATGCAAAGGTACAGTTCATGAAGGTCATTCAAAGAGCTGCTCCAGTGAACACAGGAATGACAAGAAAGCAAAACCACCTTATTGCTGGTCCGTGTGTGCTAAGTCGCTTCAGTCATGTCCAACTCTGTGTGACCCTATGGACTGCAGCCCGCCAGACTCCTCTGTCCATGGGATTCTCCAGGCAAGAATGCTGGAGTGGGTTGCCATGTCTTCTTCCAGGGGATCTTCCCTACCCAGGGATCGGACGCAAATCTCTTAAGTCTCCTTAATTGGTGGGCAGGTTCTTTACCTCTAGCGCCACCTGGGAAGCCTTTATTGCTGATAAGAAGATTTGAGTGTCTGTAGATAGAACACCATGGGCTTCCCTGATGCCTCAGAGGTTAAAGTGTCTGCCTGCAGTGCAGGAGACCCAGGTTCGATCCCTGAGTTGGGAAGATCCCCTGGAGAAGGAAATAGCAACCCACTCCAGTATTCTTGCCTGGAGAATCTCATGGAGGGAGGAGACTGGTAGGCTACAGTCCATGGGGTCGCAAAGAGTCGGACACGACCAAAGCAGTCACAACATTCCCTTAAGCCAAAGTCTAAGCCAGAGCAAGCCTTTCACTCGCTTCAGTTCTCTGAGAGAGGTGAGGAAGTGGCTGAAGAAATGTTTGAAATCAGAAGGGACTCGTTCCTGAAGTTGAAAGGAAGAAGCCATTTCTGTAAGGTAAAAGTACAAGGTGAAGCAGCAAGTGCTTTCACAGAAGCTGCAGAAAATTATCCAGGAAGTCTGGTATAAGGTAAATAATGAAGGTGGTTATGCCAAACAACAGAGTTTTCAACGTAGACAAAAGGGCCTTCTATTGGAAGAAAATATCATCTAGGACTTCAATAGCTAGAGAAAAGAAGTCAATGCCTGACTTCAAAGCTTCAAAGGACAAGCTGACTTTCTTGTTATGGGCTAATGCAGCTGGCGACTTTAAGTTGCAGCAAATGCTCACTGACCACTCTGAAATCCTAGGGCCCTTCAGAGTTACGCTACAGCTACTCTGCTTGAGCTCTATAAATGGAACAACACAGCTGGATGGCAGCACATCTGTTTACAACATGGTCCAGTGAATGTATTATGTTGAGACTCACTGTTCAGACAAAGGGCTTTCCAGGTGGCGCTAGTGGTAAAGAACCCACCTGCCAATGCAGGAGACACAAGAGACTCAGTTTCAACCCCTGGGTCAGGAAGATCCCCTGGAGGAGGGCACAACAACCCACTCCAGCATCCTTGCCTGGGAAATCCCATGTGATAGGGCCCACATGGGGTCTCATTGATAAGATGGCTCATTATGTCAACCTCGCAAATAAAGAATAAATCACAGTGATCTGTGAGACTGACCAAATTGCCCAAATGGCATCCTGTTATCTCACTGGTGCCTATCTTCTCAAAGCTGTGAGACCACCAGATTCCAGACCTCCGGCTACATGACCATCCCTTCAGAGAATTTTTCATTGGTGGGGTATAAGAAGGACTCTGTCAGAAAGGGAGGACGCTGGTTCTCCTTAAGAGCATCACCCTCTCTTTTCCCTCTAATAAATTTCCTTTATCTTGCCTGACTGCCCGGCCTGCTCTCTTTTTCTCTGCACTCACCTCACACCATGTACAGAGGAGCCTGGCGGGCTCCAGTCCACAGGGTCACAAAGAGTCGGACACAGCTGAGGCGACTTAGCACAGCATAGAAAGTCAAATGTTTCTCTGAGTTCTGTAAGCTGCTCTAGCAAATTTATTGAACCTAAGGCGGGGACCATTGGAAATTCCAGTTTATAGCCAGTTGGAAGTGGAGTGGCAGAGTTGAGAAGGTAGGCATTGTTGCAAGACTGAGCCCTTAACTTATGGAATATGACGCTCTCTCCAGGTAGACAGTACCAGAAGTGGGTTGATGTGAAGGCCACCCAGCTGGTGCCAGAGAACTGCTTGGTCATGTGGGGACAAACCTCTCCACATGTTGTCAGTGCTGGCCAGAACCATTTTATCCAGCATGGCCCCAACTGCCCATTTCCTTAGAAGTACCAGACCTCTCTCTATTGAAATGATCAAATTCCAAACCTCTTCTATCTTAATTGTGTTACCTCCACTGACCAGGGAGCCTTGGAGGAAAGGGCAAGCTCCGTATCACTGTAAAATGATTCTGTGAGGCTTGATTGGCGATCCCTAAGAGGAAGCTCCACCTCTTAGGCCAAGGCAGGGGGTCGTCTTCCACTTCCACTTGTCCACTCAGACATGCAAAACGAAACTCACCATGAGAAGTCTTCCCCCAAACCCTCATTTGGACTCCTTTCGATGATCATACTCTTTCTGGTAACATAACTCTGGCCTCATTTCTTGTAAACAACTCTGGTCTTCTTTTGTTTAAAGATTATTGACTGAAAAGAAAATGCACAACCTAAATGTTGAGAATCATGCTTTGTTTTATTTAGTTGACTTTCTGAGGACCTCAAGCCTGGAAGATAGCTTCTCATTTAGCTCTGGGAGACTACTCTGAAGAGGTCGGGGTGGAGCCAGGATAGATAAGGTGTTTTGCAACAAAAACCAGGTAGTCGGAACATCAAAAGACTACCATTAAAGAAAAGTAGCAATCTCTAGTTAATGGGAATATGTAAGAGCCTGGGCTCATTGAAATCATTCCTTTGATGTGTGTCTTAGCTGTCTGGGGCCAGTACCCTGTTCTTTTCCATCCTGAGTCCCCTCAGGGTGCCTTGTTGGCATGGCTGCAGTGACTGAGGGTTTTAGCAGTCTCAGGGGCGGCTGTAGTGGCCTGACGGCCATAGCATCCTTGTTTACGGATATGGCAGCAACATTTTTCATTCATAAGACTGTTCACATAATCTTGCCTCTGGTAACCAACAGAGCTGCCCTCCCTCATCAGGCAACACTCTGCCCAAACCTCTTCTGAATTCCCGCTGCTGCTGCTAAGTCGCTTCAGTCATTTCCGATTCTGTGCGACCCCATAGACAGCAGCCCACCAGGCTCCTCTGTCCCTGGGATTCTCCAGGCAAGTACTGGAGTGGGTTGCCATTTCCTTCTCCAATGCATGCATGCATGCTAAATCACTTCAGTTCAGTACAGTTCAGTCACTCAGTTGTGTCCGACTCTTTGTGACCCCATGAATCGCAGCACGCCAGGCCTCCCTGTCCATCACCAACTCCCGGAGTCCACTCAAACTCATGCCCATTGAGTCGGTGATGCCATCGAGCCATCTCACCCTCTGTTGTCCCCTTCTCCTCCTGCCCCCAATCCCTCCCAGCATCAGGGTCTTTTCCAATGAGTCAACTCTTTGCATGAGGTGGCCAAAGGACTGGAGTTTCAACTTCAGCATCAGTCCTTCCAGTGAACACCCAGGACTGATCTCCTTTAGAATGGACTGGTTGGATCTCCTTGCAGTCCACGGGACTCTCAAGAGTCTTCTCCAACACCACAGTTCAAAAGCATCAATTCTTTGGCTCTCAGCTTTCTTCACAGTCCAACTCTCACACCCATACATGACCACTGGAAAAACCATAGCCTTGACCAGATGGACCTGTGTTGGCAAAGTGGTGTCTCTGCTTTTTAATATGCTATTAAGTTTGGTCATAACTTTCCTTCCAAGGAGGAAGCGTCTTTGAATTTCATGGCTGCAGTCACCATCTGCAGTGATTTTGGAGCCCCAAAAAATAAAGTCTGACACTGTTTCCACTGTCTCCCCATCTATTTCCCATGAGGTGATGGGACCAGATGCCATGATCTTAGTTCCAGAAATCACTTCAGTTGTGTCGTACTCTGTGAGACCCTGTGGACAGCAACCCACCAGGCTCCTCTGTCCGTGGGATTCTCTAGGCAAGAATCCTGGAGTAGGCTGCCATTTCCTTCTCCCCTGAATTCCTAGGCTTTTTATTTAAGTAGGCTGCCTTGTATAAAGCCCTCTCTCTCCTTAGAACTATTCTGGTTTCCCCAGACTCTGCTAAAGACAGAATTGGCAATAGTCACCATGCTAGACTCTGAACCCACCCTCCCTCCTCGAAAGGTTAGTCTATTTCTGGGACAGCCCATCAAACAAATCCCTCCTACTATAAGGCCAAGTTCCCTCCCAAGAGGCTCCTTGTGAGAGAAGAGTTAACACAGCAGACCTGAGACTGCCATCCCTAGATTATAAGATTGGCTGTTGCCTGGCGTCTGGGTCCTTGGATTTTCAGAGGGTTCCCACCATCCCCTAACTGATAAGAGAGCTCCCGGAGCTTAAATGGTTCATGCAGACAATGTGGTGGGTACTGAATACTGCTTTCCTTCAGGGAGTCTGGAATTTTTGTATATGCCAGGCAGAGACAGACGAGAAAACCTTGAGTCCCGTCTCTAATGAACATCCCTGGTGGACAACATTGCATAACCTGTCACAGCTTGCTGCTGGGGAGTTAAGTGTATCCTGTGTGGTCCCACTGGGAGAGGTTCTGGAGCTGCAGCTGATCTCCTCCAGGCTCTGCCCCATGTGCCTTCTCCCTTTGCTAACTTTGTTTTCTATCCTTTGGCTGTAATAAATCACAGCCGTGACTGTGACCATATGCCAAGTCTTGCAAGACTTCCAAAGTGTGTTACTCTTTGCAACCCCATGAACTGTAGCTCCCAGGCTCCTCTGTCCATGGGATTCTCCAGGAAAGAATAGTGAAGAGGGTTGTCATTCCCTTCTCCAGGGGATCTTCCCAACTCAGAGATTGAACCTGGGTCCCCTGCATTGCAGGCAGTTTCTTTATTGATCTGAGCCACAAGCAAGTTGCCAAACTTGGTGGCTTATAGGGATGGCCGACATACTGCTCCATTCTCTTTTCTTCCCCACCCCATGATAAGGCCTTTTTAAACCCCTAACCACATTCCTAAACATGCCCAGATATGTTGGGACCACAGAGACAAATATAGCTGCAGTGCATTCATCTAAATACAAACCTAAATATACACCAAGACCTGTTTTATAATGTGTTTTCCCATAATCTAAGTCTCCATTTATGTATTTATATTGTATTATACTTCATATGCCCTTATACTGTTTAATTTTATATAAATATAATAAAATTACATATGTACAATAAAATTCTCTCAAATTCAGCAATGTTGAATTCTACAAATGTTGACCGAGCCCCTGTGAAACTAAACTAGGTCCTTCCACACTGAGCATCTGTTTATTCCTCATAACAGCATTTAATGAGGTAGAAATAATATACAATCTCTGTTCCACAGATGAATGAACTGAGGCTCAGGGCGGGTGGGACGCTCGCACAAAGCCACGTAGCTAACATGAGCTCGGCCAGCCGCGGGATTCAGGTTTGACTCCCAGACAGGGCTTCCCCCGTGGCTCAGTGAGTAGAGAACCTTCTTACAGTGCCAGAGACACAGGAGACGTGAGTTCAATCTCTGGGTCAGGGAGATCCCCTGGAGAAGGAAATAGCAACTCACTCCAGTATTCTTGCCTGAAAAATCCCACAGACAGAGAATCCTGGGGGGCTACAGTCCATGGCGTCGCAGAGTCAGACAAGACTGAGCAAATAAGTGTGCACACACAGTGCCTGATAAGGATTCTGGAGCTCCAGCCATTACATCCATGGTCTAGCTGGACAAAGGAAAAAAGTACGTTGTCATAATTAGCTGTCTTTCAGAAACATTCTTGGAGTTCCTACCTGCACCAACTTCTCATTGGCCAAGACTTAGTTAATGGTGGCTCTGAGATCCAAGGCAGACTGGAAATGGAGTCTTTGTTCTGCATGACAATATGCCAGCTAAATCAGAGTCCTGCTATAAAATAAAGACTAGCTGTCTCCACCAAATCTGGGAGATGGCACCAATCCCTAGGAGACCAAGCTGAGCCACAACTGGCTAGCTTTTTCCACAGCCGTAGTCCAGCCGCTTGAACTCAGGTCAGTTATTAGGGACTCTGAACCCTGGTTTCCTTCTTTAAAAAATGCAGATAACTCCATCTTTTTCATTCAGGCGTCCTGAGGGTAAAATGAGTTAATAGCCACAAAGGGTCATCTTTGTTCAGCCACATTCTTGGGCAAGCTGCCCCATCTTGCTGTACAGACGTGGTCTGCCCAGGTCCAGGGGGCACGTCACATGTGGAATTTTCCTCTGCCAGGTTAGCTCTCTTTAAGGAGCCTTGTAGGTTTGTAGGAGTTCCTATATACTTCTACTTACTTCGTGGCCCCATTTTACAGAGAAAGAAATTGAGTCTGGGTTGGTTAAAGAATGCACTCAAGGACATGACAGTAAGTGACATAGCTTGGGTTTGAATCACTACATTCTGTCCTTCACATTCCTCAAAGGATTGAATGTGTTCAAAGGTTTTCATTCTTTCAGATTCCATGAAGTCTCAAATACTCTCTCTTCCAGTCAGGTCATCTGTCCAAACTTGTGTCCCCACCTGTGTTTTGAAAATGGTCATTGCCTCTGAGTCCCTTTTGGAACTCAGATCTAACTTATTTCAAACCCATGCACTTGTCACTACACATGTTCCTTTTATACTATGCCACACTGATTTATAATGAAAATAGATGAAATTCTGTGTGCGTATAATGACAAGCTCATAGCTTTACTTCCATTGACATAAAAACAATCCCAAACCCTCTCCTTGTATCAAAACATTTGCAGTGAGCACTGTTTCATTACCATGTCTCTTTTAAATCATCCCCTTATGCTTTTTTTTCCCTGTTAATTAGCCAGGTTGCTAAGCTGGCACAATGAAATGGTGTGAAAGTGTCCCCAAATTAATAGTGCCTCATCAGCGCCCAGGCAGGGCGTGAAATTACCTTTGGAAGTGTTACCTGAATGCAGTTAGCACCCCCTTGGCTCCTGACTTCAGACAAGAATGGGAACTCAGCAGAAATACCAGCAGGGCTGCATTAGGCATCAGCAGAATCCAGGGGTCGGGGAAGGTGAAGTCCCCCTGGCCCCCAGTGCCCTTCCGTCACTCTGCTCCTCTCAGCTCTCAGGGATCCAGGCTTCCGGAGCCAGTTGGTCCTAACTGGAATTGCTCTGTCTCCAGGTCTCCCCTTACACAGAGCACGTGGCATCTCTAGGAACTGAATAGATCAACTGTGAGTTCTGCTAATGGGATAGGATCGAGGTAACTCCCTGGCATCATGGAAACACTGCCCTGTGTAAAATGTTGAGTCTAACCTGCCAGAAACCCACCCCATCCCCCATGTTGGATGGGAGAGGAACAGTGGGTGGGGCAGAAAACAGGGAAGCTCAGTGAGAACCTCTATATGGAGCTTCTATATAGGTCTTCAAGCAGCTCAATCATTGGTTATCCTCACCTGGATTGTGAACTCCTTCCCCAGGCCAATCTGTCTTTGGAAAGGCATGACAAACCTAGACAGTGTATTAAAAATCAAAGACGTCACTTGGCCAACAAAGGTTCAAAGAGTCAAAGGTATGGTTTTTCCAGTAGTCATGTACAGATGTGAGAGTTAGACCATAAATAAGGCTGAGCATGGAAAAACAAATGCTTTTGAATTGTGGTGTTGGAGAAGACTCTTGAGAGTTCCTTGGACAGCAAGGAGATCAAACCAGTCAGTCCTAAAGGAGATCAACCCTCAATATTCATTGGAAGACCTGAGGCTGAAGCTCCAATATTTTGGCCATCTAATGCAAAGAGCCAACTCATTGGAAAAAACACTGGTGGGTGCTGGGAAAGATGGAAGGCAAAAGGAGAAGGGGACGACAGAGGATGAGATGGTTGGATAGTGTCACCAACTCAATGGATATGAATTTGAGCCAGCTCCAGGAGATAATGGAGGACAGAGGAGTCTGGCATTCTGCAGTCCATGGGGTTGCTAAGAGCTGGACATGACTTAGAGGCTGAACAACAAAAATTCTGTAAGAGTTTAAAACCCCATTTGAGATGAAATTGACTTATTCAGCTGTTAATCAATTGGAGCAAACTCAGGTCAGTTCCATCTGTCCCATGACCTGAAACAGCCATCTATAGGCTACAGAGGAGGCATATAATTGCTAGAAAGATTGTATCAATAGCTGAGGGAAGCACTCTGGGGAAATAGAGAGCCCTGGTAGACCAGGGTTCCCATGAAGATGGGACCAATTCTTGCTCAGACACTTACTAGACCTGAGATGTTGGGAATGGTACCCACCCATTTCAAACCTCCATTTCTTCATCTGTAAAATAAGGTTTATAATCATGCAGATCACATAGAGCTGGTGTGAGGATTAAATGCATGTGAAGCTATGGCACGTAGTAAGCATTCCAGTAACGTTAGTGATCAAGATGATGAAAATGATGATGATGGCAATGGTAATTGTGTTGATGATGTTAATGATGATGGTGATGTTGGTGGTGGGATAATGGAGGTGGTGATTATCTTGATGATAGAGAAGAGCAATGTATGTGAAATATTTAATAATTAAAACAGTGCAGTATTGGAACTGAATAGAGTCCAGGGACAGGGCCACCCCATATGGACACTTGATCTACAACAAAAGAAGAGACTAAGAGAGCAATAGAAAAGGGATGGCTTCTTCAATAAATGGTGCTGGATCAAGCAGACATCTGTATGGAAAAAAGTGAGACGGACTCCCACTTCACACAAAACTCAACACCTAAGGTTATTTTTATATCAAAATGTGAAAAGTAATAGAAAAAGTCTTCTAAAACCGTGTCACCTTGCTTGGAACTTCCTGACTGATTAATCAATCAGGCTGAGCAGGCCATTCACTGAGACACATTTTAATAGTGAACCAGCTAGTTCTTCCCCTTTTATTTCCCTCAATCCATGCAGCAGAAACCTGCTTTTCTGTTGTCACAGACAGGAGTTGGCCTGAGCAAAGTTTGGGATGAGTCTGGACAGGAAAACCTTTCTCTCTGTCCCATCTGTGGCCAGGTCTGTGCTCGGCAGGCCTGTGATCTGAGTCCTTGCCTCCAGGAGGGTGAAGAGTTTTTAATCTGTCCTTCAGGACCATTCACATCCCTCCAGACACCACCAACATCCCGGTCTCAGAGTCTAGATTCCCAGCACAGTCCTTTTCGAGATGGTCCTGCTTTGAGAGACGAGAAATTTGCAGACAGAGATGGAGCTGATTCTTATCTCCTATATGGTGCCATCCACCCCTCGTAGCACAGAGGATGAATGAGGGACTCTGGTGGTCCAAAAGTCTGTTTGAGTTGTTGTTTAGTTCCTAAGTCGTGTCTGATTCTTTGTGACCCCATGGACGGTAGCCCACCAGGCTACTCTGTCCATGGAATTTCTCAGGCCAGAATATAGGAGTGGGTTGCCATTTCCTTCTCCAGGGGATCTTCCCAGATCAGGGATGGAACCCACGTCTCCTGCTTTGCAGGTGGATTCTTTACTACTGAGCCTCTTGGGAAGCCCCCCAAAAGCTTGTGGCTAACAATCTCCCAAGGGCCAGCTACCCACTAGGCATTGGCAAGGAGTATTCAAATCTCGCCTTTAATCTGTGGATCAATTCTATGAGGTCCTTATTCTACAGATAAACAAACTGGGCATAGAGTCACGTTACATAACCAGGATCCCACAGCTAACGGGCAGAAGAGCCAGAATTCAGACTCAGGCCTGGACACCTCCTCAGTACACAGGCTGCGTCATGAACACAGTTAGAGAGAAGGTCAACCATCACAGCACAGACAGGAACACTGCCAGCTCCTGCCTGTTTCGAAAGGGAGAAATGAGACTTTTCAAAGGTCAGTGAGCAGTGCTCTCTCAACTTGTCTTCCTCATTATTCTGTCCCTCCATAAGATTTTGCTGGAACTCCAGAGAGGAGAGAGACAGAGTTATGCTTGTGGACAGGGTTGCCCCTGTTTGTTCATCAGAACTGATGGATGCCATCTATCAGTTATGGGTGGGTTTTTTTTTAATTTTTTGAAAACTTTTATACTTTGTGTTGGGGTATAGCTGATTAACAAACAAGTGTTAGGATAGTTTCAGGTGAACAAAGGGACTCAACCTGACATATACATGTATCCATAATCTTTTTATTTTGTATTATAATATGGCTGATTAACAAGGTTGTGGTAGTTTCAGGCATGGCAGTGATTCAGTTCTACGTATACATGTGTTTACTCTTTTTCAAATTCTTTTTCCATGTAAGTCACTACAGAATGCGGAGTAGAGTTCCCTGTGCTATACAACAGGTTTTGGTTGGTTACCTATTTTATGCATAGTAGTATGTATATGTTAATCCTCAGCCTCCTAATTTATCCCTTCCCTCCCCCCCAATTTGTCCCCTTTGGTAATGATAAATATATTGTCTATGTCTGTGAGTCTGTTTCTGTTTTGTAAATAAGTTCATCTGTATCACTTTTTTTAGATTCCACATATAAGTGATATCATATATGTGTCTTTGTCTGACTTCATTTAGTCAGACAAATTAGGATGGACCTAATCAGAGATTAGGATGGACCTAATCTCTAGATGCATCCATGTTTCTGCAAATAGCATTGTTTCATTCTTCTCTATGGCAGAGTAAAGCTTTGAGTGTTAAGTAAGCAAGTAAGAGCCATTTTAATCATCCTTGCTTTTAGGAAAAGATTATTCTTAAAAATGCAATGTAAAATGTACCGTTTCATCAAAAATGACTTAATTCACAATAAACCAGAAAATTAAGCTCACCAGCACATCCTTTTCAAGACATATTTGGCTAAGTGAGGCTAACCTGATACGGTAAAGATAAAAATAATAATAAATAACATTTATGAATCATCTTCTATGCCTTTCATTTTATTGTAGCAAATATCAGTTGAGCACTTGCTACATTCCAGGTTGAGGATACAGTAATAAACAAAAGGGACAGAAATTTCCATCCTTATAGAGTTTACATTCTACTGAAGGGAAATAGAAAAAAATTAACAAGCAAACAAATAAGTGAGGAGGCCAAAAATATGGTATAAGAGGCATGGAGAAAAACAAACGAGAGAGAAGGACAGAGAACCGCACGGACTGTGATGTTAAATGATGAGATCATTTAAGCAAATCGCTCACTGAGTTGTCAGACTCAGAATGGACTTCCTGAGTCCATAGGGGAAGAGGATATCAAGCCGATTTAGCAAAAAACGTGGAGGCCCCATGGTGGGAATGAGCTGCACTCCTTGGAAGGATGGCCTGGAGGTCACGTGTCTGGAAAGAGTGATGGACACGCAGGCAGGGGTCAGTGGAACCGGATGACAGAGCAGCCCCGGGGCTCCGTCGACTCTGTTTTCGTCCCCAGTGAGACCAGGGTGGGTGGCAAGAACACAGAACGGTGGGTGCTCTGTGTCAGATCTTCCAGAGCCCCACTCTGGCTGCTTGTCGGGGCAACAGGTAAAGCCAGGGACCTGCTGGAAGCGGTGACAAGGCTGAGAGAGACCGTGCCGGCTGGGATTAGGGGCTGGTGTGAAAGCTGGGAGAAGGCAATGGGCGCAGCATCTCTGTCGAGGAGGGACACAGCAGGGCTTGAAGGAGTGTGTGCTTTTTGAAAGAGAGGAGAGTCAAGGGTGGTTCTGAAGCGTTTGAGAAATTGCAAGGACGAGTGGACTTACACAGAGGTCTGGCAGAGTGGGAGGAAGTCGTCCTCATCTGGGGGCGGTGCAGGGCGGGGAGTCAGCCTTGAATGTGTTAAGCTGCAAACGCCTATTGGATACCCAAGGCAGGGGTGTTGCGTAGGCAGATGGGGTCTGGAACTTGGGGAGGGGGGGAAGAATTGGGTAGAAAATATTGTTACTAAAGTTTTGGCAACACCTAGAGGTGGGTGCTATTTACCTCACTGTACAAGGAAGGAAGGGGCTTCCCAGGTGGCCCAGTGGTAAAAATTTGCCTGCCAACACAGGAGACATAAGACACTTGGGTTTGATCCCTGGGTCGGGAAGATCCCCAGAGGAGAGCATGACAACTCTCTCCAGTATTCTTGCCTGGAAAACTCCATGGACAGAGGACCCTGGTGGGCTATAGTCCATGGGATTGCAAACAGTTGGACACGACTGAGTGACTGAACACACACACACACAGACACACGCACACACAGACACACACACACACATGCACACACACACACAAGGAAGGAAACAATCACAGAAGTGAAATAACATTCCGGATCATCCAGCTAACGAGTCAGGATATGAATTCAGTTCAGAAACCACTCTTAGTGCTATTAATAAATGCATTCCTGGTTTGATTGAAGATTTTAGATGTAAAGAGAAAACCCTCTTGTGTCTCTCTCGTTTCTTTTTTTTTTAATTTTTTGTAGCTTTGTAGCTCAGCACAAGCTTTCCTCCATCTAAGCTCAGATCCAGAGCCAGCTGGCCTCCCACTCACTTGAAAAAAATGTAAAATCCCACTTTCGGAGAGCTTTTTGTTGGCTTAGAAAGCAGTCACGATTCACAGTCCATCCAACAGTGGCTTGTTTTTGGCAGAGACCCGGAGGGATGATGTCATTCTCCCAGGACAGGGAAAGCCCGGCACGCCTTTGATTTCCCCTTCAAAACCCATCACTGCACTGCTTCCCTGCTGCCAGCAGCCGTGTAAACATGTTTGGAGGGGACATTTTCAAGATGTGCAAGAATATGAATGTGTTTCTGCCCTATGACCTCAAGGTTCTAATTCTGACCATTTAATCACCCTAGGAAATAATCAGAAGTACATAAAGACATCCCAGACAGCACATAAAGATGTCCATCACAGCCCTATTTATAACACTGGCATTTTTTTTAAGGCATCTCACATCCAAGGGAGAAATGATAATAAATTATAGATGTCAAACTTAGTTTTAGAAAGAATTTGAAAAGTCATGGAAAATATTCTGTTTAAACGTTAGGGTTTAAAGGCAGGATGCAACACTGTACAGTCTTCATCTATATTGAAGTGATTTTTAAAAAGCAATGGATGGGGTCTTCCCTGGTGGTCCAGTGGCTATGACTCCATGCTCCCAATGCCGGGGGTCCAAGTTCGATCCCTGGTTGGGGAAGTAAGTCCCATAGTGCCCAAGTGCTCAGCTGTGTCAGGCTCTTGGCAGCCCCATGGACTCTAGTTCAGCAGGCTCCTCTGTCTATTGGATTTTCCAGGCAAGAATACTAGAGAGGATTGTGATTTCCTGCTCCAGAAGATCCTTCCAACCCAGGGTTTGAACCAGCATCTCCTGGGTCTCCTATATTGGCAAGGGGATTCTTTACACCTAGCGCCACCTGGGAAGCCTGATGAAAGACATTAAACTAGAGATTTAAGAATCCTTACAAACCTCAAGCAGGATAAATAAAAGGAAAATTACACCTAAGCACATCACAGTAAAACTACCAAAAACCAAAGAGAAAAAAACAACCCTCTTAAAAACAAGTAGAGGAGGGATTCTGTGGCTGCCCAGCTGTTAAGACTTTGCCTTCCAGCATAGGGGTGTAAGTTTAATCCCTGTTCAGGGAGCTAAAATCCTACGTACCTGGTGGCCAAAAAATCAAAACATAAAAACAGAAGCGATATTTTTAAAAATTTGATAAAGATGTAAAAATGATCCATATAAAAAAATCTTTTTAAAAAAGTAGAAACAACAGATAGGAAGGGGAGTTACTCTAAGAAGGGCAAAGAGTCAGGGAAGAATTTGATTTCACCTAGGTGATGATCCTGAAGTTGAACCCTGAAAAATGGTATCATTTTAGGGACAGCATCTTCAAGATAGAGGGAATGATCAACAAGGCTCAGGCACTTGAAAGTTTAGGACGTGCTGTTTTGTATAGAGGTAGTGTGTTTGATCCTGTATAGAGGTAGTGCATTTGATCCTGGGAAAGTAGCTTGGGAGCAGATCAGAAATCACCGTAAATTCCTCCTCAGAGTTTGAACTCCTCCTGAAGACAGTGGGGGCCATTGACAGTTGAAAATCAGGACACTGACTACAGAAGCCACATCTTTTCCAAAGTAAGAGGTAGACACTAGGGAAAAGAGAGCCAGGTCGCCTTACACAACAAGTATATAGAGAATGTAAAAATATTCCTCATCTTTGACCTAAAAAAATAGCATAGGGTTGCACATGGGAAGAGACACATGGGAACAATCATTTGTCTGCACTTGCTTTGTGCCATCAATAAAAAAATAAGTGCTTCTAATAAGACATCACAGTGCTATCTTTCACCCTCATCTCTTGGGGAGGCCATTTGTTTACTCCATCTCTTTGTCATTTTAAGCTTTTATCCTGCTTCCTAACCTTTCACATGCTCCTCCAAACAGTCTACTCCTATTTTTTAGCCTGGATTATATTTATTCATCCTTCCAGTATCAGTTTAAATGTAACTTTTCCCGTGAACTTTTCAGACAAATGTAGGGTCTTAGTCCCACCTACTTACATTCGTTTTAAAATATTTTCATGATGGAGATGGTTTCATTTTTGTCATAGTAACCTATATCCTAGTCCTACTAATGCGCTAACACCAGCATTAGTAATTTTGCACTAGCCCATTAGTATTGCAGTATTTTCAGAGGGATTCCCAGGTGGCTTTAGTGATTAAACAGCCCACCTGCCAATTCAGGAGACATAAGAGATGCAGATTTGATCCCTCAGTCGGGAAGATCCTCTGGAGGAGAGCATGGCAACCCACTCCAATTTTCTTGTCTGGAGAATCCCATGGACAGAGGAGCCTGGCGGGCTACAGTCCATGGGATTGCAAAGAGTCGGACACGACTGAAGTGACTTAACACACACTAGTATCAGGAAGGCTGAACCAACTCTTACCAGTCTTGTAGCATCAACACCTAGCAGGGAATCCAGGTTTTATGGGACTTCCCTGGTGGTCCAGTGGTTAAGACTCTGTGCTCCGCAGGGGGTAAGAGTTCATTACATCCTGCATGCCACTCAGTGTGGCCAAATAAATAAATAAGTCCTAGGCTGTTAGAGTAGCTACAACTTCAAATATCATCATTTATTACAGTAAAGAGAAAAAGAGTGTGGCAAGCTGAATCCTGGTTTTTCAAGCTTTAGCTCAGAAATCACGTCTCAGTTTTGCTTTCTTGGCCATAGCAAGTCACATGGTTGCACTGAACGCCACAAGGGCAGGGAAGTCCAGCGATATTATGGCCAAGAGGAGAAGTGGGAGTTTTGAAAGGATAATACTCGTGACTGTCACTGTGAATAAGTCTTGCAACAACTAATAAAATAATGTCATAAGCTGTAAGGATTAAATAATGTGTGTGTAAAGTGCTTACAAAACTGTGAAATCCTGCACAAATATTATTTCTTAGTTACTACAGATGCCTAATGTTATGGATGTCATTTAAAGGAACTACTTAACCCCAACATGGGAGACAGGTGGAAGACTTCATGGGGATAACAACAGTCATAATTAGAGTTAGACCTAGGGCTTCCCAGGTGGCACAGTGGTAAAGAATCCACCTGACAATGCAGGAGACGCAAGAGACCTGGTTTCGATCTCTATGTTGGGAAGATCCCCTGGAGAAGGAAATAGCAACCGACTCAAGTATTCTTGATTGGGAAATCCCATGGACAGAGGAACCTGGTGGGCTACAGTCCATGGGGCTGCAAAGAGTCGGACACGACTGGGTACACACATAGAATTTGCATATGTAGAAATGGGCATTCCAGGTGAAGGGAAGAGTTAAAAGTCTAAGGGACAGTGGAGTGAAGGGCACATTTGAGGGATGACAGATCTAGTGGAGCTTAAGACGAAGGCATCTACTCAAATAGCTTACCACAGGGAGGAGCTTCTAATGGCCAGCTGGAAAATAAAATGCCAGTTGTGCCATTTTCAGAAGCAAAGGTGTCCGTATGCAAGAACCCAGATGCTGTGGAGACACAGAAGGTAGCCCAAGCCCAAGACCCCAGTCATGCTAGCAATCTGATGAGCTCATCGTCCTCTTGAGAGCTCATTACACATCCTGGCATGGGCAACATCTCTGCCACTCATACCCACCCAGACAGAACCACCACGATGAGATCATCATCTTTTTTTTTTTTTTTTAAATCACCATTTTAACAGCAGACATGCTTGGCCTCATGCTGTCAGGAAAGCTGTCACCATGGAAAAGAAAAAGAGAAAGTCCCCAAATTAGTGTTGAATCTCTTCCAAGAACTGTCAATATTTTTGGAAGCCCCCGGAGAACAAATGCTTTCTGGAGGCTGGCAGAATCTGCAGTGTTGAAAAGAGAGTGACTCCAGGCTGACTGATGGTGGCCGGTCGGTGCCACGTTCAGTGGATGACATCTAAGACAGGCAGTCAGCAGCTTGGAGTGAGGACAAAATGCCCCATCTATGGGCTGATGAAGACATGCAAAAACCTCCCAGAAAACTCCAAGCAGGATCCATATTACGTGTCTGTGTTTGTGTTTGTAATCTGAGTATTACTGGTTTTGCACTGACTTGTTAAATAGGGCAGAACCTTCAAATGTGCCTGCTGCCCCCAAATGGTTTGTTTAGGGGTGTCTCCAGGGGTATGGGCTTCCCAGGTGGTGCAGTGGTGAAGAATCTGTCTGCCGATGCAAGAGATGCAAGAGACGCGGGTTCGATCCTTGTATCGGGAAGAACCCCTGGCATAAGAATGGCAACCTGCTCCAGTATTTTCGCCTGGGAGATCCCATGGACAGAGGAGCCTGGCGGGCTACAGTCCATGGGTTCACAAACAGTCTGACACAATTGGGCACACACACATGCCAGGGGTGGTCCCGTGTTGTTGATCATTGGGCAAGTAGAGTCAAGTCTCAGCTTAAGATAATACAAGGAGGTTTTCTTAAGGGGACTGTGAAGGTGTGGGGAAGCTTTAGAGGAATCACAAGGACTGGTAATAGTGGGATTGGTTCCTTCACACTTGGTCACTACCTGCCCCAGGAAAGGTGAGACATCTCAGTCAAATATTGTGTGCTAAGTCGTTTCAGTCGTGTCCAACTCTTTGCTACCCTATGGACTGCAGCCGCCAGGCTCTTCTGTCCATGGGACTTCCCAGGCAAGAACACTGGAATGGGTTGCCATGCCTCCTCCAGGGGATCTTCCCGACTCAGATCTCTTATGTCTCCTGCACAGGCAGGTGGGTTCTTTACCACTAGAGCCACCTGTGAATACTACAGGAGCGAATACTGGGGTTGTATGCTAGCCACACTCCCCGTAACTGACAGCAAGTTCTTCCTGGGAAAGGCACCTGGGCACCGGGTCTGCGTGTCTACTGCAGCCCCTCCTTGCCCTGTTCAGATCCACTTCTCCATACATGTTTGGGGAAATCAGTCCTCCAGGATCCTGGTGGGCTTCTCATCCTTGAGGGCCACCAGAAGGAGGAAGTCAGTAGGACAAACTCCTCATCCTCAGGCACCATGATGGTGGTCACTCATCCTTGGTTTCTTCTGCTGGTACCAGCTGAGTATCACCCTCATCCCCTACTCATCTGCTTTGCCTGTAAGGATGCTATGTTGAATTAAGCATCTCCATAGTTCCCTGTGTGTCAGCCTGACAGTCATAGTACTTGCAACCCCCTGGTTTCTGGCAGTTAAGTTCTTCCCCCTGTTTCCATTGGTGTAGGGTCCTACCACCCCCATTGCTATACCTGCGAGCCAAGCTCTTTCTTTGCCTCTTCTGCATGAACCCTGGCCCACAGGGGAGATCCAACGCTTTACATGGTGCTGCTGCTGACTCAACAGAGCATCTCTTATGTCTGCAGTAAATGGTTTGTCCTCTGAGCCTTCCTGAGAATCGTTTGATGGCTCTGCTCCTGTGTAGAAATGGTAAATCAGTTGTAGCCCGCCCACTTCCCTGAACCTTTCTATCCCTCCTTTTACCACCTGTCAAGGCAAGTGTAGTATTTCAACTCCGCTCACATTGGGTGCCTGTGTGCTAAGTCACTTCAGCCACGTTCACCTCTGTGTGACCCCATGGACTGCAGCTTGCTAGGCTCCTCTGTCCATGGGATTCTCTAGGCCAGAATGCTGGAGTGGGTTGCCATGCCCTCCTCTGGGGGATCTTCCTGACACGGAGATGGAACCCATATCTCTTATGTCTCCTGCATTGGCAGGCAGGTTCTTTACCACTAGCGCCACCTGGGAAGACCCCTGCTCAGCTTAAGACACTGCTTTTCCTACGCTTCCAGGATCACAAAATCACACCATCTCCTTGAATCTATGGCGGAATGTTAACTTCTGTAGCTCAAGGGAGTGAATCAGAGTCATTCAACCCTATCCGGTTTTATGTATTGTCCCCCTTGAAACACCCTTACATTCAAGCACACTTAGAATCTGCTTTCATGTGTCCACCTAAGCTTCAGGAAGGAAATAAGGGCTCCGTGTATACCCTGTCTTCAAATCGTAAGG
The DNA here is from genome assembly GCF_019320065.1 of Cervus canadensis. Lineage (NCBI taxonomy): Eukaryota > Metazoa > Chordata > Mammalia > Artiodactyla > Cervidae > Cervus > Cervus canadensis. The sequence continues at coordinate 2,218,784 of NC_057397.1, read as the reverse complement.
GAACCCGTCAGATTCTCTAGTTATATTTTGTTATACTGACTGTTACAAAGCTATTAATATTATTGCTACTAATAAAATAAATGATCTTAGGATAAGACAGGATTTTGTATGATATTAGAGATTTCTCTTTCCTGAGAAGCAGAAAAGGTCCAAGGGACCCTTACCTGTGGGCATGATCACAGGAGGGTAATTCAGGGAGAACCTATAGGACAGAGAGCAGGGTGGGGCTTAAACCAGGGAACACTGAAGAAAGACCAGCTTCCTGCAGAAGGTGACCAATCACTTGAAAGTGACCGCGTAGATGAGAATCAGGAAAGGCTCAGGGGTGGGGCAGGGAGGAGGTTGGTGGTAGCCTGAACAAGAGCTGATGGAACAAGCAGGACAGTGGGGACAGCTTGAGGTCTTCCTACTGGTAAACCTGTGTTTTTCTCCTTCTTGTTCCATTGGAACTGAGCACAGTTGGGGTTAATGTCGGTCAAAGATGATTAGGACAATTGGGTGATGACCTGGAAGCAATCTCTCCCTTTCTCTGAACACCATGTGCCTTTTTTCTATCTCTCTGGATCATTTTCAATATTAGATTGTGGCTGTTTGCCTACAGGTTATAATTTCTCTCCTTTCCTAAAGTGTAAGCTTCATTAAAATGCAATCTTTTATTTAGCCTAAGAGCCCAGCGCAGAGTCTTTTCCCTGTGTTCAATCAGTTCAGTTCAGCTCAGTTCAGTCACTCAGTCATATGCAACTCCTTGCGACCCCATGCAGCATGCCAGGCCTCCCTGTCCATCACCAACTCCTGGAGTTTACCCAAACCCATGCCCATCTAGTTGGTTATGCCATCCAGCCATCTCATCCTCTGTCGTCCCCTTCTCCTCCTGCCCCCAAGCCCTCCCAGCATCAGGGTCTTTTCCAATGAGTCAACTCTTCACATGAGGTGGCCAAAGGACTGGAGTTTCAGCTTCAGCATCAGTCCTTCCAATGAACACCCAGGACTGATCTCCTTTACGATGGACTGATTAATCTTCTTGCAGTCCAAGGGACTCTCAAGAGTCTTCTCCAACACCACAGTTCAAAAACATCAATTTTTCGGTGCTCAGCTTTCTTCACAGTCCAACTCTCACATCCATACATGACCACTGGATAAACCATAGCCTTGACTAGATGGACCTTTGTTGGCAAAGTGATGTCTCTGCTTTTTAATATGCTATCTGGGTTAGTCATAATTTTCTTTCTGAGGACTAAGTGTCTTTTAATTTCATGGCTGCAGTCACCATCTGCAATGATTTTGGAGCGCAAAAAAATAAAGTCTGACACTGTTTCCACTGTCTCCCCATCTATTTCCCATGAGGTGATGGGACCAGATGCCATGATCTTAGTTTTCTGAATGTTAAGCTTTAAGCCAACTTTTTCACTCTCCTCTTTCACTGTCATCAAGAGGCTTTTCAGTTCCTCTTCACTTTCTGCCATAAGGGTGGTGTCATCTGCATATCTGAGGTTATTGAATTTCTCCAGCAATCTTGATTCCAGCTGTGCTTTCTCCAGCCAGCGTTTCTCATGATGTACTCTGCATATAAATTAAATAAGCAGGATGACAATATACAGCCTTGATGACTCCTTTTCCCTATTTGGAACCAGTCTGTTGTTCCATGTCCAGTTCTAACTGTTGCTTCCTGACCTGCATTACAGTTTCTCAAGAGGCAGGTCAGGTGGTCTGGTATTCCCACCTCTTCAGAATTTTCCACAGCTATTGTGATCCACACATCGAAGGCTTTGGCATAGTCATAAAGCAAAATAGATGTTTTTCTGGAACTCTCTTGCTTTTTCGATGATCCAGCGGATTTGGCAACTTGATCTCTGGTTCCTCTGCCTTTTCTAAAACCAGCTTTGAACATCTGGAAGTTCACAGTTCACGTATTGCTGAAGCCTGGCTTGGAGAATTTTGAGCATTACTTTACTAGCGTGTGAGATGAGTGCAATTGTGCGGTAGTGTTGAGCATGCTGTTGGGATTGCCTTTCTTAGGGACTGGAATGAAAACGAACTTTTCCAGTCCTGTGGCCACTGCTGAGTTTCCAAAATTGCTGGCATATTGAGTGCAGCACTTTACAGCATCATCTTTCAGGATTTGAAATAGCTCAACTGGAATTCCATCACATCCACTAGCTTTGTTCGTAGTGATGCTTTCTAAGGCCCACTTGACTTCACTTTCCAGGATGTCTGGCTCTAGGTGAGTGATCACACCATAGTGATTATCTGGGTCATGAAGATCTTTTTTGTACAGTTCTTCTGTGTATTCTTGCCACCTCTTCTTAAAATCTTCTGCTTCTGTTAGGTCCATACAATTCCTGTCCCTTATCAAACCCATCTTTTCGTGAAATGTTCCCTTGATATCTCTAATTTTCTTGAAGAGATCTCTAGTTTTTCCCATTCTGTTGTTTTCCTTTATTTATTTGCATTGATTGCTGAGGAAGGCTTTCTTATCTCTCCTGGCTATTCTTTGGAACTCTGCATTCAAATGGGAATATCTTTCCTTTTTTCCTTCGCTTTTTGCTTCTCTTCTTTTCACAGATATTTGTAAGGCCTCCTCAGACAACCATTTTGCCTTTTTGCTTTTCTTATCCATGGGGATGGTCTTGATCCCTGTCTCCTGTACAATGTCACGAACCTCCGTCCATAGTTCATCAGGTTCTCTGTCTATCAGATCTAGTCCCTTAAACCTATTTCTCACTTCCACTGTGTAGTCATAAGGGATTTGATTTAGGTCATACCTGAATGGTCTAGTGGTTTTCCCTACTTTCTTCAGTTTAAGTCTGAATTTGGCAATAAGGAGTTCATGATCTGAGCCACAGTCAGCTCCAGGTCTTGTTTTTGCTGACTGTATAGAGCTTCTCCATCTTTGGCTGCAAAGAATATAATCAATCTGATTTCAGTGTTGACCATCTGGTGATGTCCATCTGTAGAGTCTTCTCTTGTGTTGTTGGAAGAGGGTGTTTGCTATGACCAGTGCATTCTCTTGGCAAAACTCTATTAGCCTTTGCCCTGCTTCATTCCGTACTCCAAGGCCAAATGTGCCTGTTACTCCAGATGTTTCTTGACTTCCTACTTTTGCATTCCAGTCCCCTATAATGAAAAGGACATCTTTTGGGGGTGTTAGTTCTAAAAGGTCTTGTAGGTCTTCAGAGAACTTTTCAACTTCAGCTTCTTAGCATTTGTTTAATGAATGAATGAACTAGAGTAAATGAATGAATGAAAGGTCAATGATATTTCTTTATCTGATAGGCTTTTGTTTTAAGTATTTTTCTTTATGTGGATCATTTTTAAAATCTTTATTGAGTTTGCCACAATGTTGTTTTGGTTTTATGTTTTTGGTTTTCTGGCTGTGAGATATGTGGGATATTAATCATCTGATCAGGGATCGAACCCATGCTTCCTGCTGTAGAAGGTGTAAGTCTTAACTGCGGACTGCCAGGGAAGTCCCTGATAGGCTTTTTACTAAATATACTTTATTGAATATATATTTACATCAACATGAATGTATGTAGGGAGTTAAAAGGACATTCTTCATATTAAATATCAAGAACAAGCTCTGCAAATGGATTTCTTAAGAAATGGATTTTTTTATGGTGGTAGCCTGAGAAAGATTGGAAAAGGAAGCCCAGAAAAGGAAAACTTCTTTTCCACCTCTATTTCTCATTTATTCATTAATTACCCCAAATTTCTGTTTAAATGCTATTAATGTGTCTGCCAAAATTATCTAGTGATTGACATAATAAGGTAACATCTCAGACCTCATGCTGCCAAACCAGCAAGTGAGCTTCTTTCACACTTCACAGCTAATTTCAGAGGTGAGACTAAGTACCCAGGCCTGTGAATGTGTGAGGTTTTAAAATTATCCCCGATTCTCAGACAGCATTCACCCAGTAGTTCACACAGAATCCACGTGGATATGGGCTTAGGTGGCGTATCTTGTATCCACGTGGCGTGGTCTTCCCAAGACCTGATGAGCTACTCTTTCTGTTTTTTCTTGGACATCCAAGCCCTTACTATTTCACTTTGTTAAATAAGGAATATTCGTTATATCCGAGAAATTCTGGAGCCACTAGATCAACCAACACAGCTTTTGTCCTGTGACGATACTAGAAGGAAAATGGTGCTCACTTGCAGAATGGTTGTGAATATGGGAAGTACTCAAAAAATATTAGTTATCCTTTTTCTTTAAAACTGGAAATTTTTCTCCAGTGGTATTTTTGGTGCTCCCCTCAGATACCCTGGGAAGCCCCATCCTATTACTAGGAGCGCACCCCTTGATTCCCGCTTGCATTTTGCTTTTGCTTCTGGTGGCCTGCACCCACAGCTCACTGCCCTGGGGCTGCTGGAGCTCTTTGCCTGCAGGTATAGACCTGAGAATTGCATCTCCCTGGGGTAGGTGTTAGCCCAGGACTGACTGATGCAAGACATCGAAGCTCGCTCCTTTAGTTGAGTTGGGACAAGCTCTGGAGCATCCCTTATACTCCAGACTCCTGCAAGATCAGGTTGAAAACTTGGCCTGACTTGCACCCCTCTTGGCTTCTTTCCTCTTGCTCTTCTGTTTCCCTGGTTCCTTTACCAGTTTCTCCTGGGAACGCGTTCTTGCAAGTTAATCTGCATGGGAATCCTCCTGTCAGTGTCTGCTTCTGGGGAAACCAATCTAAGTGGATTTCATCAGATGGAAGATGCGTTTAACAAAACAAAAGGGTTGGTCATTAAATAGCCCCTCCCTGGATACGACGAGGCCAGGGATGGTGCTGCCAAGGGCTGACGGAAGCCATGTGGACCTGAGCGAGAAGAGTACCAGAGGAGCAGCGGGGAGGGGCCGGGCCCAGAGAGGGACGCATTGTGGAATCCACAGAATCGGGGGGCTGCAGGCCACGCAGAAGGGAACCGGCAGGTAGGATCCAAGGATCGCCACACAGCCAGAGCTCGAGAAACTGGATGGACGATGAGCTTTGGGAAACAAGTAGCAGGAGATGGAGAGGCAGGCGAGCTCGGGTGTGAGTTTGTCATGCTTGTGGGACATCCAGGTGGAAATCCTTGTCACGGACACGGAGCAGGGAAGCTCCAGGCAGAGGCAGTGTGTGAAGCTCAGGGTGCTAAGTATATGTATCTGGGCTACGGAACTGTTAAAGCAGCAAATATAAAACTCCAAGGGAAAGGAAACACAAGAACAGCAACATAAGACAAAAACTAGTCGTAACCAAAATAGAACTCTGGATCCCACAAACTAAATGTCCTTCTCAGTAATTTCTGATCCCCTCTACTCCACTCGTTAATTCGAAGTATGTTTCCCTAGTTCATCTGATGGTCTCTTTAACCTTATCATTATTTTCATTGTTCTATTTGCCTGGTGTTGTTGTTCAGTCTATACATAGTGGTGGACTCTTTGTGACCCTATGGGCTGCAGCCCACCCGGCTTCCTTGTCCAACATGATCTCCCAGAGTTTGTTCAGGCTCATGTCCACTGAGTCAGTGATGCCATCCAACCATCTCATCCTCTCGCCCCCTTCTCCTGCTCCTCAAACTTTCCCAGCATCAGGGTCTTTTCCAACGAGTCAGCTGTTCGCAACAGATGGCCAAAGTATTTAAGCTTTGGTTTCAGCATCAGTCCTTCCAGTGAATATTCAGGGTTGATCTCCTTGCAGTCCAAGGGACTCTCAAGAGTCTTTTCCAACACCACAGATCAAAACTATCAATTCTGGTACGTACATTTTTCTTATTGCCATTTCACCTCTCTGAACCTCATTTCTCACATCTCCAAAATTAGGGAGCTACCTTATAGGGTTACTATGAAGATCTGTGCAATCCATCTTTTGAGTTTACTAGCATATCTGTACACAATACAAGCCCAGAAAATGTTGCTGGCTCATCTTCCCATCCACTGGTGCACTTGCTATCACGTACTCACATACATACATGCTTTGTAATGAAAAAATATATACAGGACTTTTAGAGAAAAAAAAAACAAGGGTTATAACCATGATTCAAGTCTGAAAATTTAATTTAATCAAGCTGATTTTCACCCCACATGACTTTGCTGATGAAATATGGGATTGGCAAAGGATCAGGTGACTGGAGGAAGTAAAAGGGATTTCAGAAGATAGATCACCCCTCAGAAAGGGACACTGAAACACAATTAGACTATGAGGTTTTGTAAAAAGATGCTGAAAAGAAGGAGGGCCAGGAAGAAGCCACACATCACTTTTTCATAATTTTTAAACAGAAGGTCAAGACATTTTTTTTCACTTTCTATACACGTGAGACCATTTGTGTGGTTATTCTTTTAGGACAAGTTGACAATTACAACAATTTTTTTTTTTGGTTCCACTCTCTCCCTCTCCCCTTCCCTTCCATGTTTGTTGAAAGGAATAGTTCCCTGGCCTACATGTGGAAATCACATGGTGGGGTTGGGGCGCCCTATTTATCTTTGCATCCTTGGTGCTTAGAAAGTGCCTGGTAAACAGACATTTTGAGTCAATAAATGTCTGTTGAATGGTTGGATGATTGATTGAATGAATGAATGAATAGACAATAGCATTCATTATCCTCCAGAAGATTACAATACATTGCATAGAAAAGAGTGCATCCTGGAGGGAGAGTTAGACAGACCAGGCAGATAGAGGACACAGGTTTTAGAAGAGCAACCTGTACTTCACGTGGGAATGATGCTGAGGTGGATTGTTAGTCTGCCAGGGCTTCACATACTGTGCTAAAAATGACATCTGCATTTCATATTTATTCTGGGGTATGTTTTGCTTCCTAGACAATGCTGGCAATATCTGGAAAATTCTTAATATTAAAGTTGGACTCCAGCATGTTTGAGCTGGAAAGCACTGCATTTCTTGAAGATGTTGCAAATAGTCTCAGAAAGCACTTTCATCAAAGTGAATAACTTTGCAATTGAAGGGAATTTAGAGAGCTTTTCACTGATCCTCTGTATGAAAGATGAGGAAACTGAATCCCAGAAAGAGGAAATGATTTGTTCAAGGCCTGAGTGTATAGTCCTATACATGCAATCTAGACTTAGTTTTGAAGCCTCAGCTACAGGCTGGTTAATTCTGCATCCTGAGCAATGAGTGGGTTAAGTCCATACCCCCAACCATCTTCTTTACAGGCATCCCACACTCTCCATCACTATATCCATCCTAATCGCCCCAGGGTCTGTTCCAACAATCAGGGACAGCCCCAATGCCCAAGAACCCACTGAAATGATTCAAATGAGCCAGTCCTAACCACATTCCCCCTGCCTCACCTGTTCTTTCCCAAGGAACTTACAGTCAAGGTTCTTGCCCACAGATCCCTCCATCTCTCTGGTGACTGACTCTACCTACAAGGATAATGCATTTATTATTATTGTGATAATGGAGGTGTTGCGTCTAGATGGGGAAGTCACAGGAAGCAGAGGGGAGCAACAGGGAAAGCTACACAAAGGAGGGTGCATGTCATCCGGAACAAAGGACTGACAAGTAAGAGAAAATGAGACAGAAAAGAAACCCTCCCTGTTGGGGGTAGGTTATGTGCTCCACATTACAAATTCAAGTCAAGCCCCACCAACTTTGCAACTGCAGACGTTTTCTTCCCTTTCTTTCCAGGAAGAAAAATAGCCCTTCTATTTTCATCTTTGGAATCGCCATTTATCATTCTCAAGGTGCCTCGGTGCCTTTGTCTCTGGCGTCAGTTGGCAGCAGTGTTGCTAAAAATAGCTGGCGGAGGGAACCGCTCTACACACTGAACATTAAAAATAGAAAGGGAAGCACTGGTGTGAATAATGCATGAGAGAGAATCCCGCTCGTGCTGGCCTCCAGGGTCTCCAGGGGACTGGTTGCTGGGCAGGGCACCATCCTGCAGGGGGGATCAAGGCATTTGTTTTGCTCCTGCTTCAGAGAACAGGCTGCCTGCAAATTACAGGTCTCCCCTCAGGCTGCCTAGGGGCAGGGAGGGATGAAAAGAGATGAAGGCTTGGACCAGCGTTCTGGAATGCAAATCTGGTGTCTAATTGGTAAGCACAAACTCAAATGCCATCCATAGCCAGGACAAAGGAGGGACGGGGGTCTGTGAGTGGCAGAGAGGGCATGCCCTATCTAAAGCCATGGAGTTCCTTTTAAAAATTCACCTCTAGGGACTTCCCTGGTGGTCCAGTTGTTAAGACTCTGCGCTCCCAGTGAAGGGGGCCTGGGTTTGATCCCTGGCGAGGAAGCTAGATTTCACATGCCACAATTAAGATCCAGTGCAGACAAATAAATTGAAAACATATACTGTTAGCCAACCAGAATTGGTCTGCAAGGGGAGTTTGTTTCTGAAATCCCCAGATTAGAATTTCTGCAAAAATCTAACAGCTGCTCAAAGTCAAGACCCTATTGTATCAGCCAGAAGGGAGCTCTCCCCACCCCCAAGAACATGGTAAATTCCTCATCAATATTGATGAATAACCAAATGCTCTTAGAACCACACGCAAAACCTCCCTTTCCTCCCTTTGCAGTGACTCATTTGCCACCACCAGATACTGGTTTTATTTCTGGCAGTCCCAGGTTGTCGGCGCGGAAATAACTCAGAGACTGGTCAGTCCAGGGCAGGCTGCTGAAGTCCAGAGACGAGAAGAGGGTATCTCAGGTCAGCTCAGGCTGACTTGTCCCCTAACCGCCTCTGATCTGCCATCCCCAGCAGCTTCCTGCAGGGTCTTTGGGGTCTTCAGATCCTTCTGCAATAGGAATTTTGTTCCCAAATGCCAAACAAGCTTTGATGCACGTAGCATTCATTGTGTCTGACCCAGCATATACCATGGGATGGTGAGCAGTCCCTTTGTGGCCCTGAGCTGTTGGGCAAGAGCAACCTGTGGACCCCCAGGGTAAAGGGTCTCTGTTGCATTGGTCCAGGAAGCTGGGTTTTGATTTGATCCAATGGAGTCTTCTTAGCTTTCCTAAAGAAAGGTCACCCTGCTATTAGAGAGATCACCTCTCCTTTCTCAGGACAGGGCCCTCATTCTCAAACCAGCATCCTCACTGAATGGGGAAGAACACAACGTTGGAACCAGCTTGGGCTCAGATCCGGTCTGCCCTTGATTGTCTGGTGTATCTAATATCTCTGGGCTCCTGTTTCCTGCTCCTGAAGTGGAACCAACAACACTGCTTGACCAGGGCTGTTAGAAAGACCAGACCACGAATGAGAAATGTTGACCACAGTGACCACACACAACTGGCGCTGTGCAGAAGTGCCTCCCTTCTCAGAGCTCCGCCTTCCCCTTTGCGAGGTAAGCCTCCCTGCCTCTGAGCTGAGAGCAGGCTTTGAATCCCAAGTCTGTGACGCACTGTCTCAGTGGCCCTGGGTACTGGGCATCCATTCACTCGTAAGTAAAGACGGTCAAAGCTCCCTTGGGAGTGGTGGAGCAGGTCAGTGAGATAACGGGATCAAGGACAGCTGTGGTTTCACTGATCCCTCAGGCCTCCAGGATGGGAAAACTGTTCTCCTTGTAGGGGACAGAGAACTGGCATGCAATATGCTAAATTTGGTGGCAAGTCATCTTTTATTGTCCTGTCCCTTCCCCACTGTTCACTTATTCAGGTGTTCTTTTACTCACTCACTCGTTCATTCTTGGATTTATTTATTAATTCATTTTCAAAGCCCGAAACTGATACCCTAGGCTGGTCCTGTGTAGCGCAGTGTATCACCAGAGTGGAATGGGACACACTCCTGACTTTGATGGGGACCCCTAGGAAGTAATGCCATGCTGGCAAGTGTTCATCAAGAACCTAGAAGATTCCATGGATGTCCCCTGTCCTTTTCCTGTTTAGATTTTCCCCCCACCATCCAGTAAAGTGACTGCAATAGATGGAATACTGCTTGCAAAGATGTGTGTGCATGCTCGCTCAGTTGTGTCCGACTCTTTGGAACACTATGGGCTGTAACCCACCAGGCTCCTCTGTCCATGGGATTCTCCAGGCAAGAATACTGGAGTGGGATGCCATGCCCTTCTCCAGGGGATCTTTCTGACCCAGGGATAGAACCCTGGTCTCCTGCATTGCGGGCAGATTTTTTTTTTACTGCTGAGCCACCAGAGAAATCCACTTGCAAAGATGACTGTGACCTGATCCTTGGAATATGTGGATGTCACCTTCTATAGCAAGAGGGGCTCTGTGGGTGAGATTAAGTTAAGCATCTCGATATAGGGAGATAACCCTGAATAATTGGGGTGGGCCTTCAGTGTAAGGACGAGAATGTTTATAAGAAGTCAGAGAAGGAGAAGGTGACATTGGAAGGCAGAGGTTGGAACAGATTGGAGCCATATGGCCAAGGAACGCTGGCAGCCTTAGAAACATGGAAGCATGTTTGTGTTGACTAAAACATGTAGTCACAACCTGAAAGTAGAGTTATTTTACTTGGTGGGAATATTTAAGACCTTGAGCCGAGGAGACAGCATCTCAGGAGCCCCGAGAAAACTCCTCTAAGGAGGCAGGGGGGGAAGTCAGGCTGTGTACAAGTTTGCAGCAAAGGGAGCGGGCAGTCTGAACATTGAAGAGCAGGTATCAGGGTAAGGAATTTCGCATTCTATGTGTGGGAAGCTGCAAGCCTCTGGGCTCACTGCATTCATTCCTTTCACACGCACTTCAGCTCTCTGGGGCCAATCCTGTTTCCTGTCCACCTTAAGGAGTGGCAGAGGGCGGCTTCTTGCCTTCTTCCTGTGCCTCAGTAATCACCATGGGGTTGGTGGGTGGTAACATCCACTGGATCTCAGTTTTGGGAGTCTTTACATTTGGAGGCCAGAAATTGTGGCTGGCTGTGATTTTTGTTTATTGGTGTGGCAGGAGATATTTTCATTTCACATTTGAAAGCAGAGAGAGGACACCAAACACCCCTTCCTTACTCTCACTGCACCTTAGAAGAAAAATTAACTGGATTCCGATACAGTGAGAAGAAACTCAGTGAGTCAGCCCCATAGGACTGGAGCAAATAGAACAACTGCCTGGAGCTACCTAGGCAGGGACCCGATGGAAATAAATGACACAGGATCTCGGATGGACTTAGCCTGCAACAGGTGGCGGGGCTTCGGTTCCCAGCCACAGACGGGCTGAGTGTAGGCTGTGAGAGCCCCAGATCCTAGCCACTAGACCAGCCGTCAGTGACAAGGGCCCTGGCCCTTTGGCTTTGCAGAAAAGAATTTCCACAAAGACAGAAACTAGTAAAGCAAGTAGAGTATTTATTAAGAGGAAAAAGAGTACAGTGGAAATACACACGGGTGGACTCAGGGAGACAGAGAGTCGCTGAGTCTCGCTAAGTTTGAATTACTTTTATGGGACATTCTTCCCGGTTCCCTTTGGCCAATCCTTTTGAATTGCCTGGTTCACAGTCCATGTTTGGTATATCTCAGGATCCTCCAATGTGTGCACATGCATGCCTCTCTTAGCCAAGATGGATTCTACCGCAAAGGCCTGTGGGTAGGCTGGCATTAGTTCGCATCACTCCCCTTTGACATCCAGGGAGCTTTTCCTGGAGGAAAAGCTTGTGGGGTCAGGGAGGTCTCCTGACTTCAGGAATGAGAGGTCTGTGGTCTGGGCAGGGCCCAGCCCCCTTCCTTAATTGTCCTGCTATTCTCATCTTGGAGTTTTGGTTCATAGGGAATGAATCTCCAGTCATTTTACCCTGATGGGCCTCATCCACCACCTGCCTCACAATGACTAAGCACAGTATAGAAGAGAAAAATACACTCATGAAACGAACACAGCATGCAGAATCAAAGAGCTTGACCTATGAGAAAACATAGCTCAGAAAAGGGAAGGGAATGGGTCATCAGTGTTTCATGCTATAGAATTACTTGATAAGAACATGAATTTAAAATGTGAAAGTTCAAACAAAAAATAATAAAACAACAGCAGGAGATGAACAAAGAAAATTTAGACATAGGGTCCCAGTAGGAAACAGAAGCACTCTGATGGGATTTTGAAGAAAATTTAATCTAGGGTTCAATTACAGGGTGAGGGATGTCACCCAAATGCTGGTGACGGTAGGGAGCTGTCCCCACAGCCCCAGGCCCAAGAGGGCAGGGGGAAGAGCCGGTGTCATCAGGAGCATGAAGGAAGGCCCCCCCGGCTGCAGAGGACGCTGAGAAAGATGGATTGTGAGCTGGGTGCTGGTTGCATTGAATGAAATTGAGGTTTCACAGCTGAGAGTGAAGAGGAGGATGTGAACTGGATAAACACAATAATCTCTGCCACAAATAGACAACCTTTCTTCACTCTGCAAGTGCTGGGCACATTGTGAAGGATGAGGGGAAGGAGAAGAAAAGAAAGACAAAAGTGACGTAGATGCCAATATTCAAAGACTTGCAGTGTGACTTGGAGACAAATATGTAATCGATGGGTTTCTTAGGGTCTCTGCTGCCCTCAATTAAAGTGTGTCTAAGGATTGATGTACACACACTACTGAATTTACAGCAGATAACCAACAAAGACCTGCTGTAGAGCACAGGGAACTCTGCTCAATATTCTGTAATAACCTAAAGGGGAAAAGAATGCGAAAAAGAATAGATATATGTATATATAGATATGGATAGATATATGTATGTATAGACATATATCTATATATAGATATATGTATGTGTGTATATATATATATATATATATAAAAAGACTGAATCACTTTACTGTACATCTGAAACTAACACAACATTGTAAATCAACTATGCTCCAATATAAAATAAAAGTTGAGGAAGAAAATTATTTTGAGGTTAGTAAGCATAAAGAAAATGAATGATTGATAACTGGATATATATCAAGTTGTCTTGAAACCAAATATTGAATCCATTTTTAAATCAGGATAGGATACAGTTTGGGGGGTATTTTTCACATGTTTTTATAGCCATTCTAGTCAATCATGTTGTATCTTTTTGCCTTTTCATACTGTTCATGGGGTTCTCAAAGCAAGAATACTGAAGTGGTTTGCCATTCCCTTTGCCAGGGATTTTGATGCTTTTGACTGTGGTGTTGGAGAAGACTCTTGAGAGTCCCTTGGACTGCAAGATCAAACCAGTCAATCCTAAAGGAAATCAGTCCTGAATATTCACTGAAAGGACTGATGCTGAAACGCTAATACTTTGGTCACTGGATGCGAAGAACTGACTCATCTGAAAAGACCCTGATGCTGGGAAAGATTGAAGGCAGGAGGAGAAGGGGACGACAGAGGATGAGATGGTTGGATGGCACCACGGACTTGATGGACATGAGTTTGAGCAAGTTCCAAGAGTTGGTGATGGACAAGGAAGCCTGGCATGCAGCAGTCCATGGGGTCGGAAAAGTTGGACACAGCTGAGCAACTGAACTGAACTGAGTCAATCGCATACAAGTACATCTTATTAAACACAAACTGATTTAAGATTTTTAAAAAAAGCATGTCTAAGAAGACAGGGCTTGACAAAGAGGGCCATTGTCTGCTGAGCCTGGGGTTGGTGGACACACATGTGTTGAGGGGAGTGGCCTTGTAAACACAGATTTTCTCCAGGAAGCCTGGGGTGGTAGAGGGAATAATCAAGAAGGGGAGAGATGGTGTGCCATGTCTGAGCGGTGGCAGGTCTGGAGTTTGGCAGGAATAGAGGAGGGGAGATGGGACAGCAGAGGTGGGCGTGAGATGCCCATGAAGGGCTTGCAGGCTGCACTTTCGTTAAAGTCTCTAATAGATGGAAGGGGCCAGAGGAGCTGAGGCACTGTGGTCAGCCACTGTCACCTCCTGACCAGCAGGCACCCTCCTTCTCTCTAGAAATAGCACCAGGATTCCCTTTTAGGAAACACCTTTTGTTCTGTTTAAGTGGGTTAGGAGCCACGGCCTATCCCGTGGCTCGCCGGCAGTCACAAGGTTCAGGCCTGTTCGGCCAATATAGCCGTCTTTCCCCTGGTCACAGGGATGTGAGCTAAGTCAGCCCAACAGGATTCATTCTTCCAGCTTTATTGGGACTCAGTGTCGAGGGGGTGGGGGGATGACCTCTGCAGGGGTCGCCAGGCTGGGGGGAATAGAAGCCTGGCCAAGCTCAAGTGAAAGTCATCTCGAAAAAAGCTGAGGCGAGAGGAAGGAGGAGCCAGTGCTTGTTAACTCCTTGTGAGCCCTGGGCACCACTGGACCGGCACCCCTGAACTTGACAGCCTTATGAACCCAGGACTCCTGAACTTGGCAGCCTTATGAACCCATAAAGCATTCTCTGCTTAAGACAGTTAAGGTGCAGTTTCTGTACTTGTCACAAGAGTTTTGATTGATATGGTTGTTGTGTAGAACAAGCCTTGTAGAGGAAAAAAATGAACAAAAGCAATCTATGCATCAGACAGCAGTATTAGGGACTCCCCTGGTGGTCCAGTGGTTGAGAACCCACCCTGCAATGCAGGGGATGCAGGTTCAATCCCTGGTTGGGGAACTAAGATCCTACAACTACTGAGCTCATGCACTTTGGATCATGCACAGTACATCTAGAGAGCCTGCACGCTGCAAGGAAAGATTCTCTATGTGATGCAGTGAAGACCCTGCATGCCGCCACTAAGACACGACGCAGTCAAATAAAGAAAGAAATTTTTTAAAAAAGAGAGAAAGAGCACTTTTAGCAAGCGCTGGGAAGTACGGTGTTCACACCAGTGCACCTGCTTTGCCTCAGTCTTAGCATCAAGAGTCCTGCCTCCCAGGAGCCCCTCTGTCCCTGGCAAATCCAGGTGGTTAGTTTCCATGAGGTGGTAAGCTATCCATGTTCACTGTGGAAAAGGGAACTATTTCCAAATATCTGAAGGATTCTCACATGGGAGAGAAGAATAAATGGCTCTGTGTGGCTCCAAAGAGTGGAGACAGAACAACTTGGTAGAGGCAAGAACAGTAAAAGGCAGATTGCAGATTCTTTACCATCTGAGCCACCAGGGAAGCCCATTATAAAGACCACTGTTTCTAAATATCCAGATGGTCCTAGGGTGGAATGAGCTTGCCTTGGAAGGGGAATCCAGCGGAGCAGTCATGAGGTCTGGCCCTTCATGGGTCAAGCTGGGTGTAAACCTTGGCTCTGACCCTCAGCCACGGCGTGGTTTGGGGCAAGTTGGTTAATCTCTAAATCTGCTTCTGCAAATTGGTGGTAACCATAGTATCTTTCCAGGTGATTCCCCTGGTTGTGCAGTGATAAAGAATCTGCCCGCCAATGCAGGAGACTCAAGAGATGAGGGTTCGATCCCTGGGTCAGGCAGATCCCCTGGAGGAGGAAATGGCAACCTGTTCCAGTATTCTTGCCTGGAAAATTCCATGGACAGAGGAGCCCAGTGGGCTGCAGTCCACGGGGTGGCAAAGAGTCAGACACCACGGAGCACGGCTGATTCTAATAGTGTCTGCTTCACTGGGCTGTTGCAAGGAGTCAGTGGTTTGAAGCCAAATGAGTCCCAGCAAGTTCTAGTTTTAAATACTGAGAGGTTAGGAGGACTCTTACTATTAACAAAGTCTGGACCACCCCTCAGTGGGGTGACCCAGGGCGAGTCAAGGACAACAGATGCCTGCAAATGAGAGGGTCTTTTAGGACTTCCTTGAAATTTTCTTTCTAGGCAGAAATTTTGTTTTGATTTGATTTCGTGTAAAAGATGTTGCTGATACGGCCACTTCAGAGATGGATGCTTGTGATAATTTTTGACAGACTTTCCTTGTAAGGCTCTTCAGGGCTTCCTTAAAATACATTTTGCTGAGATTGAAAATGAGTAGTGTCTATGTGCTCCCAGCTGTCTGGACCTGGGGTTGTTTCTGCCTCAGTCTCTTTTATGAAATGACTGTTGGAGGGACAAAGTGTGTCGCTTACTGGCCGTGGCTTTGGAGGGGGAGGCTTGGGTCGGGGAGCCACTCCTCAGCAGGCAGTGGGGGCGTCCGGCTCCCTCACCTCCCGTGGGAAGCAGCTCTGGGTGGGGGTTGGAGGCAGTTCAGTTATCATAGTGTTTCAGGCCAACACCATGGCTGAGAAGATAAAAAACCATCCCTTTGTTTCTTTTCAAAGTTTGGTGTTTTAAAAAATTAGGTGTCACTTTCATACAGAAATGTGAGCACACCATTAATGTCCATCTTGATTTTTATAGATGGATGCCCCTGTGTAACCACTGCTAAGATCAAGATGTAGACATTTTCATCACCTCAGAGATCCCCTCATCCTCTTCCCCAGTCCTTACATCCACCCAGCAGTTGTTGTTATCTAGTCGCTAAGTTGTATTAGACTCTTTGTGACCCCAAGGACTGTAGCCTGCCAGGCTCCTCTGTCCATGGGATTTCCCAGGCAAGAATACTGGAGTCAGTTGCCGTTTGCTTATCCAGGGGATATTCCCGACCCAGGGATCAAACCCACATCTCCTGCATTGGCAGGTGGATTCTTTGCCCGGGGAAGCCCACCCTCCAGAGGTAAACACTATTCTGACCTCTGAAACCATCCATTAATTTTGTCCATCGGTGTTCCCTGTATCAGTGGATTTGTACCATGTGAGGTCTTTTGCACTTGATTCTTCTAATGCACCTAAACAAATGGGATTCCCCTGTGTTTAATGTATATCTGTTGTTTGTTCTTTTACATCACTGTATAATAGCCAACTCTACATCTGGACGATCATTTTCCAAGATTAAAATCTTAACTCTTACACAAATGTAAATTTGCCATTTATTCATTCAACTCATGAATTAATGAGCAAATCAGTACAACATTAAAAACATGTCCCAACGAGGATTTGATTTTCGGACATTTATATTCAATACCAGATAGAATTTGTTGGTATTGCTGTGAACAGGAATCATTTTAATTTCTATCAACAGGAAGCATTTGTATTGTCATCTGTTTTCCATAATCACTGTCCTTTCAGAGTTGTAAAGTCACAGAGTTAATAGAAAAAAGTTACTAATATATTCCCTATACACTCAGAAAGCCTCTGGACCACACGCAGCACTGAGCCCAAAGGTTACCCAGGGCTCTCTTTGGCTCTTTTCCAAGTCTAAGAAAATATTTCCTGACAGTATGAACAGACTTTAGTATATTTATCCGTTTGCTCTTTGATGAGCATTTGAGTTATTTGCAGTTTGGCATTGTTATGAATAAAGCCACCATAAGCATTTTTTGAATGTGCTTTTTTTGTGGCCATATGCGTCACTTCTCTTGAGTACACCTAGGGGAGGAATTGCTGGTTCATAGGAAAATTGCACATTTATCTTTTCCAGATACTCTCAGTCTTCCAAACTCATTGTACTGTTTTAAACTCTCGCCTGCCTCCCAGATGTGTCTGATAATTCCTGTTGCTCTGCTTCCTTGACAGCCTTTGGTGGTGTCAGTATTTTTCATTTGAGCCATTCACGGGTTGTACAGACACCGTCAGTTTTTACCACTTAAGTCAGGAGTTTTTCTACTTCCATGAGTATGAGAATCATGTGGTTGAGGGGAGAATGGATCCATGTATACGCACGGCTAAATCCCTTCCCTGCTCACCTGAAACTATCACATCATTGTTAAATGGCTATACTACAATACAAAGTATAAGGTTTTTTAAAAAAAAAGAGTTACCTGGGCTGTTCATTTAAAATGTAGATGCAGAGGTCCCAGCCCCTGTCCACAAGTTTCAATCTAGTAGTTCTGGGTGTAGCTTGGAAATGTGCATTATTAATAAGTACTTTATTACTAAGGATATATTATGAGAAATACTGACTGTAGTGACGCGTTCCTGTTTAATTTATGAGCTGCTGTTATTGTTTAGCATCTTTCAGAGTTCATCCTGCTGGGAGAGGGGCTGAGAACACAGGTTAGCTCACGGAGTTTTGAACGTGAAATAACGATAGCCACTACCATTTATCTCACTTTTCAAAACCATCTTCCAAAATGAAGCTCAGTTTTTCCATCTTGCAAATGGGAACACTGACATTTGAGGATGACTAAGGAAAGAGAGGAAAGGAAATTTGCCTAAGAATTCAACATAGAGAATCAAGGATTAGATTCAAGGATTGCCCTATCCCTTATCAGTAAATTTTCTAATTCTAATGATTTTGGCACCTTTTTGTTTGTTTTTGCTAGCAGAGGATCTTTTTCTACAAGATAAAGTCTCTTTTTAAATTTTTTAAAATTTATTTAAAATTTTTATTTATATACCTATTGCATTCAAAAATTGTAGTTGATTATAGCATAGTGTTTCAGGTGTATAGAAAAGTGCTTTAGTTTAGTTAGAATTTAGTTAGTGCTTTAGTTAGTAAGAATACACATACATGTATTCTATTTCAGAGTCTTTTCCATTATAAGCTATTATAAGATGTTGAACATAGGTCCCTGTGTTACACAGTAGGTCCTTGTTGTTTATCTATCTTACATGTAGTAGTGTATATCTGTTAATCTCAAATTCCTAATTTATCCCTCCCTCTCCACTCTTTCCCCTTTGATAGCCTTAAGATTGTTTTCTACACCTGTGAGTCTATTTCTATTTTGCAAACAGTTTCATTCATATCATTTTTCTATATTCCACATATAAGTGATACAGTATGAGTCAAGAAAATGTCTGAAGCAAAATCCCAAAGTTTGAAACAGATCATAGTTCAGCTCCAAGAGTAGAAGCGAGGGCTAAGAGCTCAGCACTCTGCCTGTGTGTGACCTCTCTGAGCCCTGGTTTCTTATTTCTACCTGCTGTTGGTCTTCAACCTCCCCTGGGTCCCAGGAGAAGGGCTTGTGAACCACAGGCCCCCAGCACTGTCCCAAAGAGGCCTTGAGCACAGACATATCATTTATACAAGATTCCATTTTTATTTGTTTAAGAAAATATCCACCCCTGAAATCTGGATTTGCTTTTCCTTAAATGTAAATATAACCTGAGAGTAAAATGTAACTTGGGGGTGGGGTGAGGGAGGGCAAGTAGATGACCCAGGAGGTAGGAACTGGGAGTCACAGTGATAGTGAACCGAGGGCAGAAAAAGCAGCTGGCAAAGTGCAAAAGTATCCAGCAGGGTGTTACCTCCAAAGCCCAAATAAACCGATTTTGCATGCTGGTGTTGTCTTCCTCAGATGACAAGCTGAGTCAAGTCAGAGAACACTTTTAGCATCCTTCACCAGGCTCATGGCCGTTCACTGTCCAGCCATGAGAGCTTAGGCCCATCACGTCATCTCTCTCACCCTTGGTTTTAACATCTGTGCCACTGAATCAAGAGCACCGATCCCAGCTGGAAGAACGAGGATCAGGGGTGGTGCACGGCACCCGTGAGTATTCTTGACCATGGGGGATGCCCAGTCCAAAACGTCTCCTGCCCGGGACCCCCACCACCCGCTGGGTCAGGTGAACGCCCTGCAGACCCACCAGCCCTTTCAAAGCTGTTCTGGTGACAGTGACCTTCGTCTCTGCTCTCCCACCGGGAGCGTGATGCGCCATCCCAGGCTCTGCACGGGCAGAGGGAGGGAGGGGGCAGGATGACATCAGTAGGAGGGCCTGGAGAGAAACACATGAGTGCGTGCAGCAAATTCTATAAACACGGGAGGATGAGATCATCGTAGCTTCTATTTCAGGAGCATAAGCGGCACTCCAGCCAGACACAGGGCAGGTACGTGGAAGGCTGCAGTTTCAGCCGACTTGTCACAAGGATGATCACTCAAATGCACTGATCTCTTAGTGAGTGTGAGCCAAGCACTGGGATAAGCAGCGTACACACATGGTCTCATTTATCCCCATGACAACCCTACAGTGTAGGTGTGTGCCCTGGTTATCTTCCAGGTGAGGGAATTGAGGCACCTGGGGCTTATGGACCTTCTCCAAGGTTACTCAGTTACCAAACAACGTGGTCGTACTCACCTGGCTTCACACGGCAATACCAGCTAGGGCGTAGGCTTGGATGTCACAGAGGTTCACAGGCAGTGGCCTAAACCAGTCAGAAGGGAATTTTTCACAGCCCTCTCTAGGGGTGTGGCCCCATGTGTGTGGTCCCTGAAAACTCACCATCACTCTTCCTCCCAGGTAACAGGAAAGGAGCAACGGGAGAGGCACTTTGCCTCCATCTCCTCTACCCTCACATCACTGGCCTATACCGGCCCAAGAGGTCTGATTGAGCACCGAGAGGGGCATGTGAATGTCTGTCTTAAGTTGAAATTGACTGTTGCTATTATTCATCTACCAGTAAAGCAGAATGCATTAACCCATGGCCACTCTGCTCCTCTCATATTCAGAGGTACTGGGCAGAATATGACCAGGACTTTCACATCTGGGACAAAACATAAGCTGCAGCATAAACATTTTGCAGGCAAACTAGAGAATTCCATGGACAGAGGAGCCTGGTAGGCTGCAGTCTATGGGGTTGCAAAGAGTCGGACACGACTGAGTGACTTCACTTTCACTTTTCACTTTCATGCATTGGAGAAGGAAATGGCAACCCAATCCAGCATTCTTGCCTGGAGAATCCCAGGGATAGGGAAGCCTGGTGGGCTGCCGTCTATGGGGTCACACAGAGTCGGACACGACTGAAGTGACTTAGCGGCAGCAGCAGCAACCATGTACAAGAAAACATATGTCAAGCCCTGAATACAAGACTTAACAGCTGTAACCCTGCAGACAAGAGGACAGTGTTCATCGAGTACCTTCTGAGTACCTGGAACCAGTCTGGTCCAGGATGTCATGTCCTACAATTGTCTCAACGCAGCAGTTGTCAAGTGAGAGTCTTGAGGCTCAAAGAGAGAAAATGACTTGCTGAAGTTCATGAGTCTAGCAAGCAGTCAAGGTTCAAAATTCCACTGTTACCCTGGGCAGGTTACTTAACTTCTCTGTGCTTATGACTTCCTCATCTCTAAAGTGGAAAAAATGGTACCCACCCACAGGATTGCTACAGGTGGTGAATGCTCTAGTGTACTTCAGATGCTGGGTGGGAGGTATGGCTGGTTGCAAACTGTAGGCAAACAGTTAGATGATACTGTTGTTGTTATTAACATTATGGTTAATATTGTGCCTGCTGAGTTGCTTCAGTCCTGTTTGACCCTTTGTGACCATATGGACTGTAGCCAGCCAGGCTCCTCTGTCCATGGGATTCTCCAGGCAAGAATACTGGAGTGGGTTGCCATGTCCTCTTCCAGGGGGATCTTCCTGACCCAGGGATCAAACCCATGTTTCTTTTGTCTCCTGCATTGGCAGGCAGGCTCTTTACCACTAGTGCCACCTGGGAAGCCCATTGTTAATATTAGTACTAGTGTTAACTTTCCATTCTGCCCGGCCTGCATCCAGTCCTAATCCAAGTATGATAAATGCAATACTAGGCTGAGTATATCCACAATGATGGTAGAATTCTTTTGACTCTAAAACATGAAAAAGATTTATAAAGGAAAAAGAATTTGCGGGACTTTGAAAGAAGGGTAGGATTTTAACAAGCAGAGATGAAGAAGGCATTCCAGAGAAGGAGGTGAGCTTGGGGAAAGGCATTTAGAAAGGCATTGGCGAGGATGTCCCGGGATAGTGAAGCGGGATAGGTGAGACAGACGGGTGGGAGACAAGGCAGGATGGGGAGTGATGCTGAGGAATCACGGAGCTAATTTAAGGAGGTTGGCCTTTTACCTGAAGGCAATGGGGAGCCCCAGAGGGTTTTGATCAGCTCCAGGCCAGAGGAAGATTGTCATGGCAACAGCTCTGGGGGAAGACGAGCGGGTGGAGAGGCCAGCTCAGTAACCAGCGCCATGGTTTAGGTAAGAGGTAATGAGGATCTGAGTTAGATCTACAGCTTTGGGAAAGACTAGGAGGGAACCAAATGAGGACAGTGCGTGGAGGGGGAGTTAAAGGATCACAGTGACTTTGTGTGTAGACGGTGAGGCCAGCGGAGCAGTGAAGCTGGAATGCCTAAGCCCACTATCTGAAGCACAGGGTCCAAATAACTTAAGCCTCATAGCATACGATGTGATCTGCCTTCTGGGACAAATGATAAAATTACTTCTTTTTATTTTTTTCTAGCTGCTTCTGGTTAGACCTGAAACTATTCATTCAACTTGTTCACTTGTTCATTGGTTAAGTCATGTGCTCAGGGTTTCTGTTAAGCAAATCCAATCAGTAAAGAGATCAAATGTGCTTTGGACAACGATTTCTATGAGCAAGGTGCAGGGTAGGCTCCTGTAACAAAAAAGTCCTGTTGGAAACCGGACATTGATGTTCCCCCCAAAGTCATATGTTGAAGTCTCTTCCCCCAATGGGATGGTATTAGGGGTGGGGCCATGATGTGGTTTAGGTCATGAGGGTGGAGCCCTCATGAATGAGATTTTCTGTTCAGTCGTTCAGAAAAAGGGAGGCCTCCTTTTCCCTTAAAGATCACGAGTCAGAGGGTGAACACGTCACTTACATTCACACCCCATAGCTGGAACTGTTCCCGTGACCACATAACTGGAAGGGAGGCCGACAAACGTGCTCTTGAGTTGGGTGTCCATGTACAGAGATACAAAACCTACCAGCATGGAAGAAGGGGAAGCTGGCAAACAGATACAGTCTCTGCTACTCTCCTATATCCTAAACGTAGGGAACTTAGAAGGGCTTAACCATTGGTATTGTAAGTTAATGAAAAGATCATGATAGATTCTGGGAATATCGAGATGAAATAATATACTTTCTGTTTTGAAGGTGTTGTTGGTCTATAGAGGGGGCCAGACAAATAAAGAAATAAAGACACTGAATTGTTGTATTGAGGGAGATTGCCACCTACTTGGGGCCTGGTTTAAAGAGTCACAAAGGAGAAAGACACATTCATTTGGGACAAGAGAGGTCAGAAGAGACTCCACAGAGAAGGTGATGCTCAGCTGAGTCTGGAAAGATGAGTCGATGTTTGTCTAGGGAGCCAGGTGAGAAGAGCTGTTCAAGGACACAAAAGTAGAACCTCAGCAAAGACAAAAGGATTTAGAAACAACCTGGTTTGTTCAGTGATGAGCAAGAAGGATGGGACGGAAATGGCAAGAGAAGAGGCTGGAGGAGGCAGGGAGAGGCCAGCTCTGGGAACCCTAGTCTTTATTCCATGGGAAAAAGTGGCCCATTGAAGAGTTTTAGGCACAGATGTTTAAGGTGTCAGGGTTGTGTGCATGTGTGTGTGTGTGCATGTGCACAATTACATTTACATTTTTGGAAAATTGTTTTGGATACACTTTGTGGGGGACGGACAAACAGTGAGGACAAGACTGGCAGAAGGGAGGAAAATTATTGCAGAAGCTTTGTTTTTCTCGGTAAACCTTAAAGCTTCATGCAAATCCAACCTTCAATAGTCTAATATACCTCATAATACTTTGTAAATAAAGCTATAAATATTTATTTGAAATCAATTAAAGTTGCAATTGACTATTTTAAGACCAAGTCTAATTGATATATATATTTTTTCCTGTCATCAGTTTTGTTTCCAGGGCTCAAATTTTCACTTCATTTGTTTGTGTCTTCAGCACCTCCTTGCTGAAGATTGTAAAGATGATGAAGACATTTAGAGAGGAGTTGTATACCCTTGGGGAGGTCTCCTGCCTTCCACACATTAGCTGAACTAGGAGTGGGCTGGAAGAAAGGGATGAACCCCAAGGCTCCTTCTGTGCTCTAGGAAGAGCCTGTAGCATTCCAATCATGGAATCCCTGAGAAGCAAGGGATCCAAGGGATCATCCACCATCTCATTTAACTATGAAGAAGCCGAGCTCAGAGAGGTTCAGTGATATGTCCAACGTCACCCAGCTAATTGGCAGCCACAGAACCAGGGGCCAGGATGTGGGTCCTTCTCAAGTCTTTGCCCATGAGTGAGGATCAAAATACACAGCCTAGACAAGGACCTCCCTGGCACCAGCTGAAATCATGCCACCGCCACCAGCAAGGTTTCTTCCCTTCTAAATTTCCGTGAGTTACGGAGTTTACCGTAAGAGCATTTTGCGGATATTCTTCTACTAGTGCTTGTCACACCATGCAGTAAATGCTCACCCGGTTATTCATGTGTTTATTTAACGAGAATTTTCTGGTCTCATTATAATCTTCACAAGGAGCACTTTCAAGGATAACACTAGACACTACGGTGCTCTCCAGTTTTTGACTTACAAATAACGCAGTGAAAAAGTTCACTGAATCTAGGTAGGCATATCTGGTCATTTCCTTAGAATAGATCCTAGATGGAAATTCTATACCTGGATGTCTGATATATGTTTCACAATTAACAGGGTCAAGCTGTAATCTTGACTTACTGCCCTTGCTCTGATGCCACATACACACACACATGTGCGCACACGCACACACTCCTTCTGCTTCTTCCATAATCTTACTCATCAGTAAATGACACCACATTGTACTCAACTACTTAAACCAAAAACCAACTAGTTATCTTCAGTATCTTTCCTCCAGTTAGCCTCTTATTCAGCCCATCACCACATCCTGTCAGTTCTGCCTGCCATGTACATCCTAAATCTATCTCACATCATCCCCCCATCACCACCTTGGTCCAAGACTTCAGCATCACTCCTGACATCTGACAGAGCTCCTAACCCATCTCCTTCCATCTAACCCAGACTTCTTATATTCCATCTTCCATATGGCAGCCAGACCAATATAAAAATGTAAAGCAGTTCATGTCATACATCCACACAAAATTCTACAATGTTTAGCATAGAGATTTAAGGGAAAAAAATACAAACTCTTAACTGCAGCTCACAAAGCCCCCTGCCCACACTGCTAATCCCATCTCCTTCTATGCCCTCTCCCAAAACATCCATTTATTCCATTACATGAAAGTTATCCTTGCAAGAAGGGCAAAAAACATAACACATGGAGATGTTACAGACAGTGGTAGAGGTGCTAAGTGCAATGAGAAAAAGAAAGATAAAACAGAATAAGAGGGAAAGATAGGGGTTTCAGAAAGATTATAGAACACAAGTTCAAGTAGGAAACAACATTTCAGCAGCTCTTCTAATAGGTGGAGTTAGCCACCTAGATATGAGGGGGAGAACTTTTTAAGCAGAGAGTATCCATTTCCTATACAGTAGCCATAATAAAAAATTGCATCTTACATTCCAGTTTCTTAAGTTCAGACATTAAGCAAGAAAACACACAAGGAAACTGGGGAAAGTTCAGAGAATGAGCTATGGCTTTTATAGACTAAAATAGGATCATATGGAAAGATGTCTGAAGACTACTTTGGGCTACTTACTGCATCTAATGCTTTTATCACCCCTATGAGTTAGGTCCTGGTAGCCTCACTGTACGAAGGAAGAAACTAAGAGCAGAAAGACTTTAAATAACATGACCACACTGACCCAGCTAGTCTTTCCTTCTGTATATCTCCCTAGCACTCTGTAGCTCTCATCACGGAACTTGGTCAAATGGTCTTAATGATGGCTCGTTCAGTCCCCTGACTTTCCTGCAAGGCTGTGAGCCCTCAGAGGGGAAAGCTGAATCTTTCCCACTTAGCCCAGAGCTGGAAGCATCTAGCACGGCAGCTCACACCCCTCAGAATCCAATAACACGTGCTAAATGAATGCATACATGGCTGACTCCAAGTTCAGATCCTGCTCTGATCGGCCCTAAGTCTGAAGTCCTGCACCATGAATTATAGTATGGGCCCCATCGGAGTGAGTTGATTTGAAAAACAGTCATAAATTCTATGACACTCTTTCCATTGGGTCAGTGTCCAAATCTGAGGGGCTTTTAACTCCTCCAGCCAATGGAGTTTGTCGTGACGCTGTGTGACCCTGAGGTTGGGTCACAAAAGGCCATAAAACTTCCACCTCACTCTGGAACACTTGCTGCCTGTTGTCCCAAGGGGACCACATGAAGGCACCCTGGCCAGCAGCCCTACCGGGGTCCCCAGTGAAGAGGCTGTCCTGGAAGTGGATCCTCTCACCCCAGATGACCCAAACCCACTCATCGAGTCTTCCCAGCTGAGGCTCAAACATGGCGCAGTAACGGGTCAGCAGAGTCGTGTTGGTTCCATAGCCATAGATGGAACATGAAGGAAAACCTTACGCTCACGTTGACCTAAGTGCTGTGTTGACAGCTTATCTGCCTTACCGGAATGTAAGCTTTCTGAGTGCAGGAATTTTTGCCTCCTTTGTTCAAAGCTGTATTTCCGGCACCTAGGAGAGGACATGACATGTAGTAGCTGCTCAAATGAAATAGCTGCTCATATGAAATGAATGAAGTTTTAAACACAGAAATAGAGAAGCAGGAGAAAAACAAACAAACAAACAAAAAACAGCTCTTAGCTTCTGGCCAAAGCTAGGAGGGAAGCATGAAGCTTGTAAGATCCCCAACGATAGCATGATAAAACCATACTGATGCTTCAGGAAAGCCTGGATCTTTCTGAAACAGTTGATTGCAATCATTGTCTTACCCTTCTCCATCATCTTCCTAGAGAGTTAGAGATTTTTCCATGATTTGGTTTATGTCTTACCTTATTCTTTGCCAAGCCTGGAAGATCCTAGAAACTCTTCGTTGCTCCAGAAATATTTAGTGAATGAGATCTCATGCATCCCAAACCACAGAGCCAAGTTTTATATCCGTGAGTGTAATACAAAACTGAGCTCTTAATTTGGAAAGGAAAGAATCAGCTACTTAATATGCAACGTCAGCAGCCTTGCAGATTTTATGGTTCCAAACAGAACTGCGTGTCCCCAAGCCCAGTCGATTTCCTGTTTGTTATCACATTAGACCTATTTCAAGGCAGATGGAAAATTTGAAGGACATCTCCAGCTATTAAGATGGGCATAAATCTTTCAGGACTGCATATAAATACATAATACTTCCCATTAGCATTTTTTTGAAATTAGGGTCCCCGTAATTTCTTGATTAAGCAGGAGCTCTTTTCTCATATAATTCTGCTCCTTTCAGTTGATAATTGGGCTCCCAAAATCTATAGGGCTTGGTAGGAACCCCTGTTGATGTCAATCCTGCTTTTAAGACAGGCTTTATTTAAAATTCCATACAAAGATCTTTGTTGGTCCCCTCTTTGACCTTCACTCTGTGTGCATGTTTTTGTTTTTTTTTTAAACATTCTTCTTCTATTTTTTAAGTTTATTTTTCCTTCTGGCTGAGCTTGTAGCATGCAGGATCTTAGTTCCTTGACTGCGCTCGAACGCATGCTCCCCGCGTTGAAAATGGGGAATCCTCACCCCTGGGCTCCCAGGGAGGCCCCTGCCTGAATTTTTTTAACGTTTTATTTTGTATTAGGGTATAACTGATTAACAATGTTGTCATACTTGCAGTATGTCATACATACTTTCAGAATGTATCCACCCTCCCCCAAACTCCCCTCCCATCCTGGCTGCCACATAACATTGAGCAGAGTTCCCTGTGCTATACAGCAGGTCTTTGTTGGTTATCTATTTTAAATATAACAACGGGTACCTGTCCATCCCAAACTCCCTGACCATCCCTTTCTCCCACTTCCAACCCCCCAACTCGCAACCACTGTTTGGAGAACTATTTTGAATTAAAAGAAGATAACAGCTATAGTATAAGTATACAACAAGCCAACAACGAAAGGTATATGACATTCGATGGCCTGTTTCCATATATTTTTTTAAGAAGGAGAGTTAACCACTCTGGTTGTCAGTCACAGAGAAAGCTTGAGGCCAGGGAGGGAAGTACAGAGATCCTCCCACTAGAGTAGGGCTGTGTCCAACTGTGGCCCTGTATGAGGTCTAGGATGGAAAACAGACTGGGGGAGCACTGATCCCCCAGAAGTGGGAGCCCAAGAGTCTCTTCCCCATTCTCTCAGAGCTTTTTGTCCTTCCTCTCCTTTTATCCATCACCATTATCGCAATCCGACTTGCCACTACCATTATGAACTGCGCCCTCTTGTGATAGGTGCCACGCACTACACCTCACATAAGCTCCACAGCTTTCTGTGACCTGCCTGGTCCCCCCAACACAGGGAACTTTTGCAAACCCGGTCAGGACTTCCACTGACAAAGCCTGTTGGTGTGGTCTCAGAAAATTTACAAATTAGCACCCATTTAAAAGGGAGTCTGAAGTCAAGATTTTTTAAACAGTGGCTGTTCTTCCGTTGAGGAAGAAAGATAAAGTATTCTTTTCATATTTTTTTCCTAAATTGACTTTTCAAAAGAAAAATCAAGACACCACTGAGTTCTCTTAATAAATAATACAATATCTTACTTGTGTTAGATTATTTAGTCTTTCGGTATTCTTCTTAGGAGCTTTTAGTACGGATATAATATTTCATATAAAATATGGGAATGATAATAAAATTAGGCTCAAAGAAATTAATAATGAGTCAAATAGCAATAAGAATGTGGCCCAAAAACCACCTTCAAGGGAACAATAATTTCTTTGGGTCTCTGTATTTAACCTTGAACTTCATCACAACTACATGAGATAGACGTTATTAACAGCTCCATTTTCCTAGAGGCAAATGAACATGCGGGAATGTTCATAGCCTCACCAAGTCCACTTAGGCAGAAAGTGCCGAGGTTGGGATTGAAGCCTACGTCTTCAAACACTGAAACTTCAAACACTGCCCTCCTAGGAAACACCTGAGTTTTAGCAGCCATGTTATAGTCACATCACCTGGGGAACACATTCTCTCATCGTGAAGAAGAAATTTCTGGTTACGGAAACTCCATCTTCTGAGATCTGGAGAAAAATCTGAACCTTTGCTCAGCCATTGTTCACTGCCTTTGGGCAACCCATCTATATCTGTGTAAAGCTGACCTCAGTGGGCAGTGGTGAGAATTAAATGAGGTGCAGAAGGAACCGTACCTGATTGCAGAGGGCTTCCCAAAGAGTATGCCCTGATTATTCAGCATTCAGATTCCTTAGAAGGCTACGGGCTGGAGATATTCAAGTAGAGACCAAAGGACTTGGCTACTGATTGAACTGGATTCACAATTTATTAGCTAGGTTCATGACCTTTTAGTGGAAGGTAGAATATCTGTAGTGGGCTCATGTTATGAGCTGAATTGTACCCCCAGCCCCGAAATTCGAATGTTGGTACCCTAACCTGTAGGACCTCGTGTGTGACTGCATCAGGAGACAGGGCCTTTAAAGAGGTGATTAAGTTAAATGAAGCTGTTAGGATGGGCCCTAATCCAATATGACCAGTGTCCTCATAAAAAGAGGAAATTTGGACACATAAAGAGACACCAGGAGTTGGCACACACAGGCAAGAGAATGTGTGAAGCTACAGAGAGTGGCACCAGAAGAAATCAACCTTTCCAACAAGTTGGTCTTGGACTTCTGGCTCCAGGACTATGAAAAAACAAATTTCTGTCCTTTAAGACAGCCAATCTGTGGCATTTTGTTTTGGCACTGCTGGCAGACAAATACAGCTTGCAATCAGCATTTTTATAAGCTATAGAATAGCAGATATCAGAAGGTATATTCAGTCAGACTAGCACTGTTTCAAGAACTGTTCATTTCAGTGGATTCTGTGTATATTACCTAGTTGTAATGTAATGTTAGTCACTAGGTAGTGTCCAACTCTTTGCAACCCCATAGACTGTAGCCTGCCAGGCTCTCCTCTGACCATGGCATTCTCCAGGCAAGAACACTGGCGTGGGTTGCCATTTCCTCGCTCCAGGGGATCTTCCCGACTCAGGGATCAAACTTGGATCTCCTGCATTGCAGGCAGACTCTTTACTGTCTGAGCCACCAGAGACATAGTATATTACGTGGTCTGGGTGGTAATATAAACGTGGGTCACTATCACAAAGATGGAGTAACACTGAACTTAACACCCAGGAGTTCTCTTCTAATTCAGATATCACGACTCGATGGGCATGAGTTTGAGTAAACTCCGGGAGTTTGTGATGGACAGGGAGGCCTGGCGTGCTGCGATTCATGGGGTCGCAAAGAGTCTGACACGACTGAGCGACTGAACTGAACTGAATAATTAGTATTATCATAATTAACATGTTAATATTCATAGTGTATCAGTTAATATGGATTAATTGCCTCTAAGTACCAAAGGTTTGCAAACGTTAACTCCCTTACTCCTAAAACATCCCTTTAAGATAATCATTATTCCTATTTTACAGATGAAGTTGAGACATTGAATATTTAACCAATCCAGGATCAAACACTTAGCATTTTTCAGAGAAAGGATTCCTGCCCAGAGAAGCCTGTTTCAAAAGCCTGCATTCACTGTAGTCAGCATCACCGGGCAGCTGCCCATAATCTTCTGTCCAGTTACTTAGCACCCAGGCATCAGCTTCCCCTCTGCAAAGTGTTCAGTGATGGAAACTCAGAAGACCTTGGACTTCACAGGCTCCGCGCACGTGACTGACTGAGGGTACGATGGACCTTTTATGACGACAGTAAGAACCGGGAGCGCTCCTCCAGTTGGCATGGAGCTTTTGTCACTGTCAACTAGGTAAACGGAGTCTCGTGATGTCTGTGGGGGCGGATAATGAAGCACAACCGTCTACTCCATCAGGAGCGGGAGGAGGTGGGAAAAGGGCCCCAGAACACCTCCTCTGAAGACCCTGTGAACAGCGCGCTGCCCTCCTGCGCCAACAGGCTCCAGGCCAGACACTCTTGAACGCAGGTACACGGGCTCATTAGCAGGGAAATGGCAGCGGGTAATTGGAATATGTAAATGGCATGGGCAAACAGGGTGCTTTAACAATCAAGATCCGAAGAGAAAGAGCTTAATTTGATGGAGAGGAAGGAACAGACTGCCCAGGGAGCCAATTACTGGAGCCAGAGGATGGATGCTTAGCTTAGCAGGGGCCCGGCAGTCAGGAGGGAGGGAGGCTGGGACATTGGGTGGGTGTGCTTCTGCCTCTAAAATGCCAAGTGACCTGGTGACGCAGCCCTGCCTTTTTCCAGATGCCAATTCTTGAGAACTCTTTTTGCTAAATTCCTCTTGCTGCCATCCCCCCTCCTCTCCGGGGCCTCCACCTCTTTCCTGCTGGACCTCAGCATCTCTCAGATGGGCTCCACCAACAGTCTTCTTGCTGCTCCTGGAGAATTAATTCCTCCCACTCCCAACCTTTCTTCCACAGAGTCCTTACAAAGCCTTTTGTGCAATCACCTGGGATCACGTGAGCCTATGCTTAAAGCACCTCTTGGTCCCCAGGTTTATAAGCCTGGTGCACAGGCGAGCCTGCCCTGCAGAGACCCTGCTCCATTTATGCTCACTTCCAGCCATCTGAACCTCTTGCCCTAGAAACTCCACACCATGCCTTGACAGAGCCTTGGCATATACTGGGCCTTCCTTCTGGCACAGAATTCTCAGCGAGTAATACAACTTAGGGGTTGAAAGAAAAAATCTAGATAACCTGAACTTGAATTTTGGGACCAACATTTTTTGCTGTGTAACTTTGAACCGAGTACTTAACTTCTCTGTCATTTCATCCTAGTTAATAGAGAGCAATAACCAGTAAGCCTCTCTCATAACTTTGTTGCTGGGATTAAATAAGATAAACCCAGTGCCAGGCATACAGCAAGCACTCAATAAATGTAAATAATGATGATGATGGCAACGATTGTCTATCGTGAACCAGGTTATTGAAAAGCCATGATGATATAGAGATGAGTGAATTGTTTTGCATAGCTTGTCTTATCTTTTCATCTAAACATGGAATTCATTACTCAACTTTCTTTTCTTTTTTCCTCCTGTTTCCCACAGGTAGAGAGCAATACATGAAATAGGCAGTCAATAAATGTTCACTGGAAAGATAAATGAATGAATTCATTAGATGGATGAATTGACTATTTTACCGAATATAATTCAGTTCAGTTCAGTCGCTCAGTCATGTCCAACTCTTTGTGACCCCATGGACTGCAGCACGCCAGGCTTCCCTGTCCATTACCAACTCCCAGAGCTTACTCAAACTCATGTCCATTGAGTCAGTCATGCCATCCAACCATCTCATCCTCTGTCATCCCCTTCTCCACCTGCCCTCAATCTTTCCCAGCATCAGGGTCTTTTCCAATGAGTCTGTTCTTCGCCTCAGGTGGCCAAAGTATGGGAGTTTCAGCTTCAGCATTAGTTCTTCCAATGAATATTCAGGACTGATCTCCTTTGGGATGGACTGGTTGGATCTCCTTGCAGTCCAAGGGCTCTCAAGAGTCTTCTCCAACACCACAGTTCAAAAGCATCAATTCTTAAGCACTCAGCTTTCTTTATAGTCCAACTTTCACACCCATACATGACTAAAGGAAAATTATATACAATTATTTAAAAGAAAAAGTCAAAATGACATGCAGAAACATGCAAAGTAAGTTTAAAGGTTAATGTAAGAATGGCAAAGGCAAGACAGGAAAGAGAAATATGCCTTCTCCCTGAGAACCACCAAAACTAAACCCTTTGGTTCTTGCCATCTGGGTTGAAGCTGAATACCTTTTGGCTCAAAGCTCAAATCATCCCTCCTGATTTGAGTTGCCTTCAACAGACATGTGTCCAAATACCTTTAAGTAATGTGAACAGTTACTCAAACTGGCTTCCCTGATAGCTGAGTTGGTAAAGAATCCATATGCAATGCAGGAGATCCTGGTTTGATTCCTGGCTCAGGATGATTTGCTGG
Source organism: Cervus canadensis (assembly GCF_019320065.1). Taxonomy (NCBI): domain Eukaryota; kingdom Metazoa; phylum Chordata; class Mammalia; order Artiodactyla; family Cervidae; genus Cervus; species Cervus canadensis. The sequence goes on along the minus strand of NC_057397.1, from coordinate 2,186,313 downwards.
AGAAGAGATAGACTACCCACTCCATATTCTTGGGCTTCCCTTGTTGCTCAGCTGGTAAAGAATTCACCTGCAATGTGGAAGACCTGGGTTCAATCCCTGGAATGGGAAGATCCCCTGGAGAAGGGAAAGGCTACCCACTCCAGTATTCTGGCCTGGAGAATTCCATGGACTACAGTCCGTGGGATCGAAAAGAGTCCGACACGACTGAGCACCTTTCACTTTCACTTTGAACGTGAGCAGTACATCACAGGCTACAAGGTTCTGCCTTATCATGGGTCCCTGAATGGTATTCAGACCATTTTGCAGATGAGGAAACTGAGGCCTGATGAGCTCAGCAGCTAGCCCAAGGTCACTAAGCTCAGAGTCAGAGTTGGGACTGGAATTTGAGTCAAGGTCTAAGCTCCGCACTTTAAGCTGCCCTCAGCCTCTGGGTGAAGGTGCAGTGGTGTCCTGTCGCCACTCTCACCTTATTCATTCCCAGGAAGTCTCCTCACTTGCAAGGAAGCCCTCATGTAGAGTGGCCTGAAGTTTGGGAGAAGGAAAACAAAGGCATGGAGGAAGGGAAGAGGGCAGCACATCTGAGGATTTGCTGTAGCTGGGTTTTCAAGAACAAAAATACATATAGGGAAGGCGTGGGATCCTTCCTTTTCAAACACATTTCCTCTTGGCCTGAGGATGTTACAAGACCTAAAATTGGAGCTTGTCCTGTCTCTTCCAAAAAAAGCAGTGTCTCCTTAGCTGCAAAGACCTGTCTCACTGGCTCCTCCCAGAGGTAGAGTTGTAACAGGCAAGGGGGGCATGCAGGATCTGATTAGAAGCAGCTTTATGAGGGAATCTGTGAGAGTGAATAATATGTGTTCAGTCCATGGAAGGTAATGTCGACAGAAACATAATCGGTATGGGAGGCAATTCCGTATCCAGGAGATGTGTCTGTTCCAGTGAGGTTACATCATCCCACCCACAATTAGAAGGTCCAGTGCAATCGACCTGCCATCAAGTGGCTGGCTGGGGGAGGGGGGAAAGGGGAGGGGGAAGGTGCCCTACTGGGGGCTGTTAGGGGCTGAGCGTTGGTCTTCACTGCAGTAGTGTTAGTCACCGCCAGAATATTAACATAGGCTACTTTCGGGTACAAGATGACAAATTATTATCATTGCCTTTTTGTTGACCTATATTTAATAACTTATGTACAACTATATGTACTTCTTGTGCAATAAAGAAAACTAATAATATAAATAAAAGCAATAAAAATAAAGTAAATTCTAACATGGTCTAAAACACAAGGTGTTTTGGGAGCTGGGTGAGAAGGGAGGCAGGGGCTCCCACTCGCCTGTTCCTGTGACCCTGAGATCCTGCCCTGCTCCTTGGATCACAGTCATGGGCTTCCCTGGTGGCTCAGTCAGTAAAAACAATCTGCCTGCAATGCAGAAGATTGCCTACAATGCAGGAGATCAGGGTTCGATCCCTGGGTCAGCCAGATTCCCTGGAGAAGGAAATGGCAACCCTTGCCTGGGAAATCCCATGGACAGAGGGGCCTGGCAGGTGACAGTCCGTGCGGTCGCAAGAGTCACTCACACAAAACTTAGCAATAAACCACCACCACCATGATGGTAGCCATCGCAGGAAGTGCTGTCATCTCCTGCAAGCACACTTCTGTTCATTTTGTTACTGCATGCCTAGCCCTGGGAAGAAGGATTTACAGAGGCAGAAACTGAGGTTTGGAGAAGGTCTCTTAATCTCTCTCCCCCTCTCTCCTTATTTATTCTCAGCAAGGCTCCCTGTCTGCAAAGGGGAAAGAATTCACTGGCCCTACAGAACAGTGACATGAAGACCAGGAGAGGTGAAAACAAAAGCAAAGTAATGGAGTGGGGATACAGAGAGGAAAACGTAAGAACTAGAGGAAAATGTAAGGAAGTGACTGGGTTTCATGCAAAGCCAGGAGGGGGTGCCCTACTTGCACCACGGACCCCTGTCCAACCCTTGAGGATACTCTATCACTGAACTACCAGCATCCGGTTGATACCTGAGGCTCTTGGGACTTCAGGGTTCAAAAACAATCCCTTCCAGTGGGATGTAGGATGCTTGATTTCCATTAGTTGGAATCTGTGCTATTGAGGGTTGAGATTACACACTTTCCCAAATAGCACTCAGAGCGCACCCAGATTTTTTGTGATATTTCCAAACTCCCGATCTGAACAACACTCTTCATTGAATTAGAAAACCGTTGAAGCAAATCAATTTCCAAACTCCCTTGCAATTTCCCTATCATTAGATTTAATTGGATCAAAATTATGCATTTAATATTGAGTTTACTTCACCCTTTTGGGGCAGCACGAAGGTAGTCCTTGCCCTTGATCTTAAAGCATTAATATTTGACAGTCTGCAGCTCTTATCAAAATAGGAGTCTTTTCAAGTGCCTGAGGTTCAAGCTGTCATTTTGGAAATCTGAGCTTTTGATTAATTGTGCAGTAATGAATTCTGGCATCTTTTTCCTATGTGGTTCTTGACTACCTTTTCATGCTTATCTAGGGAGGCTTTTTAAGTGTTGACAAATTTTTTTTTTTGTCACTATGTTACTAAAGTTGCAAGAGAACTAACATTTCCTAAGATTAAAGACTTCCATAATGGTAAAAGACAAAAACAAAAATCTCAGACCCGGACATACAGTTCAGTTCAGTTCAGTCGCTCAGTCGTGTCCAACTCTTTGTGATCCCCTGAACTGCAGCATGCCAGGCCTCCCTGTCCATCACCAACTCTCAGAGTCTACCCAAACCCATGTCCATTGAGTTGGTGATGCCATCCAACCATCTCATCTTTTGTCTTCCCCTTCTTCTCCTGCCCTCAATTTTTCCTAGCATCAGGGTCTCAGACATACAGTGAATGCTTCATTAGGTGTCAGCCATTGTTCTGGGGTCTTTGCATTCTGCATTCATTTATTCATCATTATCTCACGCTGGCAATAATATTGAGAGGTTACTATTATAAATAACAGGCATCCTTCTAGGATGCTGACCACTTGCATTTGTTTAGAGACAGAATAGTAAACAAAATGCAAATGTGACCATTTCAGGCAGTGATAAATGTAAAGAGTAAGTAAAACAGAAAGGGATTGGGAGAGAAGGGTAACTTTATAAAAGGTGCTTAAATACAGAGGGCAGAATTTTTCTAGGTAGTTGGGATTGGGCTGGGGCAGACAGTACAGGTATGTGTTGGTATTTGGGGGGTGGAGGGTAACAGATGTCAGGGAGCCCAGTTCAGGTGTCCCCCCTTCTGTTTGGGACTTTTCTCACCAGAGGCGATTCCCTTTCTCCATACTTCTCCTCCTTCCCAGGGTTTGCACTGACTGGTTACTTACATGTTCCAACTCATTGTTGAGCATCCATCTATTCGTAAACTTTCATGGGGGCTTTGCCACTCATGGAGTCCTGTTTCCATCTACCAGTTCATGCAGTCCTTACAAAGCTCACCCCATAGCCCACTGACCAAGGTACAGTTTTTCTTCACTGGGTTTTCATGACTTATTTTATATAAAATTCTCATATGAGAGACACTTTCTGGACAAACTATTCTGTTGCACCAAGCAGTTTATTTTTGTGCTGGTACAATACCATTTTAAGGACTTCAGCCTTGCTGTATAGTTTAACTCCCCTTTTTCTAAACTCCCTTCTTGAAACTCCAGCCTTCTTGGTTCTGAGAATTTTGAGGCTCTTCCCTATGACAGTCATTCACACAGGTCCCCCCGGCCCCTTCCTCACCCCACACGTCCACTCCGTTTTCTTGCTGCCCCTACCCCAACTCTTTCTCCTCCCCCATCCCTTCACCCTTCCCTCATCCTTTCTCCTTTTCCCCATTTTCTCTCTCCTTCAGGCTCCTTCCTGCCCTTCTCTCTCTATCACTCTCCTTTGCTCCAAGCGAATCCAGAGCCACAATCCACCTGCAGGCCTTCTGATCACTCCATTCTTTTTTGTTTTTTTTTTTAAATTTCATTATTTATTTATTTTTCCCCAAATTATTTTTATTAGTTGGAGGCTAATTGCTTTACAATATTGTAGTGGTTTTTGCCATACATTGACATGAATCAGCCATGGATTTACATGTGTTCCCCATCCTGAACCCCCCTCCCCCCTCCCTCCCCATCCCATCCCTCTGGGTCGTCCCAGTGCACCAGCCCTTGTCTCATACATCCAACCTGGACCAGTGAGCTGTTTCACACTTGATAATATACATGTTTCGATGCTGTTCTCTCAGATCATACCACCCTCGGCTTCTCCCATAGAGTCCAAAAGTCTGTTCTATACATCTGTGTCTCTTTTTCTGTCTTGCATATAGGGTTATCGTTACATCTGATCACTCCATTCTATACTCTAGGGGTAGATCCTAGGCTTGACCTTGCTCACAGCCCCTCCCCTCCACCCAGGCGAGCTTACGAGAGGGAAAGAGTGAAAAGCAAAGGAGGCACCAGGTACTTCCAGGGGGCGCTAGTGGGAAAGAACTCGCCTGCCAATGCAGGAGTCTCAGGAGACACTGGTTGGATCCCTGGGTCAGGAAGATCCCCTGGAGGAGGGCACGGCAACCCACTCCAGTATTCTTGCCTGGAGAATCCCATGGACAGAGGAGCCTGGTGGGCTCCAGTCCATGGGGTCACAGAGTCGGACACGACTGAAATGGCCTAGCACGCAGCACAAGATAGCAGGACAGCAGGAATGAAGGGTTTTCTTAACGGTGGTGGGCACGGTGGAAGGGAGGGAGGGAGTCAGGTTCAAAGGGCAAGACCCTAGTGAATTAACAAGATCTAGTCCGCCCCCCACCCCTCCCCAACTGAGGCCTCACCTTCCTCTTCTCTCCCTGGAGCTCAAGAAGTTCAAGCCGCCCTTTACCTTTGCACTTACTGTTCTGCTGCCTGGAAGGCGCTTCTGGACATTAACGTAGTTGCTCCAGCTTGCTATTTCATCTCGCCTCCGAAACATCACCTCCACGGTGAGGCCTCCCAGGGACAGACAATTTAAAGAAGCTCCCCGCTTCTAGCCCTGCATGCCTATTTTCTTTCCTCCTTGAATTACCAGCAGAGGAAATTATGCAGTTCCCGTGTGTTTCGCCGTTATTGTTTTCCACCTTTCGAGAAGGCAAGCTCTCTGAGCACAAGGACCTCACGTGGGTTTAGTCACTGAATGAATGAGCAGAAACTCAGACAAGAGAGGGAAGGACCTGCCAAGAGCGCAAGTTAGGAGCGAAACCGATTCCCCGCGTCCTATTTCTTCGCCCTCTGCTCACGCTAGCTGGTGGAGGTGCCACTCAAGGGCCAGGGGCGTGAGGGCGGAACGAACCACGAATGGAGAGCCACGAGCATCGCTGCCCCCAGCAGCGATGGGTCCCCGGTGCGCTCCGCCGTGGCCAACCCAGCAACTTGGATTTTACTTCCCAAGCCAAGAAGCCGGGTTGGGAGGTGACTAGAAAAATCTGAAGATGCCAGAACCGGAAAAAAAAGACCAAGACCCCCTCCCACCCACCCAGTGCCTCCTCCTCTTTTCGTCTTTTCCCCCCCACGCCCAGCTCGGGGAAAGCCCCAACGCCCACGGGAGCGCGGGGAGTCCCGCACCGCGGCCGCAGCCGCGCGCACGGGCGATCCCGGGCCGCGGGGCGCCCAGGGTAGGGGCGCGGGGAGGGGCGGGGCGCCGCCGTGGGCCTCCGGCCGCGACGGGGCGGGACAATGGGGCCCCACCCCGGCGAGGGCGGGAGGGAGGCGGCGTGCGCTCGGCCCACCGCGCGCTCGCTCGCCGCTCTGCCGCCGCCGGAGCGAGGCTGAGGCTGGAGCGGGCGGGGAGGGGCGCGGGGGGGAGAGCGGAGGCGGGAGGAGGCGGCGGCGGCGCGTGTGGCGGGCGGGAGGGAGGGAGGGCGGCTGGCCCCGGGCTTGTAAATAAACTGCGATGCTGTCTCGGGCTCGCCGGCCCGGGTGCCGCCGCCGCCGCCGCCGCCCGGGAGCGCCGGTGCCGGGCCCCCGCCGCCGCGCACCCTAGCGCCTCCGCGCCAGCCTCGCGCGCCCTCGCCCGCTTCCCGCAGCCCCCGACCCGCGCCCCTCGGGGTCCCGCGGCGGAACCGCGCGGGATGTGACCCTTTCCCCCTGCCCCCCGGGGCCCCGCCTTAGCCAGCTTTTGGGAGGGGGGGCGGGTGGGGAGGGGCGCGCGGATCATGGCATTGGAGTTCCCGGGCTTGCAGCCGCCGCCGCCGCCTCTTCCACGCAGCCCGAGCGCCCCTTCTTCCCGGAGCAGCAGCGGAGAAGGCGAAGCGGCCGGCGGGGGCGAGGCAGATGGGGCTCAAGGCGCGCAGGCCGGCGGGGGCGGCTGGCGGCGGCGGCGACGGGGGCGGCGGAGGCGGCGGGGCCGCTAACCCGGCCGGAGGGGACGCGGCGGCGGCCGGCGACGAGGAGCGGAAAGTGGGGCTAGCGCCGGGCGACGTGGAGCAAGTCACCTTGGCGCTGGGAGCCGGAGCTGACAAAGACGGGACCCTGCTGCTGGAGGGCGGCGGCCGCGACGAGGGGCAGCGGAGGACCCCGCAGGGCATCGGGCTCCTGGCCAAGACTCCCCTGAGCCGCCCCGTCAAGAGGAACAACGCCAAGTACAGACGCATCCAAACTTTGATCTACGACGCCCTCGAGAGACCGCGGGGCTGGGCGCTGCTCTACCACGCGCTTGTGTGAGTACCGGCCCTCTCCGGGAGCCCCTCGGAGGCGGTGCGTGAGGTGGGGCGGGCGTTCGGGGTGCGGGCTGGAGCTGAGGATGGCTCTGGGGCTTCCGAGTCCAGGGGCGCCCGTCCGCCGAACTGGAGAGCAGCCTGCCCTCTGCTGTGTGTGCCTGTGTCTGTGGACCACTATCAGGGTGTTGGACACCTGGGAGTTGAACCCCAGGGCTTAAAAAAAATCCAAGCGTGGCTCCTCAGCTGATTTGGAGATCGAATTGGCACCTCTGTGTGCGAGCGCGGGTGCGCGTTTGTGGCACCATCTCCGGATGTTGGTAGCCAAGCTTAAAAGAATTCGGTGGTTTTTCTAATTAACGAGGAGGTTGAACGGGATAAAGCGGATCCTCCCATGCGCGCTGTGTTTCTGCTTGGGGTGGGTCCCTTCTACTTGGGATCGCTGCTGAGTTTAGGTGATAAATCCTGCAGTTGGGAATGGGAGTGGTACACTGCCCACAGTGGGGTGGGTGGGTGTGTGTGTGTGTGTGTGTGTGTGAGCGCGGCTATCGATTGCTTGCTTGTGCTACCCTTTTTCGGGCTCCATTCTGGTGTGGAAAGGAACGTGGTTTGCTCCATTTGGGGACTGGGGCTAGCAAAAACGCATCTTTTGGGGTTCTCTTTAGGGAAGTGAATGAGAGAGAGGGATGAGGGGAAACTGACTAGGATTCTCCGGTTGTAAGCCTGGAATGAGGGGTGGGGGCTTCACCTTGCCGGTAGATGAGGGCCAGGGATCATTTTGGCTGAAACATCTCCATAATTTGGTCTTATCATCCCCTCCACCTCAGCTCCTTCCCTGTCTCTTGCTGCGGGCGGGCCAGGGCAGAGGGAGAGTGAAGGGGCCTGGGCTGAAGCTTTGCCGCCAGGTCCCCCTCCCCTGGAAAGAGTCTGGGTCTGGCCAGGATGTAAATGCGTGGTGGGCAGGAAGATGGAACTTCTTTTGCGCCCAATGCTCTGGATGGAAAATCCTGCTGTGTTTGGGGAGGGGAGGATGATAGTGGTGGCTTCTTTCCCAGGAGGGGAAGCCAGGGTTGTCAACATGCACCCCCAGCCCGCCCCATCCCCCGCCGGGCTGGCAGGGCACTTCCAGGTACCCCTTGCTTCCTGTCTGTGGCTTAGTCATTCTGATGCCTGCTCCTCAGGAAGCTGTACCATTACCAGGGTTTTGGCGGGGAAATGACCAAGACCTTGACCCTTCTGCCTGTGCTTTTAGCAGTGAATATTCCTCCCTGGTCTTCTCCAATTGACCGACGACTAATGGGTGGAAAGGGAGCCTTGGAGTTAAACACTACCTGCCAATCTTCCTTGGCTGGAAAGGCAGTTCCAGATTTGGCCACCAGGTGGGGGCCTCTGCACAGGACCTCAGGCTTGGCAACAGGTTTCATCTGAGAGGTTCCTGAAGCCTTGCAATGGTGCCTGCCTGAAACTGAGGCCCCAAAGGCATCCAACCAGGAATATGGGTTGTTGTTTTTTTGGGGGAGGGGCGGGGGAATCTAGCCTATGGCATCCAGGTCTGCGTGTATTTGCAGGTGTTAGTGGCTGGAGAGAAGGGTTAGCAATTGCTCTTCTGTTTGTTTTCGTCAGTTGATAAAAAGGGATTAAAATATATTCTTCTCTGTCTCTAGTGCTGTATTTAGTCAAATTGAACTGATGGTAATACTGGAATATGCGATAATAAGGCATACAGATTACTTGAGTGCACACAAGCATACACGGCCTCACACATCCTTTTGACATCAATGGCATCCTGTACATATTGGCCGACTTCTGAACCTGGGGTCCCACTGGAGTTTGTGGGCTCCCTCTTCCTTCAGCTTTCCCAGCCAGCACTCTTACCCCATCTGGGACATTCTGGGGAGGGGATAGCTAAGGCCCGATTTTATCCTTCTCTACAATTATTCCATCACTTGGAAGCAGGTTTGGGAATGCCTGTATGTAACCTCAGTTTCCCAGAGAGGATCTAGGAAAATTTTACATTATGGAAGAAAGAAGAATTGCATACCTAGCGAGGTACTTTTGCACATGCAAATTATTTATTTCATTTAATTCTTGCTGCAGTTTCATGACGTGGGAATTGTTACCTGTATTTGATGGATGAGAATATGGAAACCAAAACAGAGAGAACCACTTGTCCAGGGTCATGTGGTTGAGTTTCTGGAGCTCACATTTGAATGCTGGGGGTCATCTCTTGTTTCTAAGCTGGGATCCCAGTTATGACCCTCTGCCAACAATTTTGGGACTCTGGGTATTTCACAAGGCATCCCTGGGTGCTCCTTGCCCCCCCGTAACAGAGGACTCTGTCATTTCTCTGCCTCCCCTTCCTAGCTCACGGTTGGCAAATGGCTGGAAATGGATCTGGAATCAAAGCAGGGGCTGCTCAAAACCCAGGGAACCGCAGTGTTGGGGAGACAGAATGTGGCCTGTGTCGTGCCAGGGTTGGGATTCTGATTAATCGGGCATTCCACAGGAAAACCCTGTCGGATTGGGTTTAGGCTTCTGACACTTGAATTTCAGCTCATTAGCGGAGGCACTGTACATCCTTCCTCCTGCTAGGAGCAAGCCCAGTCAAGTGAACAAAACCGAACCTTTCATTGATGATTCAGGATTTTGCAAGGTACTGAAATGCATGCTTTAAAGCAGCCATTATCTTATTCTGGGCTGTGGTTAATGGCTCAAGAGAGCCAGGAAATTGGGCTGATCGTGGTCTCACAGGTTAGTGCATGCTTTAAAAAAAAAAAAACCAAAAAAACCCACAAAAACCCCAAATGAACCAGACTCATGAGATGTGATTTCTTGCTTCTTTCCTAAAGGCAAAATATAGCAAATGTGAACATCGAAGACCCCCCACCCCCACCCCACTGCCCCTCTTCCCTTGTCTTAAATGCCCATCCCTTGCTCTCTCCTGGCTACTTGCTTTCACCCTGGCTGAGTTCTTGGATCACCTCCTCTGGAAAGTTTCTCCCTGACCCTCCAGCTGGTTAGAATGGCCCATCCTTGGCAGCATCCTCAAGCAGAGGATTCTGCACACTGGACTGATCTGCTTGCTCATCTCCCCACCTTGGACTGAGAGTTCCTTCGAGGAGGAACTGCATTGTTCCTTAGCAACCTCAGGCCCCAGCAGGCTTACTGGGCTCCTGGTGGATACCCAGTAAGCATTTGCTGAATGGATGAGTGAAAGAATACTCTCAGGTTCACCAAGACTTTGTTCTGCATGGTGTGTGTTCCTGTCTTCACAACAGTAATAAGTGGTCAGCGTCGTGGAAGGTTAGTGATGAGAATAGCTCTCAGAAGTTCTAAGATGGACAAGGGGTAAGGGAAAATGTCAGAGACTACACTCTGAGCTCAGCAAGGCTGGTCTCTTTTCTGTATCTTAAGCTGCATGGCTGAAAAGGATTCCAATATTGTAGAAAATGGGCTGGACCTGAAGTTCATCTCTGGACTCTGCCTTGGGTCTCTGACTTTGCATGAGCCAGGTTGGGCAAGACCCGTAAACTGGGGATGATCACGCTGCCCCATCACCAGGTGGGTTTTTAGGCTAAAGAAAGTAGGGTCTGTGAATGAAATGAACCTAATAGTAGGCATGAAGCATTTACTAGTTGATTCTGAAATAGTCTCCTTACAAGTCATACCCTTCTGCCACTGTGGCTGTCTGGGGACTCCCGCTTCCGGGTCTGTTGGTGGGAAGTTGCTGGCTTCATCTTGGCATATTCCTGGATTGGCACCGTACAGCCATCCTACTGTCCCGACTGCCTCTCCAGGACCAGTGGGGGTGATCAGTCGCTCATCTGATGACAGACCAAGGGGAAGTGCTCGCAAGAGAGGCACCCTGATTGCATTTTGAGATGGATTGGCGCCAAGGCTGAGAGGTGGGGCTCATGGACCCAGCAGCTGCTCTGGAAGGTAAAGAAGGGCCTGGCCGGTGGACTTAGTGTATTGACTAAAGGGCCTGCAGTCCTCAAGGTGGAGGAGAGATGCTGGCCTCTCACCAAGACCCCTCATTAGTAAGACAGAGTCTTCACAAGTCTGAAGTAAGAAAAACTTAATTTCCCAAACTTGCTTTGCCTCTTATAGCTGGTATGGTCTTGGGAAAGTTGCTGGATCTCTGAGTTTCAGTTTCTTCATCTAAAAAATGTGATCAGTACAGACTCTTATGGAGCTAAGAGCACCTTACATAGAAGAAATGCTCAATAATAGATAGTCATTTGTGTTATTAATGTTACTCAGTCAATAATATAATATATAAATGCCTTCTATATAATATAAATGCCTTCTCTGTGCCTGGCGCTCTTCTAGACATTGGGATTATAACAGTAAACAAAATCCAGTAAAACAAAACAGTCTAGTTTCTGCTCCTATAGAACATACAGTCTAATAATATGTTTGTAATATTTTAATATAATTTGGTAATAATATTAGTATTAGCAGCTGTCTCACAGCTTGGCCATCTGGTCAACCTCCCATCCCAGACAGAAGGAATCCCTTCAACAGCATCTCCACCAATGCTACAACTTATTAATTCATTACTGACGGGACATTGTTTTTCTTTTCTAGATAATGCTGGATTCAGTTCTCTCAACTATTCTGTTTCTCTGGCTCTGTTCATCCCATTCTCCTCTTTTTCTGCCTCCATGTATCTCATTCTTTCTCATTTCCCACAAGGTGTTGGTCTTCTTAACCACCTCAGTTCATCCTCACTTTTTTCCTTACCCTACTAATGTCCTCTCTGCATTTTCTGCTTCAGCTTTGTCAGTTTCCTTCTGACAAAGAACCAAGGATTTTGAGTTCTCATTCTTTCTTAAAAATTTATTATTTTATTGTGATAAGAACACTTAACATGAAATCTACCTTCTTAACAAATGTGTAAGTGTGCAACACGTTGTTGTTGACTGTAGGTGCAGCGTTGTGCAGCTGGTCTCTCCTCTTGCTTAACTGACCCTTAATGCCTGTTGGCTGGTCACCCTCTGTTCCCCGCTCCCTCCGGCTCCTTGTAGCCACCATACCACCCTTTCACTCCATGAATTTGACTATTTTAGATCCTCATATAAGCAGGCTCATGCAGTGCTTGTCTTTCTGTGAATGTCTTATTTCACTTAGCATAATGCCCTCAAGGTCCATCTGTGTTATTACATACTGCAGAATTCCTTAAGACTGAATGGTATTCCATTTTATTTATCCCTTCATCTGTGGATGGACATTTAGGATGTTTCCACATCTTGGCTAATGTGAATAGTATTTCAATAAGCATAGAAGTGCTAACAGCTCTTTGAGATCCTGATAATAATATTTTGAGTAAATATTCAGAACTGGGGTTGCTGAATCACATGGTAGTTCTATTTTTAATTTTTGAGAAACTTCCATATTGCTTTCCAGCTGCACCATTTTGCTTTTCCACCAACAATGTTTGTTGTTGTTCTGTCGCTAAGTCATGTTCAACTCTTTGTGATCCCATGGACCCCATGGACTGTAGCAATCTAGTCTTCCCTGTCCTTCACTATCTCCAGGGGTTTGCTCACACTCATGACCCTGAGTTTGCTCAAGCTCACGCTTCCCTGATGGCTCAGATGGCAAAGAATCTGCCTGCAATGCAGGAGACCCGAGTTTGATCTCCTGGGTCAGGAAGATCCTCAGAGAAGGGAATGGCTACCCACTCCAGTATTCTTTCCTGGAGAATTCTATAGACAGAGGAGCCTGTCACAAAGAGTCAGACACAACTGAGTGACTAACACTTTCACTTTCCAACAATATGTAAGGCTTGCTATTTCTCCACATCCTCACTAACACTTGCTGTGTCTTGTTTTTTGTGATAATAGGTTTGACATGATCTATATTGCATCATTCTTTCTCATTGGTAAGAGCATGGTCTTTGGAGTCAGATGTGGGTTTGCTATTTCCTTGCTTTGTGACCTAGAGCAATTTGCTCATCTTGCTTGGCTGTCAGTTTCTTTATTTCTGATATGTAGATAATAATGCCTGCCCCTCAGGGTTGCTGTGAAATTTAATCAAGGTGTTGATATTGAACCCCTAAACATTGCATTGTGTTGATTTGCAACCTTGGGAGTTCCCCAGGTGAAATCTGAAATTGGTCAACTACATGGAGGGCAAGGGGAGACCCAAGAAAGAAGCAGGCCACTCTGGGTGAGTAGGTGTTGGGCTTAAGAATCGGAGAACTTATATATGAGGCTTGTCATGGGCAGCAAGACAGGTTGACATTTACACAGCCTTCCAGCATCTTAAAGATTTATATTGAGGCCTTCATGGGATACAGTAACATACACCATCCAGATGGTTTCAACAACACATTCTCACTCAAGACTGCACCCTTGAACATGGTTCCCACTGTGGGAACAGTGGGCAGAGGATAGATTCCCAGCACTGGAGGGATAAGGAGCCAGTTCATGGGTCACATCCTCTCCATGACCCCCACCAGCACCATGGTAGATTTCAGTGAATGTTGTTTCTTTCTTGCTTCCCCTCTCAGCCATATTTAATCTGCCTTCTTCTTGCTCCCCCCTCATAAAGTCCATGGCCCCTTTCCCTTTCTAAGAACCTCATTTGATTTTTCATTTTATGAACTCCTTTATTTCTTCCTGACTCTCTTTTTTATGACATTGTCAAACTGTTCAAACAGAATGAAGAAGCCGAGGGGTGGACACAGCAACCCACAGCATCAGATCTCTGGGAATCCATGAGACTGTATGCTGGGAGCAAAAAGGACCACAGGTACACCAGGTTCACTTTCTAGGAAACAGGCTAACATCAAGTGGGCGTTCGTGGTTGAAGAGAAGGTGCCCAGTATCTCCCTTTCATAAATGAATGACAGATGCTGAAAAGTTATGTGACTTACCCAGGATCTTGAAACTACTAAGGTGGAGGAGCTGGGATCACACAGGAGTCCTCCACCCACTAGGTGGTGCTCTCTTCGCCATGTTACGATTCTCCTCTGTGGAAGGAAGGCGGTGCCCCAGAAGAGTAATAGAAAGGGATTGACACTCTCGCTTTCAGAGTGAGGCACTTTAGAGCTGCATTTCTGGAAAGTTCCCAGGGGAAACCGGTGCAGCTGGTCTGTAGCCCACACTTTGAGTAACACAGCATCTCAGACTTTGATGTAAGTGTGCATCAACTAGGCATGAAGGTGGGTGGTGGTGGTTTAGTCTCAAAGTTGTGTCCGATTCTTGTGACCCCATGGACTGTAGCCCATCAGGCTCCTCTGTCCATGGAATTTCCCAGGCAAGATTACTGGAGTGGGTTGCCATTTCCTTCTACAGGGGTCCTTAAGAGAAATCAGGCAGATTCTACCTGAACCAAAACCATCCAACTTGTATGTAATGAGGGCCACTGACCCTACCCTTCTCCTGAATAATTCAGTGGAAATTTACAACATACCTGCATTCATGCCTAAACTGACCTGAAACTAATCATGAAGAAACAACAGACAAAGTCAAATGGTGGGACATCTTGCAAGTTATCTGGCATGGTCTCTTCCAAAGGGTATGTGTCATGAGAACACACAAAAATGAGGATAGCTTTCTGTTTGGGGAGACTGAATGCACATGATAACCAGGTGCAATGCTTGAAAATCAAGTGGACTACATCAAACTTCAGCACCACGAAAGAAGAGATCAACCAAATGAAAAGGCAGCTATGATAAGGGAGAAAATATTTGCAACCATGTATTTGATAAGAGGATAAAATCCAAAATATATAAAGAATTCGTACAACTCTGTAGCAAGAAAGCAAATACTCTGATTTTAAAAATGGGCAGAGAATCTGAATAGATATTTTCCCAAGAAGATATACAGATGGCACATGAAAAGGTGCTCAGCATCACTGATCATCAGGGGAATGCAAATTAAAAATGCAGTGAGATATCACCTCACACCTGTCAGAATGGTTATTATCAAAAAGACAAGAAATAGAAAGTGTTGGTGAGGATGTGTAAAACAGGGATCCCTTGTGCACTGTTGGTGGGAATGTAAACTGGTGCAGCCACTATGGAGAACAGCATGGAGATTCCTCAAAAACTTAAAAATAGAGCTACCATATGGTCCAGCAGTCCCACTTCTGGATATATATATCCAAAGGAGATGAAATCAGTATTTTGAAGAGCTATTTGCAGTCCCATGTTCATTGCAGTATTATTTACAATAGGCAAGATATGGAAACAATTTGAGTGCCCACTGATGGATGAATGGATAAAGAAAATATGATATATACATGAGATGGGATATTTTCCAGCCATAAGAAGAAGGAAATCTTGCTATTTGCAGCAACATAGATGGGCGTTATGCTAAGAGACATATGTTAGAGACAAGTACTGTATTATCTCACTTATAAATACAATCTAAAAAAATTGAACTGAGCACTGGAGATCAGATTGGTGGTTGCCAGTGGCAACCAGTTGGTGGTGGTACAGGAAATGGGTTAAGATGGTTAAGGGGTAAAGACTTTTACTTATAAGATGATAGGTTCCGGGTTCTAATGTACAGGATGGTGACTGTATTTAAAAATAACTCTGTTGTATAGTTGAAAGTTACTTAAGAGAGCAAATCCTAACACTTCTCACCAAAAAATAATGAATAAATAAACTATGTAAGGTGTTGGTTGTGTTTATGTGTTTATTGTAGTTATCATTTCATAAGGTATATGTGTATTTAATCATCATATTGTGTACCTTAAATGTACACAATGTTACATGTCCATTGTATGTGCATAAAGCTGGGAAAAACACAAGCCAATGCAATTCATGATTCTTGATTGGACCCTGAATTTAAAAAATAAATAACAATGAAATATTATAGGGACAATTAAGAAGATTTGAACATGGAGTCCGTATTAGATAACATATCAGTTCAGTTCAGTTGCTCAGTCGTGTCTGACTCTTTGTGACCCCATGGACTGCAGCATGCCAGGCTTCCCTCTCTATCACCAACTTCTGGAGCTTGCTCAAACTCATGTCCATCAAGTTGGTGATGCCATCCAACTATCTCATCCTCTGTCATCCCTTTCTCTTCCTCCCTTCAATCTTTCCCAGCATCAGGGTCTTTTCCAATGAGTCAGTTCTTTGCATCAGGTGGCCAAAGTATTGGAGCTTCAGCTTCAGCATCAGTCCTTCCAGTGAAGAATCAGAGTTGATTTCCTTTAGGATTGCCTGGTTGGATCTTCTTGCAGTCCAAAGGACTCTCAAGAGTCTTCTCCAACACCACAGTTCAGAAGCATCAATTCTTCGGTGCTCAGCTTTCTTTATAGTCCAACTCTCACATCCATACATGACCACTGGAAAAACCATAGCCTTGACTAGATGGACCTTTGTTAGCAAAGTAATGTCTCTGCTTTTTAATATGCTGTCTAGGTTGGTCTTAGCTTTCCTTCCAAGGAGCAAGTGTCTTTTAATTTCATGGCTGCTGTCACCATCTGTAATGATTTTGGAGCTCCAAAAAATAAAGTCTCTCACTATTTCTATTGTTTCTCCATCTGTTTGCGATGAAGTGATGGGACTGGATGCCATGATCTTCATTTTTTGAATGTTGAGTTTTAAGCCAACTTTTCACTCTCCTTTTTCACCCTCATCAAGAGACTCTTTAGTTCTTCTTCCCTTTCTGCCATAAGGGTGGTGTCATCTGCATATCTGAGGTTATTGATATTTCTCCCGGCAATCTTGATTCCAGCTTGTGCCTCATGCAGCTTGGCATTTCGCATGATGTACTCTGCATATAAGTTAAATTAGCAGGGTGACAAAATACAGCCTTGATGTACTCCTTTCCTAATTTGGAACCAGTCTGTTTTTCCATGTCTGGTTCTAACTGTTGCTTCTTGACCTGCATACAGATTTCTCAGGAAGCAGGTCATGTGGTCTAGTATTCCTATCTCTTTAAGAATTTTCCAGTTTGTTGTGATCTGCAGAGTTAAAGGCTTTGGCATAGTCAATAAAGCAGACTTAGATGTTTTTCTGGAGCTCTCTTGCTTTTTCAATGATCCAACAGATGTTGGCAATTTGATCTCTGGTTCCTCTGCCTTTTCTAAATCCAGTTTGGAAGTTCTTGGTTCATGTATTGTTGAAGTCTCACTTGGAGAATTTTGAGCATTACTTTGCTAGCATGTGAGATAAGTGCAATCGTGTGGTGGTTTGAACATTCTTTGGGACTGCCTTTCTTAGGGATTGGAATGAAAACTGACCTTTTCCAGTCCTGTGACCACTGCTGAGTTTTCCAAATTTTCTGGCATATTGAGTGCAGAACTTTCACAGCATCATCTTTTAGGATTTGAAACGGCTCAACTGGCATTCCATCACCTCCACTGGCTTTGTTTGTACTGATGCTTCCTAAGGCCCACTTGATTTTAAATTTCAGGATGTCTGGCTCTAGGTGAGTGATCACACCGTCGTGGTTATCTGGGTCATGAAGATCTTTTTTGTCTAGTTCTTCTGTGTATTCTTGGCACCTGTTTTCAGTATCTTCTGCTTCTGTTAGGGCCATACCATTTCTGTCCTTTAATGTGCCCATCTTTGCTTGAAATGCTCCTTTGGTATCTCTAATTTTCTTGAAGCGATCTCTAGTCTTTCCCATTCTGTTGTTTTCCTCTATTTCTTTGCACTGATCACTGAGAAGGGCTTTCTTGTCTCTCCTTGTGATTCTTTGGAACTCTGCATTAAAATGGGTATATCTTTCCTTTTCTCCTGTGCCTTTAGCTTTTCTTTTCTCAGCTATTTGTAAGGCATCCTCAGACAACCATTTTGCCTTTCTGCAGTTCTTTTTCTTGGGGATGGTCTTGACCCCTGCCTCCTGTACAATGTCACGAACCTCCGTCCATAGTTCTTCAGGTACTGTCTATCAGATCTGATCCCTTGAATCTATTTGTCACTTCCACTGTATAATCATAAGGGATTTGATTTAGGTCATACCTGAATAGTCTAGTGGTTTTCCCTACTTTCTTTAATTTCAGTCTGAATTTGGCAATAAGGAGTTCATGATCTGAGCCACAGTCATCTCCTGGTTTTGTTTTTGCCGAATGTGTACAGCTTCTCCATCTTTGGCTGCAAATAATATAATCAGTCTGATTTTGGTAGTGATCATCTGGTGATGTCCATGTGTAGAGTCTTCTCTTGTGTTGGGAGAGGGTGTTTGCTATGACCAGTGCATTCTCTTGTCAAAACTCTGTTAGCCTTTGCCCTGCTTCATTTTGTACTCCAAGGCCACATTTGCTTGTTACTCCAGGTATCTCATGATGTCCTACTTTTGCATTCCAGTCCCCTATGATGAAAAGGACATCTTTTTTGCGTGTTAGTTTTAGAAGATCTTGTAGGTCTTCATAGAACCATTTATTTCAGCTTCTTCAGCATTACTGCATACGGCATAGCCTTGGATCACTGTGATACTGAATAGTTTGCCTTGGAAATGAACTGAGATCATTCTGTCATTTTTGAGATTGCACCCAAGTACTGCATTTCGGACTCTTTTGTTGACTATGAGGGCTACTCCATTTCTTCTAAGGGATTCTTGCCCACAGTAGTGATATAATAGTCATCTGAATTAAATTTGCCCATTCTAGTCCATTTTAGTCCACTGATTCCTAAAACGTCAATGTTCATTCTTGCCATCTCCAGTTTGGCCACTTCCAGTTTACCTTGCTTCATGGATGTTAGATTCCAGGACATCAAATTTGGACATTATATATCCAAATTTAATTTCTTGAGTATGATAATTTCTTTGTGGTTATGCAGATGAATGTTTTTTTAAAGAGGCGCATGCTGTAATATTTAGTGGTGAAGTGTCATGATATCTGCAACTTACTTTCCGCTGGTTCAGCACACATGCAGACTATGCAAATGTGTGTGTATGTGCACGTACTTCATGTGCATACAGGGGAAGAGCGAGAAGGAGGCCAACAGGATGAAGATAATTAACTAGGAAATATGTATATATGTGTGGATTGTATTTCCTTCCTAATTAAAAATTTTTGATAAAAAGTTAAAAATACTTTTTTTTAAATTTTTAAAACAAAAGAAGACCAAACACCCACAGACTGCACAAAGCACATGCATGAATCCAGATGAAGGTTCCAGCCCAGAAATCGATACCATTGTTCTGAAGGCATCAGACATCATTGTAAAGTGATTCTATTATGGAGTCAGACCTGAAAACCTTTAACTGAGCTGAGCAGGCTTTCCCAGATTCATAGATTCTGTGTAGACAGTTCCTCAAATTTCCTTTCCACTTTGGGCTTTTTTTTTAATAATAATTTTTTAAATTAAAACAATGTTTATTGGATATAGTTGACTTACAGTGTTGTGTTAGTTTCAGATGTGCAGCTGATTATGCATACATGCTGTGCTGTGCTTAGTCACTCAGTCATGTCCAACTATGCAACCCTGTCAAGTGCCCCTGTCCATGAGGATTCTCCAGGCAAGAATACTGGAATGGGTTGCCATACCCTCCTCCAGGGGATCTTCACCACACAGGGATTGAACCCAGGTCTCCTGCATTGTAGGTAGATTCTTTACCATCTGAGCCACCAGGGAAGCCCAGGAATATTGGAGTGGGTAGTCTATCCCTTCTCCAGTGGATCTTCCTGACCCAGGAATTGAACTGGGATCTCCTGCATTGCAGGCAGATTCTTTGCCAACTGAGCTACCAGGGAAGCCCTTATACATACATACTCAGATTCTTCTCCCTTATAGGTTATTACAAAATATTGAGTATAGTTCCATGTCTTTGTCAAGGTTATGGGAAGCATCCAGTAGAAAGGAGCAGATTAGCATGCTATGGTCATTCATTTCAAGGCCACACATAGTGACTGAAGTGCCAAGCTTTGGAAAAGCCAGAACACTGTGGAAGATGAGCAATGTATGATTCTTTCCCTCTGGAGATAGAGACTGGAAACAACTCAGTGTACATAGTCCAGCAAATGCAGGAATGGAATGCAGATGAGGAATCCAGGCATGCAGATTGGGGAAGGCACTGTGGTCTCCTGTGTTAAGGGAGACTTCTCCAAAGGAGGTATAAACAGGAGGGAGAAGATGAAATAACCTACTGAGAGTCCTGTTGACTCATCTCCCCCTCCTGCTTGGAGGACAGAAGGCTACCTTCAGTTAAATCAAATACTGAATTACTATTTTTGCATTATTTGGAGGCTCCCTCTTTCATCTGTATTCAATAAAAATATTCCATTGATGTCTAAAATGTTCATAAATCAAGTGTGACCCTATGGTATTTTGCCAAGAATCAAGGTCCTGCTCTCTTTCTCTTTTTAGCATGGGTTTTGAAGTTTTGACAGAATGAAAGCAAAATTTGTCACATCTTTGGACCACAGAGCAGTGTGAAGGAAAGCAAGGAAAATATCTTCAAAGGTGGATTGAATAAAAACCTATTTTAGACACTGTGACATGCAGTTTTGGTTTGGGGTGGCCGGAGACAACTGTGAGTTTGTTAGAAATGTGTTGGACATGTTGTTTGAAGAGCTGCATTAACTGTGTGATTCAGATACCTCCCTTATCTCGTAATCTGAAGATACTTTCTGTATAGGATTGATGAAGACTCCCATGAGGCAGTGTATGAGGAAGCACTTTGGAAAGTACAGAGGGTATGGCATTCTGAGGTAGCATCCTCCTAAAGCTGCATGTGGAGCAGACAGGTCCTACAGTTGGGTTTTGAGCATTTGCCCCGGGACAGATTTGCCACATTTCTGTCTGTGTTGCATCACCTGAACATTGCTGCATATTTTAATCAGGAACCCATCAGTGGTATGACTTAGCATGTGTTCTGTAGGGATGTTGGCTTCCCTAGGATGACCACCTTTTAGGAGAATGAAGAGGAAGCAGTTTGGAGATGACAAGACTTAGGTTGAAAATGACAAGACAGCAGTCAGTACCAATTTGGCAGGTGTCATAAGATATAAAACAGACCCAATCCAGTTGTACCCTGTTGGGTGGGACTTTTCATTTGGCCACAGGAGGGATTTGTCCACAGGAGAAGTTTGTCTGGAGTGTTTTCTTGAGAGAATAAAATGGGTTGTAACTTGGAAACAAGGTTGCTTCTTGCATATAGTTCATGAAAAATGAGAGTCAGGACCGACGGAGCTGGCTTGCAGGACTTCCTGTACAGAAGCCCACTTGGCTTCCTCCTGACGTGGGCTTCTGTCAGTGCTGATGTCCTCGGGGAGGGGATCTCCTTTTCCTCCTCTCCGCCTTCCTCTCCTTCTAAAGACATAGCATCGTCTGGACCCTGTAAGACTATAACAGTCCAGTTTGTTATTGTTGTTCAGTCACTCTGTGTGTGTGTGTGTGTGTGTATGTGTGTGTGTATAAAAGTCACTCAGTTGTGTCCAACTCTTTGCAATCCCATGGACTATACACTTCATGGAATTCTCCAGGCCAGAATACTGCAGTGGGTAGCCTTTCCCTTCTCCAGGGGATCTTCCCAACCCAGGGATCGAACCCAGTTCTCCCGCTGCAGGTAGATTCTTTACCAGCTGAGTCACACTAAGTCATGTCTGACTCTTCACCATCCCATGGACCGCAGCACGCCAGGCTCCCCTGTCCTTCAGTATCTCCCAGAGTTTGCTCAGGTTCATGTCCTTTGAGTTGGTGATGCTGTCTAACTGTCTCATCCTCTGCTGCCCTCTTCTCCTTTTGCCTTCAGTCTTTCGCAGCATCAGAGTCTTTTTCACTGAGCTTTTCACAACAGTTGGCCAAAGTACTGGAGCTTCAGCAACACTCCTTACAATGAACACTCAGGGTTGATTTCCTTGGGGCATATTAAACTAACTTATTGATAATAAGCATCTATGTCATGTAGTTTATCGTATTCCCTCTTGGACCATCCTACCAGGACACTTGCTTCAGAAGTGGCTGTTAGCAGGGCCCTTCTTACAAATTTGCCAAATCTGCTTTTCCTAAGTCAGTGTCATATCTGGAGTTTCTTTTTTCTTTGGAAAAAAAAAAATTTTTTTATGTGGACCATCTTTAAAGTTTTTTTTAAAAAATTTGTTGCAATATTGTTTCTGTTTTCTGTTTTGGTTTTTCCGCGGTGAGGCATAAGTGGGATCTTAGCTTCCCAACCGGGACTCGAACCCACATCCTCTGCATTGGAAGGGGAGGTCTTAACCACTGGAGCGCCAGGGAAGACCCCCTGGAGTTTCTTTGCCATTAGATTCTGTGTAAACCTACCATAGCAGTTCAAGTCCAATTCTGTCTTTATGGATGTCTTTTGTGGGGGATGGGGTGAAATATTATCTAACATGACTTGAAAATATTGAGCCATTCCCAGGCCCTCTCTACTAATGGAAAATCACTCAGCGCTATCACTCTATATATCTCCCTACTCCTTCCCGTTCCTAAAACCCCAGCTTCCACTTTATCCCACCCCATGTGTATCAGTTTCAGATGCTTCTCCACCTATAGTGAGGTCAGTCCAGGAAAGGAAACCTTAGAAGTCAGCAAGTCTAATCAAGTTAGTCAGTAGGTAGTTACTTAAGGGAAATTTGTGAGATGTTTGAACCTGGAGACAGGCACTTGGCAGATGACAAAAATCAGAGGCGATCAGAATTGTAGAGAGGAAACTGAGGTGCAGCGCAGTGGGAAACTTGCCTAAGGTCACTTTGACGTCAGAGGGAGAACTTGAACTCAGATCTTCTTTCGAGGCTGGCTTCCACTCAGCCGCATCAGTTTCCTTCGTGGTCCTCCAGTGGCTGTGTAGTGATGGAGAAGTATTACCCACAGTGTGATTTCTTTCAGTTGCACTGTCTTGTCATCTGGATCAAATACAGTAAGTTCCCTACATACCGGTTCCATTCTGAGAGTGTGTTTGTAAGTCCAGTTTCTTTATAAGTCCAACTAAGTTGGTCTAGGTACCTGTATAGTTACCTAATTACCTAATTAGCCTATATGGCCAACTAACACAATTGGCTATATAGTACTGTATTGTAATAGATGTATAATACTTTTCACCCAAGTAATACATAAAAAATAAACACTTTTAATCTTACAGTGCAGTATCTTGAAAAGTACCGTAGTACAACACAATAGCTGGCATACAGGGGCATGTTTGCATCTTTGAAAGATCGCAACTTGAAGGTTTATATGTAGGGGACTTACTGTGAACAGGAGAAAGAATAAAGTCAAGTGCAGACTAATCAGGAGGCTCTCATTCACAGTCCTCTTGCCAAGGGAGGCTTCTCTTCCTGTTGAAATTCCCAATGCCTCCCTCCCCTTTACTCCACCCTGCACCCCCCGCCCCCAAATCCAGCCGTTTCCCAAAAGTCATAGAAAATACCCTCTGATCTCCCTTGAGCCCAGCATTGAATTGGGGCATTCAAAACCCATCATATCAATGGTAACTAATGTTTTTAACCACCTGGGTTGTTATACTGTCACCTGTGGGGCAGCACCATCGTCTGGTTCATTCATAGAAACCTGATCTGTTGTCATTAATAACAGTCACTGACGTTTATAGACTTATTTCCCTGTGTCCTGTCGGGCTAAGCGCTCTTGATGGCTTTTCTGAGGTGTGCCTGAGAGCCCAATCCCCAAGAGACCAAAGCTCTCACCCTGAGCCCTGGGTTAATTTGCTTTGTGGTCTCCAACAAGTCATTGTACTTCTAATAGCCTCAGTGATTCATCTGATGAATGGCCCTCAAGTTCCCAGCTCTACACATGATTTAAAGGATTAAATGAATGAGTTCATGGATGTACTCAGCATGACACTGCTAACACTGCGTCTTACTTTGTATCCTTCCAGAAACTCCCTGAGGCAAGGTGCTCAGTACAAGTGGTTTATTTAACATAAGGTTGTGCTGCCTTGTTTTCATTATCTCCCCTTTGAGGAGTCTTCTTGGACATTTTTTCCCCTGATTGCCCCACCCATGATGTTTTAATTACAGTACACTGTGTATCTCTTTATGTACTGTATGAATTTCTGGGCTCCATCTATTAAAAGTGTATGATTTTCTTCCCCAACCCCACTTTCTAAGAATCAATTTTGTCCCCTTAGAGGCACTACCTCCTCTATTGAGAATGCATGCTTTAGGAGATAATTCCAAGAAAAACTGGAAAAATATTGGGCTGGCCAAGAAGTTTGTTTGGGCTTTTCTGTAAGATGAGACAGAATAAAATTAGAATGAACTTTTTGGGCAGCCCACTAAGTAAAATTGGAGCACATGGGGGAAATAAGACAGGAAAGAGAAAGGAGACTATAAAGATGCATTTATCATCAAGCAGGTTACCATGGGGGTTAATTAAAGCTGGTCCTCCCAGGAAACTTTGGAATGCAGCATAGAACAGTGCAGAATTATCAGCAGACTCCATCCATCATTGACTCAGGGCTTATCCCAGGGGTATTACCTCTCAGAAAAAGCCCTGAAACAAAAATGGGAGTGTTTGCCAAAGGTATTTGTTTGCAGAAGGTCACCTTTGGCAGGTGCTGGGAGTGGGTGCAGAGGTAGGGGTGGGAGGGGCATTGACAGTAATTACTGTACACTGTCTAGTTCTCAAGTGAAGAAAATATTGGAACTCGAGGTTCACAAATGTTTCTGTGTTTTTTTGCATTGGTTCTTAAGTAAAGGAAGTCTTGTGGCCTAAGGGTCATGGTAATTCTGTAGTGTTTTTCCCCCTCATTAATTTTTCATTTAAGAAAGTCAGGGGAAAAAAATGGGAATTGAAAGTATTTGTAAATGTGTTGATTCATGTGTGCTCAGTCGTGTCTGACTCTTTGCAACCCCATGGACTGTAGCCCGCCAGGCTCCTCTGTCCTTGGATGTTTCCAGGCAAGAAAACTAGAGAGGGTTACCATTTCCTTCTCCAGGAGACCTTCCCCACCCAGGGATAGAACCTGTGTCTCCTGCATAAAGCAGATTCTTTATTGCGGAATCACCTGGGGAACCCACACTGATTCAGTGCCTGGTATCTAATGATAGCCAAGCTTTTTGACCTCTTACTGTATGTAGGATTGTAGAGTTCTCACCATGAAACCTGATTTCCCAGGTGGCACAATGGTGAAGAGTCCGCCTGCGCATGCAGCAGACACAGGTTCTATTCTTGGGTGGGGAAGATCCCCCGGAGAAGGAAATGGCAACCCAGTCCAGTATTACTGCCTGGAGAACTCCATGGACAGAGGAGCCTGGCAGGCTACAGTCCATGGGGTTGCAAAGAGTCAGACACGACTGAGTGACTAAGCGCACACCATGAAACCAGGTCATTATCCTTTGGGGGTGGGACTGCATCCTTGTTGAAATTCTAGTGTGTTCACATCTTAGTAATTCTCCCCAAATATAGCGGAGAGTTATTTTAAATAAGCACAGAGAACTTTAGTCCTGCTGACACTATCGTTTGGAGTGACTTTTTGATACTTTCAAAGAATTAAGAGTTTTACTAATATATAACGTGAGAAACATTAGCACTTTCAAAATAAGATTAAAATAGGTATTCTGGTTGCTCTTGCAGACACATCTTTTGCTGAGAAAATGGCAGGTCTTGGTTGTGAAGGGCGGTACTGTGACTTCCACCGTTTGCCTCAGTTCTGGTTTCCTGGTAAAGAAATTAGCATCCACCTTCAGGATTCCAGAATGTTAATAGGAATGTTGAGATTTCTTCTTGAATTCCTCTGGGAATTAGGTACCATGGTTTCAATACCTTATTTGATTGGGAAGAAATCTCATTGGCATTTTTTTTTTTGTTTGTTTAACATGTTGTTCCTCAGTTTTGTCTGACTCTTTTGTGACCCCATGAACTGCAGCCCACCAGGCTCCTTTGTCCATGGAATTTCCCAGGCAAGCATATTGGAGTGGGTTGCCATTTTCTTCTCCAGGAGATCTTGCTGACCCAGGGATTGAACCTGAGTCTCCTACATTGCAGGTGGATTTTTTACCATGAGCCACAAGGGAAGCCCTTTTTTGAACATATTTGCCTCCAAATATCCATCTGCTCAGCAAATTCAAGGTATTCTTTTTTATTTAATATGTATTTGGCTTCACCAGGTCTTGGTTGCAGCAGGCAGGATCTTCAGTGGTGGCATGTGAACTCTCAGTTGCAGCATGTGGGATCTAGTTTCCCGATCAGGGATCAAACCCAGGCCTCTGCATTGAGAATGCAGAGTCTTAGCCACTGGACCACTAGGGAAGTCCCTAACTCAAGGTATTCCAACTCATCATTCAGCTGACATTGACTTCAGACCTAGAAGATGCCAGCCCTTGGACTAAGAATAGGGGATACAGGGATGAATAAATTAGTTTCTGTCCTTTCTGTTCATGGTCAAGTAGGTGTAAGTAACTGCAGAGTGGTGTAATACTTTAATATATGCATATGCCGAGTCTATGTGAGGCTCAAGTAAAATTGTCAGCCTTGTTTAAATGAGTCAGGGCAAATTTCCGTCAACAAGAAGGAGATTTCATCATACATATAGGGTTGAAGATGGTGTTTTCCTTTTCTGATGTGCAACCCTGATTATAACTGTGTCACATGTTTAGAAATCAGAGGTCTGATTTATTCTCACAATAAAAGAAAGATAGCCTCCTAGGTGGCTCAGTGGTAAAGAATCTGCCTGCCAGTACAGGAGACGTGGGTTTGATTCCTAGGTTGGAAAGATCCCCTAGAGAGGGAAATGGCAACCCACTCCAGTATTCTTATGTGGGAAATCCCGTGGACAGGGGAGCCTGCCGAGCTACAGGCCTTGGGGTTGCAAGAATCGGATGCAGCTGAGCGACTGAGCACCCACTGCAGCCTGTGCTAAAGGAAAGGTGTTGAAATTGATCAAGAGCGAGTGGGATCGTAGGGCCTAGCACTGAATGAACCTTGAGTTGAGCCATTTAAAGAGGCTGGAGACTTGTTTTCTAGCTGTACTTTTCCCATGTACAAATACTGATTCTTTGCAGCCCAGCGCCTCATACAACACCTGGCCCACCAGATACTCAGTTTTGGGTAAATGCACACAGTGCTAATCCTAAGAGGTATACAGGTGAAATAAGTGTACAGGTGAAGTAAGAGAAGCAGAAGTGGATACAAGGAAGACCTGATTTTGAATCCTGGCCATGATGTGCTTTAGCCAAGTAACCTTGAGTGAACCACTTAATCAACCTAAACCTGTTTCCTCAGCTGTAATATAGAACTTGCTTATTCACATGGTTGTTTTAAAGATTCAATAAAACATCTGTAATAGAGTCCAGAGCCTTGGTTTGGGCTTATGGTTGGCATTAGATAAATGGCTGTTCCCTCTTCATTCTTTCAAAATCCTGTTAAGATTAAAATGATGTCAGCCAATGAAAGTGACATCGAAGTTAATATAATTTCTACCTTAAAGTTAGGCTCTGGACATGGTTAACTTCTGTTACCATGTGTGAGTTCTGCCTGTGATCATGGTGAAAGGAAGGAATTTACATGAAAGCAGAAAAAGAAGTATATGAAGACAAGAGTAACTCTGCCTGGCTCAAGTTTGCTGAGGAAGCAGAGACGTTGAAAAAAACACGGCCTAGCTAAAAAAGGCCTGACCAGTATGCCTCCAAACCTGTCAAGGTCATCTAAAACAAGGAAAGCTTGAGAAACTATCACAGCCAAGAGGAGCTTCTGGAGATGTGACAACTGAATGAGATGAGGTGTCCTGAATGGTGTCCTGGAACAGAAAAGGGGCAGTCAGGTAAAAACTAAGGAAATCTAAATACATTATGTGTGTTAGTGTTAGTCGCTCAGTCGTGTCCCAACTCTTTGCGACTCCATGGACTATAGCTCATCAAGCTCCTCTGTCCATGGGGATTCTCCAGGCAAGAATACTGGAGTGGTTGCCTTCTCCAGGGGATCTTCCTGACCCAGGGATCAAACCTGCATCTCCTGCATTGCAGGCAGATTCTTTGCCGTCCGAACCACCAGGGAAGCCCCCAAATATGTTATCAGTTCAGGTCAGTTGCTCAGTCCTGTCCAACTCTTGCAACCGCATGGACTGTAGCACGCCAGGCTTCCCTGTCCATCACCAACTCCCAGAGCTTACTCAAACTCATCTTCATCCAGTCGGTGATGCCATCCAACTATTTCATCCTCTGTCATCCCCTTCTCCTCCTGCCTTCAATTTTTCCCAGCACCAGAGTCTTTTCCAATGAGTCAGTTCTTCGCATTAGGTGGCCAGAGTATTGGAGTTTCAGCTTCAGTATTAGTCCTTCCAAAGAGTATTCAGGACTGATTTCCTCTTGGATTGACTGGTTTGATCTCCTTGCAGTCCAGGGAACTCTCAAGAGTCTTCTCCAACACCACAGTTCAAAAGCTTCAATTCTTCCGCCCTCAGCTTTCTTTATGGTCCAATTCTCAATTTATGGTCCAGTCCATAAATACATTATGGGTTTTAGTTAATAGTAATGTATCAATATCATTTCATTAATTATAATAAATACATCATACTAGTCGAAGATGTTAGGTTACACTGAGTGCAGATTATGTGGAAGTTCCCTGTACTGTCCTCTCAATTTTTCTGTAAATTGAAAACTGTTCTAAAAGGTAAAATCTATTTTTAAAATATCAGTTGCTGGGACTCTGTGCACTGAGATACTGCATTTACAGAAGTCCTCCAACCTGTTACATAGACATGGAAACTCAGCCTCAGGCAGTGAAGTCATGTCCGCCATGTCTTACAGTTAAGAGCTGAGATTTGGACTCAGGGAGCCCAGTTTGGAGTTTAGTCTGGCTTCTCTATTACTCTTTCATCTGCCTTTATTGTATTAAGTGATGCCCTTGAAATTATGATTTCCTCAACAGGTGATGTTCAGATTACATCAGATGTTCAGTGCCATCATCTGCATGGGACAACTGAGCCAATTCTGACCACTTCCTGGGTCACAATTCAGGGAGCAGTACATTTTTACCTACGTATCATTGACCTGCTCCGCCTACTTTGGGCCAATGAATTGAAGGCCAGGGGACTGCTGTGAGTGACTTAGACCCATTGTGATCCACTTCCTGGAATCTGGTACCTTTCCTGCCAGACAGATGAGATTCTGTTGGGAGGGGAAAGGTGGAGGACTGACTTCTGGGCAGACGTCCAACCCGCCTGCCACGCCGTGGTCACCAGGAGCCCGTAGCAGAGGCTGGACTGATGGCTGACATCATCCTCATGGTTTTCTCTCCCCATCATGTCAGCCCCCAGGTCCTGCTGGACTATCTGCCGGCCTGGCCTTCTGCAGAGGGGGCTTCTGGGTTGTCCACTCACTTCCTTTCCCACCCTGAGTTGTTGAGGGTATGAAAGGCGGTTCTAGAGACTCGGGACACCCTACCCATCGCAGTATCTCAGGTAGCCTACTGAGCCAGAAAAAAGGACTGGAAGTTTTCATTGTGTCCGATCGAAGCTACTGTGGTTACTGTAGCTGGTTGTTGGGGGCCGGGTGGAAGGCGGGGAGTCCCAGGAGCCTTCTCGCTCTGTGGTCTTGCTCCTGACTCACCACGTAACTCGAGTGAGGTTGTGTTGGGTCAGAGGTGGTTTGAGGGAATGAGAGGGTCCGGGACCAGGAGATGGGATGGGGGCTCTTGTCCTGGGCTCTTTGACATCATTTTGGAGGCTGGGCCATAAGCTAAGAGTGGATGGATTGATGTGGTTCCCACCTTCAAAGACGTTACAGGAGGTGGGCCTGCTCATGACCACACAGGAAGGCTGGGTGACCTCGTAGCCACAACGTGGGCTCTGTGGTGTGGCAGCAGATCCTCTTTGCCAACTGTGTGACCTCCAGCAAGTTGCTTAATCTTCCTGAGCTTCAAATTCTTCATCAGTAAAAATGGGATAACCAGACCTGCCCTGCCAGACAGCTGTCACCCATAGGGTGGCATAATGGTTGTGAAACAGCTGGTTCTAGCCTGTTGATGGTGATGAAAGTGTGAAAGTGAAAGTCGCTCAGTCTTGTCCAACTCTTTGCAACCCCATGAACTATACAGTCCATGGAATTCTCCAGGCCCAAATACTACAGTGGGTAGCCTTTCCCTTCTCTAGGGATCCTCCCAACCCAGGGCTCAAGCTCAGGTCTTTCGCATTGTAGGCGGATTATTTACCAGCTGAGCCACCAGGGAAGCCCAAGAATACTGGAGTGGGCAGCCTGTCCCTTCTCCAGGGAAGCTTCCCGACCCAGGAATGGAACCAGGGTCTCCTGCATTGCAGGTGGATTCTTTACCAGCTGAGCTATCAGGAAAGCAACAAACAATTCTTGTAGGAAGGCTGGTGGGCACACAGGCTAAAAGTCAGATTACAGATTGCTGTGAGTTGGTTCTGAGATAGGACTCTGGTAGGCTTCCTGGAGGAGGCAGCCTTTGATCCAGGCATAGGAGGATGCAGTGGTGTCAGGGTCAAGGTTAGGGCTGAAGATAGAAGGAACAATTTAGGCAAAATCCTGGAAATGAAAAATGCTGCTGAGTAAGGTGTGAGTATTTCCTAGTGGTTGTACCTGGGGGCGCTTTTGTGGGGGTGGGGGGAAGGGTTGCATAGCTCAGTGGTGAGAAGATGAAGCAGGAAATGTAATAGGAGGGGTCAGATTATTTCTAATCTGTGAAATTGCTATGCTGTTGAGGATAAGAAACTCCCATGTCTCAGTGCTTTTCTTCTTCCCGGAAAAATTAGGTAGTTGGATACATTTTAGGATTTCTCAATGGAGAAGCTGTTAACCTTATGGGTGACACTGTCTCTCTGGGCAGCGAAGTCCCAATTTTGCAGAATTTTCAGCACTCTGGAACCTGCCCACAAGACTCTAGTAGAGCTCCCAGAGGTGGAATAACCTGGCCGCTCCCAGGCTTTTCCAGACGTGCCCGTGGACGTGCTGCACCCTCGGTTGAGCACTTGCCTCCAAAGGCCACACCTCTGGCTGATGCTTTGGTCTCAGACCCCCAGTGTTTTACACCATCAGTGACAAGTCAAAGCAAAACCACAGAGGTAGGAGGCTGGACTGCTGCTGCCCGTGGCCCTGTCCTCTCAGCAGGCCGTTGCTGACCCGTGCCTCCACAGAAGACCCTCAAACACTCACAGGCAGGTCTGGCTCAGTCTCTCGTGGGGGTCACTGTACCTTTCCCTGGGTCCTGGTGCCCACAGGTTTTGTTTGTGCCCTCCAAGAATCTCTGGTGGGCATGAGGTTTGATTCTAATGTGAGAGCCCCTCTCCTGCTGTCTTGTTTCGGCTTCTCCTTTGTCCTCGGACGTGGGGCATCTTTTTCTGGTGGGTCCCACATCCTCCTGTCGATGGTGGTTCAGCAGCTAGTTGTGCTTTTGGTGTTCTCGCAGGAGACGGTGAGCGCACATCCTTCTACCCCACCATCCTACACGTGTGGGGTTAGTACAGGGTTTTTTATGACTTCAAGAAAGCCTAAATGACTTTTGGGGCTGAAACAGTTTGGCTCAGGTGAAATACCCACGTACATCATTTCAAAAGTTGGGGAAAATGAAAGTTACATAAAGTACACACACACATGCTCACACCCCTCAGTCCCCATGTCCCAGAGTTTGGAACATTAATTAGTGTCACCACATGGAATAAATTAAGCTGGGGACCTTGTGGCTTCCATCTGGGGGAAAATCGTGCTAGGAAATGCTGACTTCGGCAACGGCAGAGCAGTGTGCCTGTTACAGGGATCTCACCAGACACAGACCCTCTCTAGGCCGGGAGCTTGCCCTTCCAGGAGCGCAGGTGCTCTGGCTGGATGGGGAGCTAGGCTGTGGGTGACAGCCTGCCTTGTGTTTCAGATGCGGAAGCTGTGTTGGAGCAGGGGGTCTCAGCCAGCCCACTGGGGTCTGAACCCCAGTTGTGTGACCTCAGGCAGATTACACTTGACTTTTTTGGATCTCAGTTTTCTCATCTGTAAAGTGGGCATATTAATAATACCTACCTCAGAGCATGGTTGGGAGGATCTCATGAGTTAATAAAGGTAAAACATGAGAAGTACCGGGTACAAAACACGAGTGGTATGTGTCTGGTAACGTGATGATGATCTGTTAAGGCCTCTAGAATTCTTGCTGTAGGTGCTCGAAAACTGAAACAGAACAAATGAATCAATCCAAGTAAGAGTGCAGGGAGTCAGAGTGGGCCACTAAAGTGGGAAAAGTGCAGCCTCTTTTTTACATATTATTTTTTTAAATTGTGGTAAAAATATGAAACTTAAAATGTACCATTTTGGCCATAGGCTATAGTTTGATGGTTTGATGTGCAACCATCAGCATCGTCTCTCCACAGAATTTTTTATCTGACACAGCTGAGACTTTGCACCCATTTGTCCAAATCCATTATGGCTGCTGTCACAGAAACACCATAAATTGAAAGGTTTAAACAAAAAGACGTCTGTTTCTCACAGTGGTGGAGGCTGGGATGTGCAGGATGAAGGCTCTGGCAGACTTGGTGTCTGGTGACGGTGCATGACAGCTGGCTGTCGCTGTGTCTTCAGCAAGAGGCAGGGAGCCCTCTGCAGTCTCCTTTTTAAGGGCACTGATTCCTTTCATGAAGGCTGCACCCTTATGACCTCACCACCTCCCAAAGGCCCTACCTCACCTTAGGGTTAGAATTTCAGCATAGGAATTTGGAGGGAGCACATTCAATCTGTAGCACCATTAAACACCAACCCCCATCCACTCCTCCCCCCACCCAGTCCCTAGCAGTTACCATTTTACTTTCTGTCTCTATGAATCTAATTACTCTAGTACCTCATATGGAGAAGGCAATGGCAACCCACTCCAGTACTCTTGCCTGGAAAATCCCGTGGACGGAGGAGCCTCGTAGGCTGCAGTCCATGGGGTCACTGAGAGTCGGACACGACTGAGCGACTTCCCTTTCACTTTTCACTTTCATGCATTGGAGAAAGAAATGGCAACCCACTCCAGTGTTCTTGCCTGGAGAATCCCAGGGACGGGGGAGCCTGGTGGGCTGCCGTCTATGGGGTCGCACAGAGTTAGACACGACTGAAGCGACTTAGCAGCAGCAGCAGCAGTACCTCATATAAGTGGAATCACGTACTATTTGTTATTTGGCTTATTTTATTTAGTAGAATGTCCTCAAGGTTCATCCATGTTGTAGTATATGCGAAAATTTCCCTTTTACTTTTATTTTTTAAATGTAAATGCATACTGTACATGTTTTTAGTATATTTATTTTAAATTTTTATTTATTTATTTATTTATAGCTGCCCTGGATCTTAATTACTCTGCACGGGCTTTAGTTGCAGCAAACGGGGGCTTCTCTTCTTTGTGGACTGCAGGCCCAATAGTTTGGTGCATGGGCTTGGGTGCCTTGCAGCAAGTGGCATCTTCCCAGACCAGGAATAGAACCCATGTCCCCTGCATTGGTAGTGGATTCTTAACCACTGGGACTGCCTGGGAAGTCCTGTTTATTTCTGTTTATTTGGCTTTGCTGAGTCTTTGGTGTGGCACACAGAATCTTTAGTTGCGGCATGTGAACTCTTAGTTGTGGCATTCTCTGGTCAGGGATCGAACCCATGCCCCCTGCTTTGGGAGCGCAGAGTCTTAGCCATTGGACCATGAGGGAAGTTCTTCCTTTTTAACAGCTGACTGGTATTCCATTGCGTGTATATTCCACATTCTTTGTGTTCATCTATCAATGTGCCCTTGGGTTCATCTCCTGGCTCTTGTGAATGATGCCGCTGTGAACATGGGTGCACAAAGCCACATTAATGCTCTTAACCATAACCCAGCAATGTCTGAGTGTCTCTGGCACCTCAAGTCAATTTCATCCATTGCTCCTTGGAGTGGAGAGGAAGGACCGTGTGAATACTGGGCACTAAGATGACCACTGGCCAGCTGAATCACGTTGGGCAGTTCCCTCATCCCTTTGGGCCTCCATTTATTCATCTGCAAAATGGGGATGCTCACATTTCCTTCCTTAGTGTTGAGAGACTAAATGAGTCAACATCTATAAAGCACTTGGAGCGGCACTGATATATAGTAAGCCTTGTAAAGTGGAAACTCCTATTATTTATACAGCATCCTAGCCACCTTCTCATGATTTTAATTTCACTGTGACCTGGTGTTAGTTGCTCAGTCATGTCTGACTCTTTGTGACCCCATGGACTGTAGCCCACCAGGCTCCTCAATTCAGGGGATTCTCCAGGCAAGAATATTGGAGTGGGTAGCCATTCCCTAACTCCAGGTGATTTCTCAACCTAGGGCTCGAACCTGGGTCTCCTGCACTGCAGGCAGATTCTTTACCGTCTGAGCCACCAGGGAAACCCTTAGGGTGAGAATGAAGGAGACGCAGGAGACTCCGGCTCAATTCCTGGGTCAGGAAGATCCCCTGGAGGAGGACTTGGCAACCCATTCCAATATTCTTGCTTAGAGAATCCCCTGAACTGAGGAGCCTGGTGGGCTGCAGTCCCCTGGGGTAGCAAAGAGTTGGACATGACTGAGTGGCTAAGCATGCTTGTGTGACCTGGTTTGGATGTTAGGAAGCAGAGTCTCAGAGAGGCTAGGTCACTTGCCCAGTGGCACACAGCTAGTATACCCTAAAGCTGCATGGGAACTTGCATGGGCCTGAGTACAAGCCATGTTTTCCTTACCAGTTTTTCCTTGAGCCTTTCTTCTTGAGCTGTAGAGGACCTGGCACCCGCTCATCCTGCCTTAAGCTCTGCTTTGAAAGGGTTTGCCATGAATACCCCAACCAAACTGGGGCTGCATTGCAGGCAGGAGCCAGGCATGATATAGTCTCTTTCAACAGGCAGTGCCAGGTTTGCTGCTGGCCACGAGGTCCGTGTTTAACAAACACTGTTGACTAATCCCCTTGGCCTCACAGCGTCCAAGCTGAGTTCCAAACAAAACCCAGATCTAAACACGGGCATGGAATGTGGCTGTTGGAAAGCTGAGCACTGCTGACTTCTGTGGGGAATCCACACGCACGCCAGGAGCTTGGCCTGTGGTGAGGGTTCTGCGGACTTCCCAAATGGCTCAGTGGGTAAAGAATCCACCTGCAGTTCAGGAGACGCAGGGCACCTGGGTTGTCCCTGGGTCAGAAAGATCCCCTGGAGGAGGGCATGACAACCAGCTCCAGTATGTGTGCCTGGAGAATCCCATGGACAGAGGAGCCTGGAGGGCTACAGCCCGTGGGGTTGCAAAGAGTCGGACATGACTGAAGCAATGCATGCACGAAGGTTCTGTGCTCCAGTTCAGTTCAGTTCAGTTCAGTCGCTCTGTCATGTCTGACTCTTTGCAACCCCATGGACCACAGCACGCCCGGCCTCCCTGTCCATCACCAACTCCCAGAGTCTGCTCAGACTCATCTTCATTGAGTCGGTGATCCCATCCAACCATCTCATCCTTTGTCATCCCCTTCTCCTCCTGCCTTCAATCTTTCCCAGCCTCAGGGTCTTTTCCAATGAATCATCTCTTCGCATCAGGTGGCCAAAGTATTGGAGTCCTCTAGTTGGACCAGGTCAACTGACTGCCATTTATTTACAACCCTCCCAGCCTGTTAGCAGAATTTAGCCAGAATCTGTTGTGTGTGGATGCTAGTCCAGGTTTTAAGTCAGTGGTTGTCTCTGCTCAGAGATGGCAATAAACAGATCAATAAGAATTGACCTGTTATGGTCCAGCCTTGAGGAGGGGTTGAATTCCATCCCTTTCGGAGAGAATCTATATCCTCTGTACCCTCCTGAAACTCTGCTTTTCTTCTTCCACCTCCTTCCCTGTTCCCGTTGCCCGTGGAGGGGCAGAGATAAGAGGAAGGTGAATAGGTGTGGGGTGAAAGTCAGGTTGTGAGATAAGTCCTTTCTCTTGGAGGAGAAAGACCATGCAAGGTCCTTCTGCCTCTTCAGCTTCCAGCCTGTCACCTGTTCTGCACCTGCTTTGCAGGCCTTTCCCTGGGGATATGGAGTGAAGAGCTCACCTCTGAGCCTAGGGTCCTCAGACTTTATATTCACAAACCATTCCTTGCATTGTGTTATGAAGTCTGAGGCTGGCACTGCTAAACATAAGTGGATTGAATAACACCCCCCATTTTCCAGGGGGTCAGGGGAGCTCTGTTATAATTCAGTAGGCAGAGCACTGGGGTGGGATCTGGACACTTGGCAGTAGCCCTGGTATGAACTAGGACAGGTCTTGGGCCCATGTGGGACCTTCATTTTCCTGTCTGTGAAACTTTAGGCCTCTACAGGCTCTGACCTTCCATGATGCTAGCTCTGCCTCTCACTTTAATTGAGAATTGGTGTTGATCATTTGCCTCTCATGTGTAGCACTGTTTCTCCCACCATTCCCTGATTTCACTTCGGGAACTTTATTCCACCCTGTTCTTAGCCATGTTGTTTGGTTAAGAGTAACTTCATGCCCCACTCCAGAATCATCCAGTCAATCTGCCTTCTCTGGCCCCTGTGGTAGATATAGGAAAATGCTTGCCACCCACTCAGAGCCAGTGGGAGGAGAAGGTGGATCTGAGGACTTGGGGAAATTCCCAGAAGAGGTGTCTTCTCCTGTGGCATGAAGGTGTGAACTCTGGAGCATCTGCAGTCATTTTGTTAACATGAGTAAGAGGTCTGGAGAAGTTGGGGAGGGGAAGGAAGTGGCCACTTTGCAAAGCCCCAGATTGAAGGCTAAGACATGTGAGGTGGAGTGGGAATCCCTGCTTGCAGGCTGAAAGACAGCTGGTTGGAAGGGCTGGTGTGGTGGGGGTGGGGAATTGGAGGTGGCTATATAGCCCACAGGAAACAGTTTAGATTGTCCTCAAGGCTGCTGGGTTTCCCAGAAGGGTGTGAGATGATCAGATGTGTGTTTTGTAAGGATGACTTTGTTGCCGGCTGGAGAAGGGTTAGCGTTTAGGGATGCAGGTGGCCCTTAGCTGTCCCAGGATGGCAGCTACAATTCAGAATGGGGCCACCGACCTTGGCCTTGGAGGTGCACATGGCATTCTGACTCATCGAATCTCTGCAGCATCTCTGATAGACTGAATTGCATTGTCCCCATTCTGTAGTTTAAAAAAGCACTTTCAGAGAAGTCCAGTATCTTGCTGAGTGTCACACAGCCAGGGGTCAGCTCCAAAGCCAACACTCTCCCCAACTGTCAGTGTCTCACCGCTGGGCCCTTCTTTCTCTCACCCTGTCTCTGAAGCCTTCAGCATCCTCCAGGACCAAGCTTGACATTTGTGTTCAACATGATTTCCTTCCTGCTCACAATAAATGTCAGACTGAATGATGGAAGTGATTCAGCAGGAAATAGAATTTGAGGGGGGAAAAAAGGAGCTGTGTAAAAACATTTGCAAACGGATTAAAAATTGGAGTCCACCAGCTCATGCCAACCGTACTTGGAAGTTGGGGAGATATTTTTAGACCATGGAATCCAAATGGCACAGATCGTGGGCTGGAAGGATGGAAATGCGAAGTATACTTTGCATCTAGCTGTGACCAGAGTTTGCTGCTGACTTTCTTCTTAGCTATAAAATAGCAGCATTCCAAATGCAGAATCCCCTGAATACACAGTATTTCTATTTATTTATTCTTTCCCCCTAAATGTACTGTCTTCCTCTTTTTATTGCCTCTTTCTCCTTTCACATCAGGAGTCCTGGGGCTCAGCCACCTGTTCTTGGAGGCCTCTGGAGAGATCTACATGTTGTTGACTTTTGAATCGTCTTCACATTTTTGGAGGCTAGTGAAAGCAGCCCCTTTTGAGCCAGCTGAGGAGTCCCAGGGAGCTTGTTGGCTCATGGATCCCAAAGGAGGTCAGGAGCAGGACCACATCAGGAGATGGGCTTTACCTGGGGCCAAGAACACCTGGATCAGGGGCTGGAGGACTGCCCTGATACCAGCTGTCTCTGTGCAGTCTCTGTGCAGACTGTCCCCATTTGGTGGGACCATGGTCACCGCCAGCATCTGAGCTTTATATCTCTCAGTCCCTAGAGACGGACTGCCCTTGCTTCTTTAGTTCTCAAGTTAGGAACACAGGCACCCGCTGCTGGATCCCTCTTCTCAACCTGTGTCCTGGGGGTTGGATCACAGGAGAGCAATGACAAATGCTGCAAAACAGGGACCAGAGACGTTCCCAAGAAAAGGGAGGCGGGCCTGTCAGAAGCCTGACGATAGATTTCACCAGATGTCATCTCCGGCTCAGCAGGCACTTTTCCAGATGCTTTACCTGTGTTAGTCCCTTTTAATCCTCACAACCACCCCATGATGTAGGTGCAGTTACATGGAAAATAAAAGGAGGGTTTGATTGCCCTGCAGGGTTCCTGGGATGCCGAACGAGATAGCATTTTTCAGTTGCCGAGGACAGTGTCCAGCATGTACTTCCTTTCCCTTCCTTTAGAAAGGTCTTCAGTTATTTTTATTTTGATCAGTGGAGTGCATGCATGTAACCCCAGCCCCGAATGGTACTCATAGGTTTAAAATGCAGAGCCACAGCCCAGCCTCGTCCTACCCCATTCCTAGCCCACTTCCAGAGGCAAAGCCCTCTCTTTCTGCCTCTTCTCGGACCTCCTGGTGGTTCTCGCCACATCTTTCAGCCACGGGCTTGGGCTGCCGTCTTTTGATGAATCAACTTTAGACATTTTTATTGATTTCCTGTTCTAGCTCAGATCCCTTCTGGTTTATGCGTTCTTTTCTTCTCTTTTCTCCCCCTGTCCACGCCCTCTGTCCCTCTGGTTTGTTACCTCTCTCCTCCTCTTCCATTGCATTCTCTTCTGCCCTCCAGTCATGCGGTCCTTCCTCCTCCCCCACCTTCTTTCTCCTGTCTTCTTTTCCTGTGTGCCAAACATGTCTTCTCCATCTCTCTCCCAGAAATCTTTCTTGAAAAGTATCTTTATTATTATCCTTTCCTTCTCATCCTGCCCTGTATGAGGGTTATTAATTATAGTCACATTGTCACTGATTTTAAAAACTGTTCTCTTGGGCTTCCCTGGCGGCTCAGTGGTAAAGAACCCACCTGCCACTGCAGAGGACACAGGTCTGGTCCCTGGTCTGGGAAGATTCCACATGCCACGGAGCAGCTGAGCCTGTGTGCTGCAGTATTGAACCAGTGCTTTAGAGGCTGCAAACTGCAGCTCCGGAAACCCACATGCCCTAGAGCCTGTGCTCTGCAACAAGAGAAGCCCCCGCAGCAGAAAGCTCATGCACTGCACCCAGAGAATAGACCCTGCTCGCTGCAGCCAGAGGAAAGCCCACACAGCACCGAAGACCCAGCACAGCCAAAAAAATAATAATAAATAAAAAATAAAAGCCCTGGGCTTTAACCTCTGCTGTGTTGTACCTCCCTCTTCTTTTTAAAGCTCTTTTTATGTATTTGTTTTTGGCTGTGCTGGGTCTTCTTTGCTCCTCGAGGGCTTTCTCTGGTTTCAGCGAGTAGGGGCTCCTCTTCGTTGCGGCGCAGAGGCTGCTCACCGCGGTGGCTTCTCTTGCTGTAGGGCACAGGCTCCAGGCACACAGGCTTCAGTAGTTGCGGTGCACTGGCTTCGTTGCTCCATCATGTGGAATCTTCTCAGACTTCCAGGGATGGAACCCGTGTCCCCTGGATTGACTGGCAGGTGGATTCTTATCCACTGTGTCCCCAGAGAAGTCCTGTTGTAGCTTCTTACCCACAAAAAAAAAAAAAAAAATTCTTTTTCTGCTATACATTACCTTACAGAGCCTTCAGGCCACCCCAAAGCATAGTTTTTGCTTCTCATTTTGTGAAGGAGGGCACTGAGCATCCTTGGACTCCAGGATGGACTCATTGTCACAAAAGAGAGTGAGAACCATGTGTGGAAGTTTGTTCAGGACCAGGTCCCATCGGACTCCCTCCCATTTCCCTCCAGAGGGGAGCCTGATCCTAGGAAGGGATCAGAAAATGTGTGTTGAATGGAATTGGACAAAAAGTCACATCCCTGGTGGTCAGATACATGGATATTCCTCTCCAACTTTTCTGCTCTGATTCCTTGAGGCCACGTACATACACATGTCGTCCCACATGTACCACTCACATGCTCTGGCTTGAAATTCATCTCCTATGTGTTTTTTATAGCTTTCTATAAATTCCAAATGCTGTTTGGGAGGCAGCCCACTTGTAACAAGCCCTTGGAGGTTTTTGTCCTCCTGATGCCCTGCATGATTCATGGGCTTGGAGAAAGAGAATCTGCCTCTTGTACTGTCAGTATTGAATATATGTGTGTGCGTGCATGCTCAGTCGTGTCCGACCCCACAGACTGTAACCTCCCAGGCTCATCTGTCCATGGGATTTCCCAGGCAAGAATACTGCAGTGGGTTGCCATTTCTTCCTTCCGGGAATCTTCCCGACCCAGAGATCGAACCCACGTCTCTTGTGTCTCCTGCGTTGGCAGGTGGGTTCTTTACCACTGGTGCCACCTGCGAAGCCCAAAATAGCTTCTTTGGAAAGTAGCTTTCAGAGTGGCAGTAAATCCTCTGGAAATTACCTGGAGTTAACTGTGGGCTGGTTAAGTGTCAGTAATTTCATGTTCCCTGGGCGTTTCTGCTGACACGTGAACATATGGCTTTAATGGTGTCCCATAGCTCTGGCAGCTCAGATGGTAAAGAATCTGCCTGTAATGCAGGAGACCCAGGTTTGATCTCTGGGTTTGGAATATCCCCTGGAGAAGGGAATGTCAGCCCATTCCAGTATTCTTGCCTGGAGAATTCCACGGACAGAGGAGCCTGACTGGCTACTGTCCATGCAGTTGCAAAGAGTCAGACAAAACTATGAAACTAACGCACACAGATGTATAGAACTTTGGAGCCGGAAGAGACCTTTGGGATGAAGAATCTGAGCCCAGAGAGGGGAGAGGGTGTGCCTAAGGACACACAGCTTGTTGGTGGCAAAGGACCCCTGGGTCTCTTGAGCTGTCTTTTCAGCCCCGTTGCTCTGCCTGTTTCCAGGCAGGGTCCCTGAGGTCAAGGTAATACATGTGCTGATGCAGCTGCCACACCGTTTATAGTGAGTGCCCTTCCTAGTTAGTTACTAATTGGACACCAGTCTCATTCAGTTCAGTTCAGTCGCTCAGTCGTGTCTGACTCTTTGCGACCCCATGGACTGCAGCTCACCAGGCCTCCCTGTCCATCGCGAACTCCCGGAGTTTACACAAACGCATGTCCATTGAGTCGGTGATGCCATCTAACCATCTCATTCTCTGTCGTCCCCTTCTCTTGCCTTCAATCCCTCCCAGCATCAGGGTCTTGTCAAATGAGTCAGCTCTTTGCATCAGGTGGCCAAAGTATTGGAGCTTCAGCTTCAGCATCAGTCCTTCCAATGAATATTCAGGACTGATTTCCTTTAG
The DNA here is from genome assembly GCF_019320065.1 of Cervus canadensis. NCBI lineage: Eukaryota > Metazoa > Chordata > Mammalia > Artiodactyla > Cervidae > Cervus > Cervus canadensis. Next base: position 2,145,415 of record NC_057397.1, on the reverse strand, counting down.
GATGGACTGGTTGGTTCTCCTTGCAGTCCAAGGGACTTTCAAGAGTCTTCTCCAACACCACAGTTCAAAAACATCAATTCTTTGGCGCTCAGCTTTCTTATAGTTCAACTCTTATATCCATACATGACTACTGGAAAAACCATAGCTTTGACTAGATGGACCTTTGTTGGCAAAGTAATGTCTCTGCTTTTTAATATGCTGTCTAGGTTGGTCATAACTTTCCTTCTAAGGAGCAAGCGACTTTTAATTTCATGGCTACAATCACCATCTGCAGTGATTTTGGAGCCCCCAAAAATAAAATCTGTCACTGTTTCCCCATCTATTTGCCATGAAGTGATGGGACCAGATGCCATGATCTTAGTTTTCTGAATGTTGAGTTTTAAGCCAATCTTTTCACTCTCCTCTTTCACTTTCATCAAGGGGCCCTTTAGTTCTTCCCTTTCTGCCATGAGAGTGGTGTCATCTGCATATCTGAGGTATTGATATTTCTCCCGGAAATCTTGATTCCAGTTTGTGCTTCATCTAGCCCAGCATTTCTCATGATGTACTCTGCATATAAGTTAATTAAGCAGGGTGACAATATACAACCTTGACATACTCCTTTCCCTATTCGGAACCAGTCGGTTGTTCCATGTCCAGTTCTAACTTTTGCTTCCTGACCTGCAAACAGATTTCTCAAGAGGCAGATCAGGTGGTCTGGTATTCATATCTCTTTAAGAATTTTCCAGAATTTGTTGTGATCCACACAAAGGCTTTGGTATAGTCAATAAAGCAGAAGTAGATGTTTTTCTCAAACTCTTTTGCTTTTTTGATGATCCAGTGGATGTTGGCAATTCGATCTCTTGTTCCTCTGCCTTTTCTATATCTAGCTTGAACTTCTGGAAGTTCATGGTTCACGTACTGTTGAAGCCTGGCTTGGAGAATTTTGAGCATTACTTTACTAGCATGTGAGATGAGTGCAATTGTGTGGTAGTTTGAGCATTCTTTGGGATTGCCTTTCTTTGGGATTGGAATGAAAACTGACCTTTTCCAGTCCTGTGGCCACTATTGAGTTTTCCAAATTTGCTGGCATATTGAGTGTAGCACTTTCACAGCATCATCTTTTAGGATTTGAAATAACTCAACTGGAATTCCATCACCTCCACTAACTTTGTTCATAGTGATGCTTCCTAAGACTCACTTGACTTTGTATTCCAGGATGTCTGGCTCTAGGTGAGTGAGCACACCATCATGATTATCTGGGTCATGAAGATCTTTTTTGTATACTTCTTCTGTGTATTCTTGCCACCTCTTCTTAATATCTTCTGCTTCTGTTAGGTCCATACCATTTCCATCCTTTATTGTGCCCATCTTTGCATGAAATGTTCCCTTGGTATCTCTAGTTTTCTTGATGAGATCTCTAGACTTTTCCATTCGTTGTTTTCCTCTATTTCTTTACATTGACCGCTGAAGAAGGCTTTTTTATCTCTCCTTGTCTCATTGGCCACCACTAAAGCATTGCCTTGACCAACACTTAAGATTGGTAGATCAATGCTGAGACTGGGAATGGGGAAACTGCTCCGGAGCCTTTAGGAATAAACATGTACCAGAAGATCACCTGGTGCTTTCTTTTCTTGCTTTGAGAGTAAAACAGTAACCTGCTTGTCCCTTCCATGCCCTCAGCCTGTAAAGAGCTCGACATTGGCACAGTTGGCTGATTAGGTACAGTTCAACTCTGTAGATGCTGGTGAAGTGCACTGTTGTGCCCACAACATCATGCAGAGTACCTGGATGACAGACTTCTTCCCTGGAAAACTGTGGAATGTTTTCCAGGCAAATGGAGAGGGCATGGAGAAAAATAGCCAAGTTCTGACCTCTTAAACAGAACCCTGGGATTAAATCAAGCTTTCTGAATGACTCTGGACCAGTTAGGTAACTCTTCTGGGTCTCCGTTTTCTCATCAGTGAAATGGGGTCATTGCAAGGTTTAAATAGGATTCTGTGTGTGAAATACCAGACACGTGGTCATTAATTCATTTGGTTCGGAGGACTAGGGAAGATGTATTCACGGCTTTACTGCGTATTGGGGAATTTTTCTTATTTCTTCTGATCATGGTCACCGTGCTCCAGTTAACTCATTCAGTCATTTTCACTCAAGAGTATTTATGGTGGGCACTGTGCTTAGCGTGTGGGGTGGGCCTGGAAGGTAATATGTCTCTGCCCACAGTGGACTCAGCATCATGGGGGAGCCAGGTAGGGCAGGCAGTGGGGTGCAGAGAGGAGGATGCCTCCTGGCCAGGGCTCACCCCTGCCATTTCCCATGGTGTCCCCTCCTCCGGGTCTTGCTTCCGGGCTTGATCCTCTGTCTCATGCTCCCGACTACAGCCTGACTCTTCCTTTCTGAAAAGCCAGATCTTCACTTCTCCATGAGGTGACAGTGACGTGAATGTGATGCTGTAATGCCCTGATTCACAACCTTTGGGACTGGGGTCTACTCCCCATCCTCTCACCTTCCCGAGCCTTGGTTTGCTAGTCTGTATAATGGGCCTGGGGTCATGAGAATTACAGGAGGACGTTAACTGAACACTGAGCCTGTTATCTGAAACCTTCCCAAGGTTTTAGCCCATGTCGTTACTCAGAAGCCCAAGGCCCCTTCTCACCAATTCAGTTGTTCTGAGAGTAAAACTCACTGTTTTTTAGGCTCCTTGGTCATCTCCAAAGTGCTGTCACTCACAGTGTTCCATTGAATGCTCACAGCCGGATGAAAGGGGCAGGAATTGTTATTTCCTCCACTTACATAAAAGAAACAAGCTTGGAGATGCTGAGTGATGTGAACAAGGTGCCCTGTCTGATTGGGTGTGAGCCGGGTGTTACCATTTGCCACGCTCTTCACCGTCTGCCGTCCTAAAGCCCGTGTTTCCCCAACAGTGATTGTGCTCCCAGCACCTGGCATCTGTCTGACGCTCACCGTGGGGGCCGTGGCTTTCTGTGGAGCCTTATTTCTTTTAGCGCTCAGTTTGCACAACCTGACAAAGCGGGTTTTATTCTCTGATTTCTTTATTTTCACAAGTAAGGAAACCAAGGAAGAGAAAAGTGACATGACTTGCCCAAGTTAAACCCACGCTGTTGGCCGGCATGCGGTGCTGTCTTTTTATGAGGAATCTATGCCTCACTGTTTTCAGTAACATGAATGATGCTGTTATATCCGGCATGGAGGCTCTCCACCAGGGACAGGACGCACGACCCAGACTGTAGCATGAAGACATGTATCGGAAGTCCCAGAGTTCATGTACAGAGTCTGAACGCAGAGCTTAATGTAGAAATGAGTCGTGGCCGGATGAGAGTGGGAGAGAAAACACAGGAGACAGATGAGAAAGTTCTGGAAAGAGCCTGGGTTAAACGAAGGGGAGAAACACTGAATCATCTCCATGTTATCATCAGAGCGTGAGCTCTGGAGCCAGACTGCCTGAGTGCAAAGCCCAGCCCTGAAACTCTTCCCAGCGATGTCACTTTGGACAAGTTACTAAGCTTCTCTGCGCCTGTCAGGTGTCTGGTCAGAAGAAAGGGGTCACAAGCGGAGCTTGTCTCCCAGGCTTGCTATGAGCATTAAATGACTTGGTATTTATAAATACCCAGCTGAGAATATTGTCTGGCACCAAGCTATGGATGTCGTGGTTAGGTAAACAAGGAGAACACATAGGTGGGGAGAAGAGTCTTAGGCAATGGGTGACCTCACTAGGGTCCTGACAGGTACAGGAGGGGAACCTGAGTCCAGGACCCCTTGGACCTTCCCAGGTAAGTCCATGCTGCTTCCCTTACAGGGCACTGCAAGGGAACTGCTGCAAAACTGAGGAAGCAAAACAATAAGACACCCATCTTCCTCTTGGTTTTCCTTCCTCTTGGTTCTCTCCTTTGAGACGAGCATCCCAGTGAGGGATGTGTGTCTGTGTCTGGGGTGAGGGGTTTGGGGTGCTCAGTGGGGAAGTGGAGGTAGTGAGGGGTGATGGTGGTAGATTTTAGACCAAGCCCCTTTTCTCCCCGCCTTCCGAGAACCCAGGCTCTCAGTCATCTCCGACCTGTGGGCATCTGTGTCCCGGCCCCTTTTCAGGTCCCTTTGATGCTCACTAATGCTGTTTTTCAATTAAATTATTCTTAGCTCCGGAATCTACCCAATTAAAGAAGCAATTTTCTGTACTTTCCCTGGAAGCGATGGCTTACCTGGTTTGGTGGTGCCTTTAGCAGTGAACAAAGCAGAATGAATACTCCTGGGCCACCTGCTCTAATTGGTAGTGCTGCCGAGGGAGGGTGGGTGTGATTTCTGTCGTGGGGTGGATTGCTACAAAAGCTGACAGTGAAACAGACTAGTCAAATGTCAGGTCTCCCCCCACCTCCTTCCCACCTTTATTTCCAAAGGTTATGCCCAAGCAGGGCTCAGCGATAGCTTTGCGATTTGTGATTCTAATTTCCTTGGAAATAAGGCTAAATAGAGCTTTGTCATTCCTCTCCGTGTGGATTATCAGCCACAGATGAGGATTTATGGCTTGAGCCTCTCCTGCCTCCAGAGACCCGTCTCCGGGGCAGAGATGTGATGTCTGAGCAGATGAGGGAGAGGGTGTTGGGGGTGGGGGTGGGGACTGGGTGTTCTCGGTTAAAAATACCTCAAATATATTTTTCTTCTAAATCTGGAGGAGAGAGAAACATACGCTGCTAGAGCTTCAGGTTGCCTGGTTATGAATAAAATTCAAAGCAAGATGTTGAAAGGAGCAAAATGCTCTCCGCACCAGGGGAGGGATCTTCTGCCCTGGATATTTATTTGGGGAAGGAAAATGAGAAAGCTTTGCCTTCACGGGATCAGTTGAAGACCAGCACGTGGGGCTCCCCAGGCTGAGAGATAGAGCAGGTTTCCCAGGGAGCTTGTGGGAACAGAGAGAGGACCTGACCCATCGTGGTTGAAGCCAGCATTTGAGTTTAGTGTGGGACATTAGAGCCTGGTCCTCCAGCCTTTTATTCATTCTACAAATAGTTTTAGCTCCTACTGCATGCCAGGCTCTGTGCCGGCATGAGGGGAGCCGACATGGAGTACCACCTGCAGTTACAATTTATCGTTTATTCCCTGGTGGCTCAGATGGTAGAAATCCACCTGTAGTGTGGGAGACCCAGGCTTGATCTCTGGGTCGGGAAGATCCCCTGGAGGAGGGCATGGCAACCCACTCCCATGGGAGAATCCCACGGACAGAGGAACCTCATCCATGGGGTCGCAAAGAGTCAGATATGACTGAGCAACTAACACTGTTACCCCTTATGGGCTTCCCAGGTGGCACCCGTGGCAAAGAGCCCACCTGCCAATGCAGGAGACGTAAGAGACTCGAGTTATATCCCTGGGTCAGGAAGATCTCCTGGGGGAGGACATGGCAACCCACTCAGTTTTCTCGCCTGGAGAATCCCATGGACAGGGGAGCCTGGTGGGCTACAGTCCACAGACTCGCAAAGTCAGACACGACCAAAGTGATTTAGCACGCACACACAAAGGTCCTTATAGTGTTTGAATGTGGTGATGTGAAAGTCAGGACTCATTTCCACGTCTAAGTATTACCTTAAGAATTTTGTTGATAATTCCACTTGTTATTGCCTCAGCAGGGCGAAGCTTCTCCAAATTAAAGTTAATTAAAAACTATCTAAGAACTACACGGACTCAAGAAAGTTTGTCTTACTAGACATTTTGTCAATAGAGTGCATATTATTTGAAAATCTTAATTATAGAATATAATGCATTTTCTGGAAGGAAGGCAAAGAAATTCTATGGCGTAAATACATAATTATTATGAATTGTTTTTTTTTAAAGCCATTTAATAAATTGGCTCTGCTCTTCTTTCACGGGCCAGCTCTTGCAGAGCTGGGGCAGGGGTGTGGAAGCTGGTGGAGGTGGTAGAGACTTGACTCACGCAGAGTGACGAGGAAAAGCTTGGAGGGTACCAAGTTCAAGGAGCCATCTTTCTGCATCTGGGTTCTTGAAAAAATGATCTATGCTTATTTTCCTTGGGCTTCTGTTTGTTACTCAGTTTGGGTTTGGATCCAGTTTGATTTTGGGCAGATTGCTCTCAGTTTCTTTATGTGTAAAGCAGGGATGACAAAGACATACTTCCAAGATGCTGGGAGATGAAATGGAGGTAGCCTGCGGTGGCTAAGTTCAGGTTGCCGTGGGCTGATATCCTGGTTTCTGTACTTGCTCGTGGTTACCTATGTTCTCTGAGCTCTCGTTCCCCAGCTGTAAGGAGAGTCATCACTGCCTCTGCCTTTTTTGTGAGGATCAGAGTCAACTGACATGGGAACGCTGAGCTTCTTTTGTTCCCTTGACTAAATACCGCCACACTCATTTGTTCATTCACTATTTTATCCCACAGAATTGTCTTCTTGACTGAACGGCCTGTGGGATTTTAGTTCCCTGTCCAGGGGTCGAACCTGTGTGCCCTGCAGTGGAAGTGCAGAGTCTTCACCACTGAACCGTCGGTCCAAACCTTTGCCTTTGTGGAATGAGCATTCTAGTTGGGGAGGCCAATGATAAATACACCAAATGTGAAAATTTTACAGTCTGTTACACAGTGATAACTGTAGAAGAAAATAGAGGGTGATGGAAAGATTTGGCAACTTTAAAATACCATGGAAAATAGTATATTTTTCTTCCCTTGTGGCTCAGCTGGTTAAACAATCTGCTTGCAATGCAGGAGACTGGGGTTCAATGCCTGGGTTGGGAAGATCCCCTGAAAAAGGAACTGGCAACCCACTCCAGTATTCTTGCCTGGAGAATTCCATGGATCATATAGCTCAGGGGGTGGCAAAGAGTTGGACATGACTGAGCAACTTTCACTTTCAAGTATATATGTTAAAAAATAAGACAATCAATTCAACATACTCTAATCACAACCTTCTTTCAACTTCCAGAAAGCAATGCCCAGCCTTTACACATGCATTGGTTGAGTTCCCCAGGTGAGTTTTGGAAAATTAGAATACTGTGTTGGGGAGCAGAAATGAAACCATCCTTGTTGACTTGAAAAGACAGCTGACCCAAAAGGCAATGTCGAAGCCATAGGCTGTACACATCCCTTCTCTCTTGAGTCAGAACTAGTTCACACATCAATGGGTGGTTTTCCACAAGCAGATGGCCTGTGGGAGCTCTTCATGGAATTGGGGAACGGTAGGGGCTAAGGATCCAGAGAAATGGCAGCCCTGACTTTTACAATATCCTGGTCCCGACTCTTAAGTGAAAGGATTAAATGAACACTTGGAGAGTTCGGGATGCCTGCTTAAATTCTCCTCCTACAGCATAAGACTCTTTGACCCCATGGCCTTTGGGCATTGAAACAGCCAATCATTCTAGTAACCCACATGGGGATTCTTCATCCACCATGGAGAGACAGTACTGTTCTGTTTCACCTAGAATCTGGGGTCTGGCATTGCTATACCTGCTGGTGTATTCTTTCTTTTCAAGTGCTGACAGTTTATTTGCAGCATCAACTGGACCATTAGTTCAACAAATACTCCGTGAGCACCTTATCTGTACCCGGCACCATGACAGCCACTGGAGATGCAAGCAAAAGAGACAAAAATTCTTACCCACATGGAGATTTCGGTCTAGCGGAGAAAGTGAAGTGAAGTCACTCAGTCGTGTCCGACTCTTTGTGACCCCATGGACTGTAGCCCACCAGGCTCCTCTGTCCATGGGACTTTCCAGGCAAGAATGCTGGAGTGGGTTGCCATTTCCTTCTCCAGGGGATTTTCCCAGCCCAGGGATTGAACCCGGGTCTCCTGCATTGCAGACAGACGCTTTACCATCTGAGCCACCAGGGAAACCCTTAGCGGAGAAAATAGATGTTTAAATGAGAAAGAGTCACCCTGGCTACACTTTTCTTTGTGGAACAGAGGGGCAAGTCTCTGAAGGAAGGAGACCAACCAGAAGGTTGGTAAGGACGTTGCTGGAATAACGTTACAGTGTAAGAAATTCAGCATGCCGTTTAACCTAGTTGAAGTGTTCAGCTTTAATGTATTTAAATAAATTCTTGATTGATTTAAACCCTGGACTTCAAAACAACCTCCAATATTTTGACAGATTGCAGTTTGGATTGGTCTTGGGTTTTTGCCATGTTCATTCGTTTTCTGCCTTAGGCCCTTGGTGTCTCAGCTGGTCACATCTCTACCACCAGGAAGCTGGGTTGCCATGGATTCTTACCCTAACCCTGATTAATTCGATTCTGATTCACTCTCCGAACATGCGCTGAGGGCCTGCCATGCGCCCCATCCCATGCCAGGTGCTGCAATGTAGTGATAAACAGAATGGGGTCCCTTGGGAACATGAATTTCCGTGTTGAGTCAATAGAGAATCAGCGTGCAAATTTGGGCTGTGAATTGAGTTAAGTTAAATGAAATCAGTGAGAGCTTTTACCAGTGGTTCTCAGTGAGCAACTCCATGAAGTCGATTTTATTAAAATCACTTTAGAGAAAGTGAGACTGATGCCTAGCAAGTAAAGTTACTGGTTCAAGGTTGTACAGTTGGTTGCTGTAGTCGCTAAGTCATGTCTGACTCTTTGTGACCCCATGGACTGCAGCACGCCGGGCTCCCCCGTCCTCCAGTCTCCCGGAGTTTGCTCACATTCATGTCCATTGAGTTGGTGATTCTATCTAACCATCTCAAATCCTCTGCCACCTCCTTCTTCTTTTGCCTTCAGTCTTTTCCAACATCAGGGTCTTTTCCAATGAGTCAGCTCTTTGCATGGGGTGGCCAAAGTGTTGGAGCTTCAGCATCAGTCCTTCCAATGAATATTCAGAGTTAATTTCCTTCAGGATTGACTAGTTTGATCTCCTTGCACGCCAAGGGACTCTCAGAAGTTCTTCTCCAGCACTACTGTGGGGAAAATAAATGTGATGTGACTCCAGGGTCCCTGGACCTGCCTAAAGGGCCCCGGCAGGAAGGATGTCTTCAGTAGAGCCATAGAAATGAGGCCTCCCTAGATGTGCTCTCAGAACGACACTTACTCTTCTTTCCTTCCAGTCTGGGGACTCTGGGTCCACCTGCTAAGGAGGACAACCAGCGTGCCTCAATCTGTATATCCAATTACGTGAGGATACCCAGGAGCCTGGATAATGGAAGGGGTCAGATCCTGGGGAGAACTTCTGGCTTTGTTGGACATGCCCACAGTGAGCTCTGAGGCACTGGGACCAGGAGACACAGGAATGACTGAGGATTCCCTGGAGATCACATCTGGACAGCCAGGGCATTGTGCCCCCTGATAGAGAAGGCAGAACCAGGAGGGGTGCTCAGCCAGAACATAGTAGCAAGAGCACAACCCTGCAAGTAGGTGCCTGACTCCTCCCATCTCCAGTCTCACTGGGCTCTGGGAGAATAGGATTCTGGTGTGAGTACCGGCAGGTGCGGGAGCCTCTCCTGGTCTAGTGATGCCTAAAAATGGTCCATGACCGTGATGAGGACACACTCTCTTAGGGGACATAGGAGGGAAGAACCCCAGAGTGTGGGGTTTCATGGAATATGGGTGGCCCCTGAAGGGAGGCTGGGCTGAACTGGATCTGGTGCTACCTGGAGACAGTGTGAGGAAGGAAGATTCTAGGACCTAATCCCATCAGGTGGAGCATGAGGAGTTATCATCAGGCACACAGGCAGGGCCTCAGCCCTGTATGTACAGTATGCACTGTGTTCGTGGAGTGAGGGGAGAGTGGGCGGGGTGAGGGGGACCCCAAAGTATGCAGCCAGGAGAGTATGTGACTCGTGAGGAGTAGACGGTCCAAGCCACCCCCACTGAGCCTTCATATTGATGCTTGGAGGAGAGTGGCATTGGGCACTTTGGGATGGAAAGGGGCTACAGGGGGGAGGGTAATTGAGCTCTTTTGAGATGTATTCTTTGATCAGCCTTTGAGAGTGTAAAGGGGAAAATCTTCCCACTGATGCCCTGTGGGGAGAGGCCCACTGCAATGAGTGAATACTTCCTCTCGCCAAAGCCAGCTGTTCTGAACGCACGGGGAGGAGCTTGTGGCAATGGTTGATTTCTCCACCGCTTGCCTGGCTTCTGTAGGTGTCTGTCTTCTGGAATGGGGTGGTTCTCAGTGACTCAGGACTTCTGTCGAAACTGACCGTGACAACTGGAAAGGCTCTGGCAGACCCCCTTGTTCATTCAGCTCCTTGACTGCAGACAGGAGAAAACCAATCAAGCCCAGGGAAGGGAAGGGACTTGCCCGAAGTCACACGGTTGAAGACCCAAGACCGGCGCTTCAGGCCTTTTGGCTCAATTCAGTGACCTTTCCTTGCTGAATTGAGGGGGTGCTTGGAAGCACTCGGTTCAGCAAGTTTCTTATGAGTCTTCCCACTAGAATTGCTGGGGCGCTTTTCGAATTTCTGATGGCTGTGTCTTGCTCCACCTTAGAAATTTTGATTTATTTAGTCTGGAATAGATACTGAGATTATGTTTGTTTTTGAATCTTTTGGGGGTGATTCTGATGTGTAGCCAGGGCTGAGAACCCTTGACTCAGACTAGTTCCAAATGATGCTTATAAGGGAAGGTCTGGGTGGGGATCTAACCAAAGCACACACCGAAGATGACTTCTAAGCAGAAATAGCTCATGAAAGAAGCAGGAAGTCTCTCTGTTTGAAGTAGCCTCTGAATGACAGTCAACTACTGAGGCCAAGGTTAAGTCCCTTACATTTTATGCCCAGTTCTTGGCACAGGGCATGGCAGGGAGTTGGTGTTTGAGTGTTAAGAGCTGCTTGTTGAATGAATGAATGAATGAATGGGAGCACTTGATTCTGGAAGCAGTCTAAGGCAGTGAGCAGAGTGATTGGAAAACTCCCATTCTTTAGATACTTTCTCCTTGGATTTGATGATACAACACTGTGATAAACTTTGAGAGTGAATCTAGACATACTCTTTGGAATAAGAAAAAAAATCAGTGTTTAAGAGGATAGGGCATGTAGTGAGTGGTTGGAATCTTAAAGTCAAGATTACTCTTCTGTTTTCAGTAGTTCTAGTTAGCTGGATGACCGTGGCCTTGGGATCACATTTTCTGTGTTAGTTTCATCATCTATCAAATAAGGATATGGTGCCTCTACTTCCTGCCTCCTTCAGCTATTCATTCAGTACACATGGATGGGGCATCTGCTGGGAGCCAGCTGTGGGCTAGGTGCTGAGGCTGCAGATGCCTACTTGCCCAGAGCTCTTCATGCCATCAACTCCTTCATTCCTTGCTGACGAGCACATGTCGAGTGCCCATGGTGTACCTGGCACTGTGCTTGGGGGATCAAAACTGATGGATCTGGGGCAAGTGCTTTCAGATAGTGTTTTGAAAAATACAAAGCATTGATCCAAACAGGGTCACCCCTGTGGAACGGCATGAAATGGCTAACCCATCCTTCAAAAACTAAGCTTGAAAATCCCATGGAGGTCTTCCTGACCTCCCTCGGGGGTACCGCTTTTATCATATCATAGACTGATGTTCCGTTTGGATGTCTGTTCCTTCCATCATTGTGTAAGCATGTCTTCTATTCAGTGTCAGCCCCAGGAACCCAATGGGTGCTTAATATCTGCTTATTTAACTGAGTATTTGAATATACTAGTTTTGTGCCAGTGGTATTCTAAAATACATTTATGTAGTATTGTTGGTGAGGCATGTAGTTTTACAAAAGGTAATTTACATATACAATTTAAGCTGGGTATACCTTGCTGTGTCTTCCACTTTCAAGATGTGATAAAGGAAATCTAGCTTTTTAAGGGTCAATCATTTTTTAGTGATCTTTAGAAAGCTTGTGTGTGTGTGTGTGTGTGTGTGTTTTCTCTAGGATGGTGGATGAGAAGGGAATGCTGACTAATTTCTGTGTGCTGGTTTCCAGGGACCAGAGGCTGTGGTTGCTATTTCAAAGTGTTTGCGTTAATTATGGTAATAATGTTTTGTAAATAAGTTGCCTTCTGCAAAAGTGGCTTAGGTGTGCTTCCAAGGAATTTTGGACTAGCTGTGGCAGCCATTCCCAGTTGGAAGCGACTTCTCTGGCGGCAGGAAAGAATGAAGAGAGAGAGCACAGCCAGCAGAAGGACTGTGCTTTACAGAAAGGATCAGAGAAAGGAGTGGGAGGTGGAAGGGGAAATGCTACATGGAGAGAGACACAGAGCAAGGCAGATGGAGTGAGGGAGGTGGGAAGCGTTGGGGTGGAGGGGGACCTTAAGAGCCGAGATGCACAGACAGATGGAGGGGGAGACCACGCTGCAGAGGGACAGACAGAGGGGGACACACACATGCTGGGATCAGAGGCGTGGAGGCAGACACCCTGGGAGAGACCAGGGAGAAAGAGAAGGAAAGAGAGACACACAGAGAGAACCCAGGGAGCATCCTCAGGCTGAGGCATGATTGCTAGCTAGATCGTAGCCAGGAAGCCTTGCCTAGAATTAGTCCATGGGGGATTTTTAATAAAATCTTTAAAGTGATTAAAAGCCATTTTATTGAAAAGAGATCTGGGCCTGTTTGGTGTAAAGAGACCAGCCTGGGCCACTTTCTCCTTTGTGCTGAGCTGCTGTTTCGGTTGGTCGTGTGTGTGTGTGTGTGTGTGTGTGTGTGTGTGAGAGAGAGAGAGAGAGAGGGTGGGGTCGGGGAGTGTTGTGGATTCCTCCTCTCTTTTCCTCCTGTCTGTGACTGGCCAGGGAGCATCCCCTCCCCATGTAATTTGGGAGGGAATGTGTTCAGAGCCCAGCAACAGCCTTTGGTTTCTTCGGCGTTGCTGCTCAGACCCCAAGTCTTGCTGGCATCAGGGAGTTATTTTTACACTTTAAATCACTGTTGCTGAGAACAGAGGCAGCTTGAGGCCATTTGTTCGCTCCTGGGACATCTATGGGAATCAGATCGGGTAGGAATTTAAGGCTTAATCAGGAGATCGTACAGTTATCCAAGAGGGTGGTCAGAATGGTGTCTTGCTGTCTTGTCCTGGAGTCAGTGGCCCCAGCCTGGCCCCTCACCATGATGCCATTAGTTAGACTAAAGGAGACAGAGCAAGGAAGACGAGGTGGGGCCTCCAAAGTCACTAGTTCAGTCTTTTCATTTTGCAGATAAAGAGACGAAGGCACTGCGGGGGACAGACGAGAAGCTCAAGGTTCTGTGTGTGAGGCTGGTGTTCTTTTCCAGTTGAGGGAAGAAGGACTTGTTGTTCAGTTGATAAGTCATGTCTGACTCTTAGCAACAGCATGGACTCTAGCACCCCAGGCTCTTCTGTCCTCCACTGTTTCCCAGAGTTTGCTCAGATTCATATCCATTGAGTCAGTGATGCCATCCAACCATCTCATCCTCTGCCGTCTCCTTCTGTTTTTGCCTTCAGTCTTTCCCAGTATTAGGATCTTTTCCAGTGAGTCCGCTGTTCGCATCAGGTGGCCAAAGTATTGGAGCTTCGGCATCAGTCCTTGCAATGATTTTTCAGGGTTGATTTCCTTTCGGATTGACTGGTTTGATTTCCTTGCTGTCCACAGGAGGGACAGCACTTAAGCCATGAACCTGCAGAATGACCCACTGCCTTTCCTGTGGCAGGCATCACTAGTCAATCTCAGGCATCACTAATCAATCCTGATCTGCTCCTGCCAGAGCCTTCTCAAGCAGTGTTTGGGGAAACACCTGTCATCATTTAGATTCTGCATGCAGGACAAGTCCTCTTTCCCCTCCTTGTACCACAGAGTGCTCCCCTGCTGACCTGTGTTTGTCTTTCTTATGTGGGTAGTTTTATAGTAATAATCTGTGGCCCACTATCCATTGACTGATAATAACACATGTAATGTCGTTACAGGGAATCTAATCCATCCATTCTAGGAGTCCAAGTGCTATTTGTGTGTGAGTGTGAGGAAGCAGGAAGGGATCAAGAGTCCTGTCTCAGTGGTTATTGATGTCTTTGCTTTTCTATTTCTTTCCTTGAGGGCAAGAGAGCTTAGGACAGGCAGAGCTAGAATTTGAACCCAGAGCCAATGACTCCAAAGCCTGCGATCTTTCCCAGCCCAGGATGTGGGCTCCTGCCAAAAGCTTGCTGCAGAATCTGATTTTGAGTAAACGGCTCTGCTCATGTGCTCATCTTGCCAGTCACTCTCGGTGCCGCGTCTGTGTTTGCGTTCTAGCACACCTGGGCGTTCTTTAATGAGAGAACTCGTTTCCTTCCCGGTTTCTCTTCGTGTTGTCCCATTGTGGTGGCTGAGAGAACCAAAGCCGTCTAAATGAATTCAGGCATTGTCTGAGAATCGGAGAACAAGGGAAGCAGTCAGTGAGCTGAATACGGCCGAGGATGGAAAACACAGCTTCATCAAGCTGACAGGAGTTGTGGCCCACTTCAATCACAGGAACATGACCACGCATGCAAATGTGCGGGACAGACACCTTCCCAGATTCATATTCATGCCGTGGAGGATATTCAGCCATTACAGAGGAGTCCCCCAGAGGTTCCTCTAGAGAACACACTTCTTAGTGCATTTAAAATAACTCTCCAGGTACACAACTACTGTCTACACAGAGGAGGTTTTTGGGGTCATGGCTGTTAGGAAGGGATACATAACACTGATTATAAAAAAACTATATGTAGATATTGAAGAAAGAGACGAGTAATGAACAGATACCATAGTAACATCTGCTAGTGGGTGTGCCTCTGTGCTATGCATTTCCCTTACAATTTCTCCTTTACCTTCCTAAAGACCTCTCAAAGCAGCTATTATTATTGTCATCATTAATTTTTTTTTTCATTTATTTATTCAGTTTTGATCGTACTGGGTTTCCATTGCTGTGCCCGGGCATTCTCTCATTGCAGTGAGCAAGGACTGCTCTTCGCTGCGGTGCGTGGGCTTATTGCAGTGGCTTCTCTTGTGCATCACGGGCTCCAGCCCTTGTGGTGCATGGGTTTAGCTGCTCTGCAGCGTGTGGGATCTTTCTGGATCAGGGATCAAACCCATGTCCCCTGCATTGGCAGGCGGAATCTTAAACACTGGACCACCAGGGAAGTCCTATTATCATTTCTAAGGTGAGGAAGTTAAGGCCCAGTACATTTTTTTGTCTGAAGTCACCCAGCTAGCAAGTGATGGAGTTTACATCTTACTTCTCTTATCGGGTGGTTACAGGAGAAAAGAGAATATGTATGATGATTTAGAATGGAGCCTGGTATGCAGTAAGCCTTCTGTGCAGTAAGCTGATCTCTTTATCCTGGGATGGTGTATTACATGTCTGTCTTATGAGTGCATGGCATGTGGCTGTTATCTAGTGGAGGGCAGGTCTCTGCTGAAGACCCACATGCTGCTCTGATTTGTGGGCAGATGAAACATGGATTGGAGGGTCCTTCTTCACCCACAGCTGTGCTCACAATTTCTGATCTCCAAAGGTGTCTGGAATCCCTAAAGTAGTAGGATCTCGAGATGAGATCATCCTGTATTACCTGCATCTTGCATGCATGCTCAGTCGCATCCGACTCTGCAACCCCATGAACTGTAACCTGCCAGCCTCCTCTGTCCATGGGATTCTGTCCATGGGATTCTCCTCTGTCCATGGGATCCAGGACAGATTCTGTCCTGGGATTCTACAGGCAAGAATACTGGAGTGGGTTGTGATTTCCTCCTCCAGGGGATCTTTCCAACCCAGGAATCAAACCCATGTCTCCCTCATTGGCAGGTGGATTCTTTACCACTGAGCCACTTGGGAAGCCCAGGGTGGGCTCTAAATCCAGTGACAAGTGTCCTCGTAAGAGATACTCAGAGGAGAGACACATGGAGGGTAGAGGAGAAAGCCTTGTGAGAGTCAAGGCAGAGACTGGAGTGATGTTGCCACAACTTGAGAAACACCTGGAGTCACCAGAAGCTAGAAGAAGCAAAGATTCTCTCAGAAGTCCAAAATCAAGGTGTGGGTAGGGCCGCCTCTCCTGAAAGAGCCTTCAGACTATGTGTCTGTTGTGTTAACCCTCCATGTTCATGATCCGTCATTATGGCAGCCCTAGGAAGCTAAATGTTGAAAGGACTGATGTTGAAGCTGAAACTGCAATACTTTGGCCACGTGATGCAAAGAGCTGACTCATTTGAAAAGACCCTGATGCTGGGAAAGATTGAAGGTGGGGGGAGAAGGGGACGACAGAGGATGAGATGGTTGGATGGCATCACCAACTCAATGGATATGAGTTTGGGTAAACTCCAGGAGTTGGTGATGGACAGGGAGGCCTGCAGGCTGCAGTCCGTGGAGTCGCAAAGAGTCGGACACAACTGAGCAACTGAACTGAACTGAACTGAGGAAGCTAAAATGCTCGTGGTATCTATATAGCCTTTCTACCGGTGGGGCATAAAGATGACAAGCACGAGCGCCAGGAGCTCTGGGCTTTGCCCTGGCCTGCCACTAATTGGCTGTGGCCTTGGAGCAATCTGTTTTGCTTTCTGGACCTCAGTCTTCTTGTCTCCAAAATGAAGAGTGAGGCTGAAATCCTGGAGGATGCTGGGACTGAGTGGTCAACCTTCGGAAGGGAATGGAGGCTGAGGTGCAAGGGGACACGTGAGGAAGGAAGCAGGGTCCAGGACGTGTCACGTGGGCCGGGGAGTCTGCACCCACCCGCGTCAGCCATGGATCCTGCCCTCTCCCCCTTAGCTGGGCCTGGCGCTGGGGTAAGGATGGGGGCTGCTGGTGGAAACTGGTTGATTCCAGGCTGAAACAGGATTGTGACATGACAGAAAAGAAAAAGACGAATAACAAGCCCTCCATTTGAGATCATTTGGCTGCAAATGATGGGAGACACATTTAGGATATTCCTGCTGTGGGTTTTTTTTTTTTTTTTTTTGAAATCCCAGAAATAATTCTTTTGACCTAGTTTTGGTCGTGCTCAGGATGTGGTTATAGTTAACGCAGCTGAAGTACAGTGTGCGCTCTCAGTGTCCCTAAGTCACCTTCGGGCCTGCGTGTCTGCTTGGGGCTCGGTGTCTAGATGGGAGCGGGGTGGGGTCAGGGTGGGCAAGGGGTGTCAGGGCTGCTGGACCCCCTGAAACCTGAGAGGTCGGTGCGGCTCAGGGGTCAGGGATGTGGACTCTGGAGTGAATCTGCAGCTCTGCCGCTTGTGGCTGTGTGGCTTTAGGTAAGTTACCCACCTCTCTGAACCCCAGTTTACTCACCTGCAGAATGGGGTGACTTTACCCTCCTGAAAGGATTCCCTTGTTCCAGCGCCACAACAGCTCTGCGAGGCCAGAGCCGCTAGTGACCTCATGTTACGGATGAGGTCTCAGGTCCCTGGGACCACAGAGAGGTTGGATGAGTGTCTTATAGTCACATCTCATGGCCATGAGAATTTCCAAGCCAGGACCCTGGCCAGAGTCCACACTCTCTATCTGCCTCTTCCTGCCTTTCCTGAGGGGTGTTCTGTAGTGACTGTTGCCTTTGGTGGAAGAAGCTAAACCTTGCACGATCGGGGGGCCCAGGTTTCTGGAAAGTGGCCCCGATTCAGTGGAATGTGGACCAAGTCCTGGAATGCCGATGTATGTCAAGTGGGCAGCTTTACCATCTGTTCCCGGGAATGCTTCCTTTTGGTCCCTGCTGGTGGTGGTGGTCTGGCCTGGCAGCCTGTGTTGTCCAGAGGGCGTGTCCACTATGTCCTCCCCTTCCACACAGCAGCAGAGGGAGGGGCACGTGGTAATACCTCCATTTTGTCAGATGACATTGAACAAAGAGTTGTGGCCTCTCCCTGCCCTTGGAGAAGGACCTGGCGTCTTCACAGCGGGGTGATTAGGATGTGAGAGTCCTGGAAAGGGGCTCCCAGTTGGACGAGGCGAGGCCTCCTGGCCCCCTGCCACGTATCCGGTCTCAGCTCCCTTCCACCCTCCTCCAGGGCCTGTTCCCCTCACTGACCCAGGTCTCACACCACTGCGTGCTGGTTCATGACTCTGTGCTTTCGCTCATGCTGTTCCTTCTACCAGAAATGCTTTTCCCTCTCATTCTCCACCATCTGCTCCACAAAGGTTCCTTTGATTCCTCAGACCTTGGCTTAAAGATCTATCCCTTCTTCTCCCAGGCAGCTGAGATTCTAGTTGCAGAGACAGACAGACAGATGAGTAAACGGACACATAATTGTACATTATGACTTGGAAACAAAGATGTTGGTGAAACGGAGGGCTGTGGGAGGACGCATCTCCGAGGTGCAGCTGTAGGGTGAGGGGCCGGTTATGCCCGGGGATGCTGTGTGGGCAGAGTGGCTGGTGAAGGAGAACCATGTTCCGAGGTGGGAAAGCGTCTGTGTTCCGAGAACTAAGGGCCAGTGGAGCAGAAGTGTCCTGCAGGACAGGGAGAGCGGGAGGCAGTGAGTTTGCAGAGGTCCCCCTGCAGGATTGGGAGTTAGATTTACACGGAAACGCAGTGTGTGCTGCGGGGCCAGCCCTCTGGCTGTTGCATTTCTTCTGGAAGAGGATGTGAAGATGAAGGGAAAGGGAAGGGTCCGAGGTGCCTGGTGGGTCTCTGGTTGGAGTAGCTGGGTCAGATGGTGGTGCCATTTCCTGAGAAGAGACCAGTTTGGAGGCGAAATCCAGCGGTGTGTTTGGGACTCTTCAGGCACTCATGGTGGGTGACAGCTGGCGGAGGCCCAGAAGAGGCAGTGGGTGGAGGGGCAGAAGCTCGGCATGGAGGTTCCCGACCTTTCTGTCTTCCTGGTGGTGGTGGTGCAGCCCCAGGGCTCCGGGGCTTATGATGCTGTTGGCAGACAGACGGGGAGAGGCAGAGATGGGGCAGGGGCACCAGTCTGGTGGTTTGAACCTGGGTCACTCCCGGCTCCCCTTAAGGAACCAGGGTCACGTTTTCCCGTCTTCGGGATCCAGGTGTCTCCCTCATTCCCTGTTTGAAAAAGCACGTTTCATCTGTGATTCTGCTGTCAGATCCAGGGCCTATGACTCATGTCACGGGATTATCTTCCCTGTGTTTCCATTTGTTCCTGCTTTATTTAGGCTTATTCCTCATCTTCCGGTTTTGGAAGACATTTTTTTCTTTTTCTTTTTTTTTTTTTGCGGCAGACAGAATCGCCCATCGAGATGGAAAAGACCACTTCTGCCTTTCATCTGTTGCTCATCCACCATCTGTCCCAAACCATCCCCATCTTGTTTTCCTTCCTCCTCCAGAAGATTGCGCAGCACAAGTTTGGTCATTCCTGGTGTTTTTCTTCTACACCTTCTGGGTTTGCATCTTCCTCATGCTTTTCTACAGATTTGCAACACTTAAAAAAAATACTTTTATTTATTTTTGGCTGCTCTAGGTCTTCGTGGCCGCGTGAGCTTTTCTCTAGTTGCGTTGAACGGGGTCGACTCTAGTTGCAGTGCACAGACTTCTCCTTGCAGTGATGTCTCTTCTTGTGGAGCGTGGACTTTAGGGCGGGAAGCATTCAGTAGCTGCGGCTCGTGGGCTCCGGGGCACAGGTTCAGTAGTTGTGGTGCAGAGGCTTTGTTGCCCCGAGCATGTGGGATCTTCCCGCACCAGGGATCAAACCCGTGTCTCCTGCTTTGGCAGGCGGATGGTTTACCGCTGAGTCACCAGGGAAGCCCAGATTTGGAACACTTTGTAAAATGTCTCCTGCATCATTTAGCTCCTGCTCCTTCTACTCATCTGCCTTTTTGTAACTGAGGCTTATGGGAGAGCCTTTCCCAGGTCCCAACACTGGTCTCTTGAGACTTCTGATCAAACGACTAGTGATGAAATTGTTAGAATTTCATTTTTTAGAGCTTTTCTTGGGCCAGGGTGCATTCCCATTTTACTGAGACCGTCTGTGCACCAGTTGCATGCCTGGATAGATTTAGTCATCAAATATCTTAAAATATATGACTGTTCATATCCACAGATACTGTATATTCTATCCACGCATATACATATATCTCAGCAGGAAACTTTGAAAATATAGCGAAGCACTTCTCAATATGCACATTGACTGCATAAACCTTTGAAACACTCACCTTTGTCACTTTCTGCTCATATGTCCCATTTGAGCAGTCCTGCATTCTAACTTATCTTTCAAACATCATATTTATCATTTGAATTAAAATGCAAATGTATTCCATGTTAGGGCTTCCCTGATGGCTCAGTGGTAAAAAATCCGCCTGCCAATGCAGGAGACACAGATTTGATCCCCTGGAGAAGGAAATGGCAACCCACTCCAGTATTCTTGCCTGGAAAATCCCATGGACAAAGGAGCCTGGCAGGCTACAGTCTATGGGGTCGCAAGAGTTGGACAAGTCTTAGCAACTAAACAACAATGATTTCATGTTAACCCAGGAAACATTTTTTTTTGAGGACCTACTATGTGCTAAGCTGGAGGCTAGAGTCCCACGGGGAGATGAGGCCTTTTCTTGAGAAATGAGGGGCCTTCTTGCTGTGTTTGCAAGTGTCTGAAGCCTCCGTCTGGGAAGCAGTTCTCTTTGTAGCCTTGAGGAATGCAAAACACACTGGGAGTCCAGAAACATGAGGTTTCTGCAGCCTCATTTATCAACACGTCTCGAGTACACTGTGGTTTGGTACAAATTAGTTATTCATCAAGGCAGAAAGCAGTTAAATAAACACAAGTGTGCTTGCCCAGAGAGTCTTTCCTCCCTGAGTCTGTTCTGACCATGATGACCTCTTTGATGTGCTGTCTAGATTCTGCTTAATCTCTCTCTTCTTTTGAGTGAAAAACACAGCCCACGCTCTTCCGAATGTCAGCCCGGGAGACATCCATCCTGGCGCTGGATGCTTGCTTCCCGCTTGCAGAAAAGAGACAAGCTGCAGATGAGGCCACGTTGGTCTCCTGACTGTGACGGCCCAGAGGCTGACGGGCCACCATCATCCGTGCCCGTGACACTGTGGTGACAAGAAGGATGCTTTCTGAGACACTTCAGAATTTACCCAACCAAGCGTTCATCCCCTTGGGCGGGTGCCCATGTATTTCAGCAGGCAGCTCTGTTTGCGTTTTTCCTTTGAAGAGAGAATGGCATGTTTGGAAGAACACAAACTCTGTAGTCAGATAGTCCAGAGATCAAATGCAGCCTTGTCAGTTGTTGTTACTAGTGCTACATTGTTTTGGGCAGACAGTTTTGAGCCTCAGTTTGTATCATTTGTGTAATGGGCTAATAATACCGACCATCGTATCATAGGCTTGTTTGGAGGATTATAAATAAAGCTGGTGTGTGTTACTTAGTGTGTTTGACTCTTCGAGACCACGTGGACTGTCACCCTCCAGGCTCCTCTGTCCATGAAATTCTCCAGGCAGGAGTACCGTAGTGGGTTGCCACTTCCTTTTCCAAGGGATCTTCCAGACTCAGGGATCAAATCCACGTCTCCTGCATTGCAGGCTGCATCTTTACTGTCTGAGCCACCAAGGAAGTCCATCTAATGCTGGTACAATGTCTAGAAGAATCCCCTGCATGTATTAACCACTTGGAAGACAGGTCTCCTCCTCCTTATCAGCAGGGGTCACACAGCTGGCTTCACTAGTGGAGGTGGCTGTGGTTATGTGGCTGGCCTTTTCTCCAGTCTTCTTGATGGTTTTCTTGGCAACAACTTTAAGAAGGACCTTCTGTCTGGTTCCAAAAGGCAGAATCTCAAGGTGCTTTTCAAATTTTACTAAGGTAGCTCTAGCTTCCACTACAGCTGTGACCAGTCAATTCAGAAATCAAGACAAAATTTCTAATAAAATGTTTAGGGTGTTTTAAGAGCTGAAAGAGGAGAGTGAAAAAGTTGGCTTAAAGCTCAACATTCAGAAAACTAAGACCATGGCATCTGGTCCCATCACCTCATGGGAAATAGATGGGGAAACAGTGGAAACAGTGGCTGACTTTATTTTTCTGGGCTCCAAAATTACTGCAGATGGTGATTGCAGCAATGAAATTAAAAGGAAATTTTAATTTCCTTACTCCTTGAAAGGAAAGTTATGACCAACCTGGACAGCATATTAAAAAGCAGAGACATTACTTTGCTAACAAAGGTTTGTCTAGTCAAGGCTATGGTTTTTCCAGTGGTCATGTGTGGATGTGAGAGTTGGACTATAAAGAAGGCTGAGTGCCAAAGAATTGATGCTTTTGAACTGTGGTGCTGGAGAAGACTCTTGAGAGTTCCTTGGACTGCAAGGAGATCCAACCAGTCCATCCCAAAGGAGATCAGTCCTGGGTGTTCACTGGAGGGACTGATGTTGAAGCTGAAACTCCAATACTTCGGCCACCTGATGCGAAGAGCTGACTCATTTGAAAAGACCCTGATGCTGGGAAAGATTGAGGGCAGGTGGAGAAGGGGACAACAGAGGATGAGGTGGTTGGATGGCATCACCGAATCAATGGACGTAGGTTTGAGTGGACTCCGGGAGTTGGTGATGGACAGGGAGGCCTGGCGTGCTGTGATTCATGGGGTTGCAAAGAGTCGGACACGACTAAGCAACTGAACTGAACTGAAGAGCTGAAAATGGAGGTTTGAAAAGTGCCTTGTGGAGGCTTGGATGAGAGAGCTGAGTTACTTGGCAGGGAGTTTGGTAGGAGAGGGGGGAAGAAACGTCATCCTTATGCAAAGAGTGCCCCCATGCCATAGCTCCCAAAGCGTTTGGCTTGGGGACCAGGCAGCATCTTTTCCAGACCTTTCTAGACCAGTCCCTTCTCAGTTATCCTGACTCCCCTTCTCATTTTCTGCTGTGATGCTGGGCTTGATTTCTTTCTTAATCCTCACAAAGATGCTGTAAGGCCAGGGGCTGCCACGTGCATTTTACATATGAGAAAACCGCACCCTCCGGTCTGACTTGCTTTATGCCCCCTGGCTTTTAAAGGTTGAATTTGGACTCGAGCTGAGTCCGACCCCAAACGCTCCCCTTATCCATGGTGCTGCTGCTTCCCTCACCTTCCCTGCTTACATCTCTTTTCTTTTTATATTTAGAAATGAGGAGGCTAAAGCTCAGGGTAGGGAGTAAAGGACTTCTTATAAATTCACAGCCAGTTAAGACGCTGAACCAGGTTAGGACCAGAGCTCCTGAGTCCTGCACCTGCTTTTTTTTTTTCCTGCTCCCGATGGTGTCTCCCCCAAGTGCACCTCATTAAACCCACACAGGAGCCCGAGACGTCTCCTCAGCTCTATCACAGATCCCTTCTCTCTGGTTGCCAGGGAATACTGGTCTCCTTCAGCAAGCCTATGATCTGAGCTTTTATGTGTCTTGTCCTCGGGCATCAAAGGAATTGTTTCCTCCTCCTCTTTCTGTGGGACATTCAGTGTGTGTGAATCATGCTCTTACTCAGAGAAAACCCCACATCAGCTTTGTGATTCCAAGCCACCAGTTGCCAGAGATGCTCAGTGTCTCTGTGTCCTTGGCAGTCCTTAAGATCAGGATTCCTGCCTCTCATCCTGGGTGACTGTGGGTCGTCTTCCCTGGGAGACGAGGCAGGATGGCTCAGTGGGGAAACAATCCCTTAGACCATGACCCAGCAGTGTTTTGATATCAGGGACCTTGGGTGGGTCAGGGCCCTCCCCTGGGCCTCCAGCCCTCACTCTGCTTCCCTCCCAGGTGGCTGATGGCTCTCCAGAGCTCCTTCCATCCTCTCAAGTCCAAGGGAGCAGAAAGAGAATGTCTCTTGCTCACTGTGGTCCGGAGTTTCCAGAACTGAGTTTCCGAACGGCCTGGCTTAGCCTGCATGCTCTGAGTGCTTTGTGCTAAGTCGCTTCGGTTGTGTCTGACTGTGACACTATGAGCCATAGTCCACCAGGCTCCTCTGTCTGCAATTCTCCAGGCAAGAATACTAGAGTCGGTTGCCATGTCCTCCTCCAGGGGATCTTCCCTACCCAGGGATTGAACCTGTGTCTCTTACATCTCCCTGCAATGGCAGGCGGGTTCTTTACCACTAGTGTTACCTGGGAAGCCCAGCCTTCATGCTAGGAGGATTCCTATTGCTTGGATCCCACTAGGAAGCAAGGTGGTTTTGTTCAGATGTATCCTTACTCAGCACTGAATGAATGAATGAGTGGGTGCCTGGAATGGATGAATGAATAAATGGGTGAATGAATGGACTGAGTCACGTGACCACTGCTTCGGGGCAAATTCACCTCCTGCCCAACCACATGGAGGTATGTGTTTGTCATCAGAACAGGGGCCCTATGTAGCCTGGTCCAGAAAGTGCAGATGCTGTCTATGTGCTGAGTATTTTGTTTGTCTCTCCAAATCTATTCTGAACCTGCTTGGAATGCACAGGGACTGACCTTGTGAATTTCTTCAGTGGCTCCCTTGCCTGAACTTCGGCTTGGGTGCAGACAGTGGAGGCCGCAGTGGGAGATCAGAGGGTGAGAGCTGGGGCGAGAAGACTTGGTTCCCTCCTGTGGGATGGTTGTGGGCCACAGTTCCTGCTGGGAGCCGTCTCCCAGTTACAGCTTCCCTGGTTGCTTTCCTTTGCCTTTGAGGCCCAGGGTGATAACTGTTCTCTATTAATTCCTGGGAGCTGGAATTTGAGGCCCAGGGTGATAACAGTTCTCTGTTAATTCCAGGTCAATTCCAGGGAGCTTTGCCCTCCCATATAGATCTCCCTAAGCCCTGCCCCCTGTTGTAAATAGTCCCTTATTGGTCTGCAGAGAGCACCCAGGGTGCCCATGCCCTGTCTCTATTGGGACAGGAGGCTGGAGGCTGCTGCTGTTGACTTAGCAGCTGGGAATCAGGTCTCACAAATGCAGAGGAGGGTAGGACTCAGTCCCTGCAGGAAAGGAGCTCTCAGATTCATGGGGGAAGCCGAGGGACCAGCGGCAGGGATCAGTGTACACCTTAGGGGGTGACGGCCATGTTTCTCTGGGGCAGACCTCATGCTCACTGCGTTGGGCCAGGCTGCAGTGGAGGCGGAGAAATCCCACCAGACTCAGGCCAGCAAAGAGATCAGGCTGGGGAGTGGGGCTGGGGGGAGACTCAGGTTCGAGGACAGAAATGAAGGTCCAGGGGCAGCCACCTGGAGTCGAGGTCCAGGCAGCATGTGGCTCCGGAGAAGGCTGAGCGTCCATCCGAGAGGCCCCCACCCATGACCTTCTGCAGCTGCTCTAGCTTTGGGCCTTGAGCGAAGTTCATCTGGCCTGATGAGGTGATGAGACCCACCCAGAGCACCCCGCAGGCCCTGTGGTTCTGCCTAGTGACTGCTCCTACAGAAGTGGCTGCAGCCTCTCTCAGGCGGTGGTTTGGGACATGAAGCCCCAGCGTGGTCCGCAGCGTGGTGGTCCATCCCTGCCTCCCTCAGACTTCCTGTTCTTCCTTCCAGATTCCTCATACCTCTCGTTTCTCATTTGCATATTTTGGCTTAACCATTATCAGTGGAATCTTGCAAGTGATTCCAAATCCTTTGTGAAACAAGGAGGATCATAAATTTCCGACAAGCAAAATGTCTGTCTGTTCCCGCCATGTAGTCTTTCGCTTCACACCCACTTTGGTTTTTATTTCCCTCCTGAAAGGATGCTGCCCATTGCTCCTCCTCCTTTCCCGGGAGTGGTCCACGGTGCAGGACATGAATAACTGCATTGGGGTGGGGGCTGAGCTCCTAAGGAGTCCCTTTCTCTCCTTCCTCAGTTCTGCCGCACCTGACTATACATCCTCCGGCATCATCGATTCAGCCATATCAAATGCGACAGGGCTTCTCTGGTAGAGAAGCTGCTGGAAATAGCTGCATTTGACACGCTGGGGCTGGTGAGAGCTGTCATCCCAAGCCTGCCTGCCTGTGCTGCTCTGAATGTTAAATCAGTGGGGGAGGGGAGGCCCGGCATTTCCCAGCTCAGCCTGAGGGTTCCCTCCCCTCCCCGGGCTTGCCGGGGCTTCCCTGCTTTCTCCCTGACGCTCCTCCCTCTTGCAGTGGAAAGCTTACCTTCTGGGGAACTGGTGGACTGCAGCATCCTGGGAGACTGGTGGATCTGGGCTGGTTACCTTACCCCCTGCAGTGCAGATTCCCCATCTGTAAATGGGGATGGTGCTAGCTCATGCCCCCCGAGGCCATGGTGAAAATTAAATAATGGAGGCTAAGCTCTTAACAGGGCATGTTGTAGGAACTCGGTCCAAGGTAGATGCCGCTGTTGTTACTAATAATTATTATTTTGTGTCTTGGGACCTGAGCCTGGTAGTTGCAGGGGGTGCCTTAGCAGGCTGTACCCAAGAGGCTGGGACAGGCATCTCCTCGGGATGAATAATTCATCACCAGTCTCCTTTGCTCCCAAAGCAGCAGCTCCTGGCACATGCTGCAGACGGATTCATTTGTCACGGGTGGGCGTGCGCTGGAGAACAGATGGGATTCCCCAGTCACGTGGCCCTGCAGACGGCGTGACACCCCGTCGTGCTGAGGAAGCCCTGCTTCTTGGAGGAGGAACTTCTCCAGCTTCTGAAAATGGATGCGGTGAATCCGCTGCCCATGCAGAATGTGGGAAAAGCTTTGTTCTGTTCTGGAAGAAATTGGGTATTTTCCATCCTGCTGCGTCCTTGACGAAGTCTGACAGTGTTTGTTAACCGTTGGGATACACTCGTCTCCTGGGAATTATAAGATCAATTTATATAATTATTCACCTTATTCCCCCTGGGTTCCAGGCCTGTGTTAGGCATGAGAGAACAGGTAAATGGAGATCCACACAGAATGTTACAGAAACCCAAAGAAGGGGGTTGCAGGCATAGTCTACTGAATAAATGACAGCTGACTGTAAGGTACTTTAACCCCGCCTGTGGCAGTCAGGGAAGGCTTCCTGGAGGAGGTGACGATTCAGCTGAACTTGCAGGATAAGCTGGAGTTTCTAAATGTAGGAGGATTTTGAGGCACACATGAGGTAGCATGGTTTTTTCAGGAAACTCTAAACACGTGAATGTCTGAAGGATAGGCGTGAACTCAGTAGAGGTCCTGGCATACCTCTCTTGGTCTGCACATAATCCATCCGGTAGGAGCCAATAATGGGTGTTGGGTAGGAGGGGAACTTAGTTTTATTTGTATTGTGGCGAGAGTACTCTGACTTCATGGGGCAGAATGAACTGAGGAAAGGAGATCAGTTTGTGCATTCATTCATTCACTCGTGCGTTCATCCACTTATCCTTTTATTTTGTACAGTGACTGTTTCTCAAGTGCCCAGTGTGTATGACACTGAGAGATGTCCGTGGGGAGGGGAACCCAGCTGACGTGCTGAGAGGCGAGGGGCGGGGACGCCAGCACCACCCATTGGGTCAGATCAGTATCACTTTGCTTTAAGTACACGGAGTCAACAGGACAGAGCCCTTGGTCAGTCAGAACCTGCAGTAGGGCTTTGCTGAACACTTGGCGTCCATCCATAGATGCTCTGTGCATCCCCGGGGGTGCTGCTGGACAGCGACAGGTGGCCCTCGGTGGTGTCTGGAGGCTGGGGAGGTGGCCGTGTGTCCTCTCTTTGCTCCTAGAACCCCCTTGGGGCCTCTTGTGCTTGTTCTGTGCGTTTGCTAGGTTTCTTCCATGGTGCCACTGTCAAGATGCATAAATGCACGCGTGCACACACCTCTTTTACCTTTGGAGAGCTTGAGTGGTCAGTGACACTTGCAATGACAGTTTCTATTTGATGCCTAAAACATTTCTGGAAGCCACGGGTCCCAGTGGAACCCTGCTGGAGATGCCTCAGTAGTCCAGTGAGGCACAAATGTCCAGTCCACACCCCTGCCCGCCCCCAGCATCTTTGCCACAAAAAGTTGTGCTTTGTGGATCATCTGAATCAGGATCATCAGGGATGAGGGTTAAAAGGCTGGTTCCTAAGACCCAGGCAGACTAAACTGAGTTAGAATTTCCTGGGGCTGGGGAGCCAGGGAGCTGGCATTTTTAAGCAGCACCTCTGGTGATTCTGAAGCTCTTTCTGGTCTGAGAAGCACCATTTTAAAGCACAAGATGAGTTTTGGAGCCAGGGAAGGGCTATTCCTGAGTGCCTGTCATGCTGTGCGGGTTTCATTCTCAGTCCTTCCCCTGAGGGTAGTGGAGGGGGTCCTCTACAGTGCGCAGTAAAGCTGGGGTTCAGATCTCAGTTGCCTAAGGCCAGTAAATGTCTTCATCTGAAGCAGTCACGGAATCACTCCTCAGAAGCGGGTGATGATGTGGTTGATGGAACAGGATGGAAGCTTGAGGCGTAAGCAAGAGCTCTACCATCTTCCATTTGTCCATTTCAACGCACTCTTGGGAGCTGGGGCTCCGTCCCTCATGGAACCTTGGCAGGCCCATGGCTTATCTGTGCACTTTGTTGCTGCTAGTTAGTCACTAAGTTCTGTCTGACTCTCTAGAGACCCCATGGACTGTAGCCCACCAGGCTCCTCTGTGCTTGGGATTTCCCAGGCAAGAACACTGAAGTGGCTTGCCATTTCGTTCTCCAGGGCATCTTCCCAACCCAAGGATCAAACCCATATCTCCTGTGTCTCCTGCATTGGCTGGTGGGTTCTTTACCACTGAGCCACCAGGGAAGCCCATCTGTGCATTTAGAGATCCAAAAGCCCTGCCGTCTCTTAAAATCTCGGGAATGATGTCACTTCAGGAAGCAATGTGCCTGGTCCGGGGCAGCTGCTGTGAGTGTGAACATGGAGAGGAAGGGAGGTGGGGAGCAGAAGGCCTCTGCTCTGTGGCCCTGACGTTTCTGTGTCTTTTTCTCTACTGGTGGCAGAGTTGCTCTAACCTTGGAAACACAGGAACTCCTGCTCATGTCCTTCATTCCTAGGTATCTGTGAGCTCCTTGGGGGAAGGGCTTCTGTGAAGTTTTTTGTGAAATATTATCAGAAATTTTGGAGAAGGAAATGACAACCCACTCCAGTGTTCTTGCCTGGGAAATCCCGTGGACAGAGGAGCCTGGTGGACTATAGTCCGTGGGGTCACAGAGTTGAACACGACTCGGTGATTAAGCAACAGTATTGCAAATTTAGTAGCTTAAAGCATTCGTGACCTCACAGATACCATGCTCCGAGTCCTGGCATCCTGTGGCTGTGTTCTCTGCTCAGAATCTCAAGGCAGAATCGCGCTGTCACCCAGTGGTTCGTTCTCATCTGAGACTCTGTTCTCTTCCAAGCTCACTCACTGTTGGCGAATCCAGGTCCTTGAGGTTGTAGGACTGAGGCTCTGCTCTCTTCCTGGTGGTCAACCAGGGTCCATTGTCAGCTCCTAGAAGCCATCTGCTTCCCTCCCCCTGAGCCTGCTCCATCACATCACACCTTGTTCCTCTCTCACCTCTTTTACAGGCTCACCAGGTCAGGGCAGGCCCACCCAGGATAATCTCCCTTTTGAGTAACTTAAAGTCAACTGGGACCTTCTGCTGTGTAAGGTGAAATAACCATAGGAGTGCCATTCCCTCCTATTCACAGGCTGCTGACACTCCCGAGAAGGGGATTCTAAAGGAGATATACCTGGGGCCATCCTGGAAGTCTTCCCCCTGCAGGGCCCATGTTTAATTTCGTCTCTGACTCCCCAGTGCTGGGCACGGGTCCAGGGCCAGGTATCTGCTTTACTGAAGGTAAGGGAGCTGCCTGCAGGACGGCAGCATGCAGAGAGCAGTCATGCACCCAGAAACATACCCCAGCTGGCAGAAGCAGAAAACTCAGACTCCCTGCACCAGTATCTGACAAGAAGCCTTCAGACACTGTTGGATTCTTGCAGATATCTCCATAGAGTATTATGCTGACACTTTCCTAGGGAGAATTTTATGAAAACCAGTCCACATTGAGCATTTGAGAAGCTGGTTGCTGAATTTAGTCCATAATGATTTAAAAAGTAAAAAAAGATTCTAACCTGCCATTTGTTGTTCTTCAGTCACTAGTAGTGTCTGACTCTTTGCAGCCCCATGGACTGCAGCACGCCAGCCTTCCCTGTCCTTCACTATCTCCCTGAGTTTGCTCAAACTCATGTCCATCGAGTCGATGGTGCCATCCAATCATCTCATCCTCCATACCCACTTCTCATCCTGCCTTCAGTCTTTCCCAGCATCAGGGTCTTTTCCAATGAGTCAGCTCTTTGCATCAGATGGCTAGAGTATTGGAGCTTCAGCTTCAGCATCAGTCCTTCCAATGAATATTCAGGATTGATTTCCTTTAAGATTGACTGGCTTGACTCTCTTGCTGTCCAAGGGGCTCTCAAGGGTCTTCTCCAGCACCACAGTTTGAAAGCCTCAGTTCTGCAGCGCTCAGCCTTCTTTATGGTCCAACTCTCACATTCATACATGACTACCGGAAAAACCATAGCTTTGACTATACGGACCTGGTTTAGTCTGTATAATATCTTTTTCTAGCCATTTGGTCCAGAGCTTCATTAAGTGGACGGGTGGGTGAGCAAGTACATGAATAAGTTCATTATCACTAAATTAACTTATTTACGCACTCATTTCTTCACCTGCCCACAAAGCAACTTCCCATAGCCAGTAGCCAACATCTCTTTTGCACGCCCACTCCCCCTGCTGTGATGGGCACTGGTGCTAAGAAGCCAGACAGTCCCTGGCTGTACTTGGGCTCACGGTTCCATTGGGTTTGCTCCTTGGGGGAGTGCTTGAGCTTGAGTTAGCTGGGGCGCATGTGAAAAGGGCAGGTTTCTTCACTCTGCTGAAGACTCACTGAACTAGACCTCCTGGAGGTGACCCTAGGAATATGCACGCTTCTTGGATAGTTAAGGGCAGTGGAAGTTTGAGACTCGCCAGCCCAGGAGTGCTGGGGAGACAGAGCGACCAGCAGATACTTCCATTCTGTGCGTCAGTTGCTGTGACGGAGGAAGGTGGTGGGGCAGGATCTGTAAGAAGGATTAGCGTCAGAGGAGGCCAGCAGAGAGAGAGAAAATGAAAACAGCCAGGAACTGAGAGTACTGTGTTGCCTGGGCTCTCGGATTGAAGTGAAGCTGGTCCGAGGCACCACCCAGCTGTTTCTTTTTTTTTTTTTTTAAGTTTTTTAATTTTCCTTTTCTTGTTTCCAGTTTTTATTCATCATATTTTTTATTTATTTTTTTTACTGCATTGCATGGCATATGGGATCCTAGATCCCTGACCAGGGATTGAACCCAGGCCCCCACGCATTGGCAGCGCGGAGTCTTTTGTTCTCTTTTTTAATTGAAGGCTAATTGCTTTACAGTATTGTGTTGCTTTCTGCATACATCACATGCATCAGCCATAAGTATACGCGTGTGGCCTCCCTCTGAACCTTCTTCCCACCCCCTCTCCATCGCACCCCTCTAGGTTGTCACGGAGCCCCGGCTTCAGTTCCCTGCATCACACAGCAAATTCCCACCAGCTATCTGTTTTACGTGTGGTCGTGTATGGATGTTTCCATGCTACTCTCTCCATTTGTCTCACCCTTTCCTCCCCCGGCCCCACCCCATGTGCCCAAGCCTGTTCTCTACTTCTGCATCTCCACTGGGCAGCGTGGAGTCTTAACCACCGGACCCCAGGCAAGTCCCACACCTCACAGTTCTTCAGTAGAAGAAGTGCTTCACACATTGACTTGTTCTGAATTCATTTTAACCTGCCTGACTCTGGGTGAATCTAGCTGTAAACCTCTGCTTTCCAAGGTGGAGAGGAAAATCAATCCCTGATTGCGTTTGGAGAGCCGTTCTCCTTCTCTGTCAGAGAGAGTTCAGGGCCCCTCGTGTGCAGGAAGGGACTCCCCCTGCCCCCAAGAGGCCGAGAGAGTGGGGACCACTTTGAGAGGGCAAATCTGAAGAGCTGGGGGCAGGGCCATTTGCTCCCTCGCAGGGCTTGTTGCCTCCGGATCTGAGGGGTCCCTGCCTCCTGTGGAACCAGCCCTGCCCTCGCCCACCCCTTCCTCCCGCAGTCGGCGCCTCCTCCGAGAAAAAGGTGAGGACACAGCTGGGGTGGAGGCGTTGACGGCTGGCCTACACCTGGGCGGCGGAGCAGAGGGGCCCAGCCTGGTTTGGTTTATAAAAAAGGGAGGAAAAAGAACCCCTCATTTTCTTCCTCCTTCAGAAGTTATTAAATTCTCTTCCCACACATGAGATTGTCTCTTCCCCTTTCTCTCATCACATGCGCATGGTTTTTTCACTAGAAGCCTACGGAGGTGGAGAAGCATTGCCCTGATTTCTGGATCCAAGTTGACTCCTGAGATCAGTTTGTGTATTTAATGGTTATTATCTCCTGCCCTACCCTCCTGAGTTCTGACCCACTGTTTAATGCATGGTGCTTCTTATTCTTCTGGAGTCCTGAACAGAAGAAATACACTAATTTAGTACTGGTGTGTGTGTGTGTGCACAAGCACATGTGTTTCTGTGTGTGTGTGTGTGTGTTGCGCATTGAGCAAGTGGGGCTCAGGAACAGAGTTGTGAAGGAGATGGTGCCTGCAAAGTAGGCAGGCCAGATTTTAAATTAATGTTTGTTTTCTTCTTCCTTACAATGAGGGGAAGCCTTTGGAACAGAGCTGGTAATGAGTGGGCGACCCTGGTTGTTAACATACTGAAGTTCTTCTGTGCGGGTTTGGGGAGTAGCTGCCACCCCAGGCTCTCGAGTCCCTAACCCCCTCTCTCACCCCTACTCCTCTGTTCCAAACTCCACATCAGTCCAGAAAGCAAAGTGTTAACCGCTGGCCCCCAAGATGCTCCCCACCATGGCTGCCATCTGTTCTGATTAGTCAGTATCCAGACAAGACCCGGGGTTAAATATTCAGCAACAGCACCCTTTCTTCAATTAGAAGGTTTTAATCCCTACCATAACTGTGTGAAATTGGAAAATTTGGCATTATGACTCCCAATTCTCAAGTGATAAAACTGTTGCACAGAGAACTGAAATCACCCACGCCTGGCCAGCCATCCGGGACAGTTCTGCCTGGTGTCGTGTTCTCTGAGGGTGAATGGCGCCTCCAGCGTTGCTTCTCCTGACCTGGAGTCTGTTTGAGAGTAAAGTTTTCAGAGGAAGAGGTTTTATTTCTGGGAGGGGCTGTCCCCTGAGGACCCCCTCCCCCTGCGGTGCCTTTCCAGAGTCCCCTCCTCCATCCTTGTTGCCGTGTCCTATCCCTGCCATGTGATGGAGTCTTTCCAAACCTCAATCTGTATGTTTGCTGCATGAACAAATGTTGGTTGAACCTGGCTGCCGCCTTGATCTTGCCTTGAAACAACCGGGGTTGATTTTGAACTTCTCAGTCTCCACCCTAAATGCCACTGGAAGGCAAGACCTCTGTCTGCTCATCAGCCCACCCCCCTTGTTGTCCCCTGGCCCTGCACAGAGTTGGTGCTTAGCCACCCCTGTCTGGTGGGAGGTTAATCCCCAGTCAACCAGGTCTTAAAGTTCATCTTCCAGATGGCAGGAAAAGGACCCTTAATAGGTCTCTTAACAGTTTTCTGAAGCTAAATGCCAGTAGGGCTCTTTCAGAAGCAACCTGTATTTTTCGGGCCATGGGGAGACTAGATGGGGCTTCCCTGGTGGCTCAGAGGTAAAGAACATGCCTTCCAATGCAGGAGACATGGGTTTGATCCCTGGGTCAGGAAGATCCCCTGGAGGAGAAAATGGCAACCCACTCCAGTATTCTGGCCTGGGAAATCCCATGGACAGAGGAGCCTGGTGGGTTACAGTCCGTGGGGTTGCAAAGAGTCAGACTCGACTGAGCACGCACACACGGAGGCTGGGTGATAGAAGGAAGGTTGAGTTGGGGGACTGCAGGACTTGGGGAATTCTCAGAGCTGTGCGCTGTGGGAATGGTGGTTTCAGGCACCTGGACAAGCTTACCCTGCGCTTTGTGAACTGATGGCTGTGGGTGGGGTCTGTGTGTGTTCAGAAGTAGCGGATATCTGGTCTCTGGCCACCTCCTGAACTTTTTGCCCAGTGGCAGCTCCGTGGCAGACTGTTGAAGAATGGGAAGTTAACCAAGGACATGTGTCATTTTACAGAGTGTGGGAGAGCCCTTCCATGCCCCCCGCTCACGTTGCCCAGTCTCCCTGACCCCACCCTGCCCTTGATGTGGCAGGAGAATACAGGCCGTGCCGTCATAGAGATGTGCATTCAAACCCTTGTCCCTCTGTAACTGAGTCACATAGGAGCCGTCTCATTTCCTCATCTGGAAAATCGGGACAGTGGGGTTATGGTGAAAACTAAGATAAATAATTGTCATGTACAAAGTACTTGGCCTTTATATAAACTGGTGAATATGAAGTCTCTCCTTGCCTCATCCACCAAGAGTGTCCCATACAGTGACTACACAAGAGTTTCAGTTCTCATCTCAGGAGGGTTGAACCAGAGAAGCAGAACCAGTAGGAGATAGATATAGAAAGATTTATTGCAGGGAATTTATTAGGTGAGTGTGGGGGCTGGCAGGGCAACTCTGGAATCCCAGAAGAGTTGTCAGGATGGGCAGGCTGGAGCTCGCTGCACTGCTGGAATTTCCTCTTTATTAGGGACATCTTACCTCTGCTTATAAGGCTTTCCAGCTGGTAGAATCAGACCCCCAGATCATCTATAGAATGTGTACATTTGTGCTCAGTCGTGTCCAATTCTTTGTGACCTCATGGACCTGCCAGGCTCCTCTGTCCATGGGATGTTCCAGGCAAGAATACTGGAGTGGGTTTCCATTTCCTACTCCAAATTATCTAGAATAAGCTCCTCTATTTATAATCAACTGATTAGGGATGTTAATCACATCTATAAAATACCATCAAGGAAGCACTTTGTGTTTGATTGAATAACTGGAGACTATACCTGGCCAAGCTAACCACCCCAGTTCGTAACCTGGGGGCAGCAGAGTCAGGGCATGGGGGAACTTTCTCAAATGACAGAGCTTTCATGTTTCCCCTCGAGCTTCTGATACGTGACCTTTCTACTCATCCACACCACTGGTCAGCAGAGCAGCCCTTTGTCCTGCTTTCCTCCTCCCTAAACGAAACTCCCCTGTCAAAGTCTTTCTATTTGCTGTGAATTTTGTGGAAGAGAAGGGGAAGTGGGGTGAGTCTGAGCCTTGCTGGCCAACTTGCAGGTGACCTGAGGAGTTTCTGGTGGTGTTTGGCTGCAGGTTCTGGGAGGGAAGTGATTTCGCAGGTTTTGGGGAGAAGTGATTCAGGAACCAGGCCAGGAGGAGAGGACAGTGTCCTACTCACCCTTCCATCCCAACCCCTCATGGTCAGACCCTATGGTGAGGCCTTTGTAGCTGAAAACTAAGCTACTGACATCCAACTGAAGGATGTTCCCCGAGGTGTCTAAAAGTAAAAATGAGGTAGGAGGAGACAGACACGGGAATGGCTACCCCAGAGTCATAAAGATGGGGTGCTTTGGGAGCAAAGCAGGAGAAGATTATGAGCCCCAAGGTTTGGGTCTAGAAGCTTCCAGGAGAAAAGACAGCCCAAACTGAGTCCTGAAGGGTTTATAGATATTGGCCAGTAGAAAAGCAATTATGATAATTTTTTCACTTAAGGCTCTGAAAGGGTGACATATACATGGTTTGGGGTGCATCACTGGGGTTCCTCATAAGGTAGCGTTTCTGAGGCTTGGGAGGCAGGCAGGATTCACACTTGCAGCCCCTGCCTTCATGCTGTTTAAACACCCAACTGCTAATTAATGAACCCAAAGCCCTGGCTGCTTGAATGTGCCAGACTTGGCATTTGGAGCAAGCTGCTCCCCAGAGAGCAGGGGTGGACTGCGGGTCTGTACGGAGAAGGCTCCGGCTGGAGTGGGCCTGGGTCCCACTATGGGGCTGGGGCACTCAGAGCAGCCACCTCCCAGGTCAGGACCCAGGAGCTCCCAGGACCTGCATGAGAGCCCCAGGTCATGGCTCTCTCTGAGACAGATCCTCCTGTGGACATTTTCTTGCTTTATTTTTTTCCTTTTTTATTTTTTTCCATTGGTTTGTATTGGACTTTCAATGCCGTGTTAGTTCGGGTGTGATTTAGTTATACAGATACACGTATCTGGGCTTCCCAGGTGGCACTAGTGGTAAAGAACCTGCCTGCCAAAGCAGGAGACTCAAGAGATGTGGGTTCGATCCCTGGGTCAGGAAGATCCCTTGGAGGAGGGCATGGCAACTCTCTCTAGTATCCCTAGCAGGAGAATCCCATGGACAGAAGAGCCTGGCAGGCTACAGTCCACAGGGTTGCACATGACTGAAGTGACTTAGCATGCAGGCACGCACACATACATGTATTAGGACCTGCTCTTTCTCAGAGTCGTTTCCCATGTAGGTTTATTACAGAGTATAGAGTAGTGTCCTATGCTGTACATTAGGGTCCTTGTTTACCTGTTTTATGTATAGTGGTGTGTACATGTCAATCTTAATCTCCTAATTTATCACTCTTATCCCCCCCCACCCCTAACCTTTCCCCTTTGGTAACCATAAATTTCTTTTCTGAGCTTGAGTCAGTTTCTGTTTTATAAATAAATTCATTTGTATCACTTTTTTAGATTGCACGTGTAAATGATAACATGTGGTATTTGTCTTTGTCAGATTTACTTCACTAAGTATAATATTCTCTAGATCCATCCATGTTACTGCAGATGGCATTATTTCGTTCATTTTTATGGCCGAGTAATATTCCATTGTATATTGGACTTCTTATTTCATTTAAAAATATTTTTTAGTTAACAGTCTATGTTTCTAATGCAGTTTTAGGTTTACCGAAAAATTGAGCAGAGAATGCAAAGAGTTCCAATAGGTCCCAGGCCACACACATTTTCTCCTCTTTTTAACATCTTGTGTTAGTTGATACATTTATTACAATTGATGAACTAGTAGTGATACATTGTCATTCACTAAAAAGTGAAAGTGAAAGTCGCTCAGTCATGTCTGACTCTTAGCGACCCCAGGGACTATACAGTCCATGGAATTCTCCAGGCCAGAATACTGGAGTGGGTAGCCTTTCCCTTCTCCAGGAGATCTTCCCAACCCAGAGATCGAACCCATGTCTCCCGCATTGCAGGCGGATTCTTTACCAACTGAGTCACAAGGGAAGCCCAAGAATACTGGAGTGGGTAGCCTATCCCTTCTCCAGCAGATCTACGCGACCCAGGAATGGGACCGGAGTCTCCTGTGTTGCAGGCAGATTCTTTACCAACTGAGCTATGAAGGAAGTACTAAAGCCTGTGGTTTACATCATGGTTCACTCGTGGTGTTTAGTCCTGTGGATTTTGCCAAATGCACTGTGATGTCCTGTATCCATCATGACAGCGTCATACACAATCGGTTCACTGTCCCCGTCCCCCTGGTCCCCTGTCCCCACCTGCCAGAAGTCAGGTGGCGCTTGCATGAAAGAGGATGCCGGGCTTTTCCCCGAGCCCAGGAAGGCATTCGTCATCAACCTCTCAGGTCATTCTGGGCTCTGCTTGGAGACCTGTGAAAGACCAGACCACGTAATAACAGCCTTTGTTGTTTTTCTGAATTAAATGTTCTGGTTGTTGGTGTTCAGCTGTGGTTTATCTTGTTTAAGAAAGAATTACTAGTAAGAGGATGCTGTCTAAGTGCTCACCAAGCAGAGCCGTTGTTTGCCCCCAGACCTGATGCCGAGAGGGATGGCCCACAGTCCTGCTGCCCTCCCTTGCCCTGGCCCCGGCCCCAACCTTCCTGTGTTAATTTTATGAAGCTGAGTTAGGGTTTCCAGTTCCCCTGTCTTCTGCATTGGTATCAGAGGCCTGGGCAAGCCCCACTCGGAGCCTCAGTGCTGATAATGAAACTAACACCACCACCTGCCTCTGCAGGTCTTGGTGAAAGAGCACGTGAGACTGTGTAGGGAAGAGGGAGGGAGAGGGGCTAGAATTGCTTGCCATCACATCCAGGCACAGTGAGGCTCTGGATACTAACACACCAGCCAGAGCCCTGGAGAGCCTTGCTGGTCCGTTTCTCCAAGCCCTGCTGCTCGTGGACTGTCTCTCCCCACGCGCGTGACTGTGATTTGATTTCCTGACGATCGTGCTGCAGGAGGGCAGATCCTGGCAGGAGGGCGCATCTGCTGCCTCCCTGAGCCCTTGGGCTTCCTCGGCAGCCAGAGTCAGGACTGGCGTGGTGTCGCCGTGCAGGGACCCTCCGTGGCGTCACCAGGATGCTGCGGAGATGGGGTGGCTCATCGCCCATGCAGCCTCTGCCATGTGAGGCCACCCTGGGAGAGCCTGTTGTTCCAAGTTGATCAGGTCTCTCTTTTTATCTGGGTTATGACACAGGCTGTGTCCTTGAACACAAGGCCGTGTGGAAAGCCAGACTCTGTACCTGGAAATCAGACCCGGATTATACATGAGCCGTGAACCTGGCCCTGAGCCGTGAAGCAAATGGGTAACGTTGGAGGTGGAAGGGAGTGGAGCTGATTCTCAAGTTCAACCCCCTCATTTCACAAAGGAGAAGGCAGATTCCATAGAAGAGGCGCACGGTTGACTGCCAAGTGTTAATAAATGGCTGCCATATTAATAAATTCTCGGTTGAGTAGCGTAAATATGTTTGCCTCTTGCCCTGCACACAAATCCCCTTCACCTGAACAATTCCAACTCACTGTTTAGCTCTCAGTGCAGCTGCTTCCAGGAAGCCCTCCCTGACTGCCAGGTCTGGTTCTCCTGAGTGTGCCTCTTCCTTAGCATTTATCTTTCCATATTGTCTTTGCCTGTTTACACGGTTGTCTCCTCCGCTAGACTATGAGTGCCTGGAGGGCAGGGCCATGTCTTGTTCTGTCTCCAGCAGTGCCTGACTCGTAGTGTAGACAATAGACTGCTTGCCAAGGGAATGAATAAATGAATGAACAAATGAATGATTGGGTGGTGGTGGTGTTCAGTCATCCAGTCACGTCCGACTATTTGTGACCCCATGGACTGCAGTACGCCAGGCCTCCCTGTCTCTCACCATCTCCTGGAGTTTGCCCAAGTTCATGTTCATTGCATCAGTGATTCCGTCCAGCCATCACATGATGATTGGGTAGTTGAAGCCAAACTGGGCCCAAACAACAAAAGCTCTTGAGGCTAGTATAATTGTTTTCAATGAACCCAAGAGAGATGGAAGACATGATTTGGTTGTGGATCCAGGATGACTTACTAAGAAGTAGTAGGAACAATACAAAGAATGGGATCAAGTGCTAAATAATACCGTGAAGTCCAGAAGGCGTGCTGCCTTCTGCTCTCTTCTGCTGAAATTGGGATATTTATTCATTTGTTCTTTAGCAAATATTTATGGAGTTCCTATGAGATACTAGGCTGGAAACTCAACACCAGGCAAGAGAGAATGTTCTGCCCTAATGGAGCTGGAATCCAGAGTGGGGCAATTGCTGGTTGAGTTAATATAATAACTATTGAAAGGAAACAAGTAGAGTATTTAAGCCCTAGTCCCTGAGCTGAGCAGCTTTGTAAATATGACAGTCAGAAAGGGTTTTCTGAGGAGTTGATCTTGAGATCTTACACCAGGAAGTTAGTAATCTTTGTGTGTGGAGTGCAAAGGTCCTGAGGCAGGAAGGACTTGGCCTATTAGAGAAACTTGTTAAAAGGTACTGGGTCTAGGGATTTCCTTGGCGGCCCAGTGGTAAAGAATCCCCCTTGCAATGCAGGGGACCCAAGTTCGATCCTTGGTCAGGGAACTAAGATCTCACATGCCGCAGAGCAACTAAGCCCATGCGGCAGAACTACTGAAGTCGTATGCCACAACTAGAGAGCCTGAGCACTGCATAGAAAAGACGCTGCTTGACACAGCCAAGGTCCTGCATGCCACAACTAAGACCCGATGCTGTCAAATAAATACATAATCTCTTTAAAGGCCCTGGTTCTACGGCCAGGTGGGTAAGGAGAAGGGTGCCAGGGAATGAGGTTGGACAACCTGCGGACTATGCAGGAAGAGCCTTGGATTTTATTCCACGTGGATCAGGAAGACGTGGGGGGAGTTGGCTCGTTTTTCATTTCCTTTGGATTTTTCAACGCTAAGGACTGTGGGAAGACAGGTGAAGAATGGGTTGCAGAGGGACCAAGACTGAAGCTGGGGTACCACTGCACAGTTCCAGATGAGACGTGATGGGCTTGGATGGGTCGTCACGTTCCTGGTCATAATATCTAATATTTATTGACCAGATATTGTTTAGTAACTCATGTCATGCTGCGAGGAGCTTTATTCCATTGGTTCCATTACTGTTCCCGAGTCACGGTGAGACCTCGAGAACAGTAGGCTTAGAGAAATCACTTGCTCAAGGACATGGAGCTGGGAAATGCAGGAGCCAGGACGCTCTTCTCGGAAGCTGAGTTGCCAAGCCTGTGCTCCTTCTCGCCTTCCATATGGGATCCGGATGGGATGTGTTTGGAAGTGGGTTTGATGAGGCTTACTGCTGGGCTGGATGCGTGGAGGGGTGGGAGGAGGATGCCTTCAGCATCTGGGAGAGAGGGAGGTCTAAAGGAAGACCAGGATTCCTTTCTGGATTTTTTGTTTTGCCGTCTCAGCTCAGGCCCTTGTTCCCTCTCCCTGGGCCTTTGAACTCGTCTCCTGCCCCATCTGCCGCCTCTGCAGACCCTTGCACTCGCTCACCCCACTGTCCAGACACTGACGTTGCCATCTCCATTCTGCCTACAGCCCGTGTTGTGCCTTTCCTTAGCGCTTCCATCAGCTACTCCATCACCCGACGTGAGTACCATGCCAATGGGGTCCTAAAATGATCTTTCCTACTCTTCCTTCCTCGTTGCAGCCACAAACCATGTGATGCCTTTTTTTTGTTACATATGGTAAATCCTTGTTGCTTATCGATTTTATCTTTTGGCCTTACCACGAAACATGTAGGATCCCAGTTCCTTGACTAGGGAATCCCCCCTGCATTGGAAGCACAGAGTCTTAACCCCTGGACCACCAGGGAATACCCATCATGTGATGCTTTTAACCAGACTCTGTTTCCAGAGTCCATCCAGCTCAGCACGGGACAGATGGTCAATGCAGGGGCTTGAACAGGTCAGCAAAGGCACTCTGCCCTCCTTTGTCAACACCTTTGTACATGTTGCTTTAAGCCAGAATACCCTTCCTTGACCTTTCTGTTCATTGCCGACCCACACAGCCTCTAAAGCCCGTCATGCATTCTTGCTGCTCTGGGAGGCTTTCTCTGATGACCAGAACTAGGTATTTATATCATCCTCGTTATAAGGTTGCCAAGTGTAGAGACTGTTCCAGCATCAGTGATTGTCTCCACTAGGAGACAGGCTGACTGTCGTGTGGGAGAGAGGGCGTCTGGAACACCCCTTTCATCAGCCATCCTGAGCATGTGCAAAATCAAGAAGGAAGCAGAAAGGGCCTCCTAAGAAGTCAGGGCTTGTCCCCTGCTCTCTGCGGTCACGTTGATGGACCACGCTCACACTCCATGTAGGGCTTGCTTACTGTCGTTTGAAATAAACTTGCCTTCAGCACAGTAATTACATACGTGGTATGTGCCAGGCACTGTCCTCGGGACCGGGGATACAGCCATCAGCAAAGCTGATTAACATCCCCAGCCTCACAGAGTTCGGGTTTCAGTTAGGGTCGGGGGGAGAAAAGCAAATGGTAAATAAACGAAACAGACGGGCTGGCTGGTCCTGTCAGTAGGGACGAAAACAAGCTGGGGCCAAGTGCAGGATTGGGACGTTGCTCTTGGGCTCTGGGTGACGATGAGGCCTTATCTGAAGGGCCTGGAAAACAGAGCTTGTGGAAAGGAGGTGGGGCAGTGAGGAGAAGGACACGGAGCCCGTCGTGCTGATGGAGGAAGGGGCCTCGCGTGTTCCTGGAGCAGCCAGGAGACCAGCGTGGTCCAGGTGGTGAGAGCATGAAGCAGACATGCGGTCAGAGAGATGAGAGGATGCTGAGGTCGCCAGGACCTTGGAGGCCTGGACCTTCACTCTTGGGAATTCGAGATGCTACTGGAGGGTTCTGAGGAGTGATACAAGCTGACTTTAAGTTTTAGTAGCATCTCTGGCTCGTAGGCTGAAGGCAACCTGTCCAAAGGAATGTTTCCATTTTACAGAAGAGAAAACTGAGACTCAGAGAGACAGTTTATCTGAAGTCCAGTAGTTGGTGAAGGGAGAGACCCCGGGGACCTAGAGATGGATAGGGTCACCCTGTCTTGAGGTGTCTTAGCATCTCGTGTGCACACAGATAGAGATGTCATAATGGCCCTGCTGGAGGGGCCCCTGAGGTTGTTCCATCTTTAGGGATGCTTGCTTTTGGGGCAGTCTGAGGGGTTATGAAATCTTAGGACTGTTTTGGTCCCCTTTCTCTCCCTTCTCCTAGCTCTGTGAGCCTCAGATGTAAAATGGATCCTGAAGGCCAGGACAGCAAGAATGGCATAAGAGAAAGCAGACACCAGGTATTTTAGGTGAGTCATCTTCAGAGGGCCGCCAGCTTATTGCTTTCTGCTAATAGAATAGCTTCCTGTGAGAGCTGCAAAAATGTTCAAATGCACTGGGAAAAAAAATGACAAAAAAAAAAAAGTCTGAGGCTTAGGCTGCTCTGTGGTACCCAGAGGTGAGAGCTATTTCTGTAACTCATTACAAGAGTTTTTACTGCAGCGTTGTTAATAAAACTTGCGAAGCAGGTTGATTCTACTGCGCATACAGAGACAAAGCCAGTGAATAAACGTGTAAGCCTTCTATGCAGGGCACACTGTTGGTACTTGCTCCAGCACCTTTGGGAACCTCCCATTGTTTGGACAGAGGTCTGGAGAAGCCTTCTGTCTTTTTCTGTGGAGGCCTTCTTGTTTTGTTGGTGATTTCCAAGATGGCTTGGCTCAAAGGGAACTTGAAGGTTTACGGCTGCACTGAACGCATCTTCAGGTGTGTGCAGGCAGATGTGTGTAGGTGGCTTCACTCTGTGGTCAGAGGAGGTGTGAGCCAGAGCTCACTGTTGCAGCCCGTCACTCACCATCTGGGGAGTGTGGCCTGAGGTTCAGCTCCTTCCTTTTGGGGCTGATGCCAGCATCTCCTGGGCTTCTGAGGAAGCCCATTCAGCTCATCGGACACGCTCTGTGGTTTGTTTGCTCTCTTCTTTCACTCTTGGCTCATCCTCCCCGCCTCTCTTTGTCCCTTCCTCTGTTCTCTGTCCTGTCTCTCCCACCTCTGCATTTTTAGCATCATTCAGTCTCTTCCTGTATCCAACCGCTTAACCTGTACTATTTATACTGTTTGTATAAATAGCGAAATTAAAATAGCATTTTAATAGAGAAAAGGCTTATGCAAGTAACCTTTAGTTACTTGCATGTTGAGTTGAGTTCTTGGGGGCACCCCAAATAAGATGCTGACATTTGAGGTTTTTTTTGTAGCAGAGGAAAGTACATATAGAGCACTGAGGAAACAGAAATAATGGGCACATTATTTTAAGAATGCTATTTTAAAAAATAAAAACCACTATAACTTGATTTCTTCCATTCTATTCAATTCTAATACATTTTCCAAAAATGCATAAAAATTCAAAGGCAACATCAAGAAGCTACAAAATTGAGAGAGGCCATATTGCACCCAAAAAATGAAAATAAAAAATGAACTGAAGAGACAAATAATGGCAGAGACCTGAAGCTATTTGCTCTTGTGCTTTGGTTCAGCAGAAACTGTCTGCAGAGAATAAAGACTGGATTCTGGACTTGTGTTCGATTTGAAGACAGAATAATTTCTTGCAAAACAGTGATTTTTCAAAACTGATGTGGAATTAGTGTCACTCTAGAGTTTGATCCTAAGTGTTTGCCCCGACTCCATCTGTTGCCCCCTGCTACCCCTGAGCACCCATTGATTGAATATTTACCATAAGGCAGATATTATGTCCTGGGCTTTTTAAGTGTTATCTAATTTAGTTACTATACCAATCTATTTTACAAAGAAGAAACAGGAATTTTACTGTCTTGTTGGATATCTTATCCTAAAACTTGGGCTGGGCATGAGATCACAGTACCTTAGGCTGGAGGATAGATAGAAGTGAATGCCTGGGAAGGTATGTAAGTGATGCTTCCAAGGACTTTGAACACAAGTTAGTTGTGACAGCAAATGCAGGGAGGAATGAAGAACGATGCCCTGGGTTCCAACTGTAACAACAGTGACAGAGCTGGTGCTTCTTCCCGAGATGGAAGACTGGGGATCAAAAGCTTCGGAAGGAAAATTGGGAGTTTTGATTTGAACTTCTCAGAGATGCCATTGAAACATCCAGGTGATGTCAGGTAGGTGCTGTGAGCCCTGCCCTCGGAGGAGTGAGCGAGCTGAGGACATGAACTTGGCAGCCATCTGCAAATGGGAGCTCTGGGTGTGGATGTGCTCACCCAGCTGAAACCACAGAGAAAGAGAAAGGCCTCAGACCTGAGGAAGTAACGCAACTGTTTAGAGGTTGAGTAGAGGAGAATAAGGGTTTCCCAGATGGCCCAGTGGTGCAGAACCTGCCTGCA
Source organism: Cervus canadensis (assembly GCF_019320065.1). Lineage (NCBI taxonomy): Eukaryota > Metazoa > Chordata > Mammalia > Artiodactyla > Cervidae > Cervus > Cervus canadensis. The sequence continues at coordinate 2,101,209 of NC_057397.1, read as the reverse complement.
ATGCAGGAGACGCAAGAAACATGGGTTTCATCCCTGGGTCAGAAAGATCCGCAGGAGAGGGAAATGGCAACCTGCTCCGGTATTCTTGCCTGGAAGATCCTATGGACAGAAGAGCCTGGCAGGCTACAGTCCATGGGTTCACAAGAGTCAGACATGACTTACTGGCTAAACAACAGCAGCAAAGAGGAAAAGAAGCCCACAGATTTAGGATCTTAGAAAGATGTAGGGAGAAAATTAGGATAGCTAAGTGTCATAAAAACTGGAAAGAAGAAAGTGTTTTTGGAGACAGAGTGGTCAGTCTGTCAAATGCTACTGAGGAAGTCTGATGTGAAGAAAGAGATATGTCTGTTGGACTAAGAAGCGTGGAAGAGACTTGTGACTTGAGTAGTTGGTTGAAGACTGAGTGAGAATTACCATATCTTCCATGAGACAGTCTTACCAAAGAGTCTTAACCTGCTTCTGATTGGAAGTAAGCCACCAGTCAAACTGAGAAGGTGGGTTGCTCTGTGTGACAACTGACCTGACTCTTTAAAAATGTCAGCAACATGAAAAACACTCCCCAAACCCAAGAAACTATTGTTGATTAAAAGAGAATAAAGGAACATAGCCAAATTCAATCATGCACCTTGATTAGATCCTAGAGTTAAAAAAAAATGACTTGAAACAGTTTTGAGACAATTAGAGAAATATTAACGTGGATTTCAGGTTAGATGATATTATGGAATTTTTGTTAATTTTCTTGGATGTGATAATGACATTGTGGTTATATATGTAAATCTCCTGTTATTAGGAAATGCTGAAGAATTTAGAGGAGCAGTTATTATATTAGTGTCCTATTGCTCCTGTAACAAATTACCACACATTTCATGACTTAAAGTAATACAAACTTATTAGTTTATCATTCTGAAAATTAGAAATCTGCAATGGGTCTCATGGAGCTAGAGTCTAGATATTATCAATGATACCAGGGTAATCGCTCCATCTTAAGGTCAGCTCATTAGCAATCTAATTCTGTCTGCAATCTTAATTCCCCTTTGCCGTGTAACCTAAAATGTTCACAGGCTCTTAGAAATAAATGAAGACCTCTTGGGGGGCTGTTATTCTGCCCCCCACAGTCATGATATATCCAACATTTTCCAATGGATCATAATTTAAAAATTGTACAGAGAGCAAAAGTGGCCAAAATGTTAACATTGGATAAATGTTCTAGGGGAGGGCACGTACATGTTTGATGTTTTCTTTCAACTTTTTTATAAGTTTGAAAATTTTCAAGATAAAAAGTTAGAGGAAAAAAAAAAAAAAGGATGGACAGTGAAGATGGAAGGGATCCTGTGTAGACCAGTTGGTCGAGAAGTTGGGCTGAAGTGAGGCTACAGGTGCAGAGATGTGGAGGAAGTGAAGGGGTTGCTTTTGTTATGTTGTTTGTTTATTTAGGGCTGCCCTGGGTCTTCACTGCTGCGTGTGAGCTTTCTCTAGTTGAGAGGAGCGGAAGCTACTCCCTAGTTGTGGTGTGTGGAGCTTCTCATTTCAGTGGCTTCCCTTGTTGTGAAGCTGGGCTCTGGGGTCGTGGGCTCAGCAGTGTGGCTCCCGGGATCTGGAGCTCAGGCTCAATAGTTGCGGCACACGAGCTTAGTTGCTCCGTGGCGTGTGGGATCTTCCTGGATCAGGGATCAAACCCATGTCTCCTGCACTGGCAGGCAGATCCTTTACTGCTGAGCCACCAGAGAAGCCCCATATTTTAGAGACATTGTCTCAAAGTTTAAAAAATCACTACAGCCACCCTATGGGAAAATTTAAGACTTCCTTCTCTAAAATGTAGACTTGGACTCCAAGACTCCTCTTGAAGCACCTTGGAAAGGATGAACATGGTAACATCAGAGACACACCAGGACTGGAAGAGGTTTGCAAAAAAGTTTTCCAAGTTCTCAGAATGAAGTTGGGTCTTTTTTGTTGTTGCAAGATCACTTTTGACAGCTTTGCACTCCCTCAGCTGGCTGCAGCCTCCAGGTCCTGGTGCTGCTATGAGTGCCCCCAGGAGCCAAGAACCGTGTGCGCTGTCAGAATTGTGACTCCGACGGTGATCGGCGTCTCTTTGGGAGTTTCCCAAGGTTTTTGGTACCCAGGCTTTTGCAGGACAGATCTGAGAGCAAACTTGAAAAGCCACAGGAAGAAATTTCTCCCTCTTGGCAGTGTGATACGTGAAGTTACTGCCTTGCCAGGTTTCCATTTGACCATCGCTGTGTCTCTAAGGAGATCGGGGTTTTTTTTTTTTTCTTTCCAGTGTAAGTGGTGTGCTTTTCTTCCCTGTAAATTCAGCTTTGGTAAAGGTCGGTTCTGGGTTGCAGAGTCCCACTGCTCCACGTAGGTAGTGGCTAGAGAATTGATTGTCATGGAAACTGAACCTGGAGTCTGAAGGGTTTGTTATCATCATCTGTAAAATGGGGCCAATCGTGGGCCGCTGTGAAGATGAAATGAGACAACGTGTATAGCACAGGGAGCAGAGTACCTGGGTCAGAGATGGAGGTCACGGCCACAGCCTCTGCCAAGGGTCTCTCACACTATTTCATTTAATCCTCCCCACAATCCCAGGAATAGATACTAGACTTAGCTCCATTTAGCAGATAGAGAACGTGAAGTTGCCCAGATGAGGTCATGTGCTGAAGTCCAAACAGATCATATTGGCAAATCTGGGGCTGACCTCAGGTCTCTGACCATAGCCTGGGGCTGGCATCTGTGAAACCAGCCTGCTACCTTAGGGCATCACTGAATGTCAGTCCTTGTCTCACACGTCCCATGAGTATTCCTGGTCTCTGGTGAGATGTGTCCTTCCCCTAGGAGAGGCCACTGATGCCTTTGTTGACTTTGAAGGCCCTGAGTGTCAGCCTCTGTAGGGATGGACCCAGTGCTGACCTGAAAGTTATTGGGAGGAAGCACTTGAGAGAACACTTGTGAAAGCCCCTGACACACCATAGAAGTTCCAGAATCCCTGATGCGTTGGCAGTTTCCTTAGGATGAGATGCTGGATAAACCCTTTGTTGTGTTGTTGCTAAGTCTTGTCCAAATCTTTGTGACCCCATGTACTGTAGCCCGCCGGGCTCCTCTGTCCAAGGGATTTCCCAGGCGAGAATACTGGAGTGACTTGCTACTTCCTTTTCCGGGGCATCTTCCCTAACCAGGTATAAACCCTAGGTTGTTACCATGTGATGAAAAGCCTCTCCATTTTCCTGGGTTTGTTTTTTTGTTTCTGAATTGCCTTCAGCGAAGATGCTTGTGTGTGTGTGTGTGAGTCACTCAGTTGTGTCTGACATTTTGCAACCCCATGGACTGCAGCCTTCCAGGTTCCTCTTTCCATGGAATTCTCCCGGCAAGAATACTGGAGCGGATTGCCATTCCCTTCTCCAGGGGATCTTCTGGGCCCTGGGATCAAACGCAGGTCTCCTGTATCTCCTGCATTGCAGGCAGATTCTTTACCACCTGCCCTACCAGGAAGCCCCTGAGCTAAGGTGCTTGGGCAAGTTAAAAAAGAGCTATCATCAGATCCAAAAGATACGTTGAATGGGGCAGGGGATCGCCTTGATTTGAGCTGCATTATTTGAAAGCAGATTCGAAGCTACCTCTTTGCTCTCGAGTTAGACAGCTCCACGCCCCGCCCCCGCCCCGGGCGTCTCTCAGGCCTGGTGTGGGTGGGGAGTTACAGGAAAGTCAGTGGGGACCAGGAGGGGTGTTCACGGGGCCCCAGTCAGGCCTCACGCCCCTCCGTGCGCTCTGAATGGGCGATGCTTGGGCTGGCTGGCTGAGTTCGGATTGGTTGCCGGGGAAGCAGGCCCCGGTACCAGCAGCAGGAGATGAGTGTCCACATCCTGTGACACTGAGCTGCTCCTTGGTTGTGCTCAGTGCTGCGTCTCTGGGCAGAAGCACAGTTTGTCTTCCCGGAGCATCCAGGCAGCCCCGGCCAGGGTGCGCTCCACCGCATCTCAGCAACAGATGGAACCCCTCCGTGGTGCTTGATGCTGGTTAAACAAGCAGATGATCCGATTTGGGGACCTTTCTCACTTTGGGTCGTTTAATTAACAGAGGCCTCTTGGGTTGCACCAGCCCCTGAGTTGCTCCCCCCACCCCATGGTCATCACACTTTCAAGGACCCCATCAAATCATGACAAGGAGGGTGGACAGTTGTGGCCATGTTTTAAGTATTTAATGCATACTCTGGATCAGGCCGTCAATTTACATATATTAGCTCTTTTAATTTTGTAAAACAAGAATTCTTTGGTGATGGGGCTTTGTACTATTTTTATCACTGTTTTCTGGGACAGGGAGAAACTGAGTCATACGCCCAGGGCCTCCAGGGCTATAAGTGGCTGTAAGTGGCAGGAATGGAAATTGGTTCCAGATCTGGCTCCCCCAAACCCATGACTCAACAGTGACGTTCTGCTAAAGCCTTTCCTGAGTCCCAGGGTCAAAGTCCATGCTCTCTTCTCAGGGCTCGCCTGATTGGCGCCTGAATCTTCTCGTGGCACCTGCCACCTTCTTCCAGTCCAGCAAGGAAGGATGCCGCACAATGGCTGGCACAGGCAAGGCCCTCAGAGCACTCACACGTCTCTTCCTTCCATTGGAAGGCAGACCCTGAGTCAGGATCAGGGTTTTTAATGCCCACAGCCTGGTGCCTGCCACGTGGTCCATATTTGCTGTGTGGTTGTGGCACCTTTAGGGCTTCCCGGGTGGCTCAGTGGTAAAGAATCCACCTGCCAATGCAGGAGCTGCTGGAGACGTGGGTTCAATCCCTGGGTCAGGAAGATCCCCTGGAGAAGGAAATGGCAACCCACTCCGGTATTCTTGCCTGTGAAATCCCATGGACAGAGGAGCCTGGTGGGCTACAGTCCATGAGGTTGCAAAGAGTCAAGACACAACTGAACCCTGAGGCAGGCTCCTTTGCCTGAACATGGACTGAAGTCTGACTGGAGGTTGTATCACACTGGGCCGATCAAGGGGCAAATGGGTGATTGGTGCACCCTGGCTGGACAGATGAGTGAAAGAATATGCACACCACACGTGAGGGGGGAGTTGCAGCCAGCATCCTCATCATGACTTAGCATTTTTACAGAATGTCTAACAAGAATGAAGACCTCAGTGGTGGAATGATCAAGAGCCTGGAAGACCTGGATTGCGGTCCCCACATTGGCACTTAAACATGATGGCCTGGGAAAGTATCCCAGGGCCTCCTTTAACCTCTGTCCTTTGATCTCTAAATTGAGGATTACTGTCCTGAATTTAATAGGTGTTTCTGTGGCTAAGATGAAATGTTTGAAAGGAAGCCTGAGCGTGGTGCCTGACACAGGGTAGGCATTTGGTAAATTATTCAGGTCATTCTTGTTTTCAGCACGTGCTTACTGGACATCTGCTGCGTGCCAGACATTGTTCTAGATCAGAGGTCAGCAAACCAGGGGCTGTCGGCCAGATCTGGCCCACAAGATGTTCTGGTTTTGGTTTTTTATTGCCAGATTCTTAAATGTCCGGTGGTCTCAGTAAAGGTAAATTCTTCCAATTTATCCATATTCTTTCCAAACTAAACATGATCCTAAAGCATCCAGTATTGAGGCTCTTTAAACATACTTGTTCTCAGCAAATGCCATGGTGTGACAGCAACCAGTCCCTGCCCGCAGGTCGGGTCCACCGTGCCTCTCTTGTTCTCTCGGTTTTACATTCTGTGGCAATTTGGCTCCCACATCATGAGCACACTGTCAGATGCAGTGACCTCATCTTTCATCCACGACAGCCTTAATGACACTCAAATCAATCACCACAAACCCTGGTTTTGTAAATAAAGTTTTATTGGAACACAGTCATGCTTGTTTGCTCACGTGCTGTTGTCTGTAGCAGCTTTTGCATTTCAAGGCAGAGTTGAGTAATTGAAAGAGAGACATCATGGTTTGTAAAACCTAAGATATTTCCTCTCTGGTGGTAGTGGTGGTTTAGTCGCTAAATTGTGTCCACCTCTTTTGTGACCCCATGGATTGTAGCCCACCAGGCTCCTCTGTCCTTGGGATTTCCCAGATAAGAATACTGGAGTGGATTTCTATTCCCTTCTCCAGGGGATCTTCCTGACCCAGGACTCGAACCCTCATCTCCTGCATTGCAGGCAGATTCTTTACCACTGAGCCACCAGGGAAGCCCGTTTACTCTCTAGCCTTTTCCTATAAAGAAAAAAATTCGCTGAACTCTCTTCTGGAGGTTTGGGATACAGTCACAAACAGTGACAAAGACGACACTCTGTGCTTCTTACATTTGGTAATGTCAGGGGTGAAAAGTTCAAGAAGAGAATAAAGTGATGATGGAAGATGGGGAATCAGAGAGGACAGTTATTCATTTGTTTGTGTATGTATTTATTTATTTTTACTTTTTGGCCATGCCATGAGGTATGTGGGATCTTCATTCTCCCATCAGGGATGGCACCTGTGCTCCCTGCAGTGGAAGCTGGAGTCTTAACTGCTGGACTGCCAGGGAGGTCCCAAGAGAAAAGTTATTTAGATAGAGTGTCCTCTCTCTTGAGGTGACACTTAGGAAACCCTTCACTTCTTCACAGATAGAAAACTTCAGCAGAGGAGAAGTGAGATAGCAATAAAAACTCCAGAAGCATTTATTATGTACCTCCTATGGGCTTCATGTTGTGGACCTAGAATGGAACAAAACTGGAAAATACCCTAGTGTCATGAAATTTACATTCGAGAGTATGTGGGACACAAAGGTAATAGAGAACTACCAAAAGTTTTGTAAAAGATGATTAAATTAGAAGACAAAAAGTACTGTGGGATAAAACAGACTTGAGTATCTGGGTGGTAAAAATGGGGTTGGGACATTGTCATAGTTTTAAAGGGAGGAATCAGTGTACGTACCATTGGGAAGGTGATATCTGAACAAACCACTGAGGGAGATGAAGGGGTGAGCCAAGCAAGGTATGTGCAGTAGGAACCTTTAGGGCAAAGGAACAGTGGGTGCAAAGGCCCTGGGGTAGAAATGTGCCTGGCATCTCTGTGGAACAGTGAGGAGGCAGATATGGCTGGGTCAGAGCTAGGAAGATGCTAAGGGCTAGCAGGTGAGATCAGACAGATAATGGGCCTCGGGCAGGGCTTGGGAGGGGCAGCATCATGCCTCTGTTTTAAACGTCAGAGCAAAAATGGTGAATCCTCTCTGGAAAATTTTAACCCAACGCAGGAACAGAAGATGAGTTCCAGAGAGTTCCTGTTGGAGACAAGTCAATAAAATTGACCCAAGAGCTAAAGAGCCACTGCTCTTGCAGAGAAGTGACTCAATGGAGGTCTGAGGAATTATGCTGTAACCAGATCTGTTTCTCTGGGGAAGCTTGGGGGGAAGCTGGACGCTGAAGGCATGACAAGGCCCTGGCTTGGAACTTGGGTGATCCAGGTCCACAGTGGTCTATGACAGGCGGCAGACTGCACGCACAAAAGCACACCCCGCCCCCAGTGTGACTTGGCACATACACACCTTGCTGCTCATGTGTCAGTGTTGGACTGCATGTGTGGTGGGAGCTTTAAAGTGGATCTTTCTTTTTCTGGCTCAAGAAAACACACCCCACTCTCCTCCACTCTCCTAGGATGGGAAGCAGTTGCCAAGACAGCAGCTCCCCAGGCACCGTGAGCATCTGTTTCGGAAGCAGTAAATGTCCCCTGCAAGACAGCTGACTCCGGAGCACTGTTCCCCACGTAGAATCTGCTGCAGGAGGCAGGAGGCTGAGAATAAGTCCCTAGGGGCTTGGAATGAAGAGACATGGGTAGCTGTTTTTGAGTCTCCTGCCGCGGAAGTGGGAAAGATGTTTTCTCTCTTCTGGTTGCTGTAGACGGGCAGGGAAGGATGCCTCTGACTCTGTTTGCCTGTAGTTGCGCTGTGTACCCAACATCAGCTGCAATAAAGCAGCTGGGTGGTGCTTTAGCATCACCAGCTCCTGAAATCCGGATCAGTCTATGGAATCGGTTTTATCAGCGTCTTTCCCCAGCACCTGCTGGATGTGGGGGCGTGAAGTGCTTTTGAGCTGAGCGCACAGGGTGAGTTTGTGGCTTTGGTATCCCTTGGCTCAGCGCAGCCTCACCATAACGTCTGGGACAAGCAGAGAGCTGCCTTTGTCCTCCTCTCCGTCTTTTAGGCTTGTGGAGGTTATGTGCCTGCCCCAGTGTCTCCTAGCTGGTGAAAGGTGGAGGGAATGTTCCAGATCTTGCCTCTTGATAAGGTCATCTTCAGGGCTGGCGTCTGAGCTGCGAAACAAATGAACCTCTGTCCAGACAAGCATCCAGGCCATTACCACTCCCAGGGTGTGCTGTGTCCACTGTCAGCCGAATCCAGAAAAGGAGGATCTGGGCTTTGCCTCTGGGGAATTACAGCCTATAATAGAAAAGAATCTGAAAAAGAAGCTGTTATGGCCATCAAAACGTTCGTTCAGGTTTTTCCATGACAAAATATGTGTGTATACGCAGACACACCCATATACACATATATATCGCTGATTCAGTTTGCTGTACGCCTGAAGCTGAGAGCAACATTGTAAATGAACTTTCAATAAAAACATTATCAAAACCTAAAAAAGATAAGATCAACTTACAAAACCAGAGGTTGTGCCCCAAGTGGAAATACCCACTTACTCCCCCCAGTGACTTCATCACCCTGCGTTCTGAATGACATTGCTCTTTTCTGAAATTGTATCCACCCTCCCAGTCCCAAAGGATAAAGGTATCCCACCCTGGAGGATGATGCTAGTGGGTCCTGATATTGTGGAAATGAAATATTTAATAGTAATGACATTTCAGGAGCCTACTAAATATTTGGAATTATGTTGATCCCTATACTCGTATTATCTCATTAAAAATAATATATATTCATACTTTATTATTGTAAAGATACCAACCTAATGTATATTAGTATTAGTCACTCAGTCGTGTCAGACTCTTTGCGACTCCATGGACTATAACCTGCCAGTTTCCTCTGTCCATAGGATTTTCCAGGCAAGAACACTGGAGTGGGTTGCCATTTCCTTCCCCATAATGTTTATTGAACACTGGAGTGGGTTGCCATTTCCTTCTCCATAATGTTTATTGAGCACTTAAAATGTGCCAGGCAACACTCTAGACCCTTCGTGGGTGTTGGCCCTTGTAATCCTCAGAGGTTATTTAGAAGTAAAATTATTGTGCCCATTTTATGGAAGAGGAAACTGAGGTAGAGAGAAGTGCTCAGAGTCACAGAGATAAGGTGAAATGGAAGTGGCCTTTAAATTTGGGCTTGTAGACTGAAGAGCTTGTGCTGCCTTTTCCCTTTGTACCAGTGCTTCTCAGAGCTCACCTGAGTGTTTGAAAACACCTGGGGAGTGTTTTACAAATTCAAATGCCATTCTCCTCTCAGAGATTCTGTTTCATTGAACTGGGGAGGGGAGAGCCCATGCATCAGTAATTTTGTTGTTCTAGCTTTAACAGCTTTTCTATTGTGATTATAACATGCATGAAAAAAAGGCATAAGACAAATAATGCAGCTTACAAAGCTAGTGTGAAGGCAACAACTGTCCCACCACCCAGATAAGGGCATTGTTTATCAAAGCTCCTGCACCGTCCCTTTTCACTGGCACCCAGACTGTCCCCCAAAATAATCATTACTGTGACTTTGGCAGTAATCACTTTGTCTTTCTTTAGTCTTTTAATACTTAAGCATTCATCCCTAAACACTATGGTTTCTCTTTACCTGCTTTAGATTTTGTCACTGGAACCGTAGAGAAGGTGTTATTTTGCATCTAGGTTCTTTCCTTCAGCTGTATGTTTGTGAGATTCAGCCATGTCATTAGTTGCCACTTGAGCTCATTCATTTTCATCGTTGTGTGGTATTCTGTGACTGTAGCATCAGCCACCATTGTTAGACGTTTGGGTTGGTTTCGATACTGGATTATTACAAGCAATGTTGTTAGGAATTTTCTTGTATGTGTTTTTTTGGTGCATATATGTACATGTTTGCAAGGTCTGTAGCAAGGAGTACAATTTTGGGCTCCAGGGTCTTTGTCTTCAAATGTAACCTCTAATGTCTTCTTCCCAATGCAGTTGTACCAGTTTGTACTCCTGGCAATAGATCTATTATCACCCATTTTTAATTGTAGCCGTTCTGATGGGAGCGTGGCTCCAGCTTGCATTTCTCTGATGGCATATGCGGTTGTTCCCTTTTCACTAGGCTAATTGCTGCTTGGACATCTTCTTTGAGGCATAGGTACTCCAGTTTCTACATCACTTTCCCATTAAGATGCCTACTTTAAAAAAATATTCTGGATAAAAGCCTTGTATTAATTATATGTGTAGCAAATATCTCTCTCTTAATGGTTTTGTTGCTATTGTTTTCTTTTGTGAACAAAGATTCTTAATTTTAATGCAGTGAAATTGATAAATTATTTCCTTTATGAAAACGCCATGAAGACTGCTCCATTATTTTCTTCTCTAAGTTTTATTGGTTTACCTTTCATTCCAAGGTCTCTGATCAACATGGAATTAATTTTTGTGTATAGTGTGAAGTAGAGATCAAGTTTCATTTTCTTTTTAATTGACACCAGATTTTTTTAAGGAACATATCTCAAAAAATCTGTTTTTATCACCTTATGTATTAGTATTTATTTAAATTTCCCAGCAGAGTCCAAATTATAGCCTAGAATGAGAACTACTGCACTGTGCTTAAAATCAGTTTCTTGTGGGACATTTGGAAAAAAGCATAGCATCTCAAAGAAGAACATGAAAATCTCTACCTAATCTCAGAAGAAGCCAAATGCATTAATTTCATGAAGACAGGTCTCCTGTCTATTTTATTTGACAATACCTGGAATCAAGCCAGATACTTAATAGATACTTCATCAATATTTTTTGAAAGAAATAAAGAATAAATGAACGAGTGAAAGCTTTTTTTAAATCTCCTTTCATCTTTTTCGGTCTTTGCATGTTTATACAAATTTGGGTCATGCTGTACATGCTATTGACAATATGATTTGTCACTGAACAGTAGGTCTTGCTTATTTTCTAATATTAATTTGTTTTCTAATCAATGATTTTTAATGGCTATCTGGTATTTCATTATATATGGAATGTTTTAAGTCAGTGTCCTGTTGTTGAACTTGTACATTGCTTCCAATTTTTAATTAGTACAAATAACATCCTTCATCCTGAAATCCTCATGTGCTTTTCAGTTATTATCTTCAGAATGCAACCCTAGAAGTAGATCACAGTGTGAATATTTACAAGTGTTTTTAAACTTATTATCAAATTGCTTTAACATTTTTTAAAATTAATTTAAATTACTCCAAGCAAATGATGGCAATGACATTCTCAGAATCTTCAAAAATACTGTTTCCCAGAATCTTCAAATAGACTTGTACCATAGTTTTTTTCAATCTGGGCTAATTTGAAGGATAAATATCATATCCCATATTTACTTTAATTTTCAATTTATTTTGAGCGAATTTGAAAATGCTATCTGTATAATTCTTTATGGTTTTTTCTTTTTTTAGCTTACTAATACAAGAGTTTTTTTTTTTTTTAATTAAGGGCAGTGTGCAGCTTTTGGTTATCAGATATATTGCAAATATATTTATCAAATGGTAACTTTTCTTTAACATTTACTGTTTTTTTCTTCTTTAAAAGTTTCACATTGTTAAGTATAGAGTCTGTCTTATCAAGCATTTGTGTATATGTGTGTGTGATTTGATCTTTAAATGTCTATCTCCTAAAGCCTTACCTATGTTGTCTTAGTGGGACTGTCTTTAGGTTTGCGATATTAAGTAAGATGTTTCCTATTAATTTCAAATTCCTTTACTGCCTTGACAAATTCTTTCAATGCTACTAATTAAAGATAACAACCAGAACAGATATAAAACTTGATCAGTTGCTGTTGGTCCTCTGTGAAGATTATTATATGGATTTTTCCCTTTGACTTATTAATGATGACTCCCATTAATAACTTTTCTAATGGCAGACTATCTCTTATGTTCCTGGCACAAAGGCTGTACTATTTTGGGGTGTACTGAACATAATGTCCAATTAGGACATAGTTTTGTTCTTTTAATGTGCTGCTTGAGTCTCCTACTAGGATTTTATTTAGGATTTTTGCTTCTGTAAGTATTTGCAAGAATGCTCTTTATTTTATTTTTGTTTGTTTTCAACATGATGCTGTGCTTCCTGAAATGGATTGGGAGAACTTTCATTTTTTCCTGAGAGCTGAGGAATGAATCACAAGGCATTCCTTAATGGTTTAAAGGAGCTTGTAACTTTTTATTGTAATCTCTGCTGTGATGAGTTTTTAAATATCTTCAACTAATTTTGGTAATTCATATTTTTCCTTTAAAATCACCATCTATTTCATCAACTTTAAAAAAGTTAATAGCACAGAAAGAACTATATATAAAACATATTTCTGTGATTTAAAAATGTTTTCTGTGCTCATAAATGCTTTCTATTAAAAGTTTTGTCTATGTTTCACCAGCTTTTCAGTTTTTGTTTTTCCATTTTACTCTTAATTTATGCATTTATATTTTTAATTCCGTTAAGCTGTTCCATATAGTTTAAAAAATTTTAGTTGCAAGCTCGTTCCGTTCATTTTAATCTAGGCTCCTCCAGTATTAACAGCATTTAAGGCTATACATTTTCCTCTGAGAGCAGCTTTGGCTGCTACCCTTATATTCTGATATGAGGTGTGCTCATTACCATTTTATTTTCAATCAGACTGTATGCTTCCCTAAGAATATATCTATTAAAGTCACCTAATGGATATTTTTAGATAATATAAGCAATCCAATAGCTTCCCCTCCCACCGCCCAGCCCCATCCCAGAGTTCTGTATTTTTCCTTTCACTTTGTCACATTTTTAAAGGTATACTTCTGATAGGTAGCAAATGGCTAGATTTGGGATTTTTCTTTTACCCTCAGAGTATTTTAAAGATATTTAAATCTGTTTGCATTTACCAGTATTATGTATTGGATTGTCAGTCATCATTACCATCTTGTTCTATTTTTGCTTTCTGTACATTGTATTTCCTTGCTGTTTCCCTGGTATTCTAATTTTTGTTGTTGGCCTACCTCTGCACTTCTTTTACTCTAAGGTGGGTCCCTTGGTCTGACATGATGTTATGTGGGATCGGGTGCTGGTCCATCAGACGTGCTGTAAGTTCTTAAATAATGAGGCTGAGGCCCTGAAGGCAGGATAGATATACACATGCTCAGAGTATGTATCTATTCCTGCTAAATGCAATGGCTGTCCATTCTGAGTAGATGGCTACCATGTATCCACCTTGCCTCCTAGTGGCTGATGGATCTTCTCAAACAGTGGTGGTGTATGAGGGTCTCTGTGTTAGTTTCTTCCTTGGCAGGGTGCATCCCTGGGAAGCATACTCTGAGAAGGATATTAGCCTGCAGAATGTCTATAAGGGAATCCTCTTGAAATTAGCATCTGTGGAAAGAAAATGAAAGAAGTGGCCTTGAGCAGGTGGAGAAGTAGAGACCATAGAGATGCAGTCCCTACAGAGGCCTCTGCCAGCTTCCTTGGGATCCTTGAAGCTGGGATGGATGGTCTTTCTGAATTGTGCTCTCTACCCTGTGTTGGTCAGTGGTTGGCTGTGGACATGATCTTGGGAGAGGAGTTCTCTTCAGCCAAGGCAGTCTTCTAAAGGCTGTTCTACTATCATTCCAGCACCTGGAAGGGGAGGAAGGGAGTCCTTTGCTCCTGAATAAGCATCTCAGTAGTACATCACCACGTCCACAGCAGCTTAACCAGTGCTAATCACTGGACCAAACACCATATATGGATTGTTAGGTTCAACTTTCACAAAATCCCTCTGAAGCAGACACCATCAGCATTCCCACTGTACAGATGGGAAGGTGAGGTATCAAGAGTTTAAAGAGCTTGCCCCTAATGAAGGAGCAGAGGAACTGGTCCTCACACCCAGGCAGTGTGACTTGAATATGCAGCCTCTATTGATTTGGAGTATATAAATCCTGCTTGGGATTTCCCCAGCAGTCACTGTAAGTATTAGGAGGTTCGTGACATTGTACAGGAGACAGGGATCAAGACCATCCCCATGGAAAGGAAATGCAAAAAGGCAAAATGACTGTCTGAGGAGGCCTTACAAATAGCTGTGAAAAGAAGAGAAGCGAAAAGCAAAGGAGAAAAGGAAAGATATTCCCATTTGAATGCAGAGTTCCAAAGAATAGCAAGGAGAGATAAGAAAGCCTTCCTCAGTGATCAGTGCAAAGAAATAGAGGAAAACAACAGAATGGGAAAGACTAGAGATCTCTTCAAGAAAATTAGAGACATCAAGGGAACATTTCAGGCAAAGATGGGTTCGATAAGGGACAGAAATGGTATGGACCTAACAGAAGCAGAAGATATTAAGAAGAGGTGGCAAGAATACACAGAAGAACTATACAAAAAAGATCTTCACGAGCCAGATAATCACAATGGTGTGATCACTCACCTAGAGCCAGACATCTTGGAATGCGAAGTCAAGTGGGCCTTAGAAA